>NC_140167.1:129896668-130639168 GCF_963971535.1 Notolepis coatsorum
TCCTGATAGTCACATTCAGCACAGGACTGTGATCAGTACGAGCAATGTTTTGTTTGTAAAGCTTGTTAAATGAGTAACAATTGGGAAATCGGGCATATTCATTAAATGGGAACTATCTTACTGTTTCTTTCACTATTTGGAAAAAATGTACACAATTCCTGTTAGTCTATGGAACACATCTGTAAGGTTTTTCTCAAAAAAATTCATTGTTTTATATTTCTAATCGAGTATTCAAAAGCAGCATTTCTTCACTTCAAGATTTCAAGCCGTTTTGGCCTGGTTCCGCCCATACTTGCAAATCGCTTTGAGTGACAGTCACCAACTAAGGTTACATCCAGCCTGTTTGAAAATACTAGAATCCAACAGTCTGGTGAAAACGCACCTTATGTTATGGATGTATCATCACCGTTTGTCCTCTTTCTCTTCATAATAATATTCAATTGTTCGCTCTAGGCAATCGCCTACAATGTATCGCCCAGCTGTAGTCTGGACTCTGGGGAGCTCTCAACTGCCTCGACCGGTGTTGTGCCGAATCCGACTCCCCCTTGCGCGAACACGCATACACTATCAGATGTCTGTCATAAAACGATAAAGCGGACAGAAATGCGGGACCGTTTTGATTATATTTAAAAGGCTTTGACATTGTAAAACGAAATAAGTGGAGTTTCGAAGCTGTAAGCTGAATACAAGTCATAGGAACACCCACTTCTTCCCCCTTCCTACTGTATAAGACATAGGAAAATCGCAAAACGCAGAAACGCTACAGTAATAGTAACATTAATACACTAGTATTGACACATGTGCAGACAGTTGACAGTTGCTGAGTAATGATTAGACAACTTCTGTCCATAATAAATATAACCGACAGTGAATCAATGGCCAATGGCTCAGCTTCAACTCCCATATGAAATGCACGCACACACACACGGAAGAGTACCGTAATACACAAATGGATGAATGAATGAGCTCCTACTGCTAATTAGCTAATTAACTAATTACGACGTACTGTATGTACTTACTGATTCGATGCTTTCTTTCGTTCCCGAAGACTTGGTACAGGCTAGCCCCCTTCTTTAGCAACAGCCAGGAAATCACGGCAGCATTATCCTTCGTCTTTGCAAAAATCCAAAAACGAACTTGGCCCATTGATGGCGAAGCACGACATCATTAGGAAAAGTGTGCAAAGACATATTAGCAGCTTGGCAGCCAGGAACAGCATTTCTTGCCCGTGTTGCTCATACTTTTTAGGTTAGGCTAACTCACTGCACGTCCTTGCGGTCTCTGGTCTCTGCACTAAATAATGGTTGATTGTGGGCAGTGGAGGTGACTACAACCAGGGGCGGAGATATGCAAATCAGTGCCATATTCACGTCAGCAAAACAGTCAAATCTGAATGGCTTAGTTGAGTGAGGGAAGATCTTGTGAACTCAAGACTAGACTGATGAGTCAAAATGAGAATTAGAGACACATACCACATTGATATGATCCCCCATTGCTAGGAAACAATGCTAAACACTGGAAAAGGCCATTTATAAGACATGGGACCTTTAAGAGGAGCTCATTGTGGAAGTTGTACGCTTCTTTTCTACACTCAGTTCCAGACCAGACCTCTCTGTTGTTCCAAACAGCAAACTGATTTATGCAGTTTACTACAACAACTCTGTTGACCTGTCTGTCTAACATAGCATTCTACACACAGCTGTTGTGGTGTTGCAGAGAAACTAGAGCTCTGCATCATCACATCCATTTTCTCTTTATCTCTCTCTCTCTCTCTCTCTCTCTCTCCCTTCCAACTAACTTTTTTCCCTCTCTGTCTCTCTCACATGCAGGGCTCATCAATCACACTGGTATCTGAACAGTCACAAAATCCACAGGTGGCCTAATTTTCAACCAGTTGTTTCAATTCAAACACAGTAAACACAGACTCTCTAGTAAAAAAAAATAGCTAATAATGACTCAACGTGAAGCTTTACGGTGAAATGCTTTGTGCCTGTCAGATAAATATTAAAATATAGGTTGCGTGCATGTTTTTCTTGCATAATGTGTTTATGCATGTTTATGTGTGTGTGTGTGTGTGTGTGTGTGCGTGCGTGCATACGTGCATACGTGCGTGTGCATGTGTGTGTTTCATCTTTTTTTCTGCCAGTGAAGATTGCAACATGAATTTAGAGTGATGATATCAACTGCCAAAATGTAGGTATTTTATTCAATTCAATTAACTTTATTTGCCCCCAAGGAGCAATTGCACAGGAGTAGAGTAGTACAATTAACAAGTAACACAACACAAGATTTATTTTTAATATGATTTATAACAATAGAAAAATTAAATAAACACACAACATACAATACAACAGTGCTGATTTAGAAGTATGCATTGTATGGCATACAGTGCAAAAATAAGCTATACACAGTATGCTAATATAATACTAGTAATAGTGCAATATGCAGTATGTGTATTGATGGGTAGTTCTATACTATATAGGCGCATGGTAATTCCACGTAACATAATTGATGTGCGACTGCAGTCGGTTACGAAGCAGATGGATGAGGTAGCAGTCTGGGGTCAAAACCATGTGCAAGTCATTGTGTGGGTGTGGCATCGCGCGCAGGGGGGGGGGGGGGGGTGTTCAGTGCATGAACCATGTCTGAGTGAGTTTAGGGGGAGCGGTTAGCAGGGTGAGCAGAGGGTCAGGGATGGTTGGGAGTCGAGGAGCCGAACAGCCTCTGGGACAAAGGTTGCCCGTCTCTGTGTCCCGCAGCCTGGGCAGTGGGCACAGGAGCCGGGGCGTCCTGAGGGGAGCTGCTCAGACGCAGGGGACAGGACGTGTGAGGCGTCCTGTAGGATCCTGCCGACCTTAGCATCTGCTGCTCGCATAGGGTGGAGAGGGCTCCGACAGGGAGCCCAATCATTCTGGGGCAGACTGGGACCGTGCTCTGCGGGAGGTTTCTGCTCTGAAGACCGATAGGGCAGAGCCGGCAGGTTGAAGGAGAGTGTCATGGCGCTCTCAGTGAAGGAGTAGTAGAACTTTGTGTTTATTGTACTATAACCCTACTGTAACTATAATACTTCTCTGGTTACAAGGTTATTTGTACCGTCACATACACGTAATAAATGTCTCTTTTCTTCTTGTCTCTTCTCTTCTCTTCTCTTCTCTGTGTGTGGTCCCAGCTGTCACTCAGGATTCAGTGGTCCCCAGTGTGACACTAAGGAGTATAACGTGCTGTACGTGGTTCCAGGCTCTGGGAAGCTACGCTATGTCCTCATCGCCTCCATCATCGGAGCGCTGCAGGTCGCCATCATCTGTGTGGTGGTCCTGTGCATTACCAGGTGGGTCTCACTCACACACACACACACACACACACACACACACACACACACACACACACACACACACACACACACACACACACACACACACACACACACACACACACACACACACACACACACACACACACACACACACACACACACACACACACACACACACACACACACACACACACACACACACACACACACACACACACACACACACACACACACACACACACACACACACACACACACACACACACACACACACACACACACACATACACACATACATGCATCAGACTCCAGGGACATGACAGGTCATTGGACGTCACATGATCACACGTCCGACTCTTACTGGAGCAGTGCCCTGGGCCCTCATTTATCAACGTTGCGTACGCACAGATATGTGCGTAACCCCTGCGTATGATCATTTCTAAGCAAAGTGTGGGACTTATCAATTTGAACTTGTGCTTGACTTTGTACGTATATTTACGCACAGCTCGGAGCATGCGTAGCTGGCGCCCGTTTGTAGAATATATTATTACAACAAGGAAATAAGCTTCTGTGCATTAGTTTCAACACTGGCGTGTTCTGTATGAACCGTAATTCATTATAGTTCATTGTAAAATAGCAACAGTAGTGTAATTATGGTCAAAACCCTATAAATAGCATTTGGAATAATAGGTCTTTATCTCCGAATGAATGCAGCATGGTTTATATAGCGTTATCGGAATATACGGGGTGTACTGACTGACTGCGCTCCACGTAGCTCAACTCGTTATTATTTTGCGCACAGACCGCAGAAACACGGGAACGTTTTGATTATATTTAAAAGGCTTTACGTTAAACGAAACAAGTGGAATTTCGAAGCTGTATTGATTGATTGATTGAAAAGTTTATTAACAGATTGCAGAATGGGTACAGTACAGTACAGCTCAATACATACAATTGTTAAGAGGATGCAGACCTGAGAAAGACTTTCGTCTTGTTTCCATCAGGGTCCCCCATTTTCAATTCATCATATGACACACATGACATACAGATAGACAGTACTGCTACATCTATACATTTATGACATACCAGATTTTCAAATACAGTACTGTTTGTGATACTAAAAAAATCCAGAAGAAGAGTATATACATTTGACATAGAAACTGTGCATTGGGGGAGGTTGGGTAGGTGGGGTGGGGCTGTACATTGGAGGTGGGGGGGGGGGGGGGGGGGGGGTTGGGTAGGGGGGGGGGGACACTGTACATTGGAATACTGACATACATTTGACATGGAAACTGTACATTGGAGGAGGTTGGGTAGGTGTTGGGTTGGGTGGGGCTGTACATTGGAATACTGACAAAGCCATGCTTGGTCTTTATTGTACAACTGGGTTAGGACATTTGTAGGGGCCAGTTTTGAATTGCAGTCTCCCGTAGGTGTTCTTTGAGAGTGTTTTTGAAGGTGGGTAGTGATTTACATTCCTTTACAGCTTTGGGTAGGGCGTTCCACATTGTTGTGGCATAATTGCGAAACGTGTTTAGTCCCTTGTTTGTGCCGAATCTGGGTTTTACATGATTTGTGGAGCTCCCTCTGGTGTTATGATCGTGGTATTCACTGACCTTTGGGAAGTATTTTGACATGTACATGGGTACCTTGGTCGTGTAGTGTATCTTGTAGACCAGGCCCATTGCAAGTTGCTGTACTCTGTCGTCTACTCTAAGCCATCCTAGGTTGGCAAAGTGTGCAGGGGTGAGGTGGGTTCTAGGAGTCAAGTCAAGCAGTAGTCTGACTAGTTTGTTTTGAGATGTTTGTAATTTGGTTTTTAGTGCCTTTGAGGTGCTTTGGTACCATGAGGTGCAAGCATAGTCGTAGTACCCTTGAATGAGTGCTCCTGCCAGAGTCTTCAGGGTATTCTTGTTTACCAGGGAGGAGATCCGGTACAAGAATCGAGTTCGTTGATTGACTTTTTTTATTACATTGGATGCCATTTTGTCACAGGAAAGATTAGCCTCTAGGATGGAACCCAGGTAGGTAATTTCATCTTTCCTTGTGACAATATTGTCACCCACTGTAACTGAGAAGTCTGTTTTGCTGAGTTTGTTATTTGAACCGAAGAGAATGGACTCTGTTTTGCCCATGTGTAATGATAGTTTGTTGTCGGCGAGCCATATGCAGATTTTGCCTAGTTCCGAGCTGAGGGTTTTTTCAACCTGTAATTTGTTCTTGTCAGAGACCAGCAGGGCTGAGTCGTCCGCAAACAGGAACAAGTTGCAGTCACAAGCTGACGACATGTCATTTGCATAAATTAGGAACAGTAGTGGTCCTAGTATGCTTCCTTGTGGAACACCACAGTTCACTGTGAGGGGGGGGGATAGGGTACCGTTTACCTCCACCATCTGTTCTCTCCCCTCCAGGTAGGATTGTATCCAGCTCACTGATAAACTATCAAAACCAATTGCTTTTAGCTTGTCAATCAGAATGGTGTGATTGACAGTGTCGAAGGCCTTTTGTAGGTCTAGCATGACCATGCCGCAGTATTTACCCGCGTCCACCTCTTGCTTGATGTGGTCGTTCAAATAGAGAAGGCATGTGTCAGTGGAGTGGGATGTTCTGAAGCCAGATTGGAATTCGTAGATTAGATTTTTATCCGTAAGGTACTTTTCGACCTGTTCGTATACTATTTTTTCCATGACTTTCGAGATGGATGTAAGGATAGAAACAGGGCGGTAGTTGCCTGGGTCTAATTTGCTGCCCTTTTTGTGCAGGGGTGTTACTCTCGCTATTTTGAAGTCCTTGGGGACGTGTCCCTGTTTTATGGAGAGGTTTATTATGTGTGTGATGACTGGGGTGATGGCGGCTGCTGAGTCTCTGAGGAATTTGGAGGGGATGTTGTCATGGCCAGTGGCCTTGTTCGGTTGGAGGGCGCTCAGTTTATTGAGTACCTCATCTGTAGTTACCATTTCCAGTTTGAAATCGTCTTTGTGGACGCCTAGGTTCTTGTAGTATGCTACTATGTGTTCTACCCCATACTGCCCTGAGTGGGAGGGTAGTTTGTTTACCAGTGTTGTGGCTATGTTTGTGAAGAAAGTGTTTAAGTAATTGGCTACATCCAGTTTGTCTGTGATGAGCGTGTTGTCCGTCTTTATGTTTATGTTTGAGAACCTGGTTTTAAGTTTTTTACTGCAGCCTAGTTGATTATTGAGTAATTTCCAAAGTTCACGTGGTTTATTTTTGTTTTCCTCAGTTTTGTCATTGATGAAATTTTTTTTTGCAGTTTTTATCATGGAGTTTACGTCATTTCTTAGTCTGTTTCTTTCTAGTTTGAGTTCAGTCACGTGGGCTTGGAGTTCACATTTTTTGTCTCTGGCTTTCATAGCGGTCAGTATTTCAGTGTGCATCCACGGCTCAGCGCGATTTTTTACCCTGGTGGTTCTTAGGGGGGCCATGTTGTTTAGTATTGTTGAGAATTTGGTTTTGAAGCCAAGCCAGGCGTCTTCAACCAGTACCATTGAGTTCATCTGACCAGTCCAGGCTCTTCAGTTCAAGGTTAAAGGCCTCGCTAGAGTACGTTTTGAGGTCTCTAGATGTGACCATTTTGTGACAGCCAGCCTTTTGCTTTGGCTTTTTGCGGGAACAGAATATCATATAATGATCACTTAACCCGCATGCTATCACCCCTTTATTGGAGATCATGGACTTGTCGGAGGTCAGGATGAGGTCAATGGTAGTCTGGGTTGATTCACACACCCTTGTGGGTTGGGTGATTAGCTGGCTGAAACCGTGCAGATCAGAAAATCTACTGAAGGCCTTGAAGACGGGTGCTGCTTTACGTAGCATATCCGTGTTCCAGTCCCCAATAAGGATTTTTTCTACGCCCTCCACCCCAGTTAAGCACCCATCAAGTGTGTCATAAAAGCCACTCTGTTCTGGTGGTCTATAGATTGTGCCTATTAGTACTGATTTTGCCCTTTCAAATAAGATTTCAATCCATACAGTTTCAATCTCGTCATGGTTAAGGTCAGTACGGTTGCTGAATTTGGTATCTTTGTGTATATACACACAGACACCACCTCCATACTGGTTCCTATCCCTCCTGATGATTGAATAGTCCTCGATTTCTATCTCTGGATCCTGAACAGATGAGTCAAGTTTTGTTTCTGTGAAACATAATATATTAGCCTTACCGTTTAGAAACAAATGTCTGATTTCAGCCAATTTCGGTTTCAAGCTGTTTATGTTTAAGTGAAATATGTGAAGTCCATTTGAGTTTGTTATTTCATTAATGTCGTCTAGTTCAAATTGTTTTTCCACTGTGGTGTGTGGTTGATCTTGTGGCGGTAGGTGGGGAGGGGGGGATGGGGTCCTGTGTTCATTGATGTTAGGAGGGGGGGTGGGGATGATCCTTTGTCCTCTGCTGGTGTATTTGGTCGGTGTGAAAGCCCGCGACGTGGGGGGGGGGCTGGTTGCTGTCCTCAGATGTGTCTGGAGGCCCTCCGTTGTGGGGGAGGGGGGGTGGGTCGGTTAGTCTAGCTGTCCTGGCGGGGCTAGCCGAGTCAACCGGCGGGTCCCTGGTGCTCACGTCCCGCGCTGATATGAGTCCCCTGATTGCAAGCTCTCTCCCTCTTGCATCTCGGCTCCTCTGCTTGGGCTTCGGTGAGGGGATGTCGCCGCCTGCTGGTCGGTTGGTGCATCCGCTGGCCGTTGTGTCCTGGGCCGGCGACGGTGTGGAGATGCATGCTATTGACGGTGTGAGGATGAGCCGTTGATTCTTCGCCTGTTGGCGCGTTAAAACAGGTCCTGGGTTCTGATGAATGTCTCCAGACAGGAGCAAATACAATAAAAACATCGATTTTCTATCTCAAACTTGCCTGTCGGGGGTAGTCTCTTTCTTTCGGGATTCGCCGTCAACAGTCTGTGAATAGTTGCCGCTCCAATAGCCGGATGTTTACTCTCCGAGCCATTCAACAGGTAAAAGTCACAATGGGACTGTAGATTTGCGCGTTTGTTGCCTTCCACCGCCGTTTCCTGACGATTCTGTGCTGAATTCAGACACACGTCTGTAATCCAAAGTATGGCGAGCAAGAAATGCATAAATATTCCTGTATATCTTCTTTTTGTTGTTGGTTTCCATGGGAACAGCAAGAGCTGGATATTCTGCGACCGTTCATGTCGAGAGCCGGAAGGTGTTTGTAAGCAGAATACAAGTCATATGAACACCCACGATATAGTGTTCTTCCCCCTTCCTACTGTATAAGAAAGAATAAAAAACGCATTGCAATGAGAACAGAGGGTGTATGTGTATTACAAAACCCTTGCAATAATGTGTCTTAAATGAATGAAAAGCATACATGCTCTGGACACAGAGCATATCGTGTGGGTGATATGACTTGTATTATGCTTACAGAATTCCACGTATTTAGTTTTACAATGTCAAAGCCTTTTAATATAAATCAAAACGTTTCCGTATTTCTGCAATCTATGCGCAAAATAATAAGGAGTTGAGGTAGATACACACTCAGAACGTATTACATGCTGGTATGCTGATAGAGTAAACTATTATATGAATATACACTGGTCCGTCCGCGAGGATAGCGACGAGGAGTTGGATAGCCATTAAATGCCATTTGAGAATATAGGCTATTAATGCAATGAAAACATATTATTTAATGTTTTCATGAACGTAAAGATACAACAGCTAGATTAATGATCAAGTTAGTTCACTGTGCAGGTTTCGCAGGGCTGTGCATTGTGCTATTATATATGCGCAAGTTACTGTTGCATAATGTAGGCTATGGCTGCTATTATATGTAATTCATATAGGCTACCTAATAGTATATGATTTTTAGAGGCATCTATTTTGTTGTCGGTATTAAGCCTCTAAAAATCATATTATAGCCAATCGAACACAACTAATAAAGGCATTCATATTACAGCACGGTTATAATGACACACCACCAACGCCAAACAGTGGTCAACGAACGGTCTTTATTAGTATTTTGAGCTGTCCAGGCAGAATTGCAGCAATGGTCTTAGGGAGCCGTTGATATCTGACATCACCGTGTACAAGTCAGCCTTTTATTTATCCCATAAGTTTAACATCGGTTGTGTCTTCTTGGTTCGGCAGCGCCTCAGTGAACAATCTCCCGTGAAGTTTCTCAGAGTTCCGCTCGGGTCAGTCCATTATTTCACATCCCATGGGGGGGGGTTTATGACCATATATGGATAATCATGCACGAGCATTGACGGTAGAACAAATAGGTATTTATCAACACGGAGGAGCGTAGGACCTGTGTACGCACGGTTGATAAATCCCAATATTTCTGTGCGTGCACACATTCTAAATTCTGTGCTTACGTATGAAAATAGAACACTCTCTAAGAAGTGTTAATAAATGAGGGCCCTGGAGTCTCTCCCCAAAGGATCCACACACATTTTGGTTTCAGGAGCAAGAGCTTTCCCTAAATACTTCATCATAAAAAGGCTAAAAGGTATATACCACACACACACATACACACACACACACACACACACGCACACGCATATATATATATATATATATATATATATATATATATATATATATATATATATATATATATATATATATATATATCTTTCAAATCTGTATCTCCGGTAGGAATGGGCTCAATTCTCTTTCAAAATCATCAAAATAGAGCTAGAAACTTAACTAATTTAGCTAACAATTTAGTTAGCATTCTCAGCTATGTGGATATGACAACCTTCTTGTGCCAAAAGCTCTCCAATTCACACACAGAGACAAACATAGCTAATGAGCCCCAGGGTGTTGCATTTCTACAGGTGTGTGTCTCTGTGTGTGTGTGTGTGTCTACCTCACTCTAGCCCAGCGGTTCTCAAACTACGGGTCGCGACCCAAAGTGGGGTCGCGGGTAGGTGACAGTGGGCATTGGCAAAAAAAAGAAAAATCGATCAGATCGAGTTTTCCACCCGGCAGCTGTGTGTAATTGACATGTCTCGCGACTCTCGCCCCTTCATCAATGGAGGCCGACACATGTATTCCAATACACTAGCCCCTCCCTCACTCTAGCCCAAATCTCACTCTAGCCCCTCCCTCACTCTAGCCCCTCACTCTAGCACCAAACCTCACTCTAGACCCTAGTGGCAAGAGTGTAAAAAAAAAAACAATAATAATAAAATGATCCAAAGCGCTAAATGTTTGTTCACATTCACCCATTCACACACCGACAGCAGAGGCAACCACGCAAGGTGCCAACCTGCTCATCGGGAGCAATTAGGGGTTAACTTTTTGAGCGCCACGCTCTTTACCCCATCTTTACTCAATTTTGCGCCAAAGCATGGTTGAGGTCTGGTAAAATACGACACTGTGATCGATACAAAAACATGTTTCAGGTTCGGTAAAATAGACATAGAATATACCTTACCTTAGCCAGAAGGTAGTCCAAAAAGAATAATCCCCAATGATCCCATCGCCATCGCGATTACTCATGTATATGTCTATACTCGTGTTTTCACAAATAAAAAAGTGCAAAACAGGACAAAACAGTGAGACAATGACAAGACAATAAAGTGCAATGGCTAAGGACATGTTGTCAGTGCAGAATAAAGTTTAAAATTCCAGCTCTCGCAGCTTGCCATAGAGGGGGGGGTGGAGCAGGGGGACACCTGACTCATTTACTAGGCGAGATGCTGAGGGGAAGAAACTGAGTCTGTGGCGGGTTTTCAGTGTCTTGGGCAGCCGTAGCCACCTACCGTGGGGAAGCAGGGTGAAGAGGTTGTGACCCGGGTGGGCGGGGTCTGCCATGATCTTCCTCACCCTCCTCAAGGCCCTGGTGGAATGTAGGGACTCGAGGGAGGGAAGGGAGCAGCCGATCGTATCACCCGCTGCAGCTTGGCCTTGTCCCTGACCGTGGCCGCAGGGAACCAGGTGATGATGGAGAGGGTGAGGATAGTCTCGATGATGGAGGTGTAAAACTGAGCCATCATGGTCCTCGGCAGCCTGAACTTCCTCAGCTGACGCAGGAAGAGCATCCTCTTCCGGGACGTTTTATAGAGAGCGTTAATGTTCAGCTCCCATTTCAGGAGAGAGAGGAAAGAGGAGAGGGCACTTGAAAGAGGAGAGAGGAGAGAGAGGAAAGAGGAGAGATGGCACATGAAAGAGGAGAGAGGGCACCTGTTCATTCATTCAATCTTTATCTAATCTCAAAAGATCATTGAGAGCGAGCTCTCATTTACAATGACGTTGAGAGGTACAATACAGTACAATACAATACCTGAAATAGGAGAGAGGGAGAGACAGACACAGGGGGGAACAAGAGCAGAACGTATAACACAAACATAATACACAAGACACACATGCAGTGGAATATACTCATACCTCACAAAGAATATATACACATGCACACGCGCACACATAATGCACCCTACGATTTTGCCGTACCCAAGGTACACGTGCAATCATAATCCTGTGTGACTACACACACACACACACACACACACACACACACACACACACACACACACACACACACACACACACACACACACGTCACACACACACACACACAGCCTCCAGCTGAGGTACTCTAGCCCCCCAGACCCTCGCTCTAGCCCTTTGACCCTAGGGATTCCAATTGTAACCGGATGTTGTTCTCACATCACAAAGTGTTGGTCCAGTCCATAAATTATGCAGGTCAAGTTCACTACAGTACACCCTCAACCCTCGAGGCAACAGGCTGAGGCAAGTGATCAAATCTGCTCACAGCACTAAATATTGTTATGGAAAATGTTAAAGGACAAAAGATGAGCCGTTTTGTAATCATTGTGAGTCGTTATTAAAAAAAAGAAATAGAAGTTTATTTCACTGTGGCCACAATGAAAGGACAGTTTACAGACAGATACATCATGTTCACACACTAGCGTCTGACCATAAAGTGACCAAGAGCTCTGGTCAGAACGTACATTATACACAGAAATAGACGTAACATTATACATCAGATATGATGATGAATAGTAAATAAAAATGGTTCCCAATTACGGGAAGTAATAGCACAACCTTGCGTTGGCTGGCTGGGAAGATAACCTTGGTACTTTTGGACCTTTTAAAGAGACACACACACATTATACTAGCTGGCCATATTGAACCAGTCAAGCTGTACAAAGATAAAATGATATCTCAACACAGATCTATAATGACATGATAATATTTCCTACGACAATATACACAATACACACAGCAAGTGGAATACACTTATACCTCACAAAGAGTGCGCACACACATGCACATACATAACTCAAATATTAAAAGGTTAAAAAAGATTATAACATTTTAAACAGAGCTGCAGCTAATTTATGGGTCCAGTCATTTTAGTAATGTGATTTTAGCACCATTTGAATGACAATCATACCAACCATTCTTATCCATCTCTATGGTCGGCCTTGCCGGCATCATGTAGTTGCCAATGTATTTGTTGCCTCTACTGTCTCCTCGTCGATATTGCCGATTGTTCACGGAGGCAGCTTGAAATGGAATGCAAGTCATGCCTCGCCAGACCAAAGCCGAGATGTGCCTGGCTGGAAAAGGGTCTCCTCATGTTATTCAATTGCAAGGCGTCTTGGTCGGCGAGCACAGGTGATCATAATCAGATAATAAGTGATTATCGTTAAATGACAACCGTGGCCAATGAGCTGTGGCATTGCGCCATATTGACTGGCACAACACGTCATGAGAACACTATGAATTCTCCCCTCATTTAGACTCGCAAGTCACCCAACAGACCGCCAGGTGGCAGTGAAAGCCAGAATATAGGCTTAGGGCCAGTCAAAAGCATTTTTCTCTTTGCCTCGCCTCAGGAATTGAGACAGTTTGTATGCCACATACAGTAGATGTCAGATGTTATAGGACAGGTCTGTTTGCTGATCTCATTTTCACAGAATCTGTCCTATTGTAATTGCTGCAGGGTTGTTTTGTTTTGTTTGTATTACCGCACTAACTTGGAATTGTAGTAATGCCCTTCGGTGTTATATCCTCTGTGAGGTTAGAGGCTTTCTGTTGGCTTATGTCATAATTTCCACTCTTTGCAGCTCTTGATGTTTAACATGGAGGCTTTCTTTCTGATATTTCAGGGGAAGCTCCAAGCATTCATTGGGCTGAAGCTTGTAATGGTTGTCTTTCTTTCTTGTCTTCTCAAGGTGTGATGTTAAAAAGAAAATTGTAACTGTCACAAACTGTCAGTCCTTGCATCAAAGGTTCAGTCAATCACTCCCATCACATAGTTTCTGTTCAGTGGTAGCGCTCCTCCAATGTCTACATTTGGATGCTGAGTGGATCTTCACTGAGAAAACCTGACCTCTCTCTCTCTCTCTCGCTCTCTCTCTCTCTCTCTCTTTACATCTGGACAGGAAGTGCCCGCGGAGCAACAGGATCAACAGGCAGAAGCAGAACAACGCCCACTACAGCTCGGAGAACACCATGCGCGCCTCCACCCGGCTCATCTGACGGGGCACAGCCTGGACACACCCAAAAAGACAGAGGAGGATGATGACGTCAATATCAATAATTTGTTATTGCCGCCATCACCCCCCCCCCCCCCCCGCTACGCCCCCCACCCCGTCCCTCCCCCAACAAAGCACTCCAACTTAGACTCCCCCCCCACGTGTAGGCCGTGAAAAATGGCTTTCCCACCACCCCCCCCCCCCCCCCCCCCCCCCCCCTGTTGTTAAGAGTGAGCACAGTGGTCGGGGGGGGGGTACGGCGGTAGCACTGGGAGGCGGAACTCCCATGTCAGCTGTGACAGTCGCGTGGATGATGTCATCGTTAGAAGCTGTGACAGACAACCTTACCACCCCCCCCCCCCCCCCCCCCCCCACACATCCTCCTCAGATGCTGAGGTGATCCCTCCTAACGCCTTGTCACTTCCCCACCCGGGCCTCCTGGGAAACAGAACTATGGGGTCTTGGAAGGGGGGCGGGAGTGCGGAAATTGGGTCTTCAGATGTGAGAGTGTATGCGCGTTGTATGTGTGGACCTGTGAATATTGTGTGTGTGTGTGTGTGTGTGTGTGTGTGTGTGTGCGCGCGCTCGCGCGCGAGTGTGTGTGTGCATGTGTGTATGTGTGTGCGTCCATTTACATGAGGGGCGTAGGGGCGTAGAGGGAGAAGCAGGTTAGCAGATGTCTGTCGTTTGTTTGTAGATGGGGGGAAAACGGCGGTAGTGCAGGGGGAAATAAAGCAGGGGTGGGGTATTAGCTTTTGCTGGGGCGGGGCGGGGGACGCTACACGTGATGCCTTGCACCTTGTGGTATAGGTTACCCCGTGTGACAGTGGACACAGTGGTACCGTATACAGCTCTCTTATTTGGTTATAACAATGACGATGACGTTAATTACCTGGGTTCTATTTCCGATAGTTATTATTATTACATTGTCTTGATGGGGTATTTTTTCTGTAAATGTAAATAAATAATTTATATCACAAAATTTACACCTGCCTGTGTCTGTCTTTTGAAACTCAAAGGTACTTAAAGGTGAAGAATGCAAACTGCGTCCGACTCTTTTCTAACACATTAGCAGTCTCTTCATCTGAACTCAGAGGTCACCAATTATATTTTGACAAGTGACCCCTTATTGACCATACCATTTAAAACACTTGGAGATTGTGCGTCTTTCATATCCGGCTGTAGTCAGTTTGCATGACTTTCTACAGTGGATTTCTTGCTGTTTAAAAGGTCATTGTCAGTCGGTCTTTCCATTTCAAAATAGCAATCATACAGTGCAACAGTTGGGCTGAGCGGGAAGGAGAGAACCTGCTTTCATATCAGGGGTCCCGACATTGATCTGCGATTATGGCATTAGCGCCACATCGGTAGGAAACGTGTGACAGGTCGTTGTGTCGCGAGAATAATATCAATGCTTCTATCTCCGCTCCATGTTGTTTCTGACATCCACAGCAACACTGCTCTCGTTGAGCGACAGGAGAACCTCAGAATGCGCTCTCTCATGAGTGGCAAAGTTGCTCCATAATATCCAGACAACCGGCTGAATTTCTCCGGCAGTGTATTAATGTGTTTCAGCTAATCCAGTCCTTTTTTGGTCGCCAGAGGAACGGCTGAGTAATGAGACGTGGTTCAAAACTGTCTCTGAAAGGTCATGACATTTATTCATATCACTCTCACAAGTGGCTCGTGAATATTCTAGATCCTCCCCCTTATGAGAGGCCCTCCCCTCTAGTCACTTAAACCAAATAGGATGGTAAAAGCATGTGAAGCTGTCGTTATCTTTTTTTATGAAGTGCAATTCATAAATAATAAAAAGAAAAAAATATGTTGTCATTGATGAATGCTATCTTAAAGGCTGCACTGTGTAGCTTTGGGGGGGAAGTTATATATCAGCGTTACTGAATAAACAAACTGTCCTAAGAGTAACGTTGGGGGGTGGTGGTGGGGTTGTCCTTTGGGTTAATAGGTGACTGCCCTGGAGATTCAGCTGTGGGGACATGTGGTTTGTGCCTTGATTGTCCTATAATGTCTCCCCAATGGAGGCGGTTGCCACGGTGAGTGAGGTCTTTGATGATGCTCTTTTCACTGTTGAGTGCCTCTAAGTCTGTGATATAAACAGCGCATGGATAGAATGCGGTTATTAAATACGACCTTGAATTCATAATGATCAGTGGGCATGCTTTTGATTATATCAATATTTATACTCTCCCCGTCATCATCTTTTCAACCACAAGTGTGCTTCAATGATTACAAAGTATTTTTGATGCCCAATATCCACAGAAACTGAGGTATTTTAAGTTACAGTAAGGATAACCGTGTCAGCTGTCCATCAACCACAAGGTGGTGGTGTTTCACTATAAACATGGTCATGAGGCTGAAACACCACTGCTTTAGAACCTGTTTAGGTCGGGTTTTTTTTTTCTCAGCCCATCTACAAAACAACACCTTGTTTACGGTACTCTTGTACTTGTTATAACAGCCTCTTCCAAATCTTGTCTCAGCACAAGATTAATGTAGTCTGGCCTAGAGCCGTAATATCCGGCTGCATCAAAGGATGCAGTACATGTTCACAACTTACCGGTAGATCAAAGTCAACGTTTATTTGTCACATACACATATGTTATTAATAATGTACAATGGCAGTGAAATGCTTCCTCTGTGAGCACCCCCCTAGACTATGGATCAAAAGAACAAACCCCCCAAAAAGTATCTCAATAAAACTTAATGAAATTGAATTTGAAAAAGATGAAAAGAAAATTATAAAAAAAAGTAGGGATCACTATAAACAGGTCATTAAATTCTGAAAACTAAAATCAGGACTGTAATGGTGGGTGTTGAAGTAAATATACATACAGTACAGAAAGTCAGCGCAACGTCTTGAGGATTTACACAGTTACACTTTGTTCAGTGGATGGAATGTCTCAAGATTTGTTCCAGTGACCAGGTTGTGAGTCTGGTTGTGTTGAAGTGGGGAGTGACCTTAAACACCTTGGGTCAACAGGACTCACTTGGGGTCACTGCTCTGGCAGACTCACGAAAATTCCCACCACATTCTTGTTAAGATAGTGTGTGTGTGTACAGTATGTGTGAGTGAGTGAGTGAGTGAGTGAGTGAGTGAGTGAGTGAGTGAGTGAGTGAGTGAGTGAGTGAGTGAGTGAGTGAGAGAGAGAGACTTGTATACTGTCAAAAAAGACATGAACCACATGAAAAGGACTAATTATCAATACACCTTAATTACACATTTTAGCATTCTCACTTTGATTTCCAGCTGTAGGGGGGAGTGGTGCAAGTTCACAAACTCTGCACTGTGCTACTGGGGGGGACAGGGGATTCTTAAAATGGATGGCATTCCCCTGTAATTAGGTTTGAATTACTTAAAATACTATTACCTCGTCTGGCATCAGTAATACAGTATACATTGACTACACATTATAATGTTTACCTTGTCATCAGAAACATGCTTTTTGGTGTCATGATATTAGTGGAGATGATCAATGTCGACAAAATACGGTAATGCAATGTACTATGTTTACAAAAACCTACTCATGTCATGGTTTTCCTCATCCTTTCAAGTAATATACCCTCTACCAAAGAGCTCCTTCTTGTTGGTTACAACTAGACTCTAGTCTAGAAGCTCCCCTGTCCGACGTCCCCTGACTCATCTAGCACTGATGTAGTCCGTCCTCCCCACACCCAGTAATGAGCCGAGCACCCTGGGGTTCAGCTCCTGGAAAAACTGCAGCTCATATGTACTGTATAGACAACAGCACATCATATATACACACATCTGCCCATATGAACACATTCTGAACACAGACCGAGGGTGGGGGTTTAGGGTGGGGGGGGGGGGGGGGGAGGTTGGTAAGTTGGAACGGCGGGGAAGGCAGTGGAATCCTGACCGTTTCCTGTCCTCCGCTGTCCCTTTTCCATCTCCAGGGGCGATGACTGGGGAGGAGCAGGAAGCCTGGGAATGTCTCGAGTGTCTCCCCTCGTCCCAGGCAGACCCTGGGAATGCTGGGACGTTATCGCTCAGGAACGCCAGGATTGCAGCAGTGGAGTTAACTCTCTCCCTCACAGGAAGGTCAGCACCGTGGAGATTTATGCTGCTCTTACCACACTGGGATGATGAATGATAGGCTATCTCGTAACCCATACCTACTACGTCTTGTACTCGGAAAAGGAAAAAATATGGCCCTCTTCCCATGCAATCTAGGATCGTACTTGCATGTCAAGTTTCAAGTTTATTTATTAAATATCACAATAAAATACACATACTTTACGGTGAAATGCTTGGTTCTGTATGAGCCCCTGAGAGTGTGCTTCATACGGTAAAAAAAAAAGTAAGTAAGTACAAAAAAGTAAGTAAATAGGCATATACAATATACATATATACAATATACAGTACAAAATACAATACAATTGTTGGAGGTATTAGTGTGTTTTTCACATGACTAGTGTGTTAATTTACATAATGTTTTTTTCCACTTGTGTTCCTAATACTTTGGGTACAAGCAGCATTTGCATGCCTTATACCATGGCTTTGCATAATCTCATTTACAAACAGCGTGTGTGGGGGTGGGGGCTACATAAATTGACAGAGAACTAAAGGAAGAAAAGTCAATCACTCTGTTTACCACAGCCTGTCCTATGGAGGCATCCACTGGGGCTGTGGCAGGGCTAGTGTTGTGCGCTGCTGGCTTCGAATGCTTATTCCCACATGTGCTCAGATTGAATTTTAATAAGGGCTCGCTGATCAGAGGCCGTGCGGAGGAGAAAGGTAGAAACTGTTTATTAATCAGGAGGTTGTGGATTCCGGGTTTTCCTGATCTGTTCAATTGTTTATGCAATCACGCACAAGCACACCCACACACACACACACACACACACACACACACCCACACACACACACGGAGATGGAGTCTCAGCCGACTTTGTGTTTCCAAATGTCAAGACAGTCACTCGTGCTGCACATGCACACTATCTCATATCCTACCTATCACACAACCCGTAACCACACACTTAATCTCAATACTAACGGTACATCCCCAAGCCCATCCAATAAGCCTGTAGGACTGTGATCCATTGGATCTTAGAAATATGCTCTGTATCACGATAGCTGGTTTGGTCTCTCTTTCCTCTGTTCCCTGAGCGACTGAATGCCTGTTCCCATTGATTTTACAATCAACAAACAGCCCCTCAACTCCCTCGGCTGGAAAGAATTGGCCCATTAATGTGAAAATTGATGGTGAAGCCAAACCACACACATTCATAGATACGGAACGTGCGTCAATTTGTGCTCAGTCAGACACACACACACACACACACACACACACACACACACACACACACACACACACACACACACACACACACACACACACACACACACACACACACACACACACACACACACACACACACACACACACACACACACACACACACACACACACACACACACACACACACACACACACACACACACACACACACACACACACACACACACACACACACACTTCTTGAAAGCACAACACTTCAAGAGGTTGGTCCATTACATTAGCTGCAGAATTGATAGTGCCTGGGCAATCCTACACACACACACACACACACACACACACACACACACACACACACACACACACACACACACACACACACACAGACACACACACACACACACATGCCCACACACACATGCCCACACACACAAACACACACACACACACACACGCACACGCACAATTCCACCCACCCATATCTTTTCCTCTAATAATGGACAAGGCCACCATAAGTGAGCGTGTGTCTAACACACGCTGGCCTGTGAAAAAAGGGTAATTTAAAGTCTGTTCTGGTCCCAGCAGGCCATTTTCTCCTCAGTAGGCGCCTTTGAGTCAGCGACAAAAGGTAAGGCTGCCTCCTGCCTCCCCACTGGGCGGCCAGACAGCAGGTCTGAGCTGGTTATAAAAATCAAACATACCTAACTGTATCATCATAGCATAGCCCACCTGTGACCGAGGGGATATGCTGTGGTAATCACAACCACCAGGGTGCCATTTTGCTAAGGGGGGAGGGTACCCGCCTGATGTCTGTTGTGACATTTGCAGTTGTTTGCACAAGTAATTTATTACGAAATATTAAAATGGTGGTAATAAATGTATTTATTGTTTCAGGCAACAACCAAAAAAATAACAATCCTTCAGGTAAGACACGTTTTCTGGTAATATGAGAAGCAAACTATCTTTTCACTATCAATTTGAATCCACACATCTGATCTAAATGATAATTGTGGCCCCAGCGTTGCTTTGAGAATATTGAGACACAATATGTACAGCAAGGCTTAGTAACTATAGTTAGTTTCAATACTGCTTACTGATTAGGATTTATTTAGTTTCTTTTACATCTTGTGGAACAATGCGGATATACAGTTCTGTTTCGTTAAGGCTTCACTCAGCACCAGTAGCACTGTACTTCACTTCGTGTACATACACAGAATAAAAAAATTCCACCATGTACCTTTACATCCCCATATTCGTCTGACCACACCCCCTTCCGCTTACCTTCATAAGCAGGTGTGTGGTCACCTACTCGCCTCCTTCTTCACTTTCACCACAAGGAAGTGCCTCGGTAGATCCCCACTTGACGAGGTTGTTAGCTGAAGAAAGTTGAGACGTGTTTACATTGTGCTTATTTTTTTCTTCTCTCATATATATTCGATAGAAAAACCTAAATCATAATGTCTACTCCGGAGGGTCGTGTTCGCAGCGCCACTCTCCACCAGCGATTCTCCATTTCCGCCTCCGTCGTACGTCCTGGAGCGGGGCTGTTGCCTCTCTCATGGTTGACAGCCACGCCCGGTAGGCGTCCGATGGGTAGTTCGCCTCTCCAAGGAGCTGGTGCACCGGTGCCGTCGCCTATGCGATGGCCTGGTTCTGGCTCTGGTTCCTCTGTTTCCGAGGAATCGTCCGCTGTTGGGCGGCCGGTTCCTTTGGTTCCAGGGGATTTGAGACGCAAACTTTTTGCGTCTGCTCGCTCCCGTCGCAAGATGGTGGCTTGCAGATGCGAACGGCCAGGGTTTGGTGAGTTGCTGGAGCCCAGTGAGGATGCGTCGGTCTCTACATGCCTGATGGAAACAGAGGATTACATGATAGAGGCGGACGGGTTCTTATTTGAAGGCCCGGTGGAGACAGGTATCCCGCCCATCCAGGTAACACTGGAGGGGGGTGAGATGTCTCCTTGGGGCGCCTCGTTTGAAGACGTTGGAGAAGAACCTCTGACTCGTCGGCGGGATGCCCTGCTATCAGCCACATCGGAGAGGTGGCTCCTTGACCAGTAGCAGCCTGCTGTATGTGAGGGATGCGGGCTCGGTGGAGGAAAGTCTGCAGGGGGAACTGCGGGCTTTGTTTCCCGAGCTCATGGCGGTGGCGGCAGTCGCAAATGGCGTGCCGCTGCCGCAGCCACTGCCTGTTCCTGTCCCTGATGATCTCATAGGTCATTTATGGCAGCGTCGCCCGGTGAGAGGGGTGGACGTTGTCTACCCATTTTTCCCCTCAATGGGGGCCTATGTTCATCAGGGCCAGGTGGTGTCCCACATCATAGGCCTCACCCCGCCTACGTACAAGTTACGCGGGTGGCGGGTTTGGTCGACGGTATGAGGGAGGGCGTGCCACGGCTTGATAGGCCGATGGCCGCGCTACTCTGTCCGGAGGTGGTGTGGGAGCCGTTACGGAAGCCGGTTCCTCAAGGGAAATCGGCTAGGCGGTTGGCTTACTGGAGCGACCAGTCATTTATCGCCGGAACACAATCTCTAGCTGCCGCGTCTAACATCACGCAGCTGGCAAGATTCATGTCCGGGATATTGACGGGCGGAATGGAGCAGAGTGATGTACAACATGACCAGCTCTCCCAGGCGGCAGGAGCTGTCCTGCATCTGACTCAGCTGCAGGCCATAGCCGCTGGGAAAGTGCGCGCCCTGGCGACTCTGAACCAGCATCACCTTTGGCTGGAGCAGGCGCGTGTGCCGGAGAAGAAGACGGCACCCCTCTCCGATGCTGGACTGTTCGGGAAGGCCCTACAGTTGATGACCTCGACCTGTAGAGAGATGCAGGAAGAGCGCTCCGTGCTTCAACCTCATTTTCCCCCTCCCGATGTTGCCGGTGGGGTCAGACGGCTGCCACGTCGTCGAGCGTCTTCCGCCGTGGCTGCTGCTGCCACCACCGCCACTGCTGGTCCTTCGAGGAAGAAGGCCAGGAGGAGAGAGAGCGCCGCCGCTACAGCCGACCCATCTACGCCCGGAGGTGACGGTATGGACCGTCGAGACCAGCCGCCGATTGCTTACCGTCCCTCCGGGGCTCCATGGGGTGGCAAATCCTGAGCGGCTCATGGCGGCAGGCGCCGCTAGACACAGTGACTTTTTCCCCCTGTGGTCCCCTCTGTTTTTCCCTTCCCGGCCTTGCCGTATGATTTGTTTGAAAAATAAAAAGTTCCCTCTAAAGGGGGACTGTATTTTTTGTTAACAAACTGTGTGTTTCTTCACTCTCCCTAACTCTGCTCCTATTACACAGGCGTTGAGTATTGGGTTTCCCCCCGTCATAGCACACGTCACCAGTAGCGGCGCCAGAGAATTGGCCTCGCGGGAGCTTTGGAGGGGCTGGATTGTTTATAGCAGGGGCTAATGAATTTTAATGCAACAAACAAAATACCGGCTAATATAGGCTAGGGGTCGGCTATTAGGTTTGGCCACGGGCCATATTTTCCACAAGCCGTTTCTTGGCGGGCCAGGATCAAAAACAATGGCTAATTTAATATACTGATATTGAAAAAAAATAAAAACGTTTTTCTCTGGTCTGCATCCCCTTAACAATTGTGTGTATTGCGCCGTACTGTATTGTACCCGTTCTGCAATCTGTTTTTCATTCATTCATTCATTCATTCATGAACAGCAGATCAGCTGTTGCAGTCAGATCACCGCGGCGGGTGACGAACAGATCAGAATGCATGCAAACACGACTCACCCTACCTTGTTTGTTGTTAAGTCCTCCAAAATCCCTGCTAATGTTTGAAACATGTCACATATCCACTCGCCGCCCTCCAATTCCAGATTGGCGTTGAATGCAGCAGCTACTTTATCTGCCAACTTGCCTCGTTGTTGTTGTTGTTGTTGTTGTCGCCACATATTATGCAGAGAGGACGTCGGCTCGGCACGCAAGAATCACCGACCTGTTGCGATAAACCCGTATTTTATGTATGGCTCCTGTTTATTAAAAGAAGCGTTATATTTCCCCGTTCTATCCAAAGATGTTTGTTTTGTTTTTTGAACTCGCACGCATCTCGAACGCGGAAGTGAAAGTGCGTTAGGGACTATTGGTGTAGTCCCGGTGGGACTATTCCATTGGTTCTCCCAGTCCACGTGACCATTTCTAGCATTTCAATTGGCTATAGTGACAGACATGCTTTTGATGACGTCCGGTAGATAGATACAGCTTCACAATAAAAGAGGTGGAGATACTCATCACGCAAACCCACGATAATGTTGCCGTCTCTCTGCCAAATTTATCAGTTCTTCGCTAAAATACATTCGTAATGTATTTTATATATAAATAAAATAAAAAACATAACTGGGAGGGGGGGCTTAGAGGGGGCTAAGCCTTTTTCAGAGGGGGCTTAAGACCCTGCTAGCCCCTCCCCCCCGCCGCCCCTGCACGTCACTACGCACGTTGCTATTTGACGATGGCTTCCGTGAGTTAGACCCGTATGACGGTCTGTTGTTGTCAAAGTGTCGGGATAGAGCGTGGGTTCCACTACGCTCGATATATGTGTAACTTGAGTCGGTTGGTCACATGACTCAAGATTGCCATGGCTTTTTCACTCTATGACTCACGTGGGAAGTCTCCCTGAGGAGCTCCGTCTAATCCTCTGTGGTGGGGGTGACTGGATATAAAAATGTAAACAGTTTTATCCTCAGCTGTGTCAAATGGGGTTCATACAGTCTGTGCTTCTTTTCTTTTTTAATAAAAGAGTGTGGAGTATAGGAAGCCCACACCCTTCTTGTCGTTTCTTCCAGGCGCCTTGAGGATTCAATGAAGGGTCTACATTAGCCTGTTCATTGATGTGGTTGTGTCCCAACGCATGCATGGTGCTAGCTCGGGGTGTTTCTGATGGGATTTGGGAATCATGCGGCCTTGGTTGCTTGTGGTTAAAACAGCGTTTTTATAAAGCAACTGGATGGAGGGTTTGTCCTCTTCCGAGAACCTGTTACTGGTTCTCGACGGGTTCTCGTTCATGTCTGGGGGATGTTAACGAAATAAGATCTGAACATAGGTAGAGGGGTCTCACGCCCTTGGGGTGGGCCACCGAGCACGGTTCACACCGTATCTGTCCCTTCTCACGGAGTAGGCAGGTCGGCGTGGTTAGGGCACGGGACTGGTTCTGGTCACGCTGATCCAGGTCAGTTAACCCGTTGTCCGCCGGGGATGCAGATCTGCTGTTCTGGTACCCTGAGGGACTTAGGCTTTTTTGGGGGGGAAAATGCCGGGTCGGCCCGGGGTGTCACAAGGTTAGGCGTTATGGAGACCCTTGTTGGGTACTCTTTTGTACCTGGCACTATCTTAAGGGGCTGGTTCTCTTTTCTTCGCTCCTCTCTCACGCATGGCGGAGAGAGGGCTGTTGGGGTGGTCTTCTGGACCTCCTCTGGTAACCCTGTGTGCTTCCCGAGCCGCCGGGCCCGGTCCGAAGTAAAGTTTGTTGATACCGTAGACCTGGGATAACCCTTTTTCTTGAGGGGTTATAGGAACAACCACCGCATTGGTACCAAGGGGGTGGTTGATTCCCTGGTGTGTTGGAGCAGAGTCAACTCCCGGGTTACCCGGTTGAGTGTGCCCCTGCACGTTCATGACGTCTGCCAATCATGTCAGCCTTCTCTGCCTCAACCCCTCTGGGTGGTTTTTTTTTAATGGAGGCTTTGTCATGGTGATCAACAACGCCAGCATACACCCCTTCCGCCGGGGGGGCTGTTTTCAGCTGACTCCTTTGGCGCCTGTCTCGTCCGCAGTGCTCCAGGCTCAGGTTACAGCCTGCTGCCTGGTTTCCCCGGTGCGCTGCCTGCTTCCGTTGGTTAACCTTTGAGTGCTTACGGCCATGCTGACTGCCTGTGTTTCAGAGTCAGTGTGCCAGGCGGTGTGCTATTGGGGGGAAAGGGCCCGCTCTTGGAGGGGCCCTATCCGAATACGCTGGCGATGTGGGGCGCAGTGTCACTAAGTGACCACCTGGTGGGGTCTTGATGCCTGGCGTCATTGACCTCTCCAGGCCCCCTTTTTCCAGGGGATCCAGTCCCTTCAGTGGGACTGGGTCTTCCTTCGCGCTCCGCTGCTACGGCCTTGCCACGGGGTTAGGGTTGCTCTTGACCCCGTGATTTTGGGGGCAGTAACGAGGTTGTTCCTTCCGTTCGTTCCCTGGTGGCATGCGGGTTGTGCGTGTGTGTAGTCGTGGGGTCAAGCCACGGTCTGCTCACCCTGTGCGTTGAGTTGCTTGAGTTCCTCTTCGCCTGGTCGGGTCCGTCCCCCTCCCGTCAGCCTCCAATAGGGAGGGTATCCTCCATTAGGGAGGGTCGGGGGGGCTCGGTCCTCCCCGGTCTGATGGTTGTGGGGGGCCTCAGCGGGGTGTATTTGTCGGGCTAAGGCTCCCGCTCAGCCCCCGTTGTGCTACTGGTGCTGAGCGAAGCCTTAACGAAACAGAACGTAAGGTTATGTATATAACCAAGTTCTGTGAGTTATGGTGCGCTCAGCACCAGGACGCCGCTGCTGCCCTTGATCTCGCCTTGTGGTGAAAGTTTGGGAAGGAGGCGAGTAGGTGACCACACACCTGCTTATGAAGGTAAGCGGAAGGGGGTGTGGTCAGACGAATATGGGGATGTAAAGGTACATGGTGGAATCTTTTTATTCAGTGTATGTACACGAAGTGAAGTACAGTGCTACTGGTGCTGAGCGCACCATAACTCACAGAACTTGGTTATATACATAACCATACGTTAAGAATGAGTAATTCGATTTTGGTTTTTAAGAAAAAGGTTTGTAAAGCTATTTTTGAAAACTACAAGGGTGAATGACATTGTTTTGTTTTCTTTTTTTTTCTTTTAGAATACTGTTTTGGAATCTACATTTTTGTATTTTTTTGTAAAGCTAAATTTAGAAAAACTACAAGGGTGAAAAATACTGTTTTTCTTGCTTTTCTTTTCTTTTCTTTTCTTTTCTTTATAATACTGTTTTGGAGTCAACATTTTTGTATTTGTTGGTAAGAATATAGGACAGGCACATATAAGCACTATGCTTCAGTCTGTACCGTTTCAGTCACTGTAAATAATCAAATATTGTACTGTGTGTGATGACTGAAAAAATAAACTACTACTACTACTACTACTACTACTACTACTACTACTACTACTACTACTACTACTACTACTACTACTACTACTACTACTACCACTACTACTACTACATCAAGAACTTATTTTGAAGCCAATAAAAGAGTTCCAGCAAAGAGTTCCAGCGCTATATACTACAAATAAAAACAACACTATAAATAACAAAGTTATCTGAAATGTTGTGCTGTTAGAAAAAGGTCACCTAAAAGGTCACCAAAGAGGCATCTTCAACAGCATGTAGCATCAAATTCTATTTATTTTTGTTTATTTATTTTATTTAACCAGGACTCATTGAGATTTAAAATCTATTTTACAAGAACGTCCTGGTCAAGACAGGCTGTAGCACAATTCACAGGGTTGCAGACATAATAACATTTTAAAATGTGCAATCAAATTTGTAAAATAAATTACAGAATCACAAAATATAAAAAAAATAACCATCAATATTCGTCACAAGTCATCAACATCAGGGTTCATACAGGGGCAGTAAAAAAAAATATCAAAACATCTGCAGCCACAAGTTCCTCCAAGTCATTAAGAACGACTTCAACGACAACAACTTCCTGTACTTTTCAAACCAAGAAGAACCTTATATATATAAATATGTCAATAATGTAGCATGGCAATTCTAACATCCATGTCAACAGTAATTTTGTTAGAGCATGTATCACAATACTCAAAATAAATATATATGATTCTTTAACAAAATACAAGTATGTGTAGCCATGTACAGAAGGCCCTCCTTCGCAGGCAGACCATGGTTACATTCCACGTGAGAGCATCCACTAACGGGGCTCTGAGGTGCGTCTGTGTGAGAAACCATCATTAAACGTCCCCATGGAGTCTGCTCCTGGGTGTTGTTGTTGCATTCCTGCCTCCACATCAAGGCTAGCCCCGCAGTAGCCAGCCGTTAGATGCCCGACCGTCGCTGGAGTTGGTAACAGAGTGTCTGACCACGTGGCACCACATCAAAGAGGACGGGGAGATTTCTGGTATGAGGTGTGCTGATTAGACGAGCGTGCAGCCTGCTCCCCGCTATCAAACTTTTATTTACCTTTTAAACCTCACAATTTTCAGTATAAAATGTTTTGCAAATGTTTTATGAGTCAGTGATGACTTAACGGACCATCCAGCAATGTCCAAACCAAACGAGAAACTACTTGACAAAGAGGATGTCTCCTGTCTCCATTTTGGGTTTTGCGACCTCTCTGGAACTGTTTTAAAGGGGAGCTACTCACAAATGTCCTAAGACAGTTCAATCAATATTTGTGATGAGCTACTCTCTCCCAAAGCCAGAAACCAGAGAAGTAAGAATCAAACTTGTGATGTCATCAAGTAAAAAAAGTGCTGCTCCATTGACAATGAATGGTTTTATGGATCCACAGATTTTCTTCTTTTTTCTTTATATCCAAATTAGCTTTATTCTATAGTAGTGATCTCAGTTCTGAAACAGAAAATGTACATCACTTGATCAGTTTTCACTAATATTGTTGTACTGTCTTAGACCAGAGGAATAACATGTATGAATTCATACATTTAGTGTAGTTCACCTTTAAGGATGTGTGTGTGTGTGTGTGTGTGTGTGTGTGTGTGTGTGTGTGTGTGTGTGTGTGTGTGTGTGTGTGTGTGTGTGTGTGTGTGTGTGTGTGTGTGTGTGTGTGTGTGTGTGTGTGTGTGTGTGTGTGTGTGTGTGTGTGTGTGTGTGTGTGTGTGTGTGTGTGTGTGTGTGTGTGTGTGTGTGTGTGTGTGTGTGTGTGTGTGTGTGTGTGTGTGTGTGTGTGTGTGCGCGCGTGTGTGCGCGTGTGAGTGTGTGTGTGTTGTAGAATTAAAGGTAAGAAAATTGAGATTTGAGCGGATAGTTATTTCCTGAACATGTCACTGGGAAGCGATATAGATTATAATCCATTCTGGAAGGATTTCCTCAAATCCTGAGACTTGAGTAACTGTTAACATTTAGTTTCCTGTTAGTTCCTTTGTACACAATCATTATTATTGACCCCCCTGAAGTGAAATGTTAGCAGTATAATATTTGTTCCTAGTGCTTTGTTTACGTATAGATCCTCAAGGGTTAGGTACTCAATCATTAGGCTATTTGAACCCCACAAATAATTTATTAATGGACCATAATTTCCAAGCGATGGTTGGTGTATGCAAATGCTATATTCGCCAATTAAATTAAAGGCATTCATTATATATTCTATTACCAACACAAGTTCATAATCTATTTTGCATCCGTTTCATTGATTTAACGTTAAACCATTTTTGCTGCTACGACAACATTAAGTAATTCTCTCTCCCTCGCCGCATGAAATAAATCTAAAATCAATTCAGATTTGTGCCTAATGAACACATCCACGACTCCGGCCAAGCACCCTCCAGTCTATAGAAGCGAGGCTTGGGAATGCATTGTAAAGTAAACTGAGCTAACCAAGTTCAATAAAATGTGTACGTCAGCTTTGAAAGGCAAATGTATTAAGATGCAAAGGCCTTACAAATGCCCCATGCCTATTTTGTTCAGTTTTTAATATTCAAATATAAAAACCTGCTCATCCACTGACTCGCCAAACCGGTTGTCAGTCAGAGCTGGCCAATAGCCAATAGCCAGCCGTTACAGAAATGCCACACCCTACTGAATGTTCTCAGGAAGCAGGCAACCCCAGGTCGGTTCCCAAGAGGTTAAAAAACCCTTTCATAATAGTCAATGAAACTTGTAGTGGCTTGTTAGTTGAGACTGCAGTTGAATGATTGTGTGTTTGTGTCGGGACATCCAAGGTTGATATCATTTATGGAGTTTGTCAATTAATTTGTCACAATTTCCTATTCCAAGAGGCCTGTTGGCATAAATATCCCGACCTTGCAAGACTGTGTAGAACAGGTTTTTAAGACTTGATACAAAATGTATTATGAGAATCTTAGGAGAAACCTCATTGCACAGTAAAAATGGCAGTACTTCATTAAAATAACTTATTTTGCCCAGCATGAATAACTGCACCGTTGACTTGGTGGTTGAAATTATAGTTGAATTATCTTTTATTTATCAAGCACATTTTGCATATAACTGAAATGCATCCTCTGCATTTAACCGATCCCAACCAGTTAGGAACTAGTTAGGAGCAGTGAACAGCCAGAGTCCAGCACCTGGGGACCAACTCTAGCTGCAACATATGTACCTTACATGCATGTGTTTATGGTGTGGGAGGAAACCAGAGAACCAGGAGGAAACCCATGTAAACATGAGGAGAACATGTTAACTCCACACCGAAAGTCCTTCCACTGGGGTTTGAAACCTGGACCTTCTTGCTGTGAGGCAGCAGTGCTAACAGTGCCCCTAATGCCTAATGCCTAATGAAAGCGTAATTCTGAACGATGCTTATCTTGTTAAAAGAACCATGAGAAATAGGAACCTGACACAAACCAGGATCAAGTCTAACGTTAGTCCTGGCCTAGATTTTCTAAATTAAATCCTCATTGACAGTGGACAACGATAGACTTACTCAAAACGTTTGAAACCACAACACACCATGTTGCAATGGGCCTGGTCTACAAGATACACTACACGACCAAGGTACCCATGTACATGTCAAAATACTTCCCAAAGGTCAGTGAATACCACGATCACAACACCAGAGGGAGCTCCACAAATCATGTAAAACCCAGATTCGGCACAAACAAGGGACTAAACACGTTTCGCAATTATGCCACAACAATGTGGAACGCCCTACCCAAAGCTGTAAAGGAATGTAAATCACTACCCACCTTCAAAAACACTCTCAAAGAACACCTACGGGAGACTGCAATTCAAAACTGGCCCCTACAAATGTCCTAACCCAGTTGTACAATAAAGACCAAGCATGGCTTTGTCAGTATTCCAATGTACAGCCCCACCCAACCCAACACCTACCCAACCTCCTCCAATGTACAGTTTCCATGTCAAATGTATGTCAGTATTCCAATGTACAGTGTCCCCCCCCCCTACCCAACCCCCCCCCCCCCCCCCCCCCCCCCCCACCTCCAATGTACAGCCCCACCCCACCTACCCAACCTCCCCCAATGCACAGTTTCTATGTCAAATGTATATACTCTTCTTCTGGATTTTTTTAGTATCACAAACAGTACTGTATTTGAAAATCTGGTATGTCATAAATGTATAGATGTAGCAGTACTGTCTATCTGTATGTCATGTGTGTCATATGATGAATTGAAAATGGGGGACCCTGATGGAAACAAGACGAAAGTCTTTCTCAGGTCTGCATCCTCTTAACAATTGTATGTATTGAGCTGTACTGTACTGTACCCATTCTGCAATCTGTTAATAAACTTTTCAATCAATCAATCAATGTCACACCGATTCTAAGACATGTAGTTGCATTTCATTGCCTGCAGAGGGCAAGTATTCCCCTTGTATCAAGCAGACTAGGGGAAATTATTACTTTTGAGTAATCTCTTCACTGCCCATCTCATGTGAAGATGATTATTTGAGATCCCAGTGCAATGCAGTATGATTAACTGGTATGTATGTGTTAAAGAGGGTATGGGACCCTTAACAAAATAAGAAGCCTTAAAGAAGGCTAAGGAAACTCAACCCACCCTTAACACAACATACAGTAGGAAATGTCAACCACTGCGTTTGGCACATGGGAAGAACTCACAAAAAGAAGACAAGCTGGGGAAAGAGAGAGATGGGAAAGGGATAGCAGAGGAGAGGAAAAGAGGAGGGGGGGGCAGCTGGAAGAATGACAGGATGGAAGCGTCATTCTCTCCGCTTTAACGCAGGGGCTGAAAGTGAAAAAGGTCAGAGGTCAAGTGCTAGCGCTGAGTGCTCGCGCTTTCATGTAAGGTGTGACCGAAATGTAACAACCTGGCGGCGAAGGCCAGACTGCGCTGGTGAGTCGGAACACAGAAAGAAACTTGTTCAGGCGAGTTCAGGACTATGATTACCCTCAAAATCCACTAAAACCTTCGATGCTTTGAGGCTTTCAAAGAGAGAGGCACAGCCCTCAGAAGTATTCGTCCTGGACATGTTTTGAGGGAATCGGCTGGAGAACTCTGAAGGCTGCCACAACTACGTAGCTGCCACAAGGGGTAACGTTTTTAATGTAAGTAGCACAAACAGAACTATAATAAAGTCAACAGTACAGTAAGATATTACATGTAGGCAAACCCAATCTCAGGTCGGAGGCTTGCATGCTTGCTGTGAGCTGAGCTGAAGTGATGACCGAGTGAGCCTTCACCGTAACGGAATCCAATAAAAAACAGGTGCAGGGCTTGAATACCTTCCATAGCTCGCCGTTATAAAGTGGATTCTTGTTGTGGCATTCATGCGTTACTTTGTACTGGGGGAATCGATTCCATAGATAAGTACATAGGAGTACTCTTTACTTGCACAAGAACGAGTGCAGCACACATGGAAGCTCAGCGCACGCACGCACACACACACACACACACGCACGCACGCTCACAGCCTGGTACTGCTACAGTTGTGAGGATGGTTACCTGAATTCCATTAGCTACTGTACATTAATTACATAGCGCCCTAACCATAACCACTACATGCCTTACCTTAACCCTTACCCTAAACTAACCCTAAACCTAACCAAAAGATTACACCTCACTATTTCAAAGTGAGGCTAAAATCTCCCCAAAAAGCACTCACTTGGTATGGTATGGTTTATTTCTTAATCCCAGAGGGGAAACATAATTTGCCACCACTTGCTTAGCGATGTCTGATGTATTCTGTTGTTTGTAGTTTGTTTGATGCTTTTTTTTATTAGTTTTGATTGTCCGTGGTTCTTCTCTCTGAACTACTGATCAAATGGATACCGGAAGAATTTTCTAATGCTGCTGTGATACCCTAGTAATTTCCCTAGTTATATTCTGAGTTATATGCTATATTCCTTCATACGTTAATAACATTATCTATCTATCTATCTATCTATCTATCTATCTATCTATCTACTGTATGTTATGCTTGTGTGGTGTGTGTCTGTGTGTGTGTGAGATGGAGAGAGGGAGAGAGAGAGAGAGAGAGAGAGAGAGAGAGAGAGAGAGAGAGAGAGAGAGAGAGACCCTGGGATTGTGCCACGGGCATAGATGAGCTCATTGTTGAAACAGGGATTTCCACATTTCCAGTGTCCCAGGCCAGAGCACAGAACAGGAAAACAAGAGGGGGGGCTGCCTGGTACACATATGGGCACATACACACACACATGCACATACATACGCATGGGTACACACACACACACACACACACACACATGCACGCACACGCATACACACACACACACACACCCGTGCAGAATTCTGGGGTTCACAAGGGTAGCTCCATGGTCGATTACCTTTCTGTTAGATACTATCTGTGTCATATTGCAGCGGTTTCACTTGCAAGACTAATGGTCTAGTTTTGTTAAGATATTCACAAGATAAGATATTCAAAACTGTATGCAGAACCAATCTGAGTCTATGTTGTTTTAAGAATACACTGAAGAGCCAATTTATTTTGGAACAAATAATTGCCATAAGCCATAACGGATACACACACCATTATAGCAAATAAGATATAATTAGTGTGGAATAGTATAACATTGTAAATGTGTAATATTGGTCATACAAATCAACACTATTAGTAATGAGGTTGTTGATTTTTGCCGTTGTAGGCAGTAGCCTGTGGGCATGCTATGCGTGTTTGTGTGTGTGTGTGTGTGTGTGTGTGTGTGTGTGTGTGTGTGTGTGTGTGTGTGTGTGTCTGTGTGTGTGTGTGTGTGTGTGTGTGTGTATAGGGTCTGTTGGATATACCTGGGGAGAGATGTATTAATATACGTATGGTTTGTTGTCAAACCATCCTCTACACTCATTGCACACACATCCACATGATGATGCAGACACTCACTTTAAACAAACACTCACCTTGACACTCACTTTAGACACTTTAACACTACATTATATGTATCTATCTATTAAAGGAATTTGCACTACATTCATACCTCATTTGCATTTGCACCTTACCTTGAAGTTTTTTACCTCATTGTCCACATTTGTACCTCATTGTCTGCATTTTAACTTTTTTTTACTCATTGTACTTAGATTGTACTTAGGCTGTACTTTAGATTGTATATTGTATTGTATATTGTATATTCCTCTTTTACTTACTTTTTTACTTATTTTTTTTACTGTATGAAGCACTCTCAGGGGCTCATACAGAACCAAGCATTTCACCATAAAGTACATGTATTTTATATGTGACAAATAATAAACAAACTTGAAACTTGTTTGTGTAGGGAGTGCACTACTTGAGCTTCAGCATATGTACATAGTGGTTTTCTTAAGTTTGTGTTGTTGTGTGATGTTTTTACTTTTTACTATTCTGATTTGTCTGATGTGTTTGTGTTTTGGGTAAAATGGATAAATAAATACAAATTAAAATAAATAGAGGAAAAAGCCGTAGACAAAAGAGAACGATATTATATGATATCATAGTGTGGATGAACTGCACTGCATGCCTTGGCTGAATGGGAGTGATTTAGTTTGCATACTGTATGTATGTACTGTACCTCTGATTCAGTGCTGAGGAGATTGAGCATCTTTGTTTTTATTTTTGTCGTAAATGGGCCGGTATATATTTGTAGATGTTAACCATTCAATGAACAATAATGAATATAGAAATACAAAACTGGGCACCCAAGTGGCGACCCATGTAACGGGCTGCGTCGCGAAGCGGCTGACCCGGGTTCGATTCCTGGACCCGGCGTCCTTTGCCGAATGTCTTCCCCCCGCTCTGTCTCCCGTTCTTCCTCTCTATCTCTCTCTACCGGACTGCCCGGTAGTACAAACAAATAAAAATCGACCAAAAACAGAAATAAATAAAAAGAAATACAAAACTGTTGAATATTTCTCAGTTCATATAAGACCAACTCTGCCACAGCATCTGAGGCATTTCAGCATTTCTTGTGCAAGAAGTTAACCTGATTCAGTGAGATAGAGGCTAACCTGATTCAGTGAGATAGAGGCGAACCTGATTCAGTGAGATAGAGGCTAACCTGATTCAGTGAGATAGAGGCACTGAGGATAACCTGATTCAGTGAGATAGAGGTTAACCTGATTCAGTGAGATAGAGGCTAACCTGATTCAGTGAGATAGAGGCTAACCTGATTCAGTGAGATAGTTTCAAGTTCAAGTTTCAAGTTTCTTTAATAGTTGTCATACAGAAGTACAGAATACTTTCATACAAAATGCTTCTTACTGTTACGCTCCAGAGACTGTGCTAGACAAGATAGTATCAAATAACATAGTATAGCATGTAATTTAGAAGAAGAAAATGAGGTCACAGTGTTCGGTATAGACATATGTACAATGTTCTGAGTTACCATATAATATACAATACTATGCAGTGTACTAATGTACAGTACTATATAGTGCAAAGCAGAAATGGGATGAGGTACAATTTAGGTACAATTTACAGTAAGGTGTACGAGTTGTAGTGCAATCCTTCATCAATAAATAGAGGTTGAGATAGAGGTTAACCTGATTCAGTGAGATAGAGGTTAACCTGATTCAGTGAGATAGAGGTTAACCTGATTCAGTGAGATAGAGGTTAATCTGATTCAGTGAGATAGAGGTTAACCTGATTCAGTGAGATAGAGGCTAACCTGATTCAGTGAGATAGAGGTTAATCTGATTCAGTGAGATAGAGGTTAATCTGATTCAGTGAGATAGAGGTTAACCTGATTCAGTGAGATAGAGGCTAACCTGATTCAGTGAGATAGAGGCTAACCTGATTCAGTGAGATAGAGGTTAACCTGATTCAGTGAGATAGAGGTTAACCTGATTCAGTGAGATAGAGGTTAATCTGATTTAGTGAGATAGAGGTTAACCTGATTCAGTGAGATAGAGGTTAATCTGATTCAGTGAGATAGAGGTTAACCTGATTCAGTGAGATAGAGGTTAACCTGATTCAGTGAGATAGAGGTTAACCTGATTCAGTGAGATAGAGGTCAACCTGATTCAGTGAGATAGAGGTTAATCTGATTCAGTGAGATAGAGGTTAACCTGATTCAGTGAGATAGAGGTTAACCTGATTCAGTGACATAGAGGTTAACCTGATTCAGTGAGATAGAGGGACTGCTGTTAGAGGAACAGGAAAGTCAAAATTCAATGTACACAGGGATGTGTCTTTATCTTTTACCCAAGGAAGCTGCACATTAATCAACATTTTCAGTTTCCACATCATGTAAATGTGCCAGAGGTTGCTTATAAGCTAGTTTTCATGGATGTATGGATGGATTACTTTTCTAATTAGACAGAATTACTTTAATCACAATTGTACTGTATTGCTACATTGTTTTTGTTTATCTCACCTTATGTTATTACATTCACGTGTACAACAAATCCTTTAATTGGATTAAAACTTGCATTATTAGCTGCTGTTAATTCGTAGGGTCACTGGGGAGGTCAGGCCGTTTCAAGGTACATGTGTTGCTTTCCTACACACTAGGGCTGCCCCCTTATAGTCCATTAGTCGATTAATCGTTAGGTTTCAAGTTTCAAGTTTGTTTATTAGTTGTCAGCTTGTCACAATAAAATACATGTACTTTACGGTGAAATGCTTGGTTCAGTATGAGCCCCTGAGAGTGTGCTTCATACAGTAAAAAAGTTAATAAAAAATTAAGTAAAAGAGGAATATACAATATACAATACACAATACACAATCTAAAGTACAGCCTAAGTACAATCTAAGTACAGTGAGTAAAATGAGTAAACAGTGAGGTACAAATGCAGACAATGAGGTAAAAAACTTTAAGGTAAGGTGCTAATGCAAATGAGGTATGAATGTATTGCAAATCTCTTTAATAAATAGCCTGACCGCAGCAGTTCAAAGAGGCAGGTTTGGTCTTAGTTGACCAACATTAGGTAGTTCCCTCTTCATTATGGTAAGTAAAATGTTACAAATCTGTCTATGAAATAAATGTATCAATTAGTCGACAAACACACACACACACAATGCCTCTTTTCTATCTCCCTCTCAATTTAGGGCTAGGCCAGTTTCCACAGCAACAAAGCCCCTCCCATTGGCTTGCAAGGGAGGTGTTTTGAAAGTTGTGTGTGTGTGTGAGAGAGAGAGAGAGAGAGAGAGAGAGAGAGAGAGAGAGAGAGAGAGAGAGAGAGAGAGAGAGAGAGAGAGAGAGAGAGAGAGAGAGAGAGAGAGAGAGAGAGAGAGAGAGAGAGAGAGAGAGAGAGGGGGGGGGTGGAGTGGACACCAAAACATCCAAGTGAAACAATCTCCACAATCTGTCCATATCTACTGGAGACAGCGGCCACCACCATACCGTTTGTGTGAGACGTTTTACGTCTAAAAGTCACACACGGTATTCTCTCTCCATTTGCTCCACGATCTCAAGTCAAGTGGGACACCTGACCCATTCGGAACCATGGGAGAAGACTCGTCACACGCCGAGCGCAGCAGCATTTCCAATTCCAGCAGCAACCCGGCCAGCCCGCTGCAGCCGCAGCTAGAAAACATGGAACTTCTCATCCCGAGCTTTAGCCAGACTTCTGCCCCGTCCTCCCCCACCAACACACTCACCCGCTTGGGGTTGAAAAGTCCGTCGAGCCCCACTGCCTGCGCCGTGGCAGGCAGCCCCGCTGCAGGCGGCCAGGTGAGCGCCATCACGGTGGTGGCGCTGCTCGATAAATTGGTCAACATGCTGGAGGCGGTGCAAGAGAACCAGCGGAGGATGGAACAGCGGCAGGCCGACCTGGAGGGCGCCGTGCGGGGCGTTCAAGGGGACGTCACCCGCCTGTCCAAGAACCACACCAGCACCTCGAACAGCGTCAGCAAGCTCCTGGAGCGCTCGCGTAAAGTCAGTGGGAACATGAAGGAGGTGAAGGAGCGCATGGACAAGCAGGCGGTCCTGGTGAAGCGACTGGAGGCCAACCACAGCCACCTGTTGAAGAGGAATCACTTTAAAGTGCTAATCTTCCAGGTAAGCCGCGGAAGGAGCCAACACGGGGTGGGGGGCAAGGGGGTGGGGGTTGGGTTAGTTGGACATAGGGGTTGCAGTATAATTATGTCATTACAGATGGAGATGGGTACAAGTGATGGCAGAGTGTGCGTGTGTGTACGTGTGTGCGCGCGCGTGTGTGAGAGAGAGAGTGAGTGTGGGCTGTGGGGGGGTATTAAAATATGCACAATGTTAAGCTCCTGTGGGTGTGTCTGTGTACAGAAATTGCGTGTGTGGTTGGCACTAACACGTGACATCAGCACTCTGGGCCATAGCTAGGACAACAGAAATCCTATAGCTTTTGAAAACTTGAACAAAACATAAGCCCTTGATTCAGCCTAGTTCATGTTGCATGCCTGTGTTCAATTGTCTGGAAATACATTTCATCACCAAAACTTGCTGAAGTAGACTATAGCATAGGCTCATAATATTAAATCACATTCAGATATAGGCTACTTTTATCTGAAATCACATTCAGATATAGGCTACTTTGATCTGAAATCACATTTAGATCAGTAGCGGCTCGTGGATGCTTCGCCACTAGGGGCGCTATACCAAACATTTTGCAAACATGTACAGTACCACGCAACCGACTCATGGCAAGACGTGAGCGATTCGACTCACGCTCACGGCAATGAATCGGCTCTTATGAACGAGTCGCTCAGCTGTTACTACAACAACACACAACCAGTCAAATAAAGTATAGTCTAATTCACAACTTGAAACACAATATATAAATAGAAAAGTTAGAAACAAAACTCGCTCCGTCTCCAAACACACGCAGATCTCTCCCTCTCTCCTTCTCTCTCTCACACACAGCGCGACGTGGAATCGATTCATTACACAATCAGACCTATTATATACCAAGAATAACTTCAGTATGAGTACAGGGCTGTACACATATTTTGCATATTGTTAAACGAGCCAAGGCTAGCTATTAAACTATCGATATGAATCGAAAATCTGGGACCCTGATGTAAACAAGACAAACGTATTTCTCTGGTCTGCATCCCCTTAACAATTGTGTGTATTGAGCCGTACTGTATTGTACCCATTCTGCAATCTGTTAATAAAGTTCTCATTCATTCATTCATTCAAACATAGACGATATTGATTGATTGATTGATTGATTGATTGATTGAAAACTTTATTAACAGATTGCAGAATGGGTACAATACAGTACAGCTCAATACACACAATTGTTAAGGGGATGCAGACCAGAGAAAGACTTTCGTCTTGTTTACATCAGGGTCCCCCATTTTCAATTCATCAGGACATATATGACATACATGACATACAGATAGTCAGTACTGCTACATCTATACATTTATGACATACCAGATTTGCAAATACAGTACTGTTTGTGATACAGAAGGAGTCAGGAAAAGGGAGTATATACATTTGACGTAGAAACTGTACATTGGAGGAGGTTGGGTGGGGGGGGGGGTTGGGTACACTGGGATATTGACAACCATACTGGGTAGTCTACATTGGAGGTGGTTGGGGGGGGGGGGGGGGGGGCACACTGTATAAACAAGCAAAACTGTACATTGAGGGGGGGGGGAGACACTGTACAAACAAACAAAATTGTACATTGGACTATTGACAACCATACTAGGTAAATGACTGTACATTGGCAAAACTGTACATTGAGGGGGGGGGGGGGGGAGACACTGTACAAACAAACAAAATTGTACATTGGACTATTGACAACCATACTAGGTAAATTACTGTACATTGGAGGGGGTTGGGTTAGGATATTTACAGGGGCCAGTGTTGAATTGCAGTCTCCCGTAGGTGTCCCTTGAGAGAGGTTTTGAAAGTGGGTAGTGATCCACATTCCTTTACAGCTTTGGGTAGGGCGTTCCACATTGATGTGGCATAATTGCGAAACGTGTTTAGTCCCTTATTTGAGCCGAATCTGGGTTTAACATGATTTGTGGAGCTCCCTCTGGTGTTGTGATCGTGGTATTCACTGACCTTTGGGAAGTATTTTGACATGTACATGGGTACCTTGGTCGTGTAGTGTATCTTGTAGACCAGGCCCATTGCAAGTTGCTGTACTCTGTCGTCTACTCTAAGCCATCCTAGGTTGTCAAAGTGGGCAGGGGTGAGGTGGGTTCTAGGAGTAAGGTCAAGCAGTAGTCTGACCAGTTTGTTTTGAGATGTTTGTAATTTTGTTTTTAGCGCCTTTGAGGTGCTTTGGTACCATGAGGTGCAAGCATAGTCGTAGTACCCCTGAATGAGTGCTCCTGCCAGAGTCTTCAGGGTATTCTTGTTTACCAGAGAGGAGATCCGGTACAAGAATCGAGTTCGTTGGTTGACTTTTTTTATTACATTGGATGCCATTTTGTCACAGGAGAGATTAGCCTCTAGGATGGAACCCAGGTAGGTAATTTCATCTTTCCTTGTGACAATATTGTCAGTCACCCACTGTAACTGAGAAGCCGTCGGTCTTGCTGAGTTTGTTATTTGAACCGAAGAGAATGGACTCTGTTTTGCCCATGTGTAATGATAGTTTATCAGCGAGCCATATGCAGATTCTGCCTAGTTCCGAGCTGAGGGTTTTTTCAACCTGTAACTTGTTCTTGTCAGAGACCAGCAGGGCTGAGTCGTCCGCAAACAGGAACAAGTTGCAGTCACAAGCTGACGACATGTCATTTGCATAAATTAGGAACAGTAGCGGTCCTAGTATGCTTCCTTGTGGAACACCACAGCTCACTGTGAGGGGGGGGGATAGGGTACCGTTTACCTCCACCATCTGTTCTCTCCCCTCAAGGTAGGATTGCATCCAGCTCACTGATAGACTATCAAAACCAATTGCTTTTAGCTTGTCAATCAGAATGGAGTGATTGACCGTGTCAAAGGCCTTTTGTAGGTCCAGCATGACCATGCCGCAGTATTTGCCTGCGTCCACCTCTTGTTTGATGTGGTCATTCAAATAGAGAAGGCATGTGTCAGTGGAGTGGGATGTGATGGGATTGAACAAGCCATAATCCACGTATTTTCAATCCAAAAGCGAGAGAGAGAGAGAGAGAGAGAGAGAGACTCACTGTTTAGTTGACACGTCCAGGGCAGGAGGGCTTGCCTTGATAAAGTAGTGTATAATCCACTGTTGATGTATTCCAGACCACTGTCCACTGTGTCCAGACTGCATCCGCCATATAGCTTGTTAGCCAAGTGTTAGCTTGTTAGCAGTTAGCAGCACCACACAACACAAGTACTTCATTCCTTTGTCCATTTCCGCTCAAACAGACTGCAAACTACCTGGCGTTCTATCGCCATGCTCTAAGACAAACTCTAACCTTAACCAACTTTGAAAGAGTGCCTAAGCTTAACAGTCTAAAGAACTTGCAGTCACGGCACGCTCTAAGACAAACAGCTGCCTGCATCTCACAACAACACAACTATCTCCTACCACCAACGGACCAACCTAGGAATAAGCTAGAATTGGAACATTAGAAATTGGATTCGGCCAATCAGAGATCGTCTCTGTGAAATTCTGCTACGGAAAAAAATACTGGCGTCGGCCAATCAGAGAGCGTCTCCGCGAAATGCGGCTACAGAAATTCTTGACGCTACTGGCTAGACCGCTTCAAATCGCGCCCGGATTCCAACATAATAGTCATATTTCAACGCACAACGCGTTATGCACTGATTGGCTGTGACGGATACAGCGATCAAACTGTGACACGCACTCAGAGCGCTATCGCGTCTAGCCCGGGCAGAGAAATACAAAAAAATAAAAAAAACGTCACTTCCTGCTCAGGAAAACGAGTGTTTTTTATTTTAGATAATAACGTTATATTGTGCATTGGAAATACAAACATACTTAAAATGAGTAAATATTATTCATTTTAAACATGTTTATATTATTTATAGGGCTATAAAACAAAAAACTAAAAAGTTTTATTTTCTTCTTCTCTGATTTAACAGCAGGTGGGGCGGCGCCCGTGCGCCCCTAGTGGCAGAGCCGCCACTGATTTAGATATAGGATTGCTTTGCCCTGTGGGCCCAAGCAGATATGAATATGATATGAACTATAGAATTTGCCTTGAAAGTAGTTATGAGTGAAAAGTGTGTGTGTGTGTGTGTGTGTGTGTGTGTGTGTGTGTGTGTGTGTGTGTGTGTGTGTGTGTGTGTGTGTGTGTGTGTGTGTGTGTGTGTGTGTGTGTGTGTGTGTGTGTGTGTGTGTGTGTGTGTGTGTGTGTGTGTGTGTGTGTGTGTGTGTGTGTGTGTGTGTGTGTGTGTGTGTGTGTGTGTGTGTGTGTGTGTGTGTGTGTGTGTGTGTGTGGCCTGCATGTGTGTTACTCCGTCTAGGAGGGAATAGATGATGTGTTTGTGTAGAAGTGAGATAGTGAGACCGCGTGTGTGTAATGAAGGGTGTGTCTGGGAATGGAAACAAGAGAATAATAGAGGATCAGACGACTGACTGAATCTCCTTACTGTGAGTCACGACTGATTGATTGATAAGTTTATTAACAGATTGCAGAATGGGTACAGTACAGCTCAATACATACAATTGTTAAGGGGATGCAGACCAGAGAAAGACTTTCGTCTTGTTTACATCAGGGTCCCCCATTTTCAATTCATCATAACATATGACACACACAACATACAGATAGACAGTACTGCTACATCTATACATTTATGACGTACCAGATTTGACATTGGACATTGGACAGATTGTACATTGGAATACTGACAAAGCAGTTTGGTCATTTACTGTACAACTGGGTTAGGACATTTGTAGGGGCCAGTTTCTCAAAGGTGTTCTTTGAGAGTGTTTTTGAAAGTGGGTAGTGATTCACATTCCTTTACAGCTGATCCTTTTACTACACTACTGTTAATGATTTTACTCTCAGACTTCTCAGTTACTGACTGTCACAATTTATCAATCTCTTGTCCATTCACTTGACTGGAAACAATTCACTGAACCTTTCCAGCGTAGCCTGCCTACTCCTGTGCATAACTCCTGTTGTACATAACTATCATTCTGGCTGGCTTTACACAGACAGTTCTTGAGAAACATTAGAAGTTAGAAGGCGAAAATTAGCAATGAGACTGACTAGGCCTGCCACGATAACACATTTTGCTGGGCGATTAATTGCCCCCGAAAATATTGCGATAAGTGATATTATTGCGACCGGTTAGAGAATTATTTTTTGAGAAATTTATTTCCCAAAACTTTTATTTTGAAGCCCACCGCTCCGTCTTTTCCGGTGTTTTAGACTTTTATTTTGAAGCCCACCGACCGGAGCGGAAGTATTGTTGTTATTATCCTAGCAGCATCTATGAGCGGCCAACTTGTCTCTCCGGTTCTGTGTTTTTGAGCTAATGATAAAACAAATGTTGAGATTGTTGGTGAGCAACTAACTTTAGGTTAGTTTTAACGTTAGCTACTAACGTTAGATGCAGCTACTACAGGCAATCAACGATGAGGAGGAAGCGTCAAAGCCGTATAGAATAGAATAGCCCTGTGGTGCGTAGGCACGGGAGCGCAACTCGATTACCTGTTATAATAAATTTATTCATGTTTAACTTGTCCCCGTGTCCAGTCCTTTGACTAGTCCCACCCGTTCATTGTAAACAATGATGCATGTAATTGTATTAAAGTTATTCTGTGTTGTAGCTATGCTATACGTTGTATTTCGTTTGTTAGCTATTTAGCTAATGTTGTTGGCATTGAATGAGCATCAACACTAGATCTTTAATCTTTATTTAGCAGTCCAGTTTCTCCGGGCAGTAGCGAGTAACTACTTGGGTCTAAAAATAGCTAACGTTACACTACAAAGAACGCTATTTGGTTAAAAGGAGCAACACTATTGAGAAATGTAGTTAAGCTATATGTGGCGTTGCCCCACGGAGCTCCCGTGCTGTGCTCTGTAGTAAGGCCAGCGGCCCCCCACACGGAGTGACTGACGAGGGGTACTGGTTCCGCCTCATTAAAACAAACGCGCAAATAGCAATTAATCGCGCCCGTCAAAATCATTGCATTAATTTTAATTATCGCGGCAATTAATCGATTTATTGCTTATCGCGGCAGGCCTAAGACTAGAGCTGCCGCGGTATCGGTATTACCGCGGTATCGCTGTTACATCATGCCCACCGCAGCGTTGGGCTGAATACCGGCATCACCGCTGTTTGTTATTATATTATTATTATTATTACGCTCTCGTTGGGCTTGTGGCTCTGCAGATATACCCTACTTCTCTGTCGAGATTCCAAGCGACCCTATTGGGTACCAGAAAAGTCACATGAAACACTGCAGACCACAGATTGGTCAGAAGAGATACGCGAAGTGCTTTTACTTCCTGAATCTCAGCCATGAGCCATTGATCAGAGCTCAGTCACAACACGGCTAATAGTACGTTAGCTCCCACCGGAGACCGGAGTGGATTGCCGTCGCTCCTCAGGGAACGAGGCATAATGATTTTACTGCAACGAAATGTTATAATAAAAGCCCTTCGTTCTATACACTTGTCTGATTGAAAACTTTATTAACAGACCGCAGAATGGGTACAACTCGGCACGCTCTGAGCAAAGAAAGGAACTTAGATATTAATTTAGTAACGCTTGCCTTGCTATGGTCCGGTAAATACGAACGTGTAACTATACTAACGTTAATGCCACAAATCGAATGCCTTTGTAATCATAAGTAGTAACGTTATAATAATAAGAAGAAGAAAGGGTCGGGGGGGTAACCGGCGGGCGCGCCGCTACCACTCCTGCCCGCGACACCTAGTGAACGGCGCACGACCAGAGGGGAGACTTCGAATCCGTGTTTCACTTTTAATAACGAATGCGTGCTTGCCGAATCCCAAACAATATTCATGCTGCAAAGTCATCCTCTAAAGATAGACATTTAGACTAGAGGCAGGCTATATGCTATAAAGAGTAGACTACTACTAAAAAAAAGAAAAATTCAAACTTTTTTTTTTAATTTTTTGTGTGCGTGCGGTAAAAACCGCGACGGTAGGAAATATTTTGCAAATTTGTGCGGTAAGGAAATAATCAATACCGCGGCAGCTCTACCTAAGACTGACCATTTATTTGATAAATCATCTGCAAATCCTTTTGGATCAAGTGTATTATGTAACAGGAAACTGCTTGGAATGTGATTTTTCAGGAGTGTATTTAATTTTAATTTCTATTCACTTCTGCTTCAAATATTGACAAAAACCAAATGCCTTTTTATTGACTGAAATACAGTTCCTTAAAAACCGGAATCATCCCTTTAAGTCACATAGCAACACTGGAATAAATCAATATTGAATAATGACAATAATCACATTAACATATCTGACTCTTTACTACATTTAATGTTTACATGATTATTCTATAGAATAAAGATATTAAAGGTCATAAGTTAACAGACAATGATCAGCATGATGTGACAGAGTAGTCCAAACGTTGGACAGTGTGTGTGTGTGTGTGTGTGTGTGTGTGTGTGTGTGTTTACATGCATGCTCCCTCCCTCATGTGTGTGTGTTTACATGCACGCTCCCTCTCTCATGTGTGTGTGTCAGGGTTTCCGTTAGAAAAAATTGTTGCCGGTCTCCGTGACCTGCAAGATTTCAATCTACCGGACAAATGAGATTAATTCCGGTCATAGTTTATTTAGCTTTAAAACAATTGATAGGCAGGCTATATAAAGAATGTCATCCTCAAGGCATGTAGATTTATAATATTATTACTTAAAACTAGGCTACTTTTGCGTATACAGTCATTAATATATTCCAAATAAAATAAGTCCCTCGATACTCCGTGCTGCTGCTGACTTGAAATAAAATAGACCGTGTCTGTGGACAGTCGGTCCGACACTAAACAGCAGTCTGTTATAATCACATTTTTATGAGCTAACGAATTCCGTTATATTGGACATTTGTATTAATTATATCAAGCGAAGAACTGAGAAAGCAGAGAGACGGCAACATTATCGTGGTTTGCGTGACGACTCTCTCCACCTCGCAACGACTTATTTGCAAAGAGTATGGCGCTGCAGGGCAGCTGTTCAGCTGTTATTGGCTCTTTTCTGGGAACCGCACAACAGCGCCCCCCACCCAACATTGGCTGAAAATGGCTGAATTGGAGTACTGCTGGAATATTGCATTGTACTGCTGGTACTGCGGCTCTACAGCTTCAGAAAAGTCCGCACAACCAGCACTAAGCTCTCGCCGACAACGTCGTTGTCATTATTAGAAGCAACGAGGAAACAAATGTAATGATCGTTTCGTTCATCGCATAGGCTATTTAATTTTAGCCTATTTTAATACAATTCAAATAATCAAATTGTGCTTAGACTCAGGGAATTATTTTCACCGGACATTAAGACCGGAGAGATCAAATATGTCGGACTTAAACAGATTTTGCCGGTAAAATACCGGTAATTACCGGCTAACGGAAACGCTGGTGTGTGTGTGTGTTTACATGCACGATCCCTCCCTCCCTCATGTGTGTGTGTGTGTGTGTGTGTGCGCGCGCGTGCGTGTGTGTGTGTGCTCAGCCCGCTGAAGAAAGGCTAGTATTGACACAGCTAGAGCCACCAAGTGCTCTTAGCCACCGTTGTTATCTGGTTTCCTTGGTAACCGATAGTGTTGGTCACAACGGTAACGGGTGCCTGCCACACCATACGTTGTACTACGTGGCTCTCACCATGTGTGTGAGTCGCTCCAAATACACCAGACAATTGGTACCTTGGACTGATTTGATTGAAACCCTGCTTGGTTATATGGTCCTCGACAGGAGAGACCTGCTGTTTGGTGTCATAAAAGGGTAATGGATGATGACAGCAGCCTCAACATTAGTATAACGTATTTTCAGAAGGAGGGCTGGGACCAAATCAAATAGTTATTACGACTATCGTTGTGTCTTTTTTTATGACTTATACTTTATTGAAATGTGTTCTTTTTGCACACACAGGACATCAGGACAACAAAAACATTTGAATCAACATACTGTAGGTCGGTCCTGAAAGACAACACACACCCCTAGACCACCAACATCAAGACTACAATGACAACACCCAAAAAAATTTAAAAAAAATACATTAAACTGAAAATAAATCTACATTAATACATAGACCACATGATTTTCGACATATACATACACTTGTCAGGTACTCATTCACCTAAGTTATCTTATTCCTGAACTGTACCCTCCCCTCTCTCAGGTCCAGTGTGATCTAAAGTAACTGTACCTTCGCCACTTTTACACCTCCAAAGCCTATATGCGAACAGTTGTAACTGAGATAATCATATGCAACACCGTTGTCTTAGGCAAGTGAGCCCACCAACCAAGTTATAATGAGTGAAATTCCAGATATTTCCCCCATTTACTAATGTATTTTGACTATCGTTGTGTCTTAAAAAAAATATATGGAGGCTCCGTCTCTACAGTACATATTCGGAAACAGAAAAAAAAGAGACCGGAGATTAGGGGTGCACCGATGTATCGGTCGGGTATCGGTATCGGCCGATAAGTGCCTTGTTGACTGCAATCGTCAACAATCGGCCGATAAGCTCAAATGTGCCGATGGCAGTAGCCGATAAATTCAGTCGCATCCTGCACAACGCCGGCCCCGCCCCAGTCCCACATAGGGATGCCCCCCGGACCCCGGTTTTGAACGGGAACCGGTACTATATTAGAAAATACCGGAGTATTTATAAGCTCCGACGTCCTCGGTACTGCTATCGATACTCTAGAGAAATTATTATTATTATTATTATTATTATTATTTAAAAGTTGCGAACGATCCTCTCTCTGTCTCTGCACGAGAAGCGAGCCGCAGCCAGCGAGTCAATTATTACACACACTCCTCGCGAGTCGCTCGCTAGTGCTACACATAGACATACGGGTACTACATACGGGTACTCCTTAATGAAAGTTCTGTCCCCGACGCCCCGTGCTATAGCGCGCAGCACACAGACAGCAGCTCTGCATGCACTGAGTCGTGATCATGGCGGATAGAGCGAAGCGTTCTAAAGTATGGATATACTTTACAAGGGTCAATGCCGACAATGCACGTTGCCACAAGTGCAACAAAACATTTGCCAGTAAGGGTGGCAATACGAGCAACCTATCAAAACATTTGTTGGCAAAACATGATATTAGAGTGCAGAAATGCGCCGTATTCGACTGCCTTGCGCGCAGTGGTCCATCTGCATCCACGTCCACTGCAGCCGGTAAGCCAAGATACGGAGTTTCCTAGGCTAATAACGAATTATTACAAATAGGCTAATAAACAAAATAATTGTTTAGCTACAAATACTACAATCTAAAAACTTTTTATAGATCGTCAAGCTGAGGCGTCAGCCACCAATGTGTCCCAGGCCAGTGAGCCCACCACACATCCTCCCTCTACCTCCACCACCCAAAGTCCTTTCTCCCCCCTAGCAGCTAGAGGAAAGATGACAGAGGATAGGGTGAACGAGTGTCACAGGGCTGTGACAAAGTGTGTTGTCAAAGGCCTGCACCCGTTCTCTACAGTGGAGTCCAAGGACTTTAGGTAACAACTAATCATTCAGTGTATATCGTTTTTTTGTATACATAGTTGTCTAACTTGTCTGTTGTTGTTATAAGTTATTATTGAAGCAGCTATTCCCACCACTCCACACAAATTTACAATAATTCAATCATTTCTAATCTTTACTGTAGGGAGATGACCAATGCTCTCAACTGCAAATATAAAAATCATAAAAAAATAATCAAAAAGAACCGATAAGAGTATCGATAAAGTACCGAACCGTTAAGCAGTATCGATAAGAGTAGTAGTATCGATAAAATCCTAACGATACCCATCCCTAGTCCCACACACACACACACACAAGCTACTGCATCAAAGTTACTACTAAATATTCAACATTCTCTTTTGAGACTCCGCTTCAGACTCTTATCATTTGGCACTAAAAGCTAAACATTGTCACCGATATGGCTGTCCGCAACATGTCATTAATTGTGTACGCGAGGTGGTCGCTCAGTGACGACGCTAACATGAGCTAGGTTAGCTAGCATTAGCTACCGGGAGATGCAAAACTAACGTTACTGGTGAAAATGTGATTTGCGTTGGAATACTCCTTTGCCAACTTGCTGTACTTTGCTTGCAGGTCTGCAGCCATTATTGCTGGATTATGAATAGCCCCAACTTTAGCCAAGGTAACGTTATGACTAAACCTTTAACAATAGTTAACGCTAGCTTTCGGTTAGCTGTTCAATGCTATTTATAACACAACTCCCAGTCAACACCCTCTCTCGGGAAGATGGCATTTAAGAAAGTATCTGCTGTTAAAATGACACAAACATTCGTTTTGTGGCATTAACGTTATATAGTTAGTGTTACACGTTCAATAACAAGCATATTATTTACCCGAAGATAGAAGTAAGCAAGGCATTACTCCGTTAGTCCGTTCATAGCTCAGTTCCATTCCGTTGCTCATTCCGTACCCAACTACCCATTCTGCAATCTGTTAATAAAGTTTTCAACCAGACAAATGTATAGAAAGGCTTTGTTTTATTATAACATTTGTTGCAGTAAAATCATTATGTCTCATTTGGTCATGCTGTGGAGCGCTGGTCGGCAGGCCGGGCAGCTAACGTAGCTACGTTAAGTTTGTTGTGCTCTCGCAAACAGAACAATGGCGGCATGCCCGAAAGTAGAAAATGAATAAACCAGCGTTTCCGTTAGCCGGTAATTACCGGTATTTGACCGGCAAAATCTGTTGAAGTCCGACATATTTAATCTCTCCGGTCTTAATGTCCGGTGAAAATAATTCCCTGAGTCTAAGCACAATTTAATTATTTGAATTGTATTAAAATAGGCTAAAATTAAATAGCCTATGCGATGAACGAAACAATCATTACATTTGTTTCATCGTTGCTTCTAATAATGACAACGACGTTGTCAGCGAGAGCTTAGTGCTGGGTGTGCGAACTTTTGTAAAGCTGCAGAGCCGGAGCAGCAGCAGCACAATGCAGTACTCCAGCAGTACTCCAATTCAGCCATTTTCAATTCAATGTTGGGGTGGGGGGCGCTGCTGTGCGGTCCCCAGAAAAGAGCCAATAACAGCTGAATCTGCTGCTCTGCATCGACATACTCTCGCAAATAAGTCATTGGGAGGTGGAGAGAGAGAGAGTCGTCACGCAAACCCACGATAATGTTGCCGTCTCTCTCTGCCAAATTTCTCAGTTCTTCGCTTGATATAATTAATACAAATGTCCAATATAACGGAATTCGTTAGCTCATAAAAATGTGATTATAACAGACTGTTGTTTATTAATGTCGGGCGACTGCCCACAGACACCTATTTGATTTAAAGTCGGCAGCAGCACGAGTCTCTGGACTTATTTTATTTGGAATATAATGACTTTATACGCAAAAGTAGCCTAGTTTTAAGTAAAAATATTATAAATCTACATGCCTTGATGATGTCATTCTTTTGTTTTGTTGTCATTCTTTTGCCTATCAATTGTTTTTAAGCTCAATAAACTCTGACCGGAATTTCTCTCATTTGACCGGTAGATTTCAATCTACCGGACACTGAGGCCGGCAACAATTCTTTCTAACGGAAACCCTGGAATAAACGCTTGCCGATTGGTGGTAAGGACAGCAGGAGGTGGGTGCTAGCGGTGTGGCGTAATTGGTCGAATCGACTGTCAATCAAAATGGTTATATTGCATTGGCTGAGAGCTCTGGTTGAGAGAACAGTATCCATCTGCAGGCCGCCAGACGATACTGGGAGAGGGATAGTGCTACATGGCTAATACCATAAACATATTTCTTGATGTTTCCTTTTTTTAAGTAAGTAAAGAGGCCTACAAATACAAACATACACATACAAATATACAGTAGTTTCATTAAAAAAAAAATATTACAAAAAAATATATAAAAAAAAAAGAATATTAAAAAAAATTACAAATACTATACAAATAGAATAATACACAAATATCGGTATCGGCCGATTGTGTTACTTGAACAATCGGTATCGGTGGCCAATTTTCATATCGGTGCACCCCTACCGGAGATGTTACGCTTTGTTTCACTAAGTTCACACATTTCAAGCATCAGTGATCACTTTTGGAATGAATGCTTCTTTTGTTTTCCGACCTTCAAAATAGTAGTTGAACAGTTCCCAGTGACTATCGAATAGCAATTTGTTTAGGTTTTCCCCATCCCTACTCATTCGTGGTGTCTCAATTAAGGGGTGGTAGCCTTCGAAAGCTGCATTTGAAGACCGCATGCGTCAAATTGCGTCACAATGGCGCAAAAAAACGAAACCGCTGTCCCAGTTCGGAGACTTCAAATGCAGCAAAGAAATGCAGCCTTCTTTTCCTGTAACCCAGAAGGCATTTCGCACCAACGGGCAGATATGCCGACTATTTACCAAGGCCGAACACTGTTTTAACGTACGACCTAGGACCAATATTATACAGTTTTAATATTCAGGCGAGAATGTAACCGTCTAGATTCCCAATATGTGGTCAGTTTGACCAAATAATGCCTGTTTGGAAATTTGCTCCAATGTTTTCGGAGATTGAGCGGCTGGGACAGGACTGGGGTTGACGTATGGCCAGTTTATCTGTGAATCCCCATTCAACATGAGGTTTATATTGTGACCGATCATCCTGCTATATTCCTTTATTTGTAATTTATTAGTCTCCCAGTTAGTAGCTAGATTGATAAACTTAGTGGACGTGTCAATAATAAAATAATCTGGATAAAATTATTGCTTTATTCGTCTGATTCAGATGACACTAATGGCCATTTTGTAGGGATGCCCCGATCACGTTTTTTGCCACCGATACCAATCACCAATCGTCTTGAGCCATATCGGCCGATACCGATCCGATATCGATAGTTTTTGGTAAAAAATGTTTACAATATACGTTTTTTTATTTTATTTTTTAAATAAAATATATATATTATATAATCATACTTGTAGTTGTATTATCTGCGAGACATCGCCACCACGCAACAAGTCAAAATGCTCACTATCTGCAAACAGCTCCACTGTCTGTGTGTATACTCGAGTAGCCTCCAGCTCCAGCCAGGATTCTCCGGCGCTGCAGCTGGACCCTATACTCTGGTCAAATCATATTCAGCATGCCCTCATGCGATGGAAGCCAGGGGCTCGAATATGCATCGAATCAATGTTATAAGACATTGATATCAGGAGCTATCTGTAGCTACTGCTAGCCGGCTAGATAACGTTAAGACAACGCCTCAGTGAACTATTTAGTTTACTGGGATATTTTGTAGTGAGCTAACGTGAGCTAACGTGAGCTAACGTGATCTAACGTGAGCTAATGGAGGTATCATACACTACTAGACTATTGCTGGAGCATTTGTTGATATCAGGAGCTATCAGTAGCTAGCCGGCTAGATAGCATTTGACAATGCCTCATGTATTAAACTAAAAGCGAATAGTTGACTGGGTCATTTTGTAACGGTAGCTAACGTTAGCTCACGGAGGTCCCACTTGAATAGACTAGACCCGTGTTTACACGGGTGAGGGAGGGGCAGGAGGAGGAGGAGGCGGAGCAGTACGCTGCAGCTCTGTGCCTGAGAGAGTCAGCGAGTGAGATCTCCGCTAAGAATTGGATCATGTTTTTAGATCGGTTTTCACGATCGGCGAAAATAAAGCATTATCGGAATTCACCGATCTCATATTTATACTGAATATCGACCGATACCAATCGCTGGCCGATCGATCGGGGCATCCCTACCATTTTGAGCTTCTCTTGGTCCATATATCATATATGGGCATATGTGTGTGCCATGATATAAGGGCTTCCCCAATCTAGGCACCAAGAGGATTCCTCATTTTAAGTGGACATGCGTCAGCCCCAGTCTCCTCCGTAGACCAGACCGTGTCATTTAACAACGCTCGGTTCGACCTTCGTGGTCTACGAAGGACACGCCCTAATCTTCAAAGGCTACAACCCCTGAATTGAGACACAGCTATTATGTAGCCCCCTTTAAACACAGGACACCGGCCCCTTTAACTCTGCCTCTCTTATCAATCGTATTCCCTCACCCTGAGGGTGCACGCACCAGGGTTCGAAATTAACGGGGGCTTGGGGCATAATGCCCTTGAAAATGGACAAAATGCCCTCGAAAATCAGTTAAGGGGGGCAGAAAATGCCCCTGACAGTTTACTAATTATATATATATATTTATCCGGTAATGGAGCGTCTGTGTATCGTACGGTTCAGATGACGCGCAAATAAAAAAAATTATTTGGCGGAGCCGGGAGAGGTGAGCAGTGCACTGGCTGCAGGCAGCAGCAGCAGCAGCAGCACTGCAGCCAGGTGCTAGTCAGTTTGTGTAAAAATGGCAAGCACAATATAAATCAATCTTCATTACGACTTTAAAAACATAGCCATTAACATTACATAGGCCTACACACATCTTGCCATAGTGTTAGCAGTTTGTATAACACAACGCACGTTTTAACTATGGTAGCCCGACGCAGCTTGCAAGCTAATACTGTACAGTCAATGAAATGTCACCGTAGCTACTAGCTACTGTAGCAGAGGAGGAAATGAGAGTCTGAGAGGCGCTGTGTTTAAAGACAATGATAGGCGTTTATTCAACATCCAAGAAGGCTAACATACAACTGTGTTTTACTAACTCTAACCGGGACTATTGCCGCTTTCGTGCTGCTTGTTGATGTTATGATCTCCTCCTAACGTTACCAGAGCTGAAGGTGCCACACGCTAAAATGTCCGTGGGGACCCGGCGCCAACCCATAGATAGTTCCAACTCACCGAATTACGTAATCCACCACAGTTGCACTCAATATTTAAATAATGTTAGTCTAAATAAATGTAGACAGATACATAATAATTTCAAGCAGAAAACGAATCTTTCCATTAACACTTTAATCGCCGATGACGTGTTTAGACGTCATTCCTCGCCATGCTCATTCTGCCGAAGACGCCGTAACTTGTCTTTGATATCAATAATTCAAAAATCTGTGATCGAAATCATATTTCTCCTCTGGAGACATGAGATGTACTGGTGAGCTCCACTCAACTGTCTAACGGTTCGAGAGCGCCATCTGGTGGCCGATCGGCAGATTGGTAGCCGGACTCCATCTCAACACACTGGATAATCAATCGCTCGCCCTAACTCAATAAACAACGTTATTTGGACGTATATATTATTATACAACCTGGAAATGGTTAATCAGGATCAACATCCCATAATCGAAAACTGTCTACTCCACGCTGATCGTCCAACGGCGCGAGGAAGATATGGTAAGATCCAGCGTTATTTTCTAACGTATTCTATACTAACTGATCTGATGATCATATGACCCACACTAGATGAATGGTATAACGTTGCCCACGGAATTATAAACGCCCCCTCGCCCATCCGGTCAATATCAGATGATACGTAGTAACTTCTAGAAGTACCTCCAGTTGAAATTTTTCATCTGGCAACGATCGCTACCAAACTGTATTTGATCATCAATATAATGCATTTGGAGCTATAAATCAAGTTCTGGAGAAAGCTGCAGAAAACGATAATAACATACTTATACTTTAGACCATATTTTAGTATGAATATGTGAATGAAAAAGTATATCGTTGCTACACCCTGAACAATGGATATAGGACATTGAATGGGCCATAATAATGGCAATTTAGCAATAGAATTAAAAAAGTTATAGCCCTGCAAAGAAGGGGAACTTCTCCATAGACAAATAGAGCTGGCTAGGGATGGTAAATTATGAATTTGAACCATGGCGATCAAAGTGTTAAGAACTGACAATCAGGGGATTTAAACATGGTTGACAGTTTTTTTTGTGTTTATATATTAACACTTTGAGTGCCACTCACGAGATTTCTCGGGTTTTTAATAGTGACGTAGAATGCCACTCACGAGATTTCTCGGATTATTTTTTATTTTTTTTGCGATCTGAAAAGTTATTGCATCACCCGAGCCTACCCGAGTATAGCCGAGGGGCGCCGGCGATCACTGTGGAAAAAAGCGCCCCCTGTCGTCTCCCAGATGACATAAGTGATTTTGGAATGGACTCAATGAAAATGAATGGGGAAAAAAATCCGGTACTCCACATTTTCCAGTTCACTGATCCAGCCGGGGTTACCAGAGTTCATTCTGGAGCCTCAGAGCCCCGCGGATCATGGAGTTCTACTGTATCGCGTTGGATCCATACACATATCGATTTTTTCGAATGGTGATCAGGAATTGGAATATACCAGTTGGATACATCTGATGTCAGGTAAGGACTCTATGTTATCAGTGGTAGGATAATCAGAGTAAGTTTGATGAAGTTATAAGCTGTTTTGTGAAATGTCTTCTTTCGGTTTCACTGTAAAAGTCCGTGAGGAAATCAACGGAGCGATTATCAGTGCGCGGCCGTAATGTGCTTGCGTGCACGTATAATATTGATCATCTAGCGTTTATTTGAAAACGATTCATAAAAAGGCAGACGAATATCAACGTTGTGGAATATTCCACTAAAAGACGATTTTCATAGAATGCTCCAGAATGAGCTGTTTTTTATATCAAAACGGGGGCTTTTCTAACTGCTCTGAAACGGAAACGACGCGATAAAAAAACAATCTGCCTTCACAGCACTGACTGGAAAATAGTCTTTGATAATGCGATGGGCAGATTAGACACATAGCCATAATTTAAAACATAGATTAGGCGATATTAACGTTAACATTGGCGCCGATGAGCATATTGTTTGTTTGCACTAAGTTAATACTTTGACAAATGTAGCCTATATTTTTCAGTCAGTTCGGTCTTTGTGTGCCAAACATTATTTAAGGCTGTAAACACTGTAACACTGTAAACCTTTTTATTTATTTTTTTATAAATGAGAAGCATGTTTAGATTTTAATAAAAATTAACGTATATCGAACCGAACCGAAAACCGTGACCCCAAAACCGTGATACAAACCGAACCGTCCATTTTGTGAACCGTCCCACCCCTACCGTTTATCATAACAATTCAGTGCCCCCGAAAAAAAAAAAAAAGCATGCGGAAATCATTTAAGGGGGGCAAAAAAAGCCCTTGAAAAAAAATGTTAATTTCTAACCCTGGCACGCACTGAAGCTAATTGCACTTTATTACGCCGCACCTTGTGAGTGTAGAATCCTAGTTCTGTATGGGTGCCTCCCTTGCATTCATTCATGGCATACATAATCTAAGGCTTTGTTCAGACTGCAGGCAAATCTGATTTGTTTCTCAAATGTTTATTTGTAAGTAATCAGATCAGATTTGTGTGCCCAGACATCACCAACCTATCTGCATGGGTTGCTGTGGTAACGATGTTAGCTACCGTTAACAGTAGTTGACCCAATATGAGGCCTATAAATGACCTTATTATAGCCAACTTGCACACTATGGATTGGGCCAAATCTACCCTTCTTGCTACTGTAACAACGTTATGGCCGTTGCTTCTGTTAAAGGTGTGGCCCAGATATGGTGCCGTAGTGACTGAGAGCTCCGACTCTAGAAGCAAACATAGCTTCTACCTCTGCTGGCCTAGGTTTGAATTCCACCATCTTCCCACCTGAGCCTTCCTACGGTCTCAACCCAGAAAACAACACTAGGGGGAATGGACTGCCCTCCATTCTTTGAGATAGAAGTGCTGGCCAAATTCTCTGAGTCGTACTATGAGTGGAGTCTTTGTAGCTTGATGTGAAGGCAACAATGACCTCAGTGGTGTTTGTGTGTGTGTGTGTGTTTTGTTTGTGTGAAGGTGTGTGTGTTTTGTTTGTATGGAGGTGTGTGTGTGTGTGTGTGCATGCGCGTGCATGTGTGTCTCTTGGCCGTGGGTGGTGATGTGGTAGGTGTATGCGGTTACAGGCCTGGTAAATAAGACCCAGTGTGCCTGAAGGGACTCTGGGTAAAAAGCACTAAGTGTAGTTCTTATTCCCTCCCTCTATCACTCTCCTGCTGAATCCTCCATTTCCTCACTTCTGCCCCCCCCCCATCCTCTCTTTCTCTTTTTACTATCACCTTCTTTTTATCTCTCTGTCTCTCTCGCTCCGTCCCTCTGTGAGACCCCCCAACTTGATCCCCATGCTGGTCATGTGACCACACTCAGACAAGCCCACCTGTGTTGTTTCCCGGAGACTTCTCAGAAATGAGCATGGGAGCCCTACAGACACACACACACACACCATCAGCCTTGAACTACCTGCTGATAATGCAAATGTTCTCCTCCGCCCCAGAGCATAAAAGTACTCCACCACCCCCACCCACCCGCCTGCCCTCAATCGACAAGTTCCCCACGGCTGCATTGATTGAGAACACTCGGCGCCCTGTACGCACCACCCGAGGTGGAAACACAGTGGGATTCTGGGTAGATGCCCGCGGTGGGTCAAACGGGGCACTAGCTTCAGGTTCTGACGGATGTGACAGGACTCCTCTTCCGCTCCGCCGCACTCCTCTCCCTAACGAGGAGTAACGAGCCAGGGAAGTATGCACAGCCCTTAATTACTGTAGTTTTGGGTCTTGTTTGTTTGTGGTAGTGCACCAGTGCCTTCCCTGCCTTCAGGACCCCTCCCCCCTCGGAGCCCATTTCTGTAAGGGGTACACATGCATCACATGCGTAACCACACACACATACACAATTCCCAGCCATCGCAGATCCCAGTATGTGCAGTCTGTGTGGAGACTTGTTTACATAGTTGGCAGCTGGTTATAGGGTAAGGTAAGTTCTTTTTTTGTCATTGGAAAGAGGGGTAAATAAATCATCTGTAGAGAGAGAGAGAGAGAGAGAGACAAACAGAGTGAGAGACAATCAAATATCTTCCTCTGTTATTTATGAACAGATTAATTAAAAGCATAATTTATTGCATCTGTGTTTAGATATCACCAGTTGACCCGGTTCACCCACAAACTGATACATAACAGATTATTTGTGCACATCTCAACGTCATTTCCGACATTACTGCTGTATGCTAGAAATATTTCCAACTCTGCGTGTTTGGAATTTAATTTCCTGTGACAGTAAAAAGTCATTTGTTCAGAGTAGATAGACATCTTTGCCTTTCTGTCCATTTCACAATGGAATTCCCTCACTCCACGGGAACCAACAGTACCAGATTCATTTTACGATTCCATTTTTATCGTCCCTCATTCTCTCATTGTCCCAATAAAGTGCAATCTGGTTTTATGTGGCCAGGTTTCCCAAAATCGTTCAAGTCCAGGCCTAGCCACCAGATATGGATTTGAATAGATACCCCAATCTAGGAAAACTGTTCATGCCTTTCTACATTGTTGCTAGGGAACAGCGGAACAATAACACCTATTACCAGAATTAGATACATTATCGCATTGTGCTAACTTCTAATGAATGGGAAAAAAACTCCAATTAAGACCAAAATACATGCATGCTAGCTTGGTAAACTTAGAATGTTAAATTGCCCTTGACCAAGCTACTGGCATTACAAATGGAGTTGGTCCCCGATGGCTGTCTGTGGCTTCCCACACTTTGTTTACATATTTTGATTTGGTCTGATGCATGGGTTAACTTGGAGTTTAGTAACTTATTATACTGTGAATTTATCCAGACTTCTCCTGGCAGAGCCTGAGATGTGGCTAGCAATAGCAACCCACCATCTGTCCCCACTCAACGCCAACCCACATATCAGATTAAAACAAAAATAAATGTAAACAAATTGCAGTACCAAGCGCGATCCTTTTGCCTAGAGGTCGCTGTTTGTTGGCATTACAGATTCTACCTTTAACTTTGTCCCCACGAAACTCCTCCAGATGAGAGTTATTTAGGGGTGGGATGTGAAGGGATGTGGACTGATAACAAGTGACTCCTAATCAAGTCAGCTAGGGTGTGACATATCAACAGTAGCCGTAGCCCTATTTCACACGCTATCGAAGTACATTCATATCACATTGCATGGGAAGAAAAACACACATCACAAACCAAACAAAACATTTATGTAGGATTTACGAACTCGAAAAGGCAGTCGTAAGTCGGACAGGCCGGTGTGCGCCCGTGTTTCCAACAGCTTTCTCCGGGACAAGTCATTAGGGATTGCCGATACTACAGACATCCATGGAATAAAATAATTATAATGATAATTAATATGACAATATTTGTATCATTAATAATTATGTTTTGCATTTATAGTCCTGACTCAATGAGCCTTGTCAAGAGCCAATCGCACAGTCGTTCATTATTGACATTACTAAATGAGATGTCATGCTAATATGTCATGTTCTACAGTAGAACTTACTACTATAATACCTAAGCCGTTTCTCCAGGCATTTATTTATTTATGGAGCATTTATTTATCCACTCTAGTTGGATGGTGTATTGTACTTGTGCTGTATAATAACAATACATTTGAATCTAATCAAATTTTGATATCAGTCGCAAATGGCTTCCACGCTACCTGTTGAATGGATCAGCATGGTGCAGATGCAGACCTGCTGTTTTTCACACGCCTCATTCGCCTTATAAGGAGCTGGCGGGCGTGTCTATGCAAATTCAATGAACGAGAACAGTTTAAGAATAAGTGACGGTATTTCATTCATGGGAACCCAGTTTTGAAGAGTTACCGAGATCGTTTCACGCATTCAGGAATCCGGAAGAGGATTTCCGTGAATCTGTTGGTACGAAATTTTTACCAAGATATTTACAAAGGCACTTACAAACACATTCGAGAATGAGGACCAATTGTATTTTACACTATACAATACAAGGTGTGTACAAGAAGGAAAGAAGGCTGAACATGCAACTAAGCCCTTGCATCGACAATTCAGTCATTACAGGGAATGTTTACAGAAACCTTCATTGTTATATTGTTTTGCTTAGCTACTGGTCCTCACAATGGTTATGTATCTCAACCCTTGACAAAAATCTAAAAGTTCAAAGGTTGTGATTTTATATCAGCTGTTAACAATGGGGAGCCAAATCAATTTATCCAAACTTCGTGCCAGGTAGAGGAATGGCTGGTAGCAGTGTTTTCAACCTTGCCCAATAGCCTAACCTGTTAGCTTCATAACAGGAGGCCAATACATACAATAATGTTGTTATCCATTATGCCATATACAAGGTGAGGAGTAGCACACTTCTAGGAACCTTAGATCAGATTTGTATTCTGTATTGTTTAATAATATAAATGCATTTTTTATTCCAATCCCGATTTGTATCTGAGATTCCCAAATCCCATCGGACTTGACTTCTTCGTGTCCCTCAATGAGTGTAATACCAGCATTCAACTGTATGCGCAACAGCGGTTTCTATCATCATCATCATCACCACCCACGCTATGCATAAAATATATAGGTCCGCGGAGAGGCACGCTGAGGAGGCAAACTGCAATGGAATACGGGGCATCTCTCTCTCTTTACCTAATATTTTGATTCTATCCTGAAATTTTTCAGTTGGAAGGGCAGTCTATGGGCTTGTGTCCATAGCGGACGTTTTATGAGTTGTCAGCTCCTTTCTGTCATTCATTTCTATGCTGGAGACGCGACAGGCGCGCTCCTTTTCCCAGCGCCGCGCCGCACGTTTTATGCGCTCTCGGCGGCAGCGTTTTTGGGCGGAGCGCTCCCAGCGCATAAAGTTGAAACTAGTTAAACTTTTGGAGAGGAGCGCGTTCATCAAGGTAACTTTTTTTCCCCCAACCAATCAACATCGAGCAAGTGACGGAGCCGCGGCAGGCGCGAGCTCAAGCAGATTGCGGTCCAAGCAAAAATAAACGCCCTCGGCGCCCTAAAAAAACGCTATGGAAACGCTCTGAACATGCTTTTTTTGGCTTTTCAAAGCGCTCTGCCTTGAAAAAAACGTCCGCTATGGACACAAGCCCTATATGTGCAACACGTTTTTAAGGGAACCTTTTTATGAGGCACAAAAGGGCAAGTGCTCGAGCACCCCTTGGGCTCTATGTGTGCACGTGCCTGGAGGAGAAGGTACAATGGAGAGTTGGGAAAGTGTGATCGTCTTGATTGCAGAATAATCTTCCTCACAGCGGGCTATTTCAATTGAATTGTTCAATAAACAATGTGACTAGGACAATGGTGACTTTCATGAAGAGGGGGGAAAAAATCGAAATTGACCCAGTTTTAGCGTTTTTATCAAACATTTTGTCGACCAAACCACAACCTCCACACATGCATATTTTAATCCATGGTTCATAACGTACGTGTGTCATCTTAATGATGACGTCACAGCAGGTGCAGGGCAGCAGGGGCTCTGAGAGTCACAGGCAGGTAGTGGCAGGAAGCAGAGAGCCTTGCTACTACTAGCCGAGGATCTAGTATCTGTTTCACCTAACACTAGTGCTCCGTGATCATAGCCATTCATCTCTAAAGCTAACCACTAGGGATGCCCCGATCACGTTTTTTGCCACCGATCACCGATCGTCTTGAGCCATATCGGCCGATACCGATCCGATATCGATCGTTTTTGATTAATTTATTTTTTATTTTTTTATATATACATTTTAATTTTATTTTTTATAAAATATATATATTATATAATATTACTTGTAGTTGTATTATCTGCGAGACATCGCCACCACGCAACAAGTCAAAATGCTCGCTATCTCCACTGTCTGTGTGTATACTCTGCTTTGATCAAATCACATTCAGCATGCCCTCAGCAGGGTATATCTGCGCCTCTGCAGATATACCCTACTCCCTCAGCTAGCCCCGTTTGTGACTGCGATGCAAGCCGGGGCTCAAATACGCATCGAATCAATGTTATAAGACATTGATATCAGGAGCTATCTGTAGCTACTGCTAGCCGGCTAGATAACGTTAAGACAACGCCTCAGTGAACTATTTAGTTGAATGGGACATTTCATTTTGAACACTGAGCTAATGTGAGCTAACGTGAGCTAACGTGAGCTAACGGAGGTATCATACACTAGTACTAGACTATTGCTGGAGCATTTGTTGATATCAGGAGCTATCAGTAGCTAGCCGGCTAGATACCGTTAGACAATGCCTCATCATGTATTAAACTAAAAGTGAATAGTTGACTGGGTCATTTTGTAACGGTAGCTAACGTTAGCTCACGGAGGTCCCACTGACTAGACTAGACCCGTGTTGACACGGGTGCGGGAGGGGCTGGAGGAGGAGGAGGAGCAGACGCCGCAGCTCGCTCTGTGTGTCTGAGACAGAACTCAGCGAGTGAGATCTCCGCTGAGAATTGGATCATGTTTTTCGATCGGTTTTGACGATCGGCGAAAATAAAGCATTATCACCGATCACTGATCGCATATTTATACTGATTATCGGCCGATAACGATCGGTGGCCGATCGATCGGGGCATCCCTACTAACCACTATTTGTAAACGCCACAACCACGTTACCATATTTGTAATAATGTAAATCATTGTGTCGTTGTACATATTGTGTATATTACGTTAGTAGCTAAGTTAGCTAGCTTGGTAGCCAGCATTCTCGAAACTCCTAACATGCCTCGACAATAGTAATAAGGTGTTTGAGCTTGTAATGTTAACGTTAGTTAGCTAATAGCTATCGTGGTAGCCCGTTTTGTGACTGTGATGCACCGAGTGCTATCCGAGCGGCTACTATCGTATCAACATGCTGTGACGTGTAGCTTGCTAGCCGGCATGATGCGTGCAGTGCTTTTCCCCACAGGTCTGAGAAGAGGACCTGCACATTTTACTCGTTCCCGAAACTCTTTTACATGCCCCGATTTACAATGGTTCACGACAGTAGCCATAATGCTAACGTTAGCGGGGTAAGGGGTAACGTCATAGGCGGAGTTTGAACTTGACGCCAGGGGGTGCGACTGCTTGGCGAACTACTATGCAATTTTTTTTGACCTTTATTTTATTATTTTAGCGTTTTTACAATGCCCTAACCCCTAATTTTTTTTTTATTTAGGTAGTACAGCAGCACACACACACACTCACACACACAGCACTACGGGGGATCATTTTTAACTGACTTGAAAAATGGAGGCTCTAATTATTATTATTCATAGAGACTCTCGAGCAATAATAATTATTACAGCCTCCATTTTTCGTGGACGAAAAATATACCAGACTATAGATATCAATTTTCCCGAAATAACGCTACCTGCCTCGACAAAATCCGTGCATTGGTTATCCAGATACATTAATTATCATCTCAGAATAAGTGGCTTTGTATCGTGCTGCGAATGGTGGTGCTTGGCCGCGCTAACCCTTTCACTGCCACACTACAGAAGGTTCGCCTTATAATGTGACATGATTACTACTATAAAATGAATGTATTGTAAAACAAAACATAATAGAATTCAGATTTGTTTCTCACAATTATTATAATTTTATTAAAATAAAAATAATCTTGATTTTTTTTTTTTTTTTTTTTAAAGCAATTTCACCCCCGGCCACCAGGGGGTGCAATGCACCCCTTGCACCCCCATAAACTCCGCCCATGGGTAACGTTAGCCAGAGCCATATAGCCAGTAGTACTATGACCCGGACGGGCATAAGGTATAAGTTGCCTGAAGTGACGTCATGGCCCTGCTAGCGTCTGATACGCTTTTTCATTTGCTCCGTACATGTTATTCGTGCGTGGGCCTTTTTAACCCTTTCTGAGTGGCATTTCCGGCGTCAAATGGAAAAAAATTATGTAAACTACCCATAATTGAAGAGTAGGGTTTAACCTGCAAGTTGGCCTTTAAGTACTTACAGGGTTTTCACAAGGTCCTTGAAATGCTTAAAGTGCTTGATAAAAAAAGAAAAAAAGTGAAGTCCTGGAATTCCTTGAAAACGGCCCATTTTTTAACAAGGTGCTTAAAAAGTAATTGAAGTTCAAATCAACCATTCACATTGAAAGTGTTGTTCGTCGGACTTCCGGTATGAGAGCAGACGGGTAACACATGTGCAAAAGAGCTCCTGGTCAAATGAGTGAAAAAACGGATAAAAAAAGACCCGAAAAGTAATTAAAAAGGAAAATGCTCACGAGAAGTAAGGAAGAGACAACGATTGTGAAGGAAATAGAAATGGAGAACATACGAGAAGGAGAGAATCCGAAGAAACAGAATCCCCGGAGCGAAGCCGAGAAAAGCCAGACGAAAGAAGGGGGAGGTACCGCTGAGGCAGACACGGTAATGCCAGGATGGGCCGTGAACATGCAGGCCGGGATACTGGAGAACATAACAGCGGCGATAAAACTGAACACGGACACGATAAGGAATGATATTGGGAAGCTACGGGAGGAATTGAGGAAGGAACAGGAGGACTTCAGAGGTGAAATGAATACATAAATCAAAAGGGTGGAGGAGAAGATGGCGGAACAGAACAGAAACGTGACCGAGTTACAGACTAGGACGGCTCACGCGGAGGAATGGAACACGGAGATACACGAGGTATTAACATGTGTGATTCAGAAACAAGAACAGATGGAGACAAAGATGTCGGACATGGAGGGGAGGTCACGGAGAAATAACATCAGAATATGGGGACTGAAAGAAGGAGTCGAAGGGGAATCGGTGACCCTATATGTGGAAAAACGTATCAAAGAACAAATGAAGGAAACGGGACTGGAAAAAATGGAGATACAGAGAGCCCACAGGGCGTTGGCTCCGAGACCACAACCGGACAGACCTCCGAGGGCGGTGATTATTAACTTTCTGAGATTCGAGGTTAAGGAATTGGTACTCAGAACCGCGTGGACCAAGAAGATTGAAATCGAAGGGAAAAGACTATCATATGATCACGACTACTCGACAGCGGTAGCGATAACACGCAGGTCCTACGCGGGACTGAAGAAAACCCTGAAAGAAAACGGAATGAGATTCCAGTCACCCATGACCTCGCTAAGGATTCACTGGGGGGAAGGAGCGGCGATGTACGCGACGGCACGAGAAGCGGAGCGAGAGATGAGACGGCGAGGGATGAGGATGGCGGAGGACGGAGAAGGAAGGAGGCGGGAGGAACAGACGCGGAGCCTGCAACAGAGATTGGAAGGAGCCCGCAGATGGATCAGAGTGGAAGACCGAAACCGGAGGGAGGAGAGAGGAGAAGGCGGAGGTGAAACGTGACGGAGCGAGGACGGAGACGGATGAGGAGGCGGGAGGAGACGAACGGATGAGTACACGCACAAGAGATTGAAAACTATTCAAATAGAGACAAAGTATAGAAACTGAAATAACATATGCATAAGCACACATTCCCAGGTAGAGGCAGGATATAGAAATGAACGTAACGTATACATGGACACATAATACACAAGCTGACGGAGGAAATAAATGGAAATATAACTAGGTTTGATAGGCGAGACACAGACCATACTGAAACAGATACATAGAAACACGCTGGGAGTAACACAGTTGGGAGGGATTAAGGGGATAAATGGACATCACATAGAAAATAGAGGAGAGGAAAAGAAAATAATAAGTGATACACGGGAGACACCGCACACGGATATGGGAGGAAGGAGGGACAATGAAACATATGAGTCACATTGAGAGGGAACAAGAAAAGAGGGTCTTTGATCAAAAGGAAGGACAGAGCGCTTTTTGACCAGGAGCTCGAAAGCAAAAAAAAAAACAGTAAGAAAGCTAGACAAATATGACGAGCGATTGGGGGCAAGGGTTTCAAACCCCCAAGCCGTCAGGAGGGGGCCCCTCGCTAGGAGGGCAATTACCCCTCACCCACCAGCAGGGGACAGGGGGGGACACAGGGACCCCCCGAACGCCTTGGGAGCACTTTATGTAAAGTTTATGTTTTTTATTTATGTTAATCATTATATATATTCGGTGAAGAGAGCGGAGGCTCCAACCGGAGGGGGGAATGAGTGTGACATGGGGGGGACTGACAGACGAAAGAAGAAGAAAGATGACAAGGGTTAAAGGTATAAAAATGATGTCGTTAAACGTTAATGGAATGAATAATGCGATAAAAAGGGGCAAAGTGATGTTGAAATGTAAAAAAAGTGAGATGGAAGTGATTTTTCTGCAGGAGACACATTTGGTAGCACAGGGTCATGAGAAACTGAAGAGATTTGGATATGAAAATGCATACTATAGTTCCTTTGAACAAAACCCGAGGAGAGGATTAATCACGTTAATCAAAAACACAGTCAAATTTGAATTGATCAAGGAAGTAAGAGACAAGGAGGGAAGGTTTGTTTTGGTGAAGGGGAAAATGGAGGGCCAAATGGTTACGTTAGTAAATGTTTATGCACCCCCAGAGAGTGAGAGGGATTTATATGAGACCATTTTTGACATGATAGTGATGGAACTAGAAGGGATATTGATATGTACGGGAGATTTTAACGTAGTACTGAATCACGACCTAGACGCCACGAGTACTAGAAAAGGACGGGCGCCCATCAGTAGATATATGAATATTCAGATGACGGAAATGGGAATTACAGACGTTTGGAGGGAGATGCACGCCATGGACAGGGAATACACACATTACTCACACGTGACGTATGCGAGAATAGACTACTTTTTGATGACGACGGGGGACAGTTACAGGGCACGGGAGAGCAGTATAGGAGTGGCGGACATATCGGATCACAGTGCCATATATCTGACAGTAGATCTAGAAGGGAGACGGAGGAACACGATTTGGAGACTAAATGTAGGAATATTAAATAACAAAGGGGTGGTGAGTCAGATCAAGGAGGAGATAGCCAGATATAAGGAAGAAAATGACAACGGGGCGGTAGACCCGAACATTCTATGGGACACACTGAAGGTAGTGATAAGGGGGAAATTGATGGAAAAAACAGCAATGCTGAAGAAGGCCAGAACGGAGACATATCACAATCTGATAGGGAAGCTAAAGAAGCTAGAGGGGAGACACCAGATATCAAAAGAACAGGAAACGCTCGGAGAAATCAAAGAAGTAAAGGCCAGGATAAATAGGGAATTATTGACGGAAATAGAAAAGAAAGCGAGGTTCATGAAACAAACGTACTATGAAGGGGGACCAAAAGCGACCAGACTGCTGGCTAGGAGAATTAGAACGCAACAGAAGTTGAACACGATACACACAATAAGGGATACAAAGACTAATGAAATATTGAGGGACCCAGCTGAAATAGAGAGGACATTTAGAGAATACTATGAGAAATTATACACACAGCCAAAAGCAGCGGGAGAAGAGGAAATAGAAACATATCTGGAGAAGCTAGAGTTACCATCGATAGGGAAAGAACAGAATGAAGAGTTAAATAAAATAATTACGGAACAAGAACTGGAAGATGCAATTAGTAGAGCTAAAAACAACAAGTCTCCGGGGAGCGACGGATTCCCATCGGAATTCTACAAGACATTTAGAACTGAATTAGCACCCATGTTAGGGGCGGCGTTCAGACACACGATGGAAGAGGGGAAAATGCCCCCCTCGTGGAAGGAAGCCATAATCACCATGATACCGAAGGAAGGGAAGGATAGGGAATGTAGTAGTTTCAGACCTGTGTCCATACTCAACGTAGATTACAAGATGTATACATCGATAATATCAAAAAGATTTGAGACGTTTATGCCAGACATTATAGATGAAGATCAAACTGGATTTATTAAAGGGAGACAGACACAGGACAACGTGAGAAAGACATTACACATAGTAGAGGAGATACAAAAACAAGGGGGTAGCGCGGTACTGATTAGCCTAGATGCAGAAAAAGCATTTGACAGTGTGAGCTGGACATTTTTATATAAAACATTGATGAGGTTCGGACTGAACGGGAGGGCGATGAAGATGATCAAGGCGCTATATCAAGAGCCGACAGCGAGGGTTAAGGTGAATGGCAGCTTGACGGATAGAATCAGATTAGAGAGGGCTACCAGACAGGGATGTTGTCTCTCACCGACGCTCTTCGCCGTTTTCATAGAACCACTGGCACAACTGATCAGGCAGACCGAGGACATCAAGGGAGTAAGGATAAAGGGAACGGAATATAAACTAGGCTTATTTGCAGACGACGTGATAGTATACATGAGGCAACCAGAAAAGAGCTTCCCGGCACTGATGGATCTACTGAAGGAATATGGTCACTACTCAGGATACAAACTAAACGTGACACTTAGCATGGAACTACTCTCCAACGACGGAAATTAGAGAACAGTACGGGATAAGATGGGACATGGACAAGATTAAATACTTAGGGGTGAACATCACGAGAGGGGTGGAGAAACTGTTTGAGGCGAATTATACACAGATAAATCAGAACATCAAGAGAGACCTAGAGAGATGGACAGTAATGCCATTGGACTTCAATTCAAGAATAGAGGTCATTAAAATGAACATACTATCAAGGTTACTGTACCTATTCCAGTCACTACCGATACAAATACCACAGAATCAATTCAGGGAGTGGGACAGACTGATATCGAGGTTCATATGGGCGGGGAGAAGACCACGGGTCAGATATAAAACACTACAACTACCAAAGGAAGAGGGAGGGATGGCAGTACCCAGCCTACAAGATTATTATTATGCAGCACAACTGAGAGCAGTGACGTGCTGGTGTAACGACAGATATGAGGCAAGATGGAAAGACATTGAAAAAGAAGGGGAGGGATACAAGGTACAAGCTCTGGTGGGGGATAGGGAACTATTTAAAGAAAAAGAGGGACTATTGGATCCAATCACCAAATACACCTTGACCATATGGAACAGAGTAGTAAAAACACACAAATTGGAGAAGCAGTCAGGGGTCCTGAGATGGGTAGCACATGACAAGAGATTCAAACCAGGGAGGTTAGACCATGGATTCAGAAGGTGGGAGAGGGGGGGGGGGCAACAGCAATATGCAAAATGATAGAGAAGGGAGAAATGCAGACACTACAAAAATTAAAGGAGGAATTTGGACTAGAAAACAGGGACCACTTCAGATATCTACAGGTTAGAGACTACTACAACAAAGAAATAAGGGGGGCCAAAGACGAGGAACAGAATGGAATAATAAAGATGATAGTATGGGCATACGAAGGGGGGCAAGGAAGAGTAATATCAGCAATATACCGGGCTATAATGACCAGCAAGGGACACACGACCGATTACATAAGGGAGAAATGGGAGAGAGAGCTAGAGATAGAAATAACAGGGTAGGAATGGGGGAACATATGCGAGGTACAACATTCAACAACAGGATCGAGAATATGGAAAGAATTTGGATGGAAAAACATAATCAGATTCTTTATAACCCCAGAGCTGAAGGGAAAATATGCACCAACACAAAAAGCATGCTGGAGGATGTGTGGGAAGGAGGGGGCAAATCACACGCACATATTCTGGGGATGTCAGAAGCTGAAGGGGTATTGGGAGGAGATAGGGGAAGCAATGATCAGAATATTAGGATACGGGATACCACAAACAGGACTGGTGCTTTACTTAGGAGACCTGACACACGAGGGAATACAAGGGGGGGACAAATATTTAATAAAGATAATGTTGATAGCGGCCAGAAAAGCAATAACGAGACTGTGGTATAAGGAAGACCCACCGACAATAGCAAAATGGGTAGGAATAGTGGAAGAAATACAGGATATGGAAAGGATAACACACATGCTGAGGTTACAGGAAGAGAAATTTGGGGAAAGATGGGGAAAGTGGGAGGATTATAAAAGGAACGAGAACGACATCACAGAGGAAGAACCAAATGCAACACAAGAGAGCGAAGGGTAAAGGAGGAAAGATGTTCAAGCAGGGTCTATGAACCCATGTCACACACCTGTACTTTAGTTAATATTATCTATTTTGTTTTTGGGATATTACAAGTGCTGAATGCTTTTATACCTTATTATTTATGTCTGTTTTACGGTGTGTTATTAAATATTCAGGGATGATGTGGTTTGTGAATGGGTGAAACAAAAGGCAAAGTGAAAGTTAATAAACAAGAGAAAAAAAAAGAAACTCAAGGAGGGTCTCTGGACCCAGATCACACATACAAACCTTAGTCAGCATTTATTGTCTTTGAGTAGGAATTACCTGTTTATGCCTGTTTAAGGGAGATACACAATCAGCCTTTGTATCAAATACCTAGAAAACAACAGTAGGGGAACCAGACAACCAACCATGTGATACCCATGTAAATATTTATGTGCACTGTTTTTTCTTTTTGTTTTTATTGTGATACTAGTCTCTTCATTTTTTATTATTTATTTTTTGTAAGTGCTGTCTGTCTGAATAAATGTTAATAAAAAATTTAAGTTTAAAAAAAAAAAGTGTTGTTCGTCCATGATGAAATAGTTCTGCAACAAGAAATATAATTATTTTTATTTATAAAGTGTAACTAATTGTCGGAAATTGGTTTTAAGCCATAAATATTTGATTTCTATAAAAAACAGCATTTAAAAGTGAATTGTATCCTTATAAATGTCCTTTTAAAATGAAAAATAGTGGTTAGGAAAGTACTTGCAAGTCCTTGAATTAAATTTTTCAACCCTGTACTTAGTATTGAAATCTTCCATAACCTTCTCCTACAGTCACAAAATGTACTTTGAATATTCATCACCTGTTGATTTGGTGACCTTTCATCTAGCATAACATATGAATGTATAGCCTGGGTATATTGAGACTGGAGATATATTATTTCTGTCATCTACTCAGTAAAATGTTGCCTGTGAAAGTGACAGCAAAGTGGGGACATTGTTAGGCCTTGGTGGAGGTTTGTACTCTACTGACTGCATTCTTCTCATTAGTGTATCATTTCTAAATAGTACCTCCATGTTGTAAGCATGAGAAGGATAGAGTGGACTCTATAGGGTCGTCTATTATATCATATTTTCCACAGGTTGGAGCAAGCCACCAGCTTAAGGTTTCAGTTGGGAGCTTGTGTGTGTGTGTGTGTGGGTGTGGGGGTGTGTGTGTGGGTGTGTGGGTGGGTGGGTGGGGGGGGCAGGTGTTGGCTTGCTAACTCTTAGCTCAAGGCACAATATGATACTAATTTAAGACACACACACACTTTTCTAGTTCCTACTTGTACCATATACTTGCCACCAAGGTAGACTACTTGCTTGCTTTGACTAGATTTCAGTACACAAGAAGTATTAACTTTTCCATACAGAAGTAGACACACGTACAAAGACCAAAGATGACAATACTATGATACAATTTTTGGGGGGAAATAATATAACCCACACTTTTTGTAAGGGCAGTGTGATGCATTCTCTGTGAAGCCCAAATTAACAACAAAGTTTGTTTACCTCATGGATCCTGTCCTTGGTACAGTATCAGTTTCCCTTTGGAGTTCATTCCTCAGATAATCCTCTCTCTGTCAGAGAGAGAGAGAGAGAGAGAGAGAGAGACCGACCAAATAAGAAGTAACATTAGAGTAAAATAAGTTAGGAGGCAAGAGAAAGAGAGAGAGATAGTTATGTAACAAGCAGAGTATTTGCTATTCTACTCTAAGTGTCAGCTCTTAAACGTTTCACCATATTCAGGTTTGACAAGTCTGCCTTTGACTGTTACTTTATTTTTGATAATTTTTTTACAGGGACAGTGTACAACATTACTGTAAATGTGCCAATGTTAGCCAAATTGTTGTTATAGACAACAAGACAGCAGACAAGACACAGTTATTATACAACAAGACATACGCATTAGCAGACAAGACACAGTTATAGACAACAAGACACACTGTAAAGCATTAGCAGACAACACACAGTTTCGGTCTCTGAAGCCAAAGTGAGTCAACACTGCCAGGGACTACCGTAGATTCCTGGCGACTTAGTTGTGCCTTTCAAAGCAGGAAAACTATTCAAAACTGTTGAAAGACAAGAGGCATTGTAGAACTATTGAAAGAGTAGGGCTGGATACCACACCTCCATTAAAGGTATTGAGGAGGGCAAGCTAAGGTTTTTGAATGCTTGAAAATGTGTGTTTTATTAACATATTTTTACTTCCCCCATACTTGCCCTAGAGGGGCATATCTGTTATAGAAAAAAATATATATACAAAAAATCGATCAGAGTTGAGAAAAGGGGGGGGGGGCTGTACACATTATGCTATCAATAAAATATTAGCGCTGTCAGTTTATCGCGTTAATTAGATTACTAGATTATTATTATTATTATTATTAGATTAATTAATTACACAGCAAATTATCGTGTTATGAAAATTAACTCAAAATTCATTACAATTTTTTTTTTTTGTATCTCATTCATTCCATGAGAATGTAGAATACACATTACAGACTTCTTTTTAATATGGTCCATTTGCATGTTCTTTGTATCTGATTCTAGGGACATCTATGAATCTCAGGGAATGTATTCCCAGTGTCAGAAATACTGTGGGCTAGATCCACAAAGAATGGATTGCACGGTGCAAGTTGCACCCTTACTTACAATTCATTATGAATTGAAAATGAGGGACCCTGATGTAAACAAGACTAAAGTCTTTCTCTGGTCTGCATGCCCTTAACAATTGTGTGTATTGAGCCGTACTGTATTGTACCCATTCTGCAATCTGTTAATAACATTTTCATTCAATCAATCAATCTGCGCAGTGATTGATTGAATGAAAATCTAAGCAAATTAATAGATGGAAGATGATTAAACAGAAGGTTTTGTAGATACAGTACTGAATTCTGCCATCTGGACACATGCAATTTGAAATATGATTATAGAATATAGAATATCAGGCATAAAATGGTTATGCGATTAAAATGCGATTAATTAGATTAATTAATTACAAATCCTGTAATTAATTAGATAATTTTTTTTAATCGCCTGACAGCACTATAAAATATACAGATTTTTTTTCACCTGTCTGGCAGATCAGAAGAACCCCACTATTATGAATTATTTACCTTTTATTATATATTTTTTCTCATGTATTTGTATTGTCATTTATTACCCTGCCTAGTGCCTATACCTCCCCTCCCCCTGTGCTGCTATAACCCCTGAATTTCCCAGAGGGGATTAATAAAGGAACATCTTATCATCTCATCTTAAGATGGGGCGCCATCTTTATGTCACATTTCTCTGTCTCTCTCTCTGTATCTCTCTCTCTCTCTCTCTCTCTCTCTCTCTCTTCCTTTCTCTCTCTCTCTCTCTCTCTTCCTCTCTCTCTCTCTCTCTCTCTCTCTCCCTCTCCTCTTTCTCATTATTTCACACACTCTCGCATGCATGCATAGTATTATATTACACATGCAGGTGGTGACTTATCTGAGGGATAACAGTATCTAATTGGCCAAAGCAAGGCAGTGGTAGAGTTGGTGGCACCCTGCCAAGGAAGCTCAAGGTCCTCCGGTTACACCGTAAAGTGGAAACAATCGTCCTCCTCCATGGCCTCCCTCCAGCTCCTCATTTCTCCTGTCATTAGATTGTCCTAGGGCATCATGCCCATGTCTTTGTTCCTCCCTGAAACCCTGCATTCATCCTGAAACTTTTCAAGGCCTAAACGTCCAGGGAGCGGAGACAGAAAACAATTGTTTTTTTTAATTATTGAATTTGTAAGAAAATAACGTTTCTCGAGATAACGTTAGTGACTTCCTCGCTTCTTATTGGAAATCTTGACTCACTAACCTTTGACCGTCTTGTGGTGAGTAAAGTCGGATGTAGCATTTTAAACAACACCAACAAACAAAAAAAGCTCTTAATCTCTGTGACCCTTATCAAACAATGGCAGTGATACGCGCGCCTTACGGAAGTACTGAAACAATGGTGAAAAGGGAATCCAGAGAGATGTCAGAAAAGGCCTAAGGAGATTAGTACAACTGTGATGCAATTGGAACGTGGCCTCAGTCGACTTTGAAACAGTTTTGTGGCTAACTAACTCACTGCGGTTAACCAGTATGAAGAACAGCATGGATTGTGTTTAGAAAGGACGTTACAGATCGCCAACATCATTGGTAAGTAGGAAATAGAGTTAGGGCTTGTAACACCGGGAAATGTAATAACTTTTCAAAATGTAATAACTTTTTGCTTTAGAAGAACTTTAAAATGTAATAAAACCCGGATAATGTGTTATTACATTTTAAAGGGGAGATGAAGCATAGCGATATAAACATAGTCATAGCATCAAATTAGTATTTAGATAAACCACCGAAAAAAATCACGTTATAAAAATAAGCCGTTTCTAAGAAAAAACTATTTGTTATGTCCATTTATGTAGCATTTATCAACATGTGCGCCACCATTTTGTTCACGCTAAATGCTGACGTCACAGAGATGGTTTCGCCCGCAGCCTCTCACGTACCTAGCTACTACTACTACTACCTGCAGCACACTGTAGCAATATTATTAGGCTCCTCAAATATCGTTATTCATATAAACACATTTATGTAATATTTTACAGCATTGAGCAACCCCAACAGGGGGATGCTGCATGCTCTGTCATCTTTGAGATGGCGAGACCTGCAGTTGGCACCTGAGATGGCGGGACCTGCAGTTGGCACTGTGTGAGGCCACGACATTTGAGCAAATTAATAATACTGCATGTTCTGAAGGTCCAGATTAATAATTAGAATTAGTTCAACAGAAAGTTATAGATTAGGTTATCACCTAAAGTCTGTTGGTTGCTATATGAGTTCAGCCTCAACCGAACTCAGTCTAAACGTCTCTACTTTCTCTGTTATCCTCTGCCCGTCGCCGTCGGCAGATCGATGCGGGAGTATGGTATTCCTCTCCCTTGGCAACACCACAACACCGTTTCCAACTAATAACGGCACTAACGTTACCACCACAGCGCTGTAGCAAAACACCTCTCTCTCCTCACTTTTATTCTCCAACTAACGGTTATCTTTTTCTCCGTTCAATATGTGTTGAGTGGCTCGGCTGTATACAAAACTAACGGTATAACTTTGTCTCCATTCCAATGCGCGCTGTAAGCAGCGGCGATACAAGGAGCATATATACGGGCGAACAATAAAACACTATCAGGTCAACAGTAAATATATATCTTACAAATAAAACAAATATATATATACATAGAGAAAATAATAAACGTGGACTTTAGGTGATAGCCCAATCCATACCCCTCCGTTGAACCAACCCCAACCATTAATCTGGACCTCCAGAACACTGCAGAATAATAATACGTGTGTAACAAAACCATTCATTGTGTTTGATGTAAGCAAACTGATGCCAGACTCAGCATTCATGCGTTCGGCTGAATATCGAGATGAAATGCAGCCAGCCTACATGGTGAACTCAACTCTTTATTATTGGTGCAAACAAAGTCAGAGGAAACAAAGCGGCCACTAATGCAAACCATGTTAGAGGGCACATGTGCGTATAACAGTGGTAGTCAGAAGGCTAAGGTGATCACATGAAAAGTAATGGATTCATAGGGCTTGACGACCGCGTTACACTCTCCCAGGTCGCACGTATTTTTCAGACATTGCCCTGTACCCAAGCTCTACCAGGCAGTGTATTCGCACATTGATAGCCTTCTGAAAGAAGACGTTTCTTCAATTAGCTGATATTTGGAGCTCTGATGTCAGCCCCATGTCAATGCTGAGTTTGACAGCTCAGTGGATTGACGCAGACTTCCAACTCCGTAAAGCGCTCCTGCATTCCCAAGAGTCCTCCGGCTCCCATACTGCTGCAGGCTGCAGCGATGGCAACAGCATTCGAGAATATGTTCCAGACGTGGCATATTCCGAAAGAAAATATTCATGTCATACTCCGAGATAATGCCCGAAACGTGGTCAAATGCATGAAAGATGCAGGATTACAAAGTTTGGGATGTATGGCCCATGCGCTTCAGCTGGCTGTCACGATGGAGTGCTGTCACAGCGCAGCATAAAAGACATCGCACTTTTACGCACTGTTTAGCCTATATTTTAAACGCTGTGTTTAGCCTATTAAATAGGCTAATCGTTTTTTCAGCCTGTTATTAGTATTAACTTCTTTAATTCACACCTCCCCAGTTTGCAACAACGCAACAGCCAATGTTCTGAGACATATTTGTATAATTGTTAGGCTATTTGAATCCACCATTTAGGGCTGGTGTATTCAAATAGCCTAACAAATAAAATGTAATATGTCTCGGAACATTGGCCCGCAGATGCACCAAACCAAAGAAATGTGAACTCAAGAAGCAAAAACGAAGTTTAGCCTGTTTTAGAAGGCTATAGCCAAAGTTGCCTTTTACCACCGATTAGCCTATATTTTATGCACAGTGTTTAGCCTATTAAATAGGCTAATTGTTTTTTTCAGCCTGTTAACAAATGTGTCGTTAATTCAGTATTTAACTTCTTGAATTCATATTTATTTAGGCTATGCTAATTAAAAACACAAATGTTATGGACATCTAATTTAATTATCTGCTTATTTATTAATGCTTCAATTCATTCAGAAACATTGCAGCAAACAATCCATATGTGCATTTGTTTATATAATGATAACGTACATAAATAACATAATATTATTGAGGGAGGAAAAAAGGGAAACTGATACCTAATGCTGAATGTGATTTGACCAAAGCACAGTATACACACACAGACAGTTGAGCTGTTTGCAGATAGCGGAGCGTTTTGACTTGTTACGTGGTGGCGATGTCTCGCAGATAATACAACTACAAGTATAATTATATAATATCTTTTTTTTCTGTAGGTAACGTTACATTTGGTTGACAATTTACTGACTGACTTTCACGACACTCCATATTTACGTAGCTATCTAACCAGCACTGTAAACCGGGACCCAGCCCAAACCATCACCGTGACGTCACCATCCAGCTAAATCTAAAATGGCGGCGCCCATGGCAAAAACGGGGAAATTACATTTGAGTTTTCAGACAAATAAGCAGGATTTCACTTTTGATTATAGGACCATGTCTTACCCAAGGTACACAACAAACAAACTAGGCTCATATTGTTTAACGCTTCATCTCCCCTTTAAAGTCCTTCTAAACTCTAAAGGAAAAACGTATTACATTTCCCGGTTCCACAATTCTGAACTTACCCTTTAAGTGAATCTCCAATGAATGACAACAACAGACACTGCATTGCTGACACATTAGCACAACACTGGCCTGAATTGGACATTGTTTTTTCAAGCTTGCAAGGCTGGTCAACATGCCCTAGTGGACCAGATCTGGGAGGGGTTTCTTGGGAGGGGATTGGAGGAGAGTGCCCAAACGTGTTGTGCAGTGCCATGTGGCCATTTAGAGTTGTCCACCAGAAGTATAGAATCCAATTTAAACTATGATTATAATGGTTACATGGATGATGGTAGTGATCGAAAGATTATGGAAATACCATGATACCTTTCTGTAAGGGAATCATAACACTGACCACAAAGCTTTCCAGTGAAAGTATGCTTGGTGTTTAGTTTAGTTTAGTTTAGTTTAGTTTAGTTTAGTTTAGAAATAATAAAAACTAATAATAATTAGGGATGCACGATATTGATTTTGACACCGATACCGATAACTTCATGCTCCTCAAGCCGATAACCGATATCGATAACCGATATTTATTGTATTATAATTTTTTTTTAAATGTATATATATATATATTTTTTTTAATCAAAATTATTATATATTTTTTTTAGTATTTATAAGCTCCGACGTCATCGGTACTGCTATCGGTACTCGAGAAATTATGGATTTTTTTTTTTTTGAGGAATTTAAATGTCGCAAACTAATCTTGTTGGCCGTTTTCTATCTCTCCTCCCTCGGTCTCTCTCTGCCTGCGCGAGCCGGCTGTGCTCTTACACACACTCACACACTCACACACACACACACGGGTGCTGTCGAGAGCAGAGCTGTGTGTGTGTGTGTGTGTGTGTGTGTGTGTGTGTGTGTGTGTGTGTGTGTGTGTGTGTGTGTGTGTGTGTGTGTGTGTGTGTGTGTGTGTGTGTGTGTGTGTGTGTGTGTGTGTGTGTGTGTGTGTGTGTGTGTGTGTGTGTGTGTGTGTGTGTGTGTGTGTGTGTGTGTGTGTGTGTGAGTGTGTGTGAGTGTGAGTGTGAGTGTGAGTGAGTGAGAGAGTACACAGCCGGCTCGCACAGGCAGAGAGAGACAGAGGGAGGAGAGATAGAAAACGGCCAACAAGATTAGTTTGCGACGTTTAAATTCCTCAAAAAAAGTCTGGGTCTATTTTACTAAAGTCGATGCTGACAACGCTCGTTGCCACAAGTGCAACAAGGCATTTGCCAGTAATGTATAAGCGCTGGTACTTGTCAATGTGGCTGGCGGGGAGCAGCTAACGTTATAGCTCAGAGTAGAATAATGGCCGACAATCCGGAGGTAAATAAACGAACGAGAGCTTCTGATTGGTGGTAAGAAGAAGAGGTGGGTGCAAGCGGAGGGATGTAATTGGTAAGAAGAAGAGGTGGGTGCAAGCGGAGGGACGTAATTGGCAGATCGACTGTCTGTCTCCGAATGTAACGTGACTACGTCACAGCCAAGAAAGGGAGCGCTGGATTTGTGTAAAACTCCCTGTTCCTAAACCACACGCTGTCAGTCATACCACAGTACTGGCAAAACTGGAGGAGGCTATAATAAAAACAAGCGCCCTTCATCCAAATCCACCCACAACGGATTTCTTTTAACCAAAAAATTTATTATATATTATCGGAGCTATTAATAACGTTATCGGGTTTATCGGGATGACGTCATAATTGCTGATATCGGCCCGATAATTATCGTGCATCCCTAATAATAATTAGAATACAAGGTGTCTTTCCTGAGGATAACACACGTGTGTGCGTGTCAGAGAGAGAGAGAGAGAGAGAGAGACACTTTCTGTGTATATTTATAGTAGAGTACATGTGTTCACCCTTGGGCAAATGCACATGATTGCGACGTACGCAGACATACAGCGTCCTCCTCTATATAGGCGAGTCAATATATGGTTTAACCCCAAAAAACTGATGCAGGAAAAATCATAGTTATATATTTTTTTCTATTGAGATATATAGCCATTTTAAGCTTGGTCTGCCGCCATTTTGGACGCCATCTTGAAAATTAAGCCTTTCTGGAAGGTGTATTTTCCTAGCTTTTTAGTATGTTAGTGAACATGCCCAGGGGTACCAGAATCAATTGAGAAATCCTTTGCACCATATTCTCAATTTGAGATATAGCCATTTTAATATCTCCACCGCCATCTGGGACGCCATCTTGGAAATGGCGGCTTTCGGGGGGGTCGATTTTGGTCGACTTTTAGTATGTTATTTAGCACGCCCAATACTATCGGAATCCATCGAAAAACCTTTTGTATCAATTTTTTTTGGGTTAAGTGCTTTTTTTTCATAGATTGACTCGCCTAATATACCCTGCTGCTCACGTGACGTGGCCCAGTGAACCACATGTTACAGTATGAACCTGTGGAGCATCTTTATCAGCCACAGAGGAAAGAACCTCATTTCCCTCCTTCCTTCCCATGTCCAGGGATGGTTGTTGCCATAGGATGGTCGGGGTTGCTGGGGTGAGGCGTGTATGTGTGTGGGGGGGGGTTACATAATACGTGAGAGGTGGGGGTGAACCGCCGTGGTCCCACCGTGCATCGCCACAAACAGACCGACAGATGATGTCTATATACTCAAAGCACGCAGATGAAGTCCACCCACCCCCACCCCAGTCACAGAGTTTCAGGAAGAGGCTCAGAGGTTGTCGTGTTCCCAGGACAGTGGGATGTGTGCTGTGACACTTCAGCGGGAAGGAGAGGGAGAGAGGGAGTGGAAATGAAGGGAGGAAGGGGGATGGGGGGGGGGGGGGGGTGAGAGAGGAGTGGCAGTTAGCCAGGCCCCCATGGTTTCAGAGAGGAATGCTAACAAGCCGTTTTTTAGGGAAACTGGCGGGACAACGATTCTCCTCCATGTGACAAGAAGAAGAAACAAATACAACTCAAAATGTCAGATTCCCCACTAAGAGGTGAGGTCAGAGAAGAAGAGGGTTTTGTAACTGGACAATGAACAAAGTGAGTCTTGTCTTTGGCCCCATTTTTTGATTGGCTCGATTGTTTGTGACCTGTTTTTTAGTTGTTTGTTTGTTTTTGTACATTCTTGTGCCATTAATTGAGCTGTATCTGAAGCCTTGCATTCTAATGTGATGAAGTTACCGTAACTAAACAGTTTTTTTTGTTAGTGATTTATTTCTCCTTTCTTTCTTTCTTTCTTTCTTTCTTTCTTTCTTTCTTTCTTTCTTTCTTTCTTTCTTTCTTTCTTTCTTTCTTTCTTTCTTTCTTTCTTTCTTTCTTTCTTTCTTTCTTTCTTTCTTTCTTTCTTTCTTTCTTTCTTTCTTTCTTTCTTTCTTTCTTTCTTTCTTTCTTTCTTTCTGTCTCACAAGTTCTCAGGGGCAGTTTTTTGTCAACAAAGGCTAGTGTGTGTGTGTGTGTGTGTGTGTGTGTGTGTGTGTGTGTGTGTGTGTGTGTGTGTGTGTGTGTGTGTGTGTGTGTGTGTGTGTGTGTGTGTGTGTGTGTGTGTGTGTGTGGTGTTGACGTGTACCCTTGCTGTCACATGACTCACTGTGCCAACACACCTGCGCCAACTTCCTAGTTGGCATTTAGGGTTAGGGAATCCCAACCCATCCTATCACTGAAGAGCTATGAAAACACACCTGTCCGTAGTGCTGCCTAACACACACACACACAGACTCACACATAATTTCCAAATTTTCACTCATGCTCAAGCTACGCAGTATCATATGCCACTCAAATCAACACATTTCACAACCCAGTTCTCTACACAAGGTGTGTGTGTGTGTGTGTGTGTGTGTGTGTGTGTGTGTGTGTGTGTGTGTGTGTGTGTGTGTGTGTGTGTGTGTGTGTGTGTGTGTGTGTGTGTGTGTGTGTGTGTGTGTGTGTGTGTGTGTGTGTGTGTGTGTGTGTGTGTGTGTGTGTGTGTGTGTGTGTGAGAGAGAGAGAGAGAGAGAGAGAGAGAGGGTGTGTGTGTGAGAGAGAGGGAGGGTGTGTGTGTGCATCTGCGCGTGTCTTTTGAATGTAAGCTTTGTGTGGAAGGTAATGGAAGGGTAAACTGCCTTACAGGTATGTCAAGATATTCTACAGCAAGTGGGTGACTAATTTAGATGACGCAACACTTAAGAATGATTGTCCTGTTTGTTTATCGTGGTGTAATATCATCTGACAGTGGATGAGATAATTCCGTGGAACATGCGCACACATGCACACAAACACACGCACACAAACACACACACAGAGAAGAAGAGAGAGAAGGAGAGAAAGAAAAACAAATCGTATCGGGTATTACTACACACATGAGCACATATGCATGCAGTGTGCACACACACACACACACACACACACACACACACACACACACACACATAGACACAAAGTAACCAGAGCCCATCTGTCTCTCCCAGTCAGCCATGATGACACTGTCCTACCCCACCCTGGTATCCTCATTTGGACAGAACAGGACAGTCAAGAAGACTGACTTACATCGTCTCTCACTGCAGCGACTCTGGATCTGATGGCAGGTCAGGCTAGCAGAACAGGAAGGCGAGCAGCTCTGTCTCCATTTACACACAGGAAAAACACACTCTTCACATGGGTCGAGTGTCAAGTCAATGTTTATTTGTCACACATGCACATAATACAGTGGAATGCTTCCTCTGCGAGCCCCCTCTCTCTCAACTCTTTTAATAAACTCAGTAAAACTCAATAAATAGTCAAAAGCAACGATTACTGTAATTCATGCTAGGACTGTTATCTCCCTGTCAAAGTGAATATCTACAATACCCAGACTACACAGACACCAACCACAAGAGGGTTAATGACTCAGTCCAACAGCCATTTGATTTGATCCTGAGTCCTAGTAACAAAGTACTTCTATGCGAGTCTACTGTGCTCTGTGTGAGATTTCCAATTGTTTGGAATGAGGACTGTATAGACTCAAAGATGTACATTTACATCACATTACATTGCAGCATTTATGGTCCTGCCAGATAGAATGACATCAACTAGTAGATTAAATGTTTTTGCTAGAACTACCAGAAGTAGAGGTGCTGCTTAACATTTTGAATGCCACTCACTTTTAATTTTTTTTATATTATTAGCGATCTGAAATCATATTGCATCACGCGAGCCTACCGTTGGAGATCCAGGGACCGCCGGCGCTCAGATGTGAAAAAAGCGCCCCCTATCGTCTCCCAGATGGTAAATCACCCTTTTGGAATGGACTCAATGAAAGTGAATGGGAGAACGGATTTCTGACTCCACATTTTACTTCTCACTGATGCAGCCGGGGTCTACCAGATTTCATTCTGGAGTCTCTGAGCCACGGCGAATATGGGTTATACTGTACACACGATGGATCAATACAATTATCGATTTTTTCGAATGGCGATCGGAAATTGGAATAAACCATTTGGATACCATCTGACCTCAGGTAAGGAATCTATGTTATCAGTGTTAGGATAATCAGACTCGTTTTCACGGATATATAAGCGTTTATGTGATATGTGATATGGCTGTTTTGACTGTAAAAGCCATGAGGAAATAAGAGCAGCGATTATCAGCGTGCGGCACGAGCGTGCGTGCGCACACATATACTATCGATCATCTAGCGTTTATTTGAAAACGATTCATAAATAGGCCGACACATGACAACGTTCTGGAATATTCCAGTAAAAGGCGATTATCATAGGCATGGGTTGTTTTTATCCGCGAAAACGGGTGATTTTCAAAATGCTATCAAACGTAAATGAAGCGATAAAAAAACAATCTGCCTTGACAATGTTGACTGGAAAATGATTATTTGATAAGCGATGGGCAGATTAGACACATAGCCATAATTTAAAACATAGATTAGGCGATATTAACGTTAACATTGGAGTGGATGGTGGCATGCAAGGGGGTAAAAAGGAAAACACGGCGTGGCAGTGAAAGTGTTAAAGGGGAATGACACCCATTTAAAAAGAATCACATATGTTCTTCCTGTGGCCCCAGAACAGTTCAGTCAGTATTTGTGAACACTCACCACTCTCTCCATATACATCACATAGAGCATAGGTGTCAAACTCACGGCCCGTGGGCCAAATGCGGCCCACCACGTCATTTGATGTGGCCCCCCAAGAGCTCAGGTAAAAAAAAAAAAAAAAAATGTACATTAATATTGGGTAAAAAAATAGCAGTGTTAAAATAATTGTGGGTTAATGCGTTAATAAAGCTTTAACTTTGACAGCCTTAGTTATTACACATTCTTACACATACATGTATGTTTAAAGGGGAACTATCTTATAAATGGCCTTTTTGAGTGTTTAGCATTGTTTCCTAGCTATGTGAACTTATATTAATATGATCTATGTCTCAAAATTCTCATATTGGTGCATTCTTCCAATTCTCCTCTCACAATATTCACCCTCACTGAACTGAGTCATCTGAAAATGTGCGCGATATGTGATGTCAGAAAGACACCGCTGCATGTTAATGTTGAGATACAAGATGAGCTGCACACAGTGGCACCTGCACCTGCACCTGCAGCCCAGGCTCAAAACGGCTCGAGATCTTGAGGTAGAAAAATGCTGTTTTTGAGGACTTGATTAGAAATACAAAACAATGAATAAAAAAAATATATATATTACAGAGGTGTTCCATAGACTCACAGGAATTGTGTAAAAGTGCCCAAATAGTGAAAGAAATAGTAAAATAGTTCCCCTTTAACATCTGAGGTAACAAAGGAAAAAAGCCAAAAGCACTTACTCCTCAGACATTCTTTGACAATTTTACAGCCCAAAATACAAAAAAGATCCAGGCGGAATAGGTAACAAAGGGTTGAAGAAATATTGTCTGAACTGTCAGATGCAAACTGGCTGTGTGACATAACCGAGCATCTCGCTCAATTGAATAAGAAGCTGTAGGGACGCAAACAAGTCCTACCCAAAACTTGACCAATATAGTTGTGAACTGAGACAACCCTTATTTTGTTATTTTTGAGTACAGTTACAGTTGTGTGTTCATGCAGACACATAATAGCAATTTCATTACAAATTGAAAATGGGGGACCCTGATGTAAACAAGTCGAAAGTCTTTCTCTGGTCTGCATCCCCTTAACAATTGTGTGTATTGAGCTGTACTGTACTGTACCCATTCTGCAATCTGTTAATTAAAGTTAATTAAACTATCTTCCATTAGTTGGATGTATGGCCTCTGCAAGGTTGTTTGCAGCCATTTGTTTTTGTAACATCTGCTACATCTGTCCCACGTGTTCTTTGCAGCTCACAGTTGTTAGTTCTGCCCCTCTTGACTGTGACAAAAAGGTTTTGAACAAACTTAATGTCATAGCTTGTATTTGATGATGTTCTTCTTTGTTATTTACTTGAATGGTTTGATCATTGATTGATGGAGTAATATGGGGTTCTGATAAACTAAAATTATTTGTTAAAATAACATAAGCTAACATATATTTTTACATTTATGCAAATGCATATGCAATATGTATAACTTGAATAAGTAATAAATACAGAAACATGTATAACAATATGTAAATGTGTAGCTACATTTATTTTACATTACATTAACATTTATACAGTCTTTGGCCCTTTGAGGGCAACCATAATGCTGATGTGGCCCTCTGTGAAAATGAGTTTGACACCCCTGATATAGAGGCAGAGAGAGAACTCCAATCAGTGATGTCACTGGGAGGTAAAAATATGGGATAGCTCCATAGACAATGAACAGGGCTCTCTTACTTTGTGAGGCCATACAATATTTGCGTAAGCTCTTACACCCAATTTTATATGTTATAATTTGTATTCTAGCATTGCTAGAAGCTCTGCACCAGAATTAAACAAAACTTTTTGGGTGTAAGCCTCAGATTTTACATCCCAGTTACATCACCGATTGGAGTGTTCTCTCTGTTTTCTAGCTTTAGGACCTGTCGTGGGGCACAAGGATACCATATGTGATTTATTTTTTTAAATGGGTGACATTCCCCTTTAGATATGTGTAGACTCTCAGTGTAGACTCAGCCATTAAATGACGTGTTTATTCCAAGTACGTGTTTATTCCAAGTATGTGGTTAAGTTATGCTGATTCAGCCAGCATTCACTAAATGTACAATGTCTTCAAACTGTATTATCTAATGATGGTAAGTTAGTGTGTTGTGTTCATTCATAGTTATAGACAGTAGGTTGAGTACTTTCTTGTGATATATCACGTTCACAATCGGGAGTTATAGGGTTCTTCAGTGCAAGGGTCCCTATAACACATCTGTCCTATTCCTGTTATGATTCCATGCTCACTGCAACCTGCACTCTTGAAATCAACAACATGTCCTACCAGGGGTTGAGTCACAGTCATACTGGCTTTTAAATGTGGCTGATTTTGTGGTCCAGGAAGCTTTTGTCACAATACATACATGTTGCTACCCGCTGTTATCCCTTTCACTACCACACTACAGAAGGTTAACCTTTCACTACCACACCACACTACAGAAGGTTAACCTTTCACTACCACACTACAGAAGGTTAACCTTTCACTACCACACTACAGAAGGTTAACCTTTCACTACCACACTACAGAAGGTTAACCTTTCACTACCACACCACACTACAGAAGGTTAACCTTTCACTACCACACTATAGAAGGTTAACCTTTCACTACCACACTACAGAAGGTTAACCTTTCACTACCACACCACACTACAGAAGGTTAACCTTTCACTACCACACTACAGAAGGTTAACCTTTCACTACCACACTACAAGGGTTAACCTTCTGTAGTGTGGTAGTGAAAGGGTTAACCTTATGTATTGTCGCAGTGAAAGGGTTAACCATTTGGTCATGTGGCAGTGAAAGGGTTAACCTTCTGTATTGTCGCAGTGAAAGGGTTAACCATTTGGTACTGTGGTAGTGAAAGGTTAACCTTCTATAGTGTGGCAGTGAAAGGTTAACCTTCTGTAGTGTGGTAGTGAAAGGTTAACTTTCTGTAGTGTGGTAGTGAAAGGTTAACCATGTGGTAGTGTGGCAGTGAAAGGGTTAACCATGTGGTAATGTGGCAGTGAAAGGGTTATACAGGATTTTGGTAAATTGACTGGACTGCCTTCATATAGAGCTTTAATCCAAAGCGCCTTACAACTTATTTTTTTTTTTATCCACTTTTTCTCCTCCTGTTTTTTCTGTATTTTCCTCTCATCCCAATTTTTTTCGTTATGCCAATTCCCCCCTCCCCTTCCTGGTCGTTGCGTGCATGTGCCCCCCACTGGTCGGTCTAGGGAGCCCTGAAGTCTATCACATGCTTCCTCCGATACATAGGAGACAGCCAGCAGCCTCTTTTCACCTGACAGCGCGGACTCTCATTGGTGAAGTGTAACGCGTGGGAGGTCACACACACTACCTTCACCATTTCCCTCCCTTGCTGTGCAGGCGCCCTGACCGACCTGTAGGAGTCGCTGTTTACAACGACCAGATTACCACCCACCGGCTTCCCTCCCGCTGACACCGCCAATTGTGTCAGTATGACGGCCGGCCAAGCCGGAGGCACCGCTGACAGCCGGATTCGATACCAGTGTCTCTGCGGTGGTAGACAGACGCTTAGTCTGCTGTGCTACCCGGCCGCCTAGCGCTTTACAACTTATGCCTCACATTCACCCATTCACTCACACATTCACACACCAATGGTGGAGGCAACCATTCAAGGTGCCAGCCTGCTCATCGGGAGCAGTTAGGGGTAAGTGTCTTGCTCAAGGAAACTTTGACGCGCTGCCGGGAGGAGCTGGAACAGAACCGGGAACCTTCCAATTACCACTGAGCCATTGTTTTTTTCATCTTGTCTTCTCATACATAATTTTTGTAAACACTGGCTGCTTTCCTACATGGGTACACATACACACACATAGTGATCTCAGCCCTAATGAGTCCCAGTATTGAGGGCACGCTAATTAATGATAAGGACATTGTGCTACAGTGTGAGGTCTGTGGACACACACACACACACACACACACACACACACACACACACACACACACACACACACACAAAGTCATAACATCAATGTGCTAGGTCCACATTTATCAAGTCATAGTGCAGGAATGTTAATCTTGGATCAGCTTTGGCTTTCAGATCATGATTAATAAGAGCGTTTGGGCCCCATTCAAGGATTGATTGATTGATTGATTGATTGATTGAAAACTTTAATTAACAGATTGCAGAATGGGTACAGTACAGTACGGCTCAATACACACAATTGTTAAGGGGATGCAGACCAGAGAAAGACTTTCGTCTTGTTTACATCAGGATCCCCCATTTTCAATTCATAATAACATTTATGACATACACAACATACAGATATACAGATATAATAATCTAATCTAATCATATAATCTAATCATGACATTTATGACATACAGATATACAGTACTGTTACATTTGTGACATACAAGATATGCAAATATACAGTACTGTTAAACAGATCCTAACAGTAAATATATACATACGAGGGGGAGGGAACTGTACATTAGGAGGGGATGCGTGTATCACTTCCGCAACGGATTTGATTTCCGGGGTTGGCCTGATTGGCCGCGACGGCCACGTGACACGCCGCGGCCCGCCCCGCGGCAGCGGCCGAGGCGGCAACGCCAGAGGCTGCCGTGTTTCACTGCCGCTTTCCCACTTCAACGCCGCAGCAGCATTGTCGCGCCTAGCACAGTCTCTAACAGTAACAGTAAGAAGCACATGTTGCTGAATTAAAGAATGAATAAGTTAAACGTGTCAATTCAGCAGTCAAAGTGTACTGTATAAATCTAACTTCATTTGGCGGCCGACGTACGGCTCTCTTGTCCATTAATGGATATATAATGGATATTTTATTTATCTGCCACGACCCGTGTTCGAATCCCCCCTTTTTCAAAAAAAAAATTTTGCGATGTAAATGCTTCAATCTGGCGCACTTTGAGAGCTATATAAAGAATGACATCCTCAATGGATGTAGATTTATAATATTTTAACTTAAAACTAGGCTACTTTTGCGTATACAGTCATTAATATTATATTCCAAAAAAAATAATATTAGACACGCAGGGTTTCGAACTCGGGTCGTCCGCATGACAGGAATGAGCACTAACTATTACACCACTGTGCCAGACAAAATATATCCATTATATATCCATCAATGGACAAGAGACCCGTGTTTCTAAACAAGATTACAAACATCACAAAACAAACTGGTCAGACTACTGTTACTGTTAGAGACTGTGCTAGACACCATAAGCGCGGCGCGATGTGAAAGGCGAAGTGAACTCCAGCGTCGCGCCATCAAAAGACCATCAAAAGAAGTGCGGAGGGCAGTAATACGCCACGATGCGTCTACACTGCCGGAAACTCTAAAGAAGAAGAAGAAGAAGAAGCAAGGGTCTTTTGAATCTTCGACCAGACTGGAGAGGACCGAACAGAGGACTGAAGCCAGGAGCCCACCAGTGGATTTGCGGTTCCCACATTTCGAAGGAGTCTTCATGTGTCGAGTCGGCGGTGAATTTGGAGACTGGGAAAATACAGTTTTCTTACCTTGTAGTAGTATTGACCGGAATACTTAGAGACTTATCAAATAAACCATTTGGATAACTTTACTTTACACTGTGGACCTTGCTTTTCTTTACCCAAGGGCGTACTACTCACAAGTAAGTCATTTGACCAGTGGAAGGGAGCCCCGGCCGTCACATTGACCAACGTTGTTGCGACGGGGATGCAGAAGTGCCTGTTCATTCCAGTGTTAAAACTTTGCCGTAAGGTTTGCTACTACAAGAACCAAAATGGTCAAAACAACAGGCAGAGTGCACCCGGATTGTTTTTCATCGCCGTAGTTCTTGTGTTTTGAAGAATACAGAAGTGAACGAATCATCCGCTCACTGAAATGCACCCATTGTGATCCAAGAAAACAAATATGGCCACTGTGTCGAGGCTCTTTTACTCAGTAGAAGTAAGAGTGAAAAGTGAGGGGAAAGAAGGGGCTCTCGCTCTGCAAACAGATGAAACAGCAAGAACCTCTACTTTTAGAGTGCAATAACGTCTACTTTTAGAGGGCAAGAACCTCTACTTTTAGAGTGCAATAACGTCTACTTTTAGAGGGCAAGAACCTCTACTTTTAGAGTGCAAGAACCTCTACTTTCGCCACTAGGTCTTCTTACATCTCAAGGCATCTTATAGTCTTGAGCGCAGCTTAGATTTTACTTAAAAGATCAACAACAAACATTGTCATCTTTCATCCTGATTAAAGCATAAAAGGTAATGTGTCACTGCCTGTCACTAGGAAAAGTAATGTTATTACTGTAACGTGTTGGGTTTTCTACCCAACACTGGAGAGTGGAGGAGTGAATGAGGCAAATGCGAACACACTCTTGATCCACAATCTTCTTGGGTGTGGTGCAATGTCGGGATCAGCGTAAAAAAATTGGGACATTTGGCATTCATTTTCCTATTCAAATACAGCAGAACGGAGTGATAGGAGGAAGAGAGAGGGAGGGAGCGACACCTTAACCCAATGAGGTCTGGTTGAAACCAGACCTGCATGGGCGGGCCCTGAGGGACTCGCTGCCATCCGCTGAGATTAGCTGCTCTTTCTCAATCAAACCCCTCAGTGCACCGAAAACCTGCAGCTTTTTATAGGGCTTTTTAACATGCCCCTAGTGGTCGTTTGTGGTATAAGCTCTTGTTTGAAGTGTGAAGTAATGAATAAAGAGTTTGTGGAATATTGATCTCGGTTCAGCTTTGCCTTTCAGATCTTTTATATGTTGTCATTATCAATAGTTGTGAACAATAGTAATAATAGATAATAATGTTAATAATAATAGAATAGAACATAATAATATAAATATAAATAATAATAATAATAATTAGTGGTGGGACTCGATTAAACATTTTAATCAAATTAATTTGAGACTTTATAGTTAATTAATCTAAATTAATCACATTGTAATCGCATATCAATATTTGATGCGAAAAGCAAACATTTTCAATTCAAATGAATTTTGGTATACGAGTGAATCAATGAATATACATTATACATACGTTTAAGCAGCAAAATCCTGTATTAGCTACTACACAGACCAACAGATCAATGCAATTTTTAACAAAGTGCAGCAATTTTAGGAATAATATATATAGCGTAGGCTTGGGCGGTGGGGGGGGGGAGCTAACAATATACTCGCTATCACCATACATAACGTTTATATTGAAACACGTTGACATTAGGGCCGTTCTTTCAACCTAAAAGTGCACTTTCTTCAACCTCGAACCTAAAGCAATCCTTAGCAACCCGTGTTACCAAGTAAACAAATCACAGAGCGATAGCCACGTTAGTTAGCCAGCGCCAGCCAGGTACTACCGTTAGCTCACAACGATAGCCACGTTAGTTAGCCAGCGCCAGCCAGGTACTACCGTTAGCTCACAACGATAGCCACGTTAGTTATCCAGCACCAGCCAGGTACTACCGTTAGCTCACAACGATAGCCACGTTAGTTAGCCAGCGCCAGCCAGGTACTACCGTTAGCTCACAACAATAGCCACGTTAGTTAGCCAGTGCCAGCCAGGTACTACCGTTAGCTCACAACGATAGCCACGTTAGTTAGCCAGCACCAGCCAGGTACTACCGTTAGCTCACAACGATAGCCACGTTAGTTAGCCAGCACCAGCCAGGTACTACCTTTAGCTCACAACGATAGCCACGTTAGTTAGCCAGCGCCAGCCAGGTACTACCGTTAGCTCACAACGATAGCCACGTTAGTTAGCCAGCGCCAGCCAGGTACTACCGTTAGCTCACAATGATAGCCATGTTAGTTAGCCAGCACCAGCCATGTATTACCGTTAGCTCACAACGATAGCCACGTTAGTTAGCCAGCACCAGCCAGGTACTACCGTTAGCTCACAACGATAGCCACGTTAGTTAGCCAGCGCCAGCCAGGTACTACCGTTAGCTCACAACGATAGCCACGTTAGTTAGCCAGCACCAGCCAGGTACTACCTTTAGCTCACAACGATAGCCACGTTAGTTAGCCAGCGCCAGCCAGGTACTACCGTTAGCTCACAACGATAGCCACGTTAGTTAGCCAGCGCCAGCCAGGTACTACCGTTAGCTCACAATGATAGCCATGTTAGTTAGCCAGCACCAGCCAGGTATTACCGTTAGCTCACAACGATAGCCACGTTAGTTAGCCAGCACCAGCCAGGTACTACCGTTAGCTCACAACGATAGCCACGTTAGTTAGCCAGCGCCAGCCAGGTACTACCGTTAGCTCACAACGATAGCCACGTTAGTTAGCCAGCACCAGCCAGGTATCACCGTTAGCTCACAACGATAGCCACGTAACCCTCTGCTGGCGCGTGCTGTGCACTACAATCAACTCCGTGTCAGTGTAATAGCAGTCTGTGACGTCACGGTATTGAGAATCATACCCAGGGCCGCGGGGGTGCTGAGATAAGTGATATAATAACGTCATAGGCGGGTTGCGCTGAAGGGGAGGCAATGACCGCGCAGCGCGCACATTTTTTCCTCTTTTAATATATAGTGCAATTTAAGTGTTCAAATGAAGGCATCCAATAATAGATTAACCATCATTGTCTTACCTTAATGCAGCAAAATGCAACGTTTCGTCTTGGCATCAATAATCTTTTCTGCCCGGTGCAGCCCGGTAGCGTAAAGATTTTCCCTAACCCACTTTCAGTTCCGCGTTCGGGATCCCTTTGTTTACATGCCTAAAACACCGGTCTGTATAACAGGGAATACTGCATTATCGAGACAGCGCCCCTATGAGGATCTTTTCCGAATTTTAAGAGTAGGGTAAATCTGCAGTGCAGCTCGTGACTGAGTAGGATACGGTATTACAATGGAATAAAAGCCTAAACAACCTTGCAGTTACAACTCCCTGCCAGGTGGGGGTGCTGCAGCCCCCGCAGCACCACCCCTTGCCGCGTCCCTGATCATACCGGCGGGATTTCGAAATATCCTGGTATACCGTCATACCGCCCAAGCCTAATATAGCGCAAAGGACCTTTTGTAAACTCAAGCACTTTCGAGGTAAAAGTAAAACGCAGTACTTTCAAGTACATTCCAGAACATTTAATTGAACTCTTGATTGATCTCAATTTCTCTTCTTTTCTTTTATTGTTAGTATTATGTCGGTAATAGCCCTGTGATTTATTTTTTAATTTTTTATATTTTATTTTTTTATTATTTTTTAAACAAACATATAAACAAACATGACAACACACGATAAGATATACAAGCATTAATTGTCAGGGCACATCCAATGAGATCACCTTTTAGTTAGTTGTCTTATATAAGATATACCCATAATACCTGTTATCTAAAAAAAAAACTACACACATATGCTCAGCTCGAACCCCCCCCTCCCGGACCCCACCTTGAGAAGTACCTCCACTATCCCTCGCACCTAACCAGACACTACCATTATAAGCTAGCTTTTATTCTCTCCACCACTTCTAACCACATTGACATTTTGGATTCATTGAGACCCAGAATTCTTGCTGTAGATATTTCATGGTAAATTACATCGAGATATGTAAGAAACCAAACTTTACGGCACATTTTTTCCGGTTGAAACCAGCGTGATGCGATCAGCTTTTTGGCTACTGTGATACCCGATAAAACCAATCTCTTTAGCTGTGGATTCACTGCAAACTCAAAAACATCATTCAACAGCAATACCGAGGGGTGTACAGGTATATTCCAAGATACGAGTTTTGATATTTGTTGGGTCACATCTTTCCAGAATGCCTTAACTGGTGAGCAGTCCCAATACATGTGCATAAATGTCCCTTCGTCCCCATTTGTACATTGGGTGCATTTGGAATCTTGTTTGAGCCCCATTCGGCACAGTCTTATAGGAGTCAAGTATGTCCTGTGAATATAGTTAAGATTGATTTGTTGATGATCCGGGTTCCTTGATGTAAGTCGGACATTTGCCCAGGCTCCTTGCCAATCAAAGTCATTTTCCAGGTCTGGTATATCCCTCCTCCAGACAGAGTCAAGTTGGAGGGTTTCATACGAGGACGTTAGTAATTGATGATAAAATTCTGAAACAAAACCTCTCGATGTCTCTCTTGCGTAGAAGAATTTGTGGTATCTGTGGTGTTCAATTGGTCTGTCTAATGGAACACCGTGAGACTTCAAACATAGCCCTGTGATTTATAGTGGATTTCTACTGTAAATGTTTGTGTCATGTCAAAAAAAAAAAAAAAAAAATTTGTTCACTAATTTCTCTCATTTTCTTCTGTATGAACAAACCAGACTAAGAAAAAAAGTTATTTGCGATTTATTATATAAGTTATAGCACATGCATGAGTTTGGTCTCCTTTGAAAGGTAATATTCTTACTAGAGCTGGGCCGTTAACGGCGTTAACGTGCTGCGTTAACGCGATACTAGTATCGCGCGATAATATAATTAACGCATTAATCTAAAAAAAATAAAAATCATAGTTCAAGTTTGAAATGCTTCTTTCTGTTTTGCTCCTGAGAGTGTGCTAGATACTGTACTGTACTGGTAATATTATTTATTTGTGTTAACTTCTGAATAAAACAACTTATTAAACACAAGTACATCTTATTGAACATTATTTTGATATTTCATTACCAATTATCATAGCAAAACAGCTTTTTCAAACAGTCTGTAATACGGGAGATGGGCTCATGGTGTAATGGGCCACCTGGCCTGAGAAACATAAGGAGGAAAGAAAAAGTAAGGACTTACTTCTGGTCATTATTTGGGTAGAACACACATATTTTGAATGCCTTCGGCAGGTTTTTTCTTTTTTTTTAGCCATTTTAATCTAGATTAATCTAGATTAAATCCAGGATTGCAGATAGATTAATCTAGATTAAAAAAAATTATCTATGCCCACCTCTAATTCTTACACAATAAAGAAAAATCATCATACGATTAAATGCATCAATTTTTTTTTACTTTTAATTCTTTCTGTAGTTAATTAATCAAAATGAATGCGATAAAGTCCCAGGCCTAATCATAATAGAATAGAACATAATAACAATAATAATATTAGAAACCAAGAGAGAATCAAGACTCAAAACTGTGATTTTAAGATGTAAATTCAGGATCTGCTTCATAGTCAATGAAAGGGAAACTATTTTTGTGGACCAACATGTTTGTTTAAGTGAGGGGCTCTCAGGTCCAATAATACCTCAATAATGTAAAATCCGGTGTAAAATCTCAAATAAAATATTATGGGATTTTCCAGCTTTGGCCCGTAGACTCAAATGTTAGTTTCCTGCCCTCAATGAGACTATGGTGCACTACTCTTGAATAACTACAAATGTTAAAGATATTAAGGGCGGCTTGGTGGCGCAGCGGACTAAGCGCTCGTCACCAACGCGAGAGACACTGGTATCGAATCCGGCTGTCAGCGTTGCATCCGGCTTGGCCGGCTGTCATACTGGCTCAATTGGCAGAGTCAGCAGGAGGGAAGCCGGTGGGGTGGAATTCTGGTCGTTGTAAACAGCGACTCCTACAGGTCGGTCAGGGCGCCTGCACAGCGAGGGAGGGTAGTGTGACCTCCCACACGTTACACCTCACCAATGAGAGTCCGTGCTGGCAGGTGAAAAGATGCTGCTGGCTGTCTCCTATGTCTCGGAGGAAGCATCTGATAGACTTCAGGGCTCCCTAGACCGACCAGTGGGGGGAACATGCGAGCAACGACCAGGAAGGAGAGGGGGGAATTGGCATAACGACAGAAAAACAGGAGGAGAAAAAGTGGATCAACATTATTTATTTTTTTAGGATATTAGATATATTAGACTATACTTTGATTTGATTTGATATTTTTTATTTTCGTGTCTTACATACAGATGTATGCCCAGCCCATATGGGCTTACAAGACACATAACAATAAGTATATAATAATATACTTTACCAATTACTTAACAAATTACATAGACCAAGATGGCCATAAAAAAAGAAAAATACAAGAAAATACAATAAAACGTAATATAACACAAGCTGTACTCAATGTAAATAAACAGAAAAACAGAAAAACAAGGTGAATTCAAATACAATTATATAGGATACAGTGTGTTTTGTCTCAGGTGCCATGCCTTCTCCAAAAATCCTGCAAAACCGAAGATGTCCTCCACAAAAAAACAACTCAACATACAGCTCTCAGACTGCCAAAACAAATCTGGGTTTGCAATTTGAATTTTTTCAAATAAAGCCCTCCTCAAAGTGGTGTACAAAGGGCAATAAAAAACAAAATGATATTCATCCTCCACCACTCCCAGATCACACAGAACACACAGCCGCTCCTCCTCAGGTTTACCCTGGAATCTACCCACTTCCACAGCCAATGGCAGGGTGCCAGACCTCAACTGGGCACACAGAGACCTCCGTCTTCTCTTTAAGTTTAACATTACATAAGGTTCAGTAAAATACTCATTTTTAATTGCAATATATTTTCTAAGTTTAGGTTTTTTCAAAATCTCCACCTTCCACTTATCCTGATGGATTGTTGATAATTTTGTTTTACTATTGTTTTACTATTAAATTCAACACTGCATGCAAATGTACAATTTGAACACCCTTGCTAAAGCCTAGCTCTGAATGCAGAGCTTTGTTCTTAGGGCTGATTATGTTTGTCTTGGTGCCGAGGACACGCTGACAGATTTACTGGCGTTTGCTGAGAGATACTGCACATGCGCTTGGCATATTTACATTTAGTCATTTAGCTGACTCTTTTATCCAAAGCGACTTACAAGTTCTGTACCACAAGTCATCAGGAAGGGCACAACTCTATCAGCTGAGTAACAATGTACATCAAAGTGTTGAGTGCCAGTGTAGGTTAGTTTATTAGGACAAGTGCATGACAGTAAGGTTAGTTGGGGTTAGACATTCTTTTTTATTTGTTTTCGCATATAGCGCACCTGAGCCGTGAATCAAGCCTGCATGCTTTAGACCAAGGTGTCCGGTGTCTGGTGTCTGGAGGTTTGTGAAAACAAGAGGGGTGTCAGGTGTCTGTTGTCTGGTATCTGGAGGTTTGTGAAAACAAGAGAGGTGTCAGGTGTCTGTTGTCTGGTATCTGGAGGTTTGTGAAAACAAGAGGGGTATCTGGTTGTCCACTTTCTATGACCTGCCATATGGGTTTGTTATGAAGGACTGTGCACTGCCATGGGGTAGGGCAGGACAATATACCATATACCACAGCGATATTGTTATTTATTGTCTATATGTACAGTATGATTGTATTGTTTTGTTTTTGTTATATATATATGTATGTATATATAAATATATAGTGAATTGTGATGCTTTTGTTGTCCAAATTAACAATGACTAATAGTGAAAGATTATTATCAAATTATTATTATTATTATTATTATTATCAAAATATTGTACAATATATTGGCTGAATCAAAATGATATACAATATAGTCCAAATCTAAATTTGGTACGATATAACCCAGCACCATAATATTCTCCATAATATTCAGAAGATGCTCTGATTACATGAAAGTGGTAGTTCACAATGCATTTTAGTTACATATAAAAAGTTTTATAGAAAGAATTGGATTCACATTATTTCCTGCAACGTTGTCATGCACCTGATAAACGGTGATGCACCGTATGTTCTTAGTTTCTTTAAATTCATATCCCACAACGGATTTTGGCTTGTCTGTCAACATTAGCAGCCATAAATGTGACATAAATGGCTGCATTTATATAGTGCTTTTATCCAAAGCGCTTTAGAATTTGTTCCTCAAAGAGGCAACCATGCAAGGTGCCAACCTGCACATCGGGAGCAATTAGTGTCTTGCTCAAGGACACTTCGACACGCTGCCCGGGAGGAGCGGGAATCAAACCGGGAACCTCTGGATTACCAGACGACTGCTCTACCTCCTGAGCCACTGTCGCCCCTACACCACATCAAACAAGACAGCCACTCATTTAAAGGGGTTTGATGTGCCAGAACAATTAGAATCGCTGACTGGTGCACACTGTGGAGATTAACCGTGACTGTACTGCCAAGGGAAGGCCATTGGTGGCGAGTGAGTGATTGACAGGGGGGGGCAGGGCTCTTCCTGACTGTCTGGTTGGTCTAGTCCTTAAATATGTGTTAATGACAGCTCATGGACAATGATGACACATTACACAGTCATCCAGTAACTTGTGGCATCCTGTTGTTTGACGCATTCCTCCAAAGTCCTTTTACTACAGTGGATTCCATAGAACACATTTCATACTTCAGTGCATTCTTCTCCTCACTAATACAGGTATAACACAGTGGCAAGCATATGATTAAACACACACACACCACCAAAAGCAAACCCCAACTAATGAAACCTGTGTGTGGACAACTCTTGACCCCTGATACACCCTCTCCATACTCATCTGAGTCTTAACACATTCCATTATGCCGAGATCCACTGCTGTAGTGCTGTCATATACTTAATCTCTGTAATCTCCTGAGCAAAAAAATAAATCAACTGAGCTTCAAATCAAATTATGTTTAACTTTAATTTGATTGGAACTTGTTTTCCCTTCCACCCTGGCAATGCTGTTCATTGAACCATGTGGGGTTAATACAGGTAAACATGCCACCATGGCTCATATGTTCACCTATAATCACAGCTCGTGTCAAAGGGAGCAGTTGTTTAAAGTGAACAGAATTTATCTCTCTCTCTCTCTCTCTCACTCTCACTCTCACTCTCACTCTCACTAACTTGGATTGGTTCTTTCAAGGTAGATGGGGAGGTGACACCGAAGCGAAAATCCCCCCAAAGTGGAAACCGATGTGTTTATCAGTGTGGGTAGTATACACATAGGGCCATATTCACACGGTGGCAATTTTGCTCTTATGTCATGCTCAGGCTGGAATTTCTTTCCACACTGTTTGCACGTGGGAAAGAAATCCGAGGGCTCGGCTCATACCTTTTCTACGGACAGATGTTTATTGTTGACATCAAGCTGATTTATCCTGACTTATAATTCTCTAGCTCTCTCTCTCCTCACCCCTCCCCTCTCCAACCCTATTTCTCTCACTCACTCTCTTTCAACAACATATGGTCATAAATGTTGAATATGCTGCTCGCATATGGAGGGATGGAGACAGGGAGCAAATTAAGGGGGGGAGTATTTGACTCACACAGAGAAACAGGTGGAATTCCTCGGACAAGAAAGACATGTGGAGACTGGTTTCTCTAACGCTCCCCAGGCACATCGACTCAGCATGTCGCAATCTATTATACTTGAACCCTGACATACGTTTACAATGGCCAAAGCACATGGCAGATAGTATAGATTAATGTTTTTGTGAGGAATGTGCTTAGGACTCGGAGTCTACCTGAAATCGATCATCTTGACTTTAATTATTCATTATAAGTCATTTCTAGGAAAAACTACCTTGCCTCCTCTCAAAATAACTAGTTAGTTACATTGACCATACCCATTTAAATCCGAACAATGTTGAACCATCACGCTCACTACAATATATCAAAGCTTTCCCAGTAAACCCTTATGCTTCAATGCATCATATTTCTCTTTGACCTAAAGCGTAGGTCAAGTGGTCATGCCGTCTCACATGACCAACCCACAAGACCACCCTCTTAACCCACGTCCTCTTTCTCTCTCCCTCTGTCTCCCCCTTAGGAAGACAACGAGATCCCGTCCAGTGTCTTTGTTAAGGACTCTCTCAAAGCCTCTAGCCAGTTGGATGTGGGAGGCTCCCGGCCTGCTCCTTCCATTGCAGGTTCAGTGGATGCAAACCACTGCCCTGAGGAAGGTCTCCAGACCATTAGCCTGTCTTCCGATGAGGACGAGGATGCTATGGGGTTCCGCGAGGAAGACGAGATGCTGGAAGCCCTGGGCGCCACCCATGCCGCGGAGAGATCCCGCGCAGAGAAGCTGAAGCGCTCCAGCCTGAGGAAAGTGGACAGCCTCAAGAAGGCCTTCTCACGCCAGAGCATTGAGAAGAAGATTAACAAGATAGGCACCAAGATCGTGCCGCCCGAGCGCCGTGAGAAGATCATGAAGAGCCTCACCCCCAACCATCCCAAGAGCCCGACTTCCAAGAGCTCTACATTCAAGGTGTCTCCCATAACCTTCAATGTCAAAAAGGTGCGGGACGGGGAGGTCCCCTTGCAGGATGCAGTGGGCTCACCTGTGGAGGTAGCCCATGTGGAGATCCCTCCATTGGGTGGCTTAGATGGAGAGCTCCCCCTGGCAGAGGGGCAGACCCAGGAAGGTCATGTGACGATGGGAGAAGAGATACCGAGCCTCTCCACCCCAGGAGACATCAAGGTGGAGCTGGAAGTCAATGGAGAAGCAGAAAGTCTTCAGTGTGACCTGAATGTCGATCGCCCTGCCAAGCTGGCGGTTCCAGAGCATGTCGAAGATGATGTGGAGGCAGAGGAGGCGGAACACCACAAGAGTCCTGTGGAGGCGGCAGTGGCTGCCCAGATTCCCACAGCACCCATTAGTGTGGAGCAAGCATCTTAATCTGTCATTTGTAGATTTTGTTGAGCATAAATTCCTTTTTCCTGTTACCGATTTTATATATACTACACTGCTAACAGTAAAGGTCATCCTTCCTCTCCAAACAGTCTTCACCGGACCCCCCTTTTTGTCTACCTATTACACCCACATAAGCAAAGTACTGAACACATAAACTTGGCCTTCTTAGGTGGTCTCTCTTGGTCCACTCTTTTGCATGTCACCTCATCCCAAGTGCCTATGATCCAATGCAGGTGCTCCCTAACCCTTCTGCGGGGCTACCCAAGGAAAGCAACTATCCAACATGTTATAATTCAACTGGAACCTCCGCTTCAAGAACAGCACATCTCCTGGACTCCGGGCCAACTATCTCCCTCCTGCTCTGTTTTTCCTCTGTTTCTTTCTGTCTAGCTGACGAATAGCCTCTTTGTTCTTTGTGCCTTCATGAAGGATGGGTAAATCTTTTGGCAACGGTGGTGCTGCCCACAGCTTGTGAAGGCAGTGTGTTGCCAGGATGTTTGCTAGTTGGCGTGGGAGTTCCTATGGTAAGTGTTCAGCGAAGGTTTCCTGGGGTGTTTTAGAGTAGAATGCCTATAGGTTGTTTACATTGTTGCTTGTGTCCTGTACTGCATTAACCCTGATCTTATTGAATATGTTTGAAGTGTATGCGAGTTGTCCGAGGTTGTTCATCTCATCTCATCAATCCACATGGATCAAGTTAGGACTGAAGTTACTACTTATATATGCACCAAACAGGAAAACACATACAGTAAGTGATGGAAAGGATACAATCATAGAGTTTAGAGTGACGCTATTTAATTTCTCCGGCCGTTCTTTTTGCAGGGCAACTGTGTATTTTTATGTAGAGGGATTACATGATAATTTTTGACAAGGGGATCACACTACTAACTAGGTATTTACAACATATATAAAGTAGAAACTATCGATACTGCCTTGAGTGTGTACTTTTATAAATATTGCATTCATTTGAACATTTTCGATTTACTGTAATGCTTGGGTGGATATTAGTAGTCCTTTTGGGGCACACATGGTGCATGCATGGTGAAATGTTTACTCAATTACATTATGATGAAATTCTTGAACACACACAAACTTACTGGAGAACCACCACAGACGCCCCCACATACACACTGACACTTTTATACCCACCGATGCTGTCAACTTACACAAGCTGCCATGAGTAATTGCCGTCCTGGAGGGATGGATTCCTGCATGTTTTGAAGATAAGAGCGACAGTAAAAGATTCCCATAACTTATTCCCTTTTCAGGAACGTGTTCCCTCGCTCCGTTTAACTGGTTGAGAAGTATTGCATGAACCCTTGAGCATAACCTATAGGGGTTTGATATCCACCAGATGGAAAGCTTGAAGTATCAGCTATAAGCAAACTGAAAACTGTATCAAAGTCGTCAGCTTCATTATTCTTTTGACGTACTGCCTAAGACTTGCCTCTCTGCCTGTCTGCGATTCTAAACACATAAGGAGCCTTAGATATGGGCGCTTAACCAAACGTAACGACTCCTTGAATGAAACGATGCCAAACGGATACGTAAACGCATGAGCGAGAAGTGGGAGAAGAGGGAAGGGGAGAGTAGGGCGGCATTCCTGGGTTTGACAGATGACTTCTGTGCAGCCCATTTTTCATGCTCCTGGCCTCCTTGTTGAGACGCTAGCACAAGGAGTACCACAGGTGTTTCACCCTTGCAGAGCCTCCTGGGCATAGGTTGGGGGGTGGTATTGGGAGGGAGTAAGGAAGTAAGGGTGGGGATGGAGGTTGGTAAACAAGATGGTGATACATTTGGATTGAGGCTTGGACTGATAATGTATGTGGCGAGGAAAGAAGATGTAAAGCTGTTAGAAGGTTAAAGGGATATTTCACTTGAGTAGAGCTTTTCAGCAGTCGTACCTCTATCTAAAGTCGTCTAGCAAGTAAGCAAGCTATGTCGTCCGCTGTCAACACCACCATTCCTCCCAGGCGTCGGACAGATTCTGTGTTTTTCTGTGTCAAAGGTACTTGTTATTGTCAGTAAATAAACTATTTCTCATTTGAGGTGTTTGACCAACTGTCAACTTTTCACAGAATGTTTAGAATCTTTCTTTCAGCAGATCAGCAGGTGACCATGGTAACCACTCCCCAACATTCCACGCAAGGCAAAGATAATACAGCCACACTCAAACCTACAAAAAATTTACATATTTTTCAAAGGTAATGAATCTGTAAAGACACATCAAATGCGAAAACAGACACCTACCTTTGACTGAGAATTGTATGTTTTATTGACATCTGCACAGCAGCAGTTTGTTCATACTTCAGAAGTATGATATTTAGACTAGGTCCCCCAAATGAATGGAAGTGAATGAGGAGCCTGACACCTGGGAGTAATGGTGGTGTTGACAGAAGACGAAAGGGACATCAGTGATCGCTAGCTTACTATAGTAGATGACTTTTGATAGATGAAACTGGATAAGTTCTACTAAAATATCCCTTTAAAACACATTAGAAGATGGGAACTTCGAGTGGTTTGTGGAGGTTTATGTTCATCTTTGTGGACATTTCATGTAGGCCTACTCTGTAAATTAATACTGCTGTATGGCCAATCCCAGTGCTGTTTCTGACGAACCTTTGCACCTTGGTTCTGATTCCAGATAACCATGGTGGTGTTCCACCCTCAATCTTACACAACTTCAAGTATAGATTTCTAAGCTACAAAAAAAATTTATTACGAAAGAACTATGCAAGGGAATTGCTGTTAAGTCTTTAACACTCTGTTAAATAGGCGAAGAATGCGCTGCATGTGATTACACTGAAATGTTTTCTACAGAGCTTGACATCAGTGTATGTGTAGGATGGGGGGTACAGAGGGAGACTTTATATGCCACAGTGTTTTTCTTTGTAAAGACTAAATTCCACTAGCCTAATTATCTATAAGAAGAAAAGAGAGAAAATGGTAAATATAGAAATAAAAGACATATATCCTTTATGAAATGACACGCATTATTTTCCGATATAGCCTATATGATGTATGGTACAGTATGTGCTCAGTCGTGCAGAGGGATATTTCCCCCCTTATTCTGAAAAAGTGTCAAACATGATTAAAATGTGACTGGTTTTCAGGTATTTCTTGTTTGTTATTCATGAAAATACTTTACTCTGGTTAGTTTTTAGTTTTTTTTCCTGATACGCAAAATCAGACATGGTGACATAGGTAGATGTCTCAAGTCCTTTTTGCTGTTTTGAAGTCAGTTCACTTCATCTAGGTCAAACATGGGAGCTATTTTGTGACAGAATTATGGTCGCCACACATCACATGGGATTATGTTGTACGGAGTACTATTTGTGTCTATAGCCTATTAGTACAGTCAATCACTTAAGCCAAAGAAGCTCTTTCTCCATGGCTGCAAAACTCTTAGCCACTTTGATATTTAATAATGTCTATTCCTCACGTTCTAGTATCTTGTAATTAACATGCTGGCCTTTGCTTTTAGAGTTTAGCACTGTAATACGTCAATAAAGATTTTGTAACATTTGTTTGGAGTGTTACTTGTGTTCCTTCCTTTTCAGATGGTGACCATTCAATGTATTAATTTTTTTCATTCAATCTTTATTTAATCTTGATAGATCATTGAGGGCAAGCCCTGATTTACAATGATATCGACATATACAATAATAAATATATAATTTATGGGTTAAGCTATATGCTACTTTATAAAAGCTGTTAGAATTCTGTAGGGCTGCCCCCACATCAATTTGTCCGGTGTTCCAGGGGGGGCCCCAGCGAAATTGGAAATGGTTTAATTTCACTAATTCTTCTAAATTTTACTAGAAGTAAGTAAGAAGTTAGTAGTCTGAGAGAATTTATAAGAATGACTACACTGCTTTCTCCTCTGTTAGTTTATCTCTCCATGGGATTCTGGATTAAATCATAACAAAAATATATTCTCATCATTGGTCATTAGGACAAGATCTTATCAAATGGAGGTCCTTGATCAATTTGGGGGTCCTTGACATGAAAAGGTTTGAAAACCATGATTAATCGGTCAGTTTGGTTTTAGTTGGCTACGATTTTCAAGAGGTCCGTCTGCATTATTGGATGTAGAAAATGTTAATGTTACAGATTTATCGATGAAATCAACTAATATATTAGTTGACTAAGAATTTCTTTAATCCAGGTCAGCCCTCCAATACTGATCTCAGGAAGCTGGGATGTGAAAGGAGAAATAAACAGAGAGACAATTAACTGGACTCTGTGGTACTACTTCATAGGCTCATCTGCACTTGACAGTGTTATGGTTTGTAACCGACCCCAATCGCACAACACAAGACAGGTATGAGAGTAAGCCAAAACAGGGCAAATATTTATTATAGAACAAAAAGCGGCACAGTCCCTTTAAGGGAAAACACAAAAACACGAGTCAAGGAAATATGGAAAATGCGGCACTGTGCCTTTAAGAGGCGAACAGGCTAAGGGACTAAGGCTAAGGACCAGGGCTAAGGCTATGGTTAGACTAGTGTATTCCTGGCGTTTTTTTATACGTTTTTGACGACGTTTGATGTCCTATCTACACAGAAATGCGTTTTTTGCCGTTTTTTTGTGGATACGGCTGAAACGCAAAATTGTGTTTGCGTTTGGAGATACGCAAAAAAAACGCTTCGACAACAGCGTGTAGTCAGCACGGAGCAGTTGTTGCGAAAACGCCCATGCGCAGTAGATACCATCTGCGTGCCCTTCCGGTGACAACAGTGTGTGTGTTTGGGACAGAGCTCCGTGTCCCAAATAGCTTCAGCTACCATGTGTTGTCAAGTTATTGTTATAAGGACCCCAGTCCAAGCTACAACAGTCTGCATTCCCTTAACAATTGTTTGTATTGAGCCGTATTGTATTGTACCCATATGCAATATGTTAAATAAAGTTTACATCCATTCATTCTGCTAGCATTACCGATTGCATGAGCAGCTGGCTAACGTGAGCTATCAGGATTGTGTCAGGACCAGGGGCACTGGAGAGAGGGACAGAGGCCCGGAAAGGCAGGCTGGAGACAGGGACAGAGAACAGGGTTAAGGCCTTGGACAGGGCGAGGGCCAGAGCTGCTTACAGGGATGAGGACAGGGTTCCGACGGCGGAGGCCGGGCACGGGGACAGGGGCCCGACAGCGGAGGCCGGGCACGGAGACAGGGGCCCGACAGCGGAGGCCGGGCACGGAGACAGGGGCCCGACGGCGGAGGCCTGGCACGGGGACAGGGGCCCGACGGCGGAGGCCTGGCACGGGGACAGGGGCCCGACAGCGGAGGCCGGGCACGGAGACAGGGGCCCGACAGCGGAGGCCGCGCACGGAGACAGGGGCCCGACAGCGGGGGCCGGGCACGGAGATCCTCCTCCTCTTCCTCGGATGCTGCAGACGGGCAGCGCAGAACAAAGGGGGTCCCAGGGGACCGGGATGGGAACACGCCGACCTCCCGTGGAATACTAGGGAGCGACGACGAGCCTCACCCCAGGAACGAGGATCACGAAGAGACGCCTTCCTCCCGTGGAATCGGGAGCGATGGCGAGCCGCCTTGACGTCTGGAGTGGGAACACTGGAAAACCTCCCGTAGAGAATTAGAGAGCGAAGACGGCGTCCCACTCCAGGCAAACGGCGACAGGTGGTGATGGCTGGGCCGTCGTCTCACGCCGGAGACGCGGCAGGTGATGGTGACGTACAGAATGGTAACGTACAGCACTCCATGAACACAGAACGAACACAGATACAGATACAGAACGACCCGACCAGGACTGGAAGGGAGGTCCAGGTATATAAAGCCCTCAGGGGCGCTAATCACAAACTATGACAGCTGCGTGATGGTAATTGAACAAGAAAGTCCAAGGGTGGGGGCTGGTGAAGAGTAGAGGAGAGTAAATCATCGCAAGGGTGGGGGCTGGTGAAGGAGAGTAGAAGGCAGGGAAAAGTTCTCACAAGGGTGGGGGCTGGTGAAGTGAGGAGACAGGGAAAAGCTCAGGGAACAGGCGAATCCTCACACTACCTCCCCCTCCACGGGAGCCACCGGGCGACCGAAAAAATCAGACAGCAGGGCAGGGGACATGACAAAGCAACAAACAAAAAAAACTGGCCATGCTAGCAGGGGAAGCTACACCTAAAGTGGGGCTAGCAGAGGGACTGGGTAGCTGCCAGAGCATTGCTAGCTACAGGGCCTATGCTAGCTGTACTGCTACATTAGCATAGGCTGCGCTAGCTGCCGGAGCTAGGCTAGCAGACAGGGCTGGACTAGCAAAGGAGAACAAGCTAGCTGGAAGGACAGTCCTAGCTGTGGGGAACAGGGTAGCTAACAGGGGAGCTAACGAGGCTAACAGGGGAGCTAACAGGGGAGTCAACAGGGGAAACTAACAGGGGAACTAACAGGGGAACTAACAGGGGCTAACTCACATACACTGTCTGTGCTGGCTGGGGTCGTCGACAGAAACACAGGGATATAAGCCTTGACGAATTGTGGAGAACTCTTAACTTTTTGGTCTGTCGGCAGCACTGGTAAGTGGATAAAAACTTTCACCAGCCAATAAAAGTTCTTCTCAGGTTAAAGTAATATTCTTAAAAATTTTCATATACAAACATAAATGTCTATTGTGCCACTCTATCACCAATTGATATGACACAATTTGTGATTCTAAATAGTTCATGAATGCTTTTGAATTTATATGTTGTTGGCTGTTCTAAACACTGGTGTCTGGTAGGACTTTCCCAGGAAAATCATCGGGCACACAGAAATGAGTCACCAACAGCTATTTGTTTGGAATTAATATAGGGCTAACTCAGTACTTAGTGTAGCACTTGTGTCACTAACAGTAACAGCTGTTCGCCATGGGCACAGTTCTAGATTTGAATGAGGAGAGGAGTGATATGCACAATTGAAAGAATAGTAGACCAGAGACAGAGTTAACAATGACCGGTGTATTAACTAAAAGCGTGCTAGCTAGACATACAGGCATACAGACATAAAGTACTAGTTGTTTGAAGTATCCCTTTTAGATTCTTTCAGTAACCTCTCCTTTAAGGAGGGTTAGTTTGATATCAAGTCCTAGATTGATTGGATCAACACATTAGGTTTGGTTCAGACGTCTCTGAGGTTATCTCTAGCTAAAAACTAGGTTCAAGGTTGGATATTGGATGTATCCTTTTATCATCAGTAAACTCTATATCAGTTTATCATTAGTTATATAGTCGTACTGGCGAATCGCGTCCTGCTCTTCGCCATCGAGATATACCTCATCTCCAGTACCTACTGTACTTCATTAAACGAATAAACAAATGCACCCAGCATCTGACCAGGCCCCGCCCTAGTGACGTACTATAAAGCACTAGGCGTGGTCACCACTCGCCCTTCCTCTATTTCGTTTCCATCATGGCGGATGCTTGCACCCTGTGAACTAGTGTTATGAAAAGTTTAGAGAAATTGCAATGTTGAGTGTTTACCGGAGATTTGCCAACCCCTGGAATCTTCGCGGCATGTTCCAACGACACGTCGGGTCTATCCTCGTGTTTCCTTGTCTTGTGGCAGCAGATCGAGGGACAGCGTGCAAGGTTTGGCTATCGAGCCGACTCGTACACAGGTAGGCTCTGTGTCATCAGGCATTAACGCTGGTGTTAGTAATGCTGCTGGTTGTTTTGTTAGACAACCGAGTTGTGTGTCGGCGCCAGGGGCGGGATGTCTGGGTGAACGTCCCTCTGAGTTGGACGTTTTCCAGGCGATCTTGGGGCGCGCTGCTAATGCTAACACTATAATGCTGGGTCACTGTTCTACTGTTTCCCGCTGTGGGATGTCACTAGGCATGACAATGCTGGCGTTGGTGATATTGCTAGAGTTGTGGGAGACAACCGAGTTGTGTATCGGCGCCAGAGGCAGGATGTCTGGGTAAACGCTGTTGTTTCCCCGTTACCCTGGAGCACGCGGCTAACGCTATGCTATGCTGGGCTACTGTTTATGGTTGTCTCCCCTATGAGGGAATGTCTGTCTACACTACAGTCTTCCCTCCTCTTAACTATTCATGCTGACGGTCAATCGGTGTTTACTGTGGGAGTATTGTGGGGGGGCTTTGTTTACCTTTTCATGGGTGAATGAGCTGAGGTCTAGGGCTGGTGTGCTGTTTGTGAATATATAAATGACTGGTTCTTTGGTCCGCATCCCATTAACGTGTGTGTATGGGCTAGCCCATTCTACAGTATATTGGTGGTGTTTAGTTCATTTATTCATTAACCCCTTCATGGTGCACACCACAGTGGAGGTTGCTGGTTGCAATCACCACTGGTGCTCCGTGTTTAGCATCAGTCCTTTGCCTCTGACATGTTGAAACAGTGCCCCGCCCGGCTGACGCCATGAGGTGGGTCGGCCCGGCGAGTGGCTGGTGGTCTGTTAAAGCCTGTACCGCCACGGTATGGAATTGGCAGCGATTAGTAACTTTGTTCGACTTGCTGTTTTTTCTGTCAAAAATGGTGTCTGGTGGCGGGGCCATGAGGGCCAGCCGACGTTGAAACATCGCGCAAGGTTGTTGACGTTATTAGCTTTGACCTAGCCGCAAGCTATAACCGCAGGGAGGTTCCCTCCTTAGGGCTCCCCTCTCCGCAGAGGATATTGGTCTTCTGCTGGAGCGCGGGCGGTATTTGTCCTAGGCCCCACACCGCCTTACGCCGCGCAGCCAGAGGTGAGAGCATGGCCTCGTCAGCGGCTATGGCAAGGCCCTCGACAGGCGGCCATGTTTCCCCCACCAGAGGTATCCTGGGCGTTGAGTCAACAGGTGTCCACAAGGCCGACAGCCTTGGCGGCCGAGGGATCGGCCATGTTGGATGAGCTTGGCTTGGAATATACAAGCCGCTGCCGTCCTGCCGCGAGCAGCCCGCTCCCCGATCACTCCCTCCCCCAACACCAGCGGAAAAGGGGCTCTGATCGTTTTCCTTTGGCTGCGGGCCGCAAGCCTTCGTTGAAGCGCATGTGGCCCCACGTTTCGCTTCTCATGGGGACAGGGGCTGACACCCAGTTGATGGCTGAGCCTGGGTCTGTCCGTGAGAATGTTGTGCTGTCAAGCGGCTCCCACACCATAAGCTGTGTTTGATTGAGCCTGGTGTTACGTCTGTCAACTACAAGTGTTGTCAGCAGGGGGGCTCGAGACCTTTTTGAGGCACACAGTGCGGGCTTCCCCGACCTCGCCTTCGCCAGGCCGGGTATCATGTTGGTGCCTCCCACTCCTGAAAGATTGGCAGTGGTCTCGCAGGCGCGCGTGATTTGGGCTACGGTGTGTAGGAACCCATGGGGGCCTCACTAGGGCTGGGCGATATGGAAAAAAATCATATCGCGATAACGATATGATAATGTTATCATATTTCTCGATATCGATAATTATCAAAATTGTTATAAGTATATAAAAAAACAATAATTTTTTATTTATTTTTTTAAACAACAAGATGTATGTTTATTTTGCAGCAATTCTTTGTCATTGCCGCCATCTTTAGTGTTACATCCCCTCACACTCCAGTTCTCAGGCTGCAGCTGGTTTAAAAGCGAAAGTAAACCGGCTTCTCTGCTGGCTGTGGCTCCAGGGGAGTTGAACAGTTCTGGCTCTGCTAGTTTATTTTCGATCTTTTGGCGCTTTTTTGGTGGACATGTGCACCGTGACTCGTGACTGGAGTCTAGTTCTGCTAGCACACATAGCCTATTGTGTACAGACGGTTTCAAACTGTATTTTAAATTAGAAAGCAAACAAAATAAATGGACAAGAGAAAAATAAATCTCAATTTGGTCAGTATTGTCATTTGGACAAGCAAAGCCATTACTTTAAGTTGCAGGCAAGAAAGACAAGTCTGTCCACTGTCTCTGGTTTTAAAACTGCCCTGTTGCAGGTCAAAAAAAATATATAAAAAAAAAAAAAAAAAAACGATTTTTCGATTTTTTTTTATTTCGATATTCGATATCGATTATTAAAATATATAGCGATATTTATCGTTATCGTTATATCGCCCAGCCCTAGGCCTCACACCTTGCATGTCCAGCTGCAGAACAACTCCTCAGCATGTTCTGGAGGGGTGTTCAGTGGGGGAGCTTTTGTCACCTAGACTGATGTCAGCTTCCCCCGTATCAAACCGGCCCTTTCTGTCGGGGTCCCCTTGGGTGCGATTGCCTCGTGGGTAGTGTCAGGGTCAGATGTCCCGACTCCACGGAACGCTCTGCTCGCACGGGTCCAGGGTTGGCTACGCACAGCGGGTGGGACCGGGCCGCCTGTCTACAGTTCCTAGCGGACCTGCGCCAAATGGCGGTGGGTGCGTTGGGAGTATCATCACATATGGCTACAGCAGTACCATATGTCGAGGTGGATGGAGAGAACGCTGAGGCGGGGACTTGTGTTTACACAACCCCACCCGTTTTCGGGTTTGGTACAGACCCTATTGTTAGGGTCACCAGCAGTGACAGCTCTGGTCAACGAGATCCAATCTCTGTGGACAAAGCAAGCCATCGTCGTGGCGTTTTCCTTCTGGTATTCTCTGGTGCCCAAGAAATCGGGAGGGGGGGGTGTCAGACCCATGCTGGACCTGTCCCATGGGAAGGTTCAGCATTTTTTAGATCGTCTCCTACCTATTGAAGACTGTCAGGTGGGGGCCTGGTTCTCCTTCATAGACCTGTAGGATGCGTATTCGCATCCCCGATCTTCCATCCTAGGGCTTACCTACACTTCTTTTGCAGGGTTTAGTGTATGAGTACCAGAGGCTGCCGTTTGGCTTTTCTCTGGCTCCCTGCATCTTCACCAAGTGTGTGGAGGCCGCACTGGGGCCTCTGCGTCGTCAGGGGTTACGAAGTGTATTCTGCCCTGACAACGTTCTGGTCCTTGGCGGTCAAGGTGGATCGTCAGGTCTCATACTAGGCAGGTTTCCTACCAGCCTGGGGTTTGCTGTAGACTGGAAGTAGAGTACTCCTCTTCCCAGTCAACGGGTGGAGTGCTATGGGCATCCCTCTCAGAGTGTGTTGTCGACACGCTCGGGAGGTTCTGTCCTAGGACGGTTACGGCGCTGTCCGTGATACGCCTGCTCGGTATGATGGCATCTGCTCATTCCGTGGTCCCTCTTGGCCTCTTCTTCACCCCAGGAGGAGGTTACGGAGGTGGTTTTTTTCCAGTATGGAAATAGACCCGGTGAGAGGCAAGTGGAAGCGGCTAAGGTTCCCGTGTCAGTACTGGGGGACCTCACCCCCTGGGGAGGGCCTGGGGTCCTCACCAGGGGGGTCCCTATGGGCAGTAGGCTGTCACACGTCACGTCTTTCACCGACGCCTCCCTCGCTGGAGACGCGTCGGGCCAACGCAGTAGGGGGCAGCTGGCAAGACCATGCTGCCCGGTCTGCGCTATGTTCAATGTGTTGGTATTGAAGGCGGTCCTTCTGGTCCTCAATAAACATAAGAGACATCAGATCTACCAATGAGAAAAGATCCACCCATGTTTATAAACACACCCTGGGATGACCTTTATATGAGAGAGTATAAAGGTGGCCTCCAAGATGAACACTGTTAGGTCTTGTTGAATTTCATGTTAACGCATTGAATAAAACAGTTCCTCACACCGCGGAGATCCGACCTGAAACACCGCCTGCCGTGTCTTTCTTCATCTTTGATCTTTATAATATTGTATAAAGTCAGTCCACCACAATAATCTAACACAGCCGCTCACTGAGTACAGAATGACTGTCCATCTGTTTGGTGCAGTATCATCGCCCAGCTGTGCTAGCTTTGCCCTTAGGAAAATGGCTGAAGACAACAAAGCAGACTTCCCAGTCCACATAACAGATACCATCCAGCACAACTTCTACGTGGATGACTGCCTGAAATCTGTGTCCTCAGAGGCAGAAGCCATATCTTTGGTTACAGACCTTACAGCTGTATGCCAGTTGGGAGGTTTCCAATTGTTGAAGTGGATGAGCAACAGCAGATCTGTGTTGGAAACCATTGATGTAGAAAAAAGAGCCAAGAACGTAAAGGAACTGGACTTCGACAGGGACAGCCTTCCCGTCGAGAGAACCCTAGGACTGCAATGGTGTGCAGAAACTGACACCTTTAGGTTCAAAATGTCAGTTCAAGACAGACCATTCACAAGGCGAGGTCTTTTGTTTGTTGTCAGCTCAGTCTACGACCCTATTGGGTTTCTAGCACCCTTCACCTTACCTGCCAAGATGCTGCTGCAAACCCTCTGTAAAATGGACTACAGTTGGGATGAGCGTATTCCTCAAAAGTATCAGTTGCAATGGGTGGGGTGGCTAGAGGACTTAAAAAGACTCAGCACCTTTAGTGTGCCAAGATGCTTTCAACCCAAAGATTTTGGACAGTCCACAGGTGCCAGACTACACCACTTCTCTGACGCCAGCGAGAATGGCTACGGCACAGTTTCATACTTAAGGCTGCAAAACAATAATGAGAAGGTCCATCTGTCTTTTGTTCTAGGAAAAGCACGGGTTGCTCCTCTAAAGAGTGTGACAATTCCAAGGATGGAACTGACAGCTGCTGTACTGGCGGCAAGAGTTGACAAGCTCCTGATATCAGAGTTACAACTGGAGCTGGAAAACTCAACCTTCTGGACAGACAGCACAACAGTGTTAAAATACATCAGGAATGAAACAAAGCGCTTTCACACCTTTGTTGCTAATAGGATTGCTGCTATCAGAGAAACTACAGATATCTCACAATGGAGGTACGTTGACACAAAGCGGAACCCAGCAGACGAGGCCTCCCGCGGGGTGAAAGTTGAACACATTCTCACCTGCAGTAGATGGATCCACGGCCCGGAGTTCCTTTCCAAAAGTGAGGAAGAATGGCCTCTTAACATTATGGATTCACGTTCCGTCAACAGCGATGACCCAGAGGTCAGAGGAGAGTTATGGCATGGACTACTTTTGTGGAGAGGCATTGTGGACAACTACAGCATGGACTATGGAGATGTGTCTTGGGCAGCCAAGGGCTCATGTTGGCCAGCTGTATGGTATGGTCAACTTGGGTGGAATTGTATTTGGAGATACATACATGGGTGACTTTAAAGAAGTAGGCTCACTGGAGCCTGGAAATCAAGTACAGTACATAACCACAATGTCGGATACGGAAGAAATATATGATTTTGAATATGATGTTGATCCTGAGACTCATGTGTTTAATGCAATTAATAATACCTGTAAATATTATACAGATGAACAGCTTAATGACATTGTTAAACCAGAAAATAGGTTTTCGTTGATACACCTAAATTGTAGAAGCCTTGAATTTCACCAAGATTAATGAATACTTAAAAACATTTAATAATAGATTTTCAGTTATAGCATTATCTGAAACGTGGTTAAAGCAGGAGAATTGTGCTGATTTTCACTTGGAGGGTTATGAGCTGTATCACCTGGATAGAAACAACAAAAGGGGAGGGGGCGTGGCCCTGTATGTGGACAGTGACTTGAAATGTAAACAAGTGCAAAGTATAGTAATCGATGACTTAATGGAAGGTATAACTGTGGAAATTGAAATGGATAAGGTGAAGAATATTGTTGTTACTTGTGTATACAGAACACCAGGGTCAAACATAGAATCATTTAAAGACAGTTTGGAAGAGTTATTGAATGGGTTAAATGAGAGCAAAACATGTCTGATTTGTGGAGACTTTAACATTGATCTCTTAAAGCAATCTAATCACTGCACGTCAGATTTTGTGGATGCTCTATACGGCAGAGGGTTCTACCCACTGATCACAAAACCCAGTAGAGTAACCTCAACTTGTGCTACATTAATTGACAATATTTTTATAAACACTTTGGAGAACAATATTAAAAGCGGACTTGTGATAAATGATATTAGTGACCACTTACCTATATTTGTAATATATGACTGTCAAATTAAGACAAAGAAGGAAGAAAACTCCCTTAGATACACAAGGGTAAGAACTGATGACACAATAGCCAAGTTCAGGAATTATCTGGTTAATGAGGAGTGGAAAGGGGTTCATGTGGAAGAAGTAAATGCTGCATATGAGGCATTTTTGGACATTTACTTGTCGCTGTATGAAGAACACTGTCCAATGGTAGTACGGAAGCAAAAATGTAATTATAAAATAAAACCCTGGATGACAAAGGGCTTACAAAATGCAAGTAAAAAGAAAAACAAACTCTATGGAGATTTTATCAAATTAAGAACAAAAAAGGCTGAAAATCAATATAAAGCTTACAAAAATAAATTAACTACTATAATTAGAAATGCAAAGAAAGAACACTATAATAATGTCTTAAAGGAAAATATAAATAATATCAAAGAAACTTGGAAGATTTTACGAAATGTCATTGGAAGCAAAGCTGTATCTGCAGATTTACCCAATTACTTCATTAATGACAACAATACGGTTATTAAAAACGTGAATGAAGTGGTAAATGAATTTAATTAATTTTTTGTAAATGTAGGCCCAAACCTTGCTAAGAATATCCAAAGTCATAATGAAGGGAAAGCAAATAAAGACTGGACAGGGGAAAGTAAAGTGTTGCAGTCTATGTTTCTAGGACATGTCAGTGAAAGACAAATTATAGAAATAGCATTAAATTCAAAAAATAAGACATCAACTGACAGTGATGGAATTGACATGATAATTGTGAAGAAGACCATTGATTGTATAATTAACCCCCTGTGTCATATTTTTAATCTTTCCTTTCAAACAGGCACCTTTCCAGACAGAATGAAAATAGCAAAGGTTATTCCTCTATTTAAATCTGGGGACAAACACAGCTTTACCAACTACAGACCAGTGTCTTTGCTTTCACAATTTTCCAAGATTCTTGAAAAAGTGTTTGCTCATAAATTAGATAGTTTTATTGAAAAGAATAACCTGCTGAGTGAGAGTCAGTATGGATTCAGGGCAAATCGATCAACAGCCTTAGCCTTAATGAATATATATGAAGAAATAACCACAGCAGTAGATGAGAGGAATTACACAATAGGGGTGTTTATTGACTTAAAAAAAGCATTTGATACGATAGATCATCACATTTTAATTTCTAAATTACAAACATACGGTGTGAGAGGGGTGGCGATGAACTGGTTAAGTAGCTATCTTGAAAATAGACAACAATATGTACAACTCTCTGGTTACACATCTGAATGTATGAATATTGAATGTGGTGTCCCTCAAGGTTCGGTCCTAGGGCCCAAACTTTTTATTTTATATATTAATGATATAAGTGTCAAACATATTGCAATTTGTTTTATTTGCTGACGATACAAATTTCTTCAGTTCAGGAAAATACCTTAAAAAATTTGCAGATGACATTGTAAATGAAATGTGTAAACTTAAGATATGGTTTGATAACAATAAGCTATCCCTAAATTTGGAAAAAACGAAATTTATGATATTTACTAATCGAAAGAAGGACAATGTGGCATTATGTATTGACGGAGTTAATATTGAAAGAGTATCTGAGTTAAAAATTTTGGGTGTTATGTTGGATGAGAAATTGACATGGAAGCCACATATAATGTACATAAAAAATAAGGTAGCCAAGAGTGTTTTTGTTTTGAACAAGGCAAAGAATGTGCTTGATTATAATTCTATGCGAATATTATATTGTTCACTCATCCTACCATATTTGAGTTACTGTGTGGAAGTGTGGGGTAACACGTATGAAAGCAACATAAAGCCATTATTTATATTACAGAAGAGAGCAGTAAGAATAGTTCACAATGTAGATTCAAGAGAACATACCAACGAATTATTTATTAAATCCAGACTATTGAAACTTAAAGAGTTAGCTGAAATACAGACTTTATTAGTTTTGTTTAGAGCAAAATGCAGAGTATTACCAGCAAATATACAGAGGTTGTTCGTTCCCTGTCCAGATGACAGCAGAAGGAAATTAAATTTTAAACACCAATTTGCACGAACAACCTTAAAACAAAGGTGCACCTCAGTTATAGGTATCAAACTATGGAACTCTTTGCAGAACCATGAAAAGAGTTCCAATAATATATTTCACTTCAAAAGGTTGTGCAAAGAAAAGATACATAGACAGTATAGCACAGTTTAGTATAATATTGCAGTTTAGCGTGTCAGGATGACGTAGCATAGAGTTGTAGTGTAGGCCAGTATGAGTATAGTAATATAGTATATAGCAGCGTAACATAGAATAATAATATATTAAAATATTGTATAATACTGTACCAATATGGTGTAGAATAAATAGTATGATTTAGTTATATTATAATAAAATAGAAATTAGATAGTATATAGAAGTATAATACATTATATAAGTGTGTGTGTGTGGGGGTGTGTGTGTGTGTGTAACGGATATGTGCCGCGATAGTGTGACTACGGCACATAGAAGTGTGTAAAACTCACTCCCCAGAGGCATACAAACTGAGCGCTTAGGGGGGAATTCCCTTCTTGGCGCAACGGTTTGTTATGTCGGCCCCGGTGCAGACGCCCGGGGCTCGACTCCCACTCGAGGCACGGTCGAATTTCGTGGCAGGTGCTAGGTGGCACCTGCTACAGTGGTGCCGTGACCCGGATGCCTTGGGTGGTGTGAGTTTAGGGGGGGTGAATGTAACGGATATGTGCCGCGATAGTGTGACTACGGCACATAGAAGTGTGTAAAACTCACTCCCCAGAGGCATACAAACTGAGCGCTTAGGGGGGAATTCCCTTCTTGGCGCAACGGTTTGTTATGTCGGCCCCGGTGCAGACGCTCGGGGTTCGACTCCCACTCGAGGCACGGTCGAATTTCGTGGCAGGTGCTAGGTGGCACCTGCTACATGTGTAAATGAATTAACCTAAATATGTAGTTTGACTGATAGATAGACAAAATGGGTTTATTTATGTTGATTTAATTTGGTTGTGTTGATGTTAAATTTTTATTTATTTTTTGCTAAATGGGTATATTCTGTTTGGTTTTACACAATATGTCTATCGGTGTGTTGTACGTGTGTAGGGGCAGGTATATATACGATTTTTTCTTCTTCCTGTTCCTTTCGGCCATGGTATTTTTTGTGAATTATGTGAATATGTACTGTTGGATTGTGGTGATTCCATGTACGAATAAATAAAATGATGATGATGATGATGACTGTCCATCTGTTTGGTGCAGTATCATCGCCCAGCTGTGCTAGCTTTGCCCTTAGGAAAACGGCTGAAGACAACAAAGCAGACTTCCCAGTCCACATAACAGATACCATCCAGCACAACTTCTACGTGGATGACTGCCTGAAATCTGTGTCCTCAGAGGCAGAAGCCATATCTTTGGTTACAGACCTTACAGCTGTATGCCAGTTGGGAGGTTTCCAATTGTTGAAGTGGATGAGCAACAGCAGATCTGTGTTGGAAACCATTGATGTAGAAAAAAGAGCCAAGAACGTAAAGGAACTGGACTTCGACAGGGACAGCCTTCCCGTCGAGAGAACCCTAGGACTGCAATGGTGTGCAGAAACTGACACCTTTAGGTTCAAAATGTCAGTTCAAGACAGACCATTCACAAGGCGAGGTCTTTTGTTTGTTGTCAGCTCAGTCTACGACCCTATTGGGTTTCTAGCACCCTTCACCTTACCTGCCAAGATGCTGCTGCAAACCCTCTGTAAAATGGACTACAGTTGGGATGAGCGTATTCCTCAAAAGTATCAGTTGCAATGGGTGGGGTGGCTAGAGGACTTAAAAAGACTCAGCACCTTTAGTGTGCCAAGATGCTTTCAACCCAAAGATTTTGGACAGTCAACAGGTGCCAGACTACACCACTTCTCTGACGCCAGCGAGAATGGCTACGGCACAGTTTCATACTTAAGGCTGCAAAACAATAATGAGAAGGTCCATCTGTCTTTTGTTCTAGGAAAAGCACGGGTTGCTCCTCTAAAGAGTGTGACAATTCCAAGGATGGAACTGACAGCTGCTGTACTGGCGGCAAGAGTTGACAAGCTCCTGATATCAGAGTTACAACTGGAGCTGGAAAACTCAACCTTCTGGACAGACAGCACAACAGTGTTAAAATACATCAGGAATGAAACAAAGCGCTTTCACACCTTTGTTGCTAATAGGATTGCTGCTATCAGAGAAGCTACAGATATCTCACAATGGAGGTACGTTGACACAAAGCGGAACCCAGCAGACGAGGCCTCCCGCGGGGTGAAAGTTGAACACATTCTCACCTGCAGTAGATGGATCCACGGCCCGGAGTTCCTTTCCAAAAGTGAGGAAGAATGGCCTCTTAACATTATGGATTCAAGTTCCGTCAACAGCGATGACCCAGAGGTCAGAGGAGAGGCCTCAGTTAATGCTGTCATCATCAACGACGCACCAGAAGCAACAAATCAGCTGATAACTTACTTCTCCTCATGGAAAAGACTTAAGACCTCAGTTGCGTGGTTTCTCCAGCTGAGGAAGACGCTGCAGGTGCTGCGTCAAAGGAGAAAAGAAATACAAGCTGCTCTGTCCAGCTCCGAGTTTGACATAACTCACAAGAACAAAGTGGAAGAGGACATGAAGAGTTTCAGAGCCACAATGGGTGATCACACCTTATGTCCTGAAGACATCGACACGGCGGAAAGAGCCATCATTCAATACTGTCAAATGGACAAGTTTAGTGATGAAATCACTGCTTTAAAAGAAGGAACATCTGGAGTGAAGAAAGGCAGCCACATTTGCAAACTTGATCCAGTACTGGATCACAGGCTTTTGAGAGTGGGAGGAAGACTTAGCAAAGGAGCAATGCCCAATGATATAAAACATCCAGTCATTCTTGCTAAAGGTCAACACATCACCACTCTCATCTTACGCCACGTGCATGAACAGCTGGGACACTGTGGAAGGAACCACCTGCTTTCGGGACTTCGCAGACAGTACTGGATCACCAAAGCAAATGCGGCTGCCAGAAAAGTACTCAACTCCTGCGTTGTCTGTCGACGAAACAGAGGAAAGCTGGGTGAGCAAAAGATGGCAGACTTACCAAAGGAAAGGTTGCAAGCTGACCTTCCACCGTTCACAAATGTCGGCATAGACTATTTTGGACCATTTGAGGTGAAGAGAGGCCGTAGCCTCATCAAACGATATGGAGTTATTTTTACATGCATGGCCAGCCGGGCAGTCCATTTGGAAATGGCCTACTCATTGGACACCAGTTCTTGCATTAACGCCATACGCAGATTCATTTCTAGAAGAGGCCAAGTGTCACACATTAAGTCCGACAACGGAACCAACTTTGTTGGGGCAGAACGTGAGCTGAGAGAAGCTCTAACTCACCTAAACCAGGAGAAAATATCAAACTCACTACTTCATCTTGGAGTAAAGTGGAGTTTCAACACTCCAGCTGCATCTCATCATGGAGGAGTGTGGGAAAGGGTCATTCGCATGGTTAGGAAGGTGCTGACTTCCGTTCTTCATCAACAACATCTGGATGACGAAGGATTGCAAACATTCCTGTGTGAAGTGGAGGCCATATTGAACGACCGTCCCATTACAAAAACCTCAGAGGATCCAAATGACCTTGAACCTTTGACTCCGAATCACATTCTCCTGTTAAAGGGCAAACCTTCCCTACCACCAGGGCTCTTCAGCAAAATTGACTCTTATTCTAAACGTCGATGGAGGCAAGTTCAATTCCTCTCCAACCTCTTTTGGCACAGGTGGATTCGAGAATATGTACCACTGTTGCAGGAGAGACAACGGTGGACAAAGGACAAGAGGAACTTTGTCGCAGGGGACATCATCATGATTGCGGACTCTAATGCCCCTCGTGGATCCTGGCTGTTGGGCAAGGTACTGCAGACCTTTCCTGACAGACATGGACTTGTGCGATCTGTGAAAGTTCAGATCAAGTACAATGTCCTGGAGCAAACCATCATAAAGACCTATTTTCTATTGGACGCTGAATAGACTGAAGCCAATTTTCTATTACTGGGGTTACCCACCCTACTGGATTACATGAACTTTATGAACTACATGAACTTTGAACTATCACCAAGATCTGTCTTCTTTTGGAAGCTAATTAGATTAGTATCTGTTGGAGGGCGGAGCTGAGCGATCATGGAGTAGACGTGTTTCACATGAGCTCCCTTCTACCGTGCTGAATATACGTTTCTCCCCATTAGTCTTTATTTTATTTTTATTTGTTTTTTATCTGTTTGCTAGGTCGTCGTGTTTAGTATACATTCATCGACTTTTTTCGACTTTCTACGATGGCAGGGGTGGAAACCAGAGCCATGAAACCAGGCGCCACAACCAGCAAGCCGGCACCGCCGAGCCTGGCCGCACCGTCTCCCGCTGTCGGGGAGTTAAGCGAAGCTGTGCTCTTGGTCATGACCAAGCTACACGCAGACTCTGAGACACGCATCGCTGAAGCACAGAAGAAAGTGTTGGCGGATTTCTGTATCAGCCTCCGTCGTGAGATATCAGAAGAAATACGGCTGGCGGTAGTCCCGCTGACAGACAAGATGGAGACGATTCACGCTGCCTCATCGGCTAATGCTAACGAACTAGCCATGCTAACAACGGAGGTATCATCACAGTGTGAGAAGATGGCGGGTCTTGAATCCGCCCTGCTGGCTAGGCAGGCTGAAGTCAACAAACTACAGTCGGCAATGGAGGAGATGCAGTCCCGGGATAGACGCCACAACGTCAGGATTGTTGGAGTACCGGAGACCAGCGGTGAAGGCCGTCTCTCTGAGACCGTGCCCGAACTGCTGCAGAAGATACTAGGGACGGACGTCCTCCCTATGCCTCCTATCTGTGAATCGGCCTACAGAGCGGGCAGGTTTTCTCCCGGCGTGAACAAAGAGCCGAGGCCCATCATAGTCAAGCTGAACAGACTCCAACAGAGAGAACTCATCATGCGGTCGGCTCGTACCAGAAGGGGTAATCTGAGGCTTGGCGATCACAAAGTGGCCATTTTCGAGGACTTTACACCGGAGGTTCAAGCACAGAGAGCCGAATACAAGGTGGTCCTGACTAAGCTATGGAAACTAGGCCTGAGGCCCACGTTATTCGCTCCCGCGAAATTATCTGTGTTGGAGAAGGTCGGTGGTCAGCGTTTGTTTTGGTCGTTGGCTAAAGCGAAGGAATATCTCGCGGAGACACCCGAGTCTGTTGCTTGATATCTATGGAGGGTGAGTGACTTGGCGGTTTGGGCCTATATACATTGATTAGGTAGACTATTCACAAACACTTGCTGTCATGCCCAGACATGCTAACTGTCCTCTGCCCATCCAACTAGCGGGGCTTCCCAATGACTTCTGTTACTTGCTAAAGCTGACCTCATGGTCGTACTTGTGTATCGCCTCTTTGGAAGCTAACGAGCTAGCTGAACAATGTACATAATAGGCTAACGTGCTATCCGGATTCATCACTAGCTTACGCGCTAGCCTCGGGCTAGCCAGCCAGCGGGCTTCGTCTATACTCTGCGCTGAGACATTCGAGACCCGTTAATGGTTACGTATTTTGGTTGCTGTTGCTGTTCAAAGGGACATTGGTTTGCACAATTCAAGAGTGACCGAATCCCTAACTAACTTCTGGTATGCTTTTATTTTTATATCCAGGTTGTTTTGAGCTTTGGGATCCAAAGTAGATGCCAAGGTCGGTTGAATATGCATATACAATATATGATAACAGGTTGGGTCGGGTATGGCTTGCACTTCATGGCTATATGGTTATATGGCTTGCACTCTAGCCATTACCCTCTTTTCCTTTCTTTTTTATTTCCTATTGTCGCTGTTTTTATGTCATCTGTATGCGCGATTTAAATGTGATCCGATTCTACCTTGGACTAACTGCTGATTCGCCTTAATTTTGTTTTGAATTTTCCGTGAGCCACTTATGCTATAACGTTGCGACATTAATATGCAGACTACAAGGTAGATGGTTACAGGGTTGATGCTGAGTAATTATATAATAATTATTGTCGCTGTTTTAATGGCATTTGAATGAGCAATTTAACTGTGATTCGATCCTACCTTGGACTAACTGCTCTGACCGATATCTTTATTGAAACAATGTATGATAACAGGTGGTGTCAGGTGTTGCCTATTACCATCCCCGGATTAATGAATGAATGTGTTTAATTCTATTCTTACATAGGTTATGTCATTTCAGCCGTTGTGCCTGATCAGAGGGACAGCTAAAGGGGTGCACTTTGACCATAACCCTTTTTTTCCCTTCCTTTTTTTTGTCATGGTTTAATTGACACTGTTCACACAATTTTGCACATTTAACCTGTGACCCGATACTGCCTTAGACTATCGGCTGGGATGCTTTAATTTAATTTCGTTTTGAATTTTCCTATACCCTTTTGGGCCATAACAATGCGACGTTGAAGCGCAGATTCGGAAATAGATGGCCGCAGGTTGATGTGGAGTTATTATTTAATAATGGCTATTTTTACCATTATGGTTATCTCATGTTGGGGCCAGGGCTCAGGTGGGTCTCAACCGATATCTTTATTGAATTTTATTTTTATTATTATTTGTGTTTATTGGACTAGTGGGGGTTTACTCAGGGGTTTATCTAGAGGGGGGTTGGAGTGGGGAGCGTCTTATTGATCCATGTCTCTAGTGGGAAGTGATAAGAAGATGACCATCCTCAGGGGATGGGGCATAGGGTGGGGATTGGAGAGTGGGTATAGGGGGCCTTATAATAGGACGGGTGGGATAGGGTTTAGAGTAGAAGGAGGGGGGGTTGTAGCTGGGGTGGTATTTTTATGTGTTTTATGTACTGTTGTCTTATATGTGTGTAATCGTTCCTCCTCTGAACTCCTGGGATTGACCGTCCGGGCCCGCCGGGATCAGCACCACTGTACTCAGCCTGGCTGCACTGGTATGTTCTCTATGCATTTATACAAGCTCGACCATGGCTAAATTGAATATTTTAATTTGGAACGCAGGAGGGCTTAACGCCCCACACAAGCGTGCCAGTGTCCTTTGGCTATTGAAGAGGAGAAATATTGACCTTGCTCTCCTTAGTGAAACGCATTTATTGGTAGGTGACGTGTCAAGACTGGCAAATCGGCAATATCACGTTATCTCCTCATCCTCAGCCGATGATAAGACGAAAGGAGTAGTCATAGTTACAAGACGTAACCTTGATATCAAAATCTTGGATGTATGGTCGGACACGGAGGGAAGGATTACTATAGCAAAAGTTGAATTCTTGCATAGGAAGATGGCTATAATAGCATTGTATGCTCCTAACACATTTGATTCAGCGTTCTATAATACAATCACGAAGAATATGTTGGAACTTAATGGATACGCTCTCATTGTGGGTGGCGATTTTAATGCGTGCTGGGATGCGGAGATGGATAGGTCCGGGCCCTCTGAAACGAGCGACCAGAAACGGGCCTCTAAGGCCCTTAGGATGTGGGCCAAAGACACAGGGCTCACAGACCTTTGGCGCTTATGCAACCCCACCCTCAAAGATTACTCTCACCTGTCAGCCAGACACAAAAGCTTCTCTCGAATTGACTATGCATTCGCGTCCCCTAATATGTTTGATAGTTTCGATGTCTCATTGGTTCCCTTGGCTCTCTCAGACCACAAGGGGATTTTCCTTACGGCAACCTTTGGCAGGCTCTCCGCAAGAGCTCCCAGATGGCGTTTTAATTCGACCCTGCTAAAGAACGATGACTTCTGTTCTGAGTTCAGGAGTAAACTAGCTGAATTTTTGCAGATCAACGTTGGCACAGTAGAAGACCCTAGGGTCCTGTGGAACGCATTGAAAGGATTCATCAGGGGTCATGTCACACTATTTGCCTCCAATTTGCGAAAATCCCGGTCAAAAAAGCTAGAAGGACTGGAATCATTATATGCGGACCTATACGCATCCTTGCAAACTGACTATAATGAACGACTAAACACACAACGTAAGATAGTCAAAAAAGAAATAAACTCCATACTTAAACAACAGTCTGAGTTCTTGATACATAGGACAAGACAAAATTACTATTTTCACGGCTCCAGACCTAGCCATCTATTGGCAATGAAAATACGCTCAAATGATCATTTCTCGGATATCCCCTCGATTAGGACGAGCCAGGGTGCAGTCACTACTGATTCGAAAAAGATCAATGACACTTTTAAAGAGTTTTACTCACAGTTATATAGCTCAGAGGGTAATCTGGATGACTCTAAATTTGAATCGTTCATTGGCGGGCTTGAGATACCCCACATTTCTGAGGAAGAGGCCAAGGAACTGGGGAGACCGATTACTCTCGTAGAATTGAGGGAGACGATTGTTGAAATGCAGAGGGGTAAGGCACCAGGCTGGGATGGTATTCCACCCGAAGTGTATTTAGCTTTCTGGGACCAACTGGGTCCATTGATGCTCGATATGATCAATTACGCTATCGAACAAGGGGAGTTCTCAAGAGATGTCAATATGGCGTTGATTTCTTTACTTCTCAAGAAGGACAAAGATCCCAATGATTGTGGTAGCTATAGACCCTTGAGTCTTCTCGGGGCCGATTTAAAGGTGTTTGCCAAGGTGCTGGCCCGTCGCCTGCAGAGATTTATGTCTGTATTGGTACACTGCGATCAAACTGGTTTTATCCCGGGGCGTCTGGCTGCAGATAATCTTAGGAGGCTGTTGCATGTAATCGATAACAGTAAAGACAATACAACTCCGTCCACAGTTCTGTCTTTGGATGCCATGAAGGCGTTTGACAGACTTGAGTGGTCATACCTGTGGAAGGTACTTGAGGTCATGGGTCTTGGAAAGAGTTTTATTCATATGATTAAAGTCCTGTATGCCTCGCCGTCTGCGATGATACTGACAGGCAAAAACTGTTCCACACTCTTTCCAGTCTCCAGATCTTCTAGACAGGGTTGCCCTCTGAGCCCGGGACTGTTCGCGCTTTCCCTCGAACCTTTGGCCCAATTTATTAGGCAATCGGAGGACATCGTCCCCATAATGGTCAACAATACTCCACACAAAATTGCTCTCTATGCGGATGACCTGCTGATTTTCATGGACGACCCCTCCCGGTCGGCCACAAAATTATTGAGGATAATCGACGACTTTGGTAAATTGTCAGGTTTTAAGATTAACTGGAACAAATCAGCCTGCCTACCTCTTAATGAACTGGCCAAGGCGCTACGACTACCAGCTGATATCCCCATAGTAGAACATTTTAAATACTTGGGCATAGAGATATTCCCCACGCTGGACCAAACTACTAAGTACAACTTCACGGGTACTTATGATAAAATACGCCAGGATCTAGACAGGTGGTCGTCCCTTCCTAACTCCTTACAAGCCCGGGCTTCCATAATCAAAATGAACATCCTGCCTAGGATAAATTTTATTAGCTCAATGCTCCCCCTGCCCCCTCCAATAGACCACTGGCGCAAGGTACAATCGATGGTATCTAAGTTTGTCTGGAATAACAAACGCCCGAGAATCAAAAGGGCTACTACTCAACGTAGAAAACAAGATGGGGGCCTCGCAATCCCTGATTTTAAACTTTATTTCTGGTCCTTTTCACTGAGACCTCTGATGTGCTGGCTAGACCCTGTAGAGGCTGTATCGTGGCGCTCCTTAGAAGCGGCGGCGGTATCTCCGCTAAGATTGCAGGATGTAGTGTACTCCACTGTCTCTATTTCGAAATGCCGGCTGAGGTATGGACCGATCATAACTCACGTGATCCAAACGTGGCGTAATGTACAGAGGTCGTGTGGGGTTAAATGCCCTTGGCACCTGGACTCTCCAATTTTTAATAACCAGCAATTACTTGTTGGACACAAGCCGGTTAATATTCCTCAATGGCAAAGGAGGGGAGTGCATACTCTGGAGGATATTTATGATAAGAACGGCCTCCGTGCGTTTCAGGACTTAAGAGAATTTTATGATCTTCCCGGCGAGTCCTTCTTTCTTTACCTTCAACTAAGGTCAGCACTGAGGGCGCATGGCGTACCGTGGGCTCAGGCCTTGCACCCACACCCCTTCCTCAGGCTCATAGTGGACAGGACGACATCCAGAGGGTTTGTCTCCGACTTTTATACGCTCTTAATTCAATCCACGTATAAAAATGTATCATTGGATACAATCTGGCGTGTGGATATCCCGGAGTTGGACCCCGAGTTTGACTGGGATGATGTTTGGGCAAATGTGGCATTATCTTCCCGCAACCCCAATCACCAGCAAATTAATTTTAATTATATTCATAGGACCTATCTTACACCTAGGAAGCTATGTGCTATGGGACTGATAACCGACTCTCGGTGCACTTTGTGCTCTCAAAAGGCCACTGGCACTTATATGCATATGTATTGGGATTGCCCACCAGTGGCCCGCTTCTGGAGGTCAATAACGGACAAACTTTCAGATCTGTGTGGCTTAACTATCCCATTCACAGCTGTTACGCTACTCCTGAACGATATAACGACACTACCCGCGTCCGTACAACTGAAAAGGGTTGTCCTAGCGGGCGTCACAGCAGCGAAGAAGCTAATAGCAATGAGATGGAAGGAGCCTGAGAAGCTTACAATGTTTAACTGGTCCCTAACTCTATTGGATGTGATTTATCTTGAGATATCCACAGCCCGGGTGATTGGGGTGGGGCAGGCTGGAATTGACCTGTGGTTCGCAGCAGCTGAGAAGGTAAAGACCGCAGTGTGCGGCTGAGCGGGGTTGGGGTGCGTGTTCGGGTGAGTCCGGCGGTCTCTTGGGAGGGGGAGGAGGAAATGTTTTTGTCTGTCTTGTCTTTTGTCTTGTCATCTTGAGTTTAGCTGGGGATATTATGGGGGGGCAGCTATTTAACTATTTCTTCACTGTTTGGCCACTTTTACACGGTCTCTGTGAGTCTATGGAACACCTCTACAGGTTTTTGTTTTTTCATGAAGGTTCATTGCTCTGTTTTCGGGTCGTGTTCTCAAAAAATGGTCCTTGTGGTGGATTGGAGATGTACGTTTTATTAATATAGGGTCACACGGCCGGGAATCGGGGCTGAACACTGGGAAAGACCATTTATTAGATAGTACCCCTTGGAATTAAAATTTAGAAGGTTGAACTCTGTTTTCTTTTCTCTTGTCTGTATAATTGTTAGTCTGTATTATTATTATTGTTTTTGTTATTTTCTTGTGAAGTTCTATGTATTGTGATTGTGGTTAATGTGTTGTCTTGTTTCGTGTGAATAATAATAAAAAAATTTGATCAAAAAAAAAAGATTAGTATCTGTTTTCCTTCGGACTGCATGAACTTTGGACATTACGAATTAAATATCAACGTGGACTACGCACTTGGCTACAATCACTTGCATGCATTGAATTGTTACATGTTTATATAGTATCAATTGGGGGCCGAGGTGTTGTAGCCAATTTAATGATTTTCTGCCGTTATGTTATTGTATGAAGGCACCGTGTCACCATGAAAGTGTTGACCAATTAGCAGGCAGTGGGCACAGGAGGCGGGGCTCATGTGCGCTCAGGTGCAGTCTATATGTATGTGTTCACAGGTGTGCAGCGGCAGGGAATTGGGTAATTATCACAGGGAAGCCACACTATCTTTTTACCGTGCTCGTTTGTTTTGTTTTCAGTTATATTGAGTAACTTTTTGGGTTTACTTTGTAGCAACTATCCTGTGTTTAAAGTCCAGTTTAAACACAGAGTTTACAGTACGCTTATATTTGTCCACACTGCAAGTAAGAATAAAAACTCTCAAAAGTACTCAAGGAGAAGACATCTTTTTATTATCAACAAGCATCACGCGTTGGAAAGAGCTTCACCCAGTATTCCCTCACTGGCATCTTTTCTTGTTAGGTTGCCCTTACAATCACCCTTCCTCAACACAAAGCCCAGGAAGGAAATGGTGTCAGTGTGAAACACACACTTCTCTGCCTTAACAAATAGCTGATGCTTGAGGAGACGTTGTTGCACCTCACGAACATGCAGTTGGTGTTGCACCATATTGCGAGAAAAAATTAGGATGTCATCTAAGTACATAAAAACTGACATCCCAATTAAATCCTGAAGCACATCGTTAACCAGGGCTTGGAAAACTGCCGGAGCATTAGCTAAACCAAAGGGCATGACTAAATACTCATAATGCCCAATGCAGTCTTCCACTCGTCTCCCTCTCTAATCCTGATCAAGTTGTATGCATTACGTAAGTCAAGTTTAGAGAATACCTGTGCCCCCTGTAAGCACTCAAAGGCGGTGTCCATGAGAGGCAGAGGGTAACGGTTCTTGATGGAAATGTCGTTCAATCTCCTATAATCAATGCACGGTCGCTGGGTACCGTCCTTTTTTGCTACAAAAAATAACCCAGCGCTGGCAGGGGATGTGGACGGACGAATATGCCCCGCGAGTAATGCCTCCTGAATATAAGTGTTCATGGACACTGTCTCGGGGCGAGAGAGGGAGAACATACGCCCACGGGTGGAGAGGTACCGGGTAGGAGATTAATGGGGCAGTCGTATGACCTATGAGGCGGTAGTGCTTTAGCACGCGTTTTACTAAAAACGTCCGCCAGGTCCAAATTAGGGCTGGGCGATATATCGAGTATACTCGATGTATCGCGGCTTGTTCTACGTGAGATGTAGTAAATTACTATATCGTGAACATCGAGTATATGTTGTCACGTCGCGGCTGATATGAGACTTGCTTTAGTGCAGAGCGTTCCTCTCATTTCATTATAGACAGACCAGCGCGGACCTTAAATGACATGCAATGGGCTAACGTTAGCTTCTAAGTTAAACCATAATAGGCTAAGCTAACTAGCGTTAGCTCTTAGCTGCTAACACTGGAAGCGTTCAAAGCGGACTCCACGACACTATGACACTAGTTCCATTCGTGAGAAAAGGGGGTGGGTTATATTGACGACGCTTGACAACAGAGGTTTAAGGATAACTTAATATTTATTGGTTATTCGTTTCTTGCATCCAGTTTCAATCTCCGTGTGTTCAACTTCCTGTTTACATTCGAGTGTGACATCATCGCCTACGGCAGCTTATACGCTCAAAACGCAAACTCTCTCTCTCTCTCTCTCTCTCTCTCTCTCTCTCTCTCTCTCTCTCTCTCTCTCTACATTCAATGATTTAAAGTGGCCAAACGTTACAGTATAATACTAACTGGATAGTTGATGATATAAAAATTTCATTTCATTATCTGAAATATTCTAAAATCATTAAGTCTGCTATAAGCCATTATCCCTTTGTAAGGCTTTGTGTGTGATTATTATTTTCTCACAGTAGTGTGTATATATATTAGAGCTGGGCCGTTAACGGCGTTAACGTGCTGCGTTAACGCTATACTAGTATCGCGCGATAATATAATTAACGCATTAATCTAAATTTTTTTTTTTTTTTTTTTTTTTTTTTTACATTTTTTTTTTTAACCTTTATTTACCCAGGGTAGGTTCGCTGAGCACATATGCTCTTTTTCAGGAACGCCCTGCTTCACATTCACACAGTTCCATTCACACCTGGGAGCTGCCCAGTACAACCACAGTTGACACCATTGGCCACTGAGCAACTCCACTGGAGCAGTTGATTCAAGCCATGTCACATAGTTCAAGTTTGAAATGATTCTTTCTGTTTTGCTCCTGAGAGTGTGCTAGATACTGTACTGTACTGGTAATATTATTTATTTGTGTTAACTTCTGAATAAAACAACTTATTAAGTACATCTTATTGAACATTATTTTGATATTTCATTACCAATTATCATAGCAAAACAGCTTTTTCAAACAGTCTGTAATGCATTTTGGAAACGGGAGATGGGCTCATGGTGTAATGGGCCACCTGGCCTGAGAAACATAAGGAGGAAAGAAAAAGTAACGACTTACTTCTGGTCATTATTTCGGTAGAACACACATATTTTGAATGCCTTCGGCAGTTTTTTTTCTTTTTTCTTTTTTAGCCATTTTAATCTAGATTAATCTAGATTAAATCCAGGATTGCAGATAGATTAATCTAGATTAAAAAAAATAATCTATGCCCACCTCTAATATATATATAAACTAAAAGGAGAAAACCTTCAAGGGAAAGAAGGGACCGCACACTCCACAGGACTCGTTTTTGCTTATTTATTGTTGCACAACGCGTTTCGCTATCGCTTCCTCAGGTGCTATAGCGATAGCGAAACGCGTTGTGCAACAATAAATAAGCAAAAACGAGTCCTGTGGAGTGTGCGGTCCCTTCTTTCCCTTGAAGGTTTTCTCCTTTTAGTTTATTTATCTCTCTTGCGCTGACCTGCACCTCCAGTCGGGGTCCAACCAGATGTGCACGAGTCTTATCTAGTTTAATATATATATATATATATATATATATATATATATATATATATATATATATATATATATATTTGTGTGTTTGGCTAAAGTGGATAGAAAACACAGTACTGTGCAAAAGTCTTAGGCACCCAATAGTTTTTATATAAATTGTCTTAGATGTAAATAAAAAATGTTATTAGTGTGTCAGTAGACTACTCTTAGTACATTTTCATTTAATTATTTTTTAAAGCATCTTCATGGTTTAATAATGGAAACATATTTTGCAGGGACTTATTATAATCATCATATTTGCGTGACTGTATGCATCAAAGGGTTAAATCAAGCATTTTTAAGTGCTTTAGAGGAAATGTCAAAATATCACGTGTATCGTGATATGGCCAAAAAATATCGCGATATCATTTAGAGGCCATATCGCCCAGCCATAGATCTCAGGCACGCCTATTAAATCGGGATTAGGAGATATGACAGAGTCTGCAACGCTCCCCACCATCCTGGAGAGAGAAGACGGAGACAAAAAGGAAGAGGGAGAAGGGGCGGGTAAACTCTCGCCGGAGACCGACTTGACGCCGTTCACCATTGAGAGTTCACCCGTGGCCCAATTAATCACAGGGTTGTGTATCATTAATGTTAATGCCAAATACATTTTCCATTATGCTATATTAGTATTGCACTGCAGTTTACTGCTTTATTGGACTATGTACATGTAAATGTACATTTCATTGTAATGACAATGTTTAATTAAATTTCCATTAATGGAACTCTTGACCTTTCTGTATGAGACGAAGCTGACAGAAATGTACCCCAACATGTGGGTTGCTCTGAGAATCTCTGTGGCTCTTCCTGTTACAGTGGCTGCTGCTGAAAGAAGCTTCTCTAAGCTCACCAAAACGTACCTGAGATCTACTATGGTGCAAGAATGTCTCCGTGGACTTTCCATCATAAGCATAAATCATGTGGTCTCAAAACAGTTGTCTTATGATGACATCATAGATGACTTTGCTGCAAGAAAGTGTAGCAACCTGAAAAATGCCTATTATTCAGATGTGCTGACTTGCCTTTTATCTCCCCTTTGTGCACCAAGACATTCTAATTAGTTTCCATTAATATTCCCTGGAACAATGACGCAGGCTCCTCCTTGGTCTACTCGCTGGAATATGGATTATGAACAGTATCGCTGGACCATATTCACTCACCCAGCCTCCCTGTGTGGCTAGTTGGCGACCAGCAGGGGGCGGTGGCAGGCAGAGAGCGTACCAGAGAGCCGGCGGAGCAAGTAAATGGGGACGGAAGAGGGAAGGAGAGCCTCTTCGGTGTGGGATGTAGCCATGAACAGTCGCAGCTACAACGGGAGGTGCTTTAGAATAGCCCCGTGAGAGAAGTGAGCCAGAGAGCCCCGCCGGAGCGAGCGACGGGTGACGAGACATACTTGCTAGTGACGGGTTATTCTAGAAGCATCCGTGATAGTGCGTGAGTAAGAGAAACCGACCCAAGGACTAACGTCCATAGATAGTGTGGTATAGTAGCAGTGTGGCCGGTATAGTTAGCATGCTGCTAACGGCTATATAGACTCCAGTATACCCCGGGCGCGAGGCGCTGAAGAGACTGTGGTGTAGTCAGCCACATTGCGTGACAGTATAACCGTATAGCAGAAGGGTGGGCAAGAGTATTGCTGCGCCGGCTATCAGCAGCCGTCTTCACCGGCATTCTGCATCTGCTCTGCACCGGCTGTGTTCAGCCAGCACGGGAGTCGTCCCGTCCAGCAGAGGTCGCCATCACACAGCACGCGCTCTCAGCCCACCACTGCCCCTGCTCCAGCCCCGCTTGCTGGCGCCCATGCCGAGAGCGTTCGACGCCATCTTACTACCTGGACGGTGGTGACGCGGCGAGGCCTCCATTATGGTTGAGTACAAGAGGGCTTCGATGCTCTGGATCTATTACACAGTGTGCTGCGGCCTACGGTTGAAGCTAATGGTTGCTAACCATAGTCCACAGGGGTACCCCATACACATTACATGCCGGCATTAGCATAGGACTTTTGTTCTGGTACAGTGGGCCCACATTCTTTTGTTATTTTGAGTGTGATAAAGTGTATGGTTTGATTGACTGTCATGCCTCTTAACTTCCCGTCTTGTTCCAACTGTTTCTCCCTGGGGTCGAAGGTATTATTGTATAAGTGCTATATATGTTATTATTCTAATTATTAGTAATTAGGAATAATGATAGTGTATGCCATTTGACTCATTGCAGTAATACTTGTCACTGCCCAGTATAATTAATGCTAAACAACTAAGACGGGAATTGTTGTGTGTGCGTGTCCATTCCTGTGCCCAGTATTAACTCTTTTGGTGTGGGTAACGTATATATGATTGACCCCTTCCTACCCAACTCTCCCCTTTTCATTGTAAGGTTTCTAGTGGTCATCAAGGGAGGGTACTGCTTGCGGGAGGGACGAATCCATTTAGGCATATCAGTCACTAGGTGTGGGAGGGCCCACGGAGGTAATCAGGGAAGTGAGAGCGAGTTGGGGAGTACTGCTGACCGCCCCGGAGAGGCGAGGAGGACCAGAGTACCAAACCAGGTTGGTAAATCCCGGCCCCATTCACTCCCACTACCGGGTCCCGGTTTGACGAGGGTGCAGTCAGACGGAGCTCTACTGTGTCCAGCTACCTTGTGACTGCCAGCAACCTTTCCCACGAAGCAGGGATAATCCACCCTGCTACAAAAGGTTAGGAAAGTAAGACTGTAAGTGAGTAAAGTGAGCTTGATGAGGGGGCTTCTAAGTATGTTACAAGTCGAAGCCTTGTGCTTGTGTGCCTTTTGTGTTTGTGTGCAGTACTTGTGTGCAATTATTTATTTCTTTATTTTACTTTATTTAAGTTCATTGTAATTATATTTGACCTTACTTTATTTATGGCAGTAGGCTACTGGTTAATATTAAGATAATATATTGTAAATATGTATTATAATAGTGTCACTTGTTCACTGTTTTGATGTTAACTGTTTGATTGTGTGGGTTATTTTCAATAAAAGACAAATGTGAAAACAAAAGGGTGAGTGCATATTATTGGTATAGTGAATAAACTGTGATGCAAGGGGGCAACAGATACAATCCTGCCTAGGGCAGCCAATTGATCAGAGCCGGCCCTGCATTGGGGGTATTAGGTTGTTAGACCGTTCATTAATCAGTGTACTAGTTATTGTTTATACAGTAAACAACTTAGAATAGGCTCAGCTTTCACCTAAAGGAATGGAGCCAAATTGAACTCTTCATTCATACCAGATAGATTTGAACCGATGAATCCATACACATTCCCGTTGTAAAAGGAGTTGTTCATGGTTGGTTACCACCCCTTCTATTAAGAAATACCATCTCTAGACCTATCCATTTCGTTAAAATGCCGTGCCACAGGGGAATTAATGTCGGCCCGCTTTATATTGCTTCTGTGTTCGTTCAATCTGATTTTTTATTTGCGGGATGTCTGTCCGATATTATATAGTATTTTTTACATGGGCAGAATAATAAATATATTATGTGTGTGGAATTACATGTTATTAGCGATTTGATCTTGAAATTCTTCCCGGTGTGGGAGTCGTGGAATGTGTTTGTTTTGATCATGTGGCTACAAGATGTACATGCTCTACATGGGAAGCTTCCATAAATAAAAGGCTCTGGCCTTGAATACGAGTCCGCTCTAACTAAGCGGTCCTTCAGGTTGGTAGCCCTTTTATGCGTAAAGCGTGGAGGGTGTTGGAAGCGGTCATTTAAGGTTCTATCTGATGATAGAATGTGCCAGTGTTTCATGACTGTGGACTTAATAACGGAACTAAATGGATCATAAGTAAGGACATAATTGATGGTGCCTGACGTTCTGTTTCTTTCTTTCTTACGGAATAGTTATTTTCTTTCAATTTGATTTACAGTGGCCATGGCGGAGTTAAGACACTGCTTTGGGTAGCCCTTTTCATCAAATCTTCCCAACATACTTTCACTTTCGGAGTGGAACTCCCCCTGAGAGCTACATATACGTTTGAGTCTGTATAATTGACTTACAGGCAGGCTTTTCTTTAAAGGCACCGGGTGGTGACTAGAAAACTGTAGGAGGTTGTTTTTATCCGTTGGTTTTCTGTAGATGGTTGTGGCGATTAGGTTATTAACTTTAGTTCTGTTTCGTTAAGGGGCTCTGCTTGGCATCACACTGCACTCCCTCGCGTACGTGCACGCGTACTGAATAACATTCCACAAATATACCTTTAATACCAGTATTAGTCTGACCACACCCCTCATCAGCTTACCTTCATAAGCAGGTGTGTGGTCACCTGCTCTCCTCCTTCTCGCTTTCACCACAAGGAAGTGCCTTCGGTAGTACCCCACTTGACGTGTTGTTAGTTGAAAAGAGTTGTGACTGGTTTACATTGTGCTTAATCTTTTCTTCTCTCACTTTGTTGTATAAGAAAAGGTTTGGGTCATAATGTATTCCGCGGAGAGTAGACCCGCTAGACCTACTCTTCACCACCGGTTCTCCATTCCCGCCTCCGTTGTGCGCTTCGGTGCTGGGCTGTTGCCACTCTCGTGGTTGCCGACCCAGCCCGGGAGACTGCCGGTGGATAGTTTTCCTCACCGACGAGCCGAGGGTTCGGTGCCGTCGCTCCGGCGATGGCCTGATCTCGACTCTGGTTCCTCTGGTTCTGGGGAATCGCCCGTTGATGAACGGGGGATTGTTTTGGAGCCGGAGGATTTGCGACGAAAACTTTTTGCGTCTGCTCGCTCGCGTCGCAAGATGGTGGCGTGCAGACGCGAACGGCCTGGGTTTGGGGAGTTGCTGGAGACCAGCGAGGATGCGTCCGACTCTGGATTTCTGATGGAAACTGAGGACTTCATGGAAGAGGCGGACGGATTCTTGTATGATGGTCCCGTGGAGGAGAGTATCCCTCCTCCGGAGACCCCGGAGGGGGGAGAAAAGGTCCCCACGGGGCGCCTTGTTCGAGGATGTCGAGGAACCACCTTGGCCTCATCAGCAGGATGCCCTACTGTCGGCCGCATCGGATTGTGGCTCCTTGACCAGTCGCAGCCTGCTGTATGCGAGGGATGCGGGGTCGTGGAGGAAGGTTCGCAGGGGGAACTGCGGGCCTTGTTTCCCGAGCTCATGGAGGTAGCCGCCACCGCAAACGGTGTGCCGCTGCCGCTGCCATTGCCTGCACCTGTCCCTGATGACCTCATAGGCCATCCCTGGCAGCGTCCCCCAGTGAGAGGGGTGGACGTTGTCTACCCATTTTTCCCATCGATGGGGGCCTATGTTCGTCGGGGTCAGGCGGTGTCCAACATCATGGGACTAACTCCCGCCTACGTACCAGTTACGCAGGTGTCGGGGTTAGTCAAAGGTATGGGGGAGGGCGTGCCTCGGCTTGACAATCCGATGGCCGCGCTCCTCTGTCCGGATATGGTGTGGGAACCCCTATGCAAGCCGGTCCTCCAGGGGTAGTCGGCTAGGCGATTGGCTTATTGGGGTGACCAGTCATTCATCGCTGGTACACAATCGCTGGCTGCGGCGTCTAACATCGCCCACCTGGCTAGATTTGTATCGGGGATAATGACGGGCGGCACGGATCTGAACGAAGTAAAATGCGATCAGATCACCCAGGCTGCGGGAGCTGTCCTGCACCTTTCCCAGGTGCTGGCCATAGCCATGGGGAAAGTGCGCGCCCTGGCCACCCTGGGCCAGCGTCACCTTTGGCTGGAGCAGGCCCGTGTGCCAGAGAAGAAGAGAGCCCCTCTTTTGACGGCCGCCCTCTCCGACGCTGGCCTGTTCGGGAAGGCCCTGCAATTGATGACCTCAACATGCAGAGAAATGGCAGAGGAGAGATCCATCCTTCAACCCCATTTTCCGCCTCCCGTCCTTGCCGGTGGGGGCAGAAGGCTTCCGTGACGTCGAGCTGTCTCCGTCGCCGCTACCACTGCCTCCGCCGCCGCTGCTGGCCCTGCCAAGAGGGCCAGGGGACGAAACGGCGCTTCGGCCACCGCCGGCCCATCCCAGACCGGAGGAGACGGTAGGGAACGTTGTGTCCAGCAGACTGTAACCTACCGTCCCTCCGGGGCTCCCCGGGGTGGCAAGACTCGAGCGGCGCGAGGTGGCAGACGCCGTTAGGAGTGACTTTTTCCCCTCTGTGTCCCCTCCCCTACACCCTTCCCGGCCCCTCTGTGATATTGTGCCTTACACTTTATTAGTTTTAATAAAAAAGTTCCCCGACATAAGGGGGACTGTGTTTGGCCGAACAAACTGTGTGTTTCTTCATACAAATCATATGGTGGGGTTGTGTATATATGAATCTACCCTGTTTACGTTGGGGGGTGAGTTGTGTTGTGTTACGAGGTTAAGCAAGGTCTGCAACTTACACTCGGTAATAGGTTCTATTTAGCTTGATGCTCCACATGCAATTAGAACTGGTGTTATTCCATTGCTTTAACTAAGTATATGTGTTGTTAGTTGCAGTAATGCTCGTACGCACACTTTTCACGGCCTAGCCGTTACTCTCGTTCGGCGTTCTTTCCTATGTATGACATAGGCAACGGGTATGGGATTCACGCACAGGCGACTTGTGTTTTGTTGTAAACCCTTTTACACTTTTTGTGGGTAGCAGGCATTGTATTAGCTTATGCTATGCATTGTTTCTACCGGAGGTTTTTCAAGATGGCTACGGTTGTGTTTCTGTGTGTAGGGATAAAGGGTGTGTTTTCGGGAGGGGGTGTCGAATAAACCCCTCCTTTTTCCCACTTGATTGGTTTAGGTTTTTTTTTAATCTTTTCTGCTGAGCCAGTCAGGGCCAAGCCAGTGCTTGACAGGGGGGGGGGGGGGGAAGGGGTATTCTACCGACTCCTGTTATGACAGGATCCGGTGGGTTTTTTCCCCGCCCGTTGTAGCGTTGTTGCTATGGCGACGCCTTCCATGAGCTGGTGTCTTAAAGATGTCGAGGTTGGGCGCAGGGCTTACAGGCCTGCTGCGCCCGGTTTATGTGTCAAACTTGAGTCTATTGGTCACGTGTCTCACAGTTTACATATCTTTTTTCTTGACCGTAGTCTCATGTGGGAAGGTGTTTCTGGGAGGATCTGGTCTTACACTCTGATTAAAAGGAGTGACTGGATTAAAATCATGTGAAAAACAGGGTTTTTACTCCCAGCTGTGCAGTTGGGTCATACGGGTGATGCCTTTTCTTTATTTTTATAAAGAGTTGAATGTGTCTTGATGGATTGGAAATGAGGGTCCCTGATGGAAACAAGACTAACGTCTTTCTCAGGTCTGCCTCCCCTTATCTTTTTGTGTGTATTCCTGTACTGCAGTCTGTTGGGTAAATTTTTTCATTCATTCATTCATGGAGTTGATTGCATCTCGCCCCTCTTGTCGTTTCCCTGGGCGTCTTGGGGATTCAATATGGTGGTCTAAACGGCCTATTGTTGATGTGGGTATGTCAAAACGCACACATAGTGCTGGCTCAGGATGTGCTTTTGGGCCATTGGCTGACTGGCGCGCCTTGTTTGCTTGGGTGAAACAGCGTTTTTATGGAGCAATTGGGATGGGGGTTTTTCCTCTTCCGACATCCTGTGTGTTGTCGATGGGTTCCCGTTCATGTCAGGGGATGATGACGGAATGGGTCTGGACATATGGGGAAGGGTCTCACGCCCTAGGGGTGGGCCACCGGACGCGGTTCGTACCGACACGTCTGGGTGGCGCCTTCTTTTTTGTGTTGGGATCAAACGCGCATATCTGCCCCTTCTCCTGGGGTTGGCAGGTCGGCGTGATTAGGGCACGGGACTGGTTCTGGTCGCGCTGGTCCAGATCAGTTGCACCCGTTGTCCGCTGGGGATGCAGATCTGCTGTTCTGGTACCCTGAGGGACTTGGGGTTTTTTCAGGGGGAAAAATGCTAGGTCGATCCGGGTGTCACGGGGTTGAGCGTTATGGGACCCTTGTTGGGTGCGTTGTATTCTGCACTGTCGTAATGGCTTACGGCCGTGCCGACCTGTACGCGTCCGATCTCGTCGGATCTCGACCGCTGTACGGGTTGGTCTTGGTTGGTGCTTGGTTGGGTGACCTCCTGGGAATACCGAGTGCGGGGTGCTGGGGCTGGTCTTCCATTTTTACGCTCTTCTCTTGCGTTTTGGCGCTGGGGAGCCTGTTGGGTGGTTTTAACCTCCTCGGGGGACCCTGTGCTCCCCGTATCACCGGGCCCGGTCCGGGGTGATGCTCGTTGACCCGTAGGCCCGGGATAGCCCTGTTGGGAACCGGAACGCGGGCTGCGGCGGTGCCGCAGGTGTGTTTTGGGGTTTCTTTCCTGAGGGGTTATGGGACCAACCGTTGCATGGGGTGATGCCTGGGTGGTTGGTTCTCTGGTGTGTTGCTGCAGTGTCAACTCCCGGTTCTCCGGTTGAGGGTGCCCCTGCACGTTCATGACGTCTGCCGATCGTATGGGCTTTTTCTGTGGGCAGCTGTCGGGGGCCGAGTGGTCTACGGATCCCACTTCTGACGTGCTGTTTGAAAGCTTGGTTATGCGACAACGCCAGCATACGCCCCTTCCGCCGGGGCGGCTGTTTCAGCTGTCCTTTCTGGCGCCTGCCTCGTCCGCAGTTTTCCAGGCTTGGGTTGACCGCCTGTTGCCTGGTCTTTTTCCCCGGTGCACTGCCTGCTTCCGTTGGTTAACTCTTGTGTGTTATGACCATGCTGTCTGCCTGTTGCAGGGCCTGTGTTCCAGGCGGTGTGCTGTTGGGGAGGACAGGGCCCGCTCGGCTGAGGGGCCTTTGTCCGAATACGCTGGCGATGTGGGGGGCGGGGTCACTAGGTGCCCCCCTGGTGGGGTCTTGATGCTGGCATCATGGACTTCTCCGGGCCCCCATTCCAGGGAGTCCAGTCCTTTTGGTGGGTCTGGGTCTTCCTTCGCGCTCCGCTGCTACGGCCTTGCCACAGGGTTGGGTTTGCCCTTGACCCCGTGATTCTGGGGGCGGTGACGAGGTTGTTCCTACGTTCGTTCCCGGGTGGCATGCGGGTTGTGCGTGGGTGTAGTCGTGGGGTCAAGCCACGGTCTGCTCACCCTGTGCGTTGGGTTGCTTGAGTGCCTCTTCGCACGGTCGGGTCCGTCGCCCTCCCGTGAAGCCCCTAATAGGGGGGATGCCCTCCATTAGGGGGGGTCGGGGGGGCTCGGCCCTCCCTGTTCTGATGGTTGTGGGGGGCTGTCAGCAGGGTGTATTTGTCAGCCAGCGGCTCCGCTTGGCCTCCCTTGTGCAGTGTGATGCCAAGCAGAGCCCCTTAACGAAACAGAACGTTAGGTTATGGCTATAACCAAGTTCTGTTAGTTAGGGGTGACGCTTGGCATCAGACGGCCGCTGCAGCCCTTGACCTCACCTTGTGGTGAAAGCTTGGGAAGGAGGAGAGCAGGTGACCACACACCTGCTTATGAAGGTAAGCTGATGAGGGGTGTGGTCAGACTAATACTGGTATTAAAGGTATATTTGTGGAATGTTATTCAGTACGCGTGCACGTACGCGAGGGAGTGCAGTGTGATGCCAAGCGTCACCCCTAACTAACAGAACTTGGTTATAGCCATAACCTAACGTTCGTTTTACGTCTAGGAAGTTAATGGATTCTCGGCTCTTTTCCATGCTGAAAGTGATGGATTCTACACAAGAGTTCAAATAGGACAAGAATGATGACAGTTCTACCTCGTTCCCTGACCAGACCATTGAAATATCATCGCTAAATCGAACAAAGTATTTGATATGGGGTCTATATAACGTATTGGTGTAAATTAAGTCCTCTTCGAACTTTTCCATAAACACGCATATGCGCATGCGGATGGGGATCCCATAGCAGACCCATATTCCTGTTGGTAATAGGTATTTTCAAACATAAATACATTTCTATTCAGTGTAAATCTCATCAGTCCATGATAAATTCAGGTGGATGTGTTTGGTCTGGGTGTTTACCTAGAAAGGTAGGGTGGCATGACAAAGCGTTACATTCTACAGCTAACCATGCATTCTGGCCATCAAAGCAGAATAATTTAGTGCCAGCTGTTGACAGAGTTACTTATGGGGCGACAATAAGTTGGTCATGACGACAAGGTCTTCTCACTTAGCCATTAAACGGCGTGGTTTATTATCACATTGCACCCAACAGTACATGAGAGTCCTTCTCTTGTGAGAGCGACGGAGGAAGAGACAGAGGGGGAGTTAACATCTCCTTTTATACCTCTTACCTGGCGGCAGAATTAGCAGCTCCGCCTATAGCGCCCTCTTGTGGAAACAGTTAGACAGTTACATGCAATCGTACACATCACATAACTTTAACACCAGCAGCCAAGTAATAAATCTTTGGCAAAAAGATTCCCAAAACACACCCACTTGTTGTCTTCTAATAACAAAGAAATGGCTACTGCTCACTGTCAAATTGTTGATTAAATGTATTGTGGAACTCAAGCATTATTCTCAATTGTTTTGACAAACTTATAACAAGTACTAGTATGCTTGTTTACAACTAATTTAGTGATGATGTTGTACATAGATGGAATTCTGTGCAGTAATGTTAGAATTTATATCATCATGAACGCCATTTAATGTTAGCTGCATTTTCTCCTTTACCTCTGTGCCAGTGAAGAACACACACAACAAAGCAGAAACTATTGATTCTCTCCAAATATTCCAGTAATCCACAAAACCATTAATGTTACACAAAATAATATTATAGGATATAAAAGTTCCTTCAACTGCTACACAAATCCAAGCATACAGGGACGCTAGCTAGCTAGCTTCCTCTGCTAATAAAAGGCACACAAAGAATGGACTAAGATTTTGAAACGTCTTCAAAAGAACAACACAATTTTACAACCGATTAACTAATTTATTGCCTTAACATTCCGGAAACCTCAGCTCCCAGTCCGCTAGGAAAACGTATTTTTCTGCAAAAACTGCGTTTCCTTTTAACTTGGAAATGCAAACGTAATCATTCAAAAATACAACGTTGCTGTTTTCCCCCAGTGTAACCATGGCCTAGGGTTCCAGAATGTTGAGCCCCCAGCCTGCCTTGTTTATGTTACCGATTTCCAGCCATTTTATTACCGTCTTTAAATTAAAGTGGGCACATTTCTTTAAGCCAGTGGTTGCAGGAACAAGACGCTCTCTGCAGTGTTGTGATTCTTAGTGGTGGTGTGTGTTTGTTTGAATTTCACACATGTGCAATGTGCATCATCAAACTGCCATTCAAATTTTAAATAACTGTATATCACAACTCAAAAACGTGCTGTATATTTTAGACTGTTACAGTCCATTAGGCGATATATAAATAAAATATACAATAATAAACGTTGTCTGAAAATTGAGACTGCAGCTTGTTACTGTACCGACATAAATACAAACAGCAGTTATCTCGCTGGAATAATACAAATGAATTGTTTGTAAACACACTGTAGCGCATCTTTTTTGTTTTTAAAGATGACAATGTAAAAATATGAAATCATTATTTAATTAATTGAATTGATAGGTCTAAAAGTGGGCTATAGGTATAGCTCACTCGCACTTGAGACGATGGCTCATGCTAATCAATTGGTCACTGATCATTCTCTATTTTTGCCTCACAGCATAATTTTGTTTTGCTTTGTTGGATTGTGTTGCTGTGAGTGTCTTCTCCTTTGGTTTGGTGGTTGGGAAAGTGGGTATGTATTTGTTATGTTTGAAAATCTGATATATTAAAAATGTATTCCTCTCCGATCCTCCACTTTCCATCTTTGAAGACCAATGTCACTGAACACACTAATGAGTTAAATATTTGTAGTAGATCAAATGAGGCAATATGCGTGTGCGTAGGTGTTGGGAAACGTCTATAATGTGTAAGTATGCCTTTTGTCTCCCCCCTCTCTTCAGATCAGTTGCCAAAAGTAAGCCTGACACAGATCACCAGTCAAGCAACAAAGCTGGAAAGAGCCTAAATCAGAAGGTCACGCACACAGTTCTTACCCCTAGAGAATTGTGGATGTTCAAATGTTTTATCACAAAAACACGTACTATACTTTTGTCTTCAAAGAATTAAAGATGATATTTTTCTTGCTATATTGACTTCCTCTAACTGACTGAAGGTTGGTTGAAGTTCTTCAGCTAGAACAGTTGGGTCTGTCCTTTAGTTCTGTGGCTTTGTTAACTGCCTCCAAATAGTTTTTGTTCACCATGAATGTGTTAAGCAGAATGGAGAAGGGCCTCACATTAATCTTTGCCTGGGGCCTCCAAATCACTAAAACCACCCCCAAACTTGACAGGTATGTTTGTCTTACAATAGCAAGGAGGCCTGTGAAGTTCCGAGTCATCTGGCCTCATGGAGGTGCTATTCTCATAAAACTAAAAACATAAACTACTCCTCAATGGTTTGCCTAATCATGGTGATATTTTAAACGTGTTGTTACTTTGTGATATCCTAACGTTTTGAGGCGTACAACTACATGAGCACCATTTACATATCTCAAAAACAGCTTTGTTTCCTGCTTTTGTTTCCAACTCCTCCGAGGCTGTTCATGTGTATTCTCACTATACCTCACATGTATAAAGGCAGTTGGTAGGCCAAACCGTTTGACCATATCAGTAACAAAAGGTGGATTGAGGATTCGGGTTGTTTGGGTGATATACCCGCTGTCGGTCACCAACAGCAAATGTCTAGTTCTTGTGTATTTGTAAAACTTGAAAACTGCTCGTAATTTTTAATGACAGCCTGCTAGATGAGTACAACCAAATTGGGATTGAAATGGTTTGCGTTTAAATCAAACTATTTTTTTTATATCTATGGCAAAACCACCACCTTTACCGAAGACTGTTTCTGGGTCCACCTCCTGGAATTTCCAAACATGCACTATTGCTTTTGCCAGGACACTCATCCTCTTTCCACCTGGTTACATTCTATTTGAAATGGATTTTTTACTGATTGTCCATTAAAATCAAAGAAGACACAGTCTTGCATGTGTTAAATATGCCAATGTGATAGGGTCAACCGATATGCCCAATATCTGTGTCGTGGTCGAGTAGGTAAAACACTGGAAAAGCATGATATTAACAGTTCCAGCAATACGCCGCCTAATGATTTCCTAATGTATTTCTCACATATCAACACATAGCAGCTGGTATTTCTTCCAACATACTGGACAAATGGCCATTCTTAACATTGTGTGAAAAGCCTCTATTGTAAAGCGTTACAATTGTGCAAAACTCTCCCTACTTAAATAGCATGGTAGCCTATAATCTAATCTAAACCATGATACCATTGGCATCAACAAACTATCATTACACCTTGGTAAAACAGAGTCCATTCTCTTTGGATCAAATAACAAACTCAGCAAGACCGACAGCTTCTCAGTTACAGTGGGTGACAATATTGTCACAAGGAAAGATGAAATTACATACCTGGGTTCCATCCTAGAGGCAAATCTTTCCTGTGACAAAATGGCATCCAATGTAATAAAAAAAGTCAACCAACAAACTAGATTTTTGTACCGGATCTCCTCTCTGGTAAACAAGAATACCCTGAAGACTCTGGCAGGAGCACTCATTCAAGGGTACTACGACTATGCTTGCACCTCATGGTACCAAAGCACCTCAAAGGCGCTAAAAACAAGATACAAACATCACAAAACAAACTGGTCAGACTACTACTTGACCTTACTCCTAGAACCCACCTCAGTGACCTCACCCCTGCCCACTTTGACTACCTAGGATGGTTTAGAGTAGACGACAGAGTACATAAAGCAACTTGCAATGGGCCTGGTCTACAAGATACACTACACCACACAGGTACCCATGTACATGTCGAAATACTTCCCAAAGGTCAGTGAATACCACGACTACAACACCAGAGGGAGTTCCACAAATCATGTGCAGCCCAGATTCGGCACAAACAAGGGACTAAACACGTTTTGCAATTATGCCACAACAATGTGGAACGCCCTACCCACAGCCGTAAAAATATGTGAATCCTATTCCCTACCCACATTCACACCCGGTCTTAAAGAGCACCTACGGGAGGCTGCTATTCGAAACTGGCCACTGTAAATGTCCAAAACCCTCTCCTAATGGACAGTCTCCTCCCCACCGTATGTATATTTTCTCCCACCCACCCACCCCCTCCTAATGTACAGTCTCCTCCCCATGTATATTATTTTCTGTTAGGATCTCTGGGTAACAGTACTGTATATTTGCATAATCATATATGTCACAAATGTAACAGCACTATATACCTGTATGCAGGCACGTGCACACATAGAGCTCAAGGGGTGCTTGAGCACCTGCCTTTTTGAGCCTCATAAAAAATAGTGCCCTTTTTTAATTTTTTTTTAATTTTTTATATATTTTTTTTATTTAAATTTTTACCGTTACGCATATAGACTGCCCTTCCAACTGAAAAATGTCAGGATAGAATCAAAATATTAGGTAAAGAGAGAGAGATGCCCCATATTCCAAATCAAATCAAATCAAATTTATTTATAAGGCCCGACAACACACGTTAATGTCCCCATGGGCCGTACAGGTCTTCTTTAAACAAGTCAAGAAGAAAACATAACAATAAGTCAAGAACAGAACAAGAACACCATAAGGTCCAACAAATTTAAAATAAATGCAAATAAATGAAAGAATGCAAGCACTCCAATTCCATTGCAGTTTGCACGGCCTCCTCAGCATGCCTCTCCGCGGACCTATATATTTTATGCATAGCGTGGGTGGTGATGATGATGATGATAGAAACCGCTGTGGCGCATACAGTTGAATGCTGGTATTACACTCACTGAGGGACACGAAGAAGTCAAGTCCGATGGGATTTGGGAATCTCAAATACAAATCGAGATTGGAATAAAAAATGCATTTATATTAAACAATACAGAATATAGGGCACTTCTTGGGGTCTGTAGGTTAAGCACTTATTCCCTCCCCCATGAACATTTATGGAGATGTATGGGCCTTTTAAGTCAGTGATAAAAGTGTCTTTCAAGGATAAGTGAGCCCCTGCACTGATTATTATAGTTCAATATTCAATATTTGATCACCAAAACCCCCCAAAAAGCATAAAGGGGGCCCCCCCGCCTGAAAAGGGCCCTTAAAATGATGTGATGGAGATTAGTCAGAAAGATTACGACAAACGTCTGTATCTCCAGTATGCACCCTCCCAAGTGATGATGTTTGGAGGGCGTGGAGGAGATGTATTATAGGACACGAGTGTCAGCTTCCTCATGGTTGCATTGATCCATTGGTGGACTGTTTCCAACATGGTGGACTTGATCACCTGCAGTGATGTAGACATCATTGTCATCTGGGAACTGTCCATCTGTTAACAACTTATTTGACAGGAATGAGAAAATGTCTTGTTACACCTGGCGCAACTAATTGCTCGTCAACAGAAATATCTCTACTTGACGTGTATTGTGTCTAGCACAATAAAAGCTTTCCCATAGAGCTCTTGATCGGTGCTGTCAGAAGTCTGTCATTTGATTCAAGCACTCTTCCTGAAATTGTTGTACTGCTCTTGTCCCGTAGACTCGAGTTGATGGACAGATACGGCAGCAGCCGCAGACTCACACACCTTATTGTCTAATGTAACCAGGTCTTTACTGCCCTCCTCAAAGGGATTCCCATTGCTCAGCAACACCTCCATCAGGTCTTTGGCATGGCGGACATTGATGCCGAGAAGCAGATCCTTTCTTGTGATGAGGACGTTCTTCACAATCATCGTTTGTTCTTCACAATCAACTGTTGTTTACAGTTCTCATATCTAACTCTAGTTCTCCACATATTTATTGTCTCATTGTGTGAAATATCATATAAGATATGCTCCAATCATGTTTATTTTATTTTTATTCAATTACTCATTCATGAAAACCTAGGTACAGGCACCAACATAACCATTCTAGGTTCAATAGAATAAAAGGTATGAGCATAAATACAGAAATTGCAGCCATCTTTGATTTTTGCCATACCAGAATATTCAAAACATCAATATTTGAACTCCAGTTGATTCCTCACACAGTATTAACTTAAAATAGCAATACAAAATTATATTACACAGCAATTGTGTGAACATTAAGACGTTTTTAAAGAATTCATGATTTCGATTGTGGCCATTTTGGATACATTTTTATTAAATTCAACTGGTTCCTTGACACTCAAGCCAAAATTGTTCTATAGATCCTTATCTTCAAATTAGAAGTGAAAACGAAACTTTCGCATATACATTTTAAATGACTGAGTGTCCAGGCACCCCACTATCAGAAAAGTGTGTGGTTTTCTGGTCAGCAGGAGATGTGCATCTCTGGCAGCTTATAGTCAGTGGCATTGTTCGTCAAATAGTGTTGAACTTGTTATGGTTTGTAACCGACCTCAAACGCAACGGCACCGAGAGAATGGTTCAGAGTTAGCCAAAAGCTAGGGCGTGTTTATTTACAGAGTCACAAGATGGAATGAAGTACAGTAATCGAAACAAACGGGGAATCTGGCATGTGAAGATGTTGCGGCTCTGCAGATACTCCCAGTAGGTAGTGGTGAGGAATTGGCTAGTGGCGTTGAAGCGGCTCTGCAGATTCTCCCAGCTTTCACTCCCGGTGGAAACGGAGAGAGAGAGAAATCAGAGTTAGCCCAACGCACACACAGAGGCAGAGAGGTGACTGATCCAGTATAAATCCAAGTGACTTGATCTTCGGTGTACCACACACAAGTTAGCAGAGTCCAGAGAAAAAACAATACGGTATCTTCAGTGTTAAACTAACACAAAAATTAGGTGAGTCCAGTACAAACAAAAACGGGATCTCTTCGGTGTTCACCACACACACAAAAAACTGATAATCCAAAAGACAGTTTCCAAAAACTCACCAGAGCGCAACGCGAGAAGCGGGCAGATTACGAGGCGTAGCTCCGAACGGGGAACCAGGTTCTCCACAGCAGTTCTCCACAAAAGATCCTGGAGAGCAAAAAAACAGCAACAGCGACGGGGAAAGCAGGTATATGCAGGTGTAATTCAGAACAGTAGTACACAAAACGACCCGGCATCGAATGACAGAAGGTCAGAGTATATGAAGCCTCTGGGGCGCTGATTAGAACACACATCAGGTGCGTGATGGTAATTGATACTTGACTTAGAAGTGTGCGTTCGGCAACGGACCAATCATCACAGAATCCTCACAGTACCTTAAAGGAACGGAGCGTGTGGCGGGGAACGGACCAATCATCACAGTACTTTAAGAAGCCTGTGGTGGGGAAAGAACCAATCCTCACACTGAGTGCATAGTATAATAGACATATTAGCATGGTAGGTAGTATACGGATAGTAACATAGTACATAGTAGTAAGGTACTAGTAAAAGACAGTTATTTATATATATTATATTGTAGAAATCATCGGAATAGAGAAACGCACAATTTCTATCAGTTGACAACACAAAGCCGTGTGTAATTTATTTCGCAGTAGCACAAGTGACAGCTGTCAGAACTATGCCGGGCTAGCATATGGATAAAAGTTCCCATATTATGTGCATTACACAAACTAAAAACAGATATTACATTACATTACACAAACTAAAAACAGATATTACATTACATTACACAAACTAAAAACAGATATTACATTACATTACACAAACTAAAAACAGATATTACATTACATTACATTACATTACATTACACAAACTAAAAACCGATATTGTCTGAATTACTAGAAGAAAGAAATGCACCACCTTTGGCTGATAGTAATTTATTAATTTCCTAGGATTTCTTTTGGTCTAATAAATGTTTAAGGTTCTTAGATGGATCCCCAGCTGCCTCCTCCTCCACTTCCTCCTCCTCTTCCTCCTCCTCTTCCTCCTCCTCCTCCTAATCCTCCTCCTCCTCCTACTCTTCCTCATCTTCCTCCTCTTCCTCCTCTCCTCCTCCTCCTCCTACATGGGGAGCGGCATACTGGCTCATGTAAAATGGCAGGCCATGCATTATGCAGCAGCTTAGGCCCCAGCGCCTGGTCGTCATGTTCTCGGCTACAGTCCACTTGTCGCTGCTCTGGTCGTAGTGCTCCACCTTGGAGATGGAGGTGAAGCCATCAGTGAAGAAGCCACCTCCGACCACGAAGAGCAGGTCGTCCAGCACCGCGATGCCAAAGTGGCTGCGGGGGGTGAGCATGGCGGGCAGGGCGCTCCAGGAGTCAGTCAAGGGGCTGTAGGCATCCGCGCTACGCAGGACGTTTCTATCGTCCCACCCTCCCACCTGAGGACAGGACACATGAGAGGAATGTTTTAGTGTGTGGTTAAGGCAGGCAGACACGTTATTAATCCATTTAGGGAAATTAGGGCATCACAGAGGCATTGAAAGTTAAATGATACATATCTACAAATATCTAGTATAAAGCGTTTGTCTCCGTGTGCACCTACCGCATAGACTCTTCCTCCGTACGCAGCGACTCCCACTCCGGCACGCCTGCTGCTCATGGGGGCAATCAGAGTCCACTGGTCGGTGTCTGGGCTGTAGCACTCAGCTGTGAGCAGAACCACCTCTGTCCTGTTGCTGCCACCACAGATGTAAACCTGTAATAAGAAAGAATATTCTAATTTAGTTTATATATTCCATTTGATTTCATTCTACTTTAATTGTCTGTTAATGTTGATGCACCAAAGGACCCAGACACATCTTTTGTATGTGCAAGCTTACTTATATAAATAAATAAAATAAAATAAATAAATTGTGTTCATCTAGCACCCTGTGTCCCACAGTTCCACCCACCTTGCCCTGGAGGGCTGCTGCCCCGGCTTCGCTCCTGTGCTCCAGCATGGGTGAGATCACTGTCCACTGGTCGGTTTCAGGCTCGTAGCGCTCGGCGGTGTTCAGTTCCACGCGTTTGTCCCACCCTCCCATGGCATAGATACAGCCGTCCAACACCACCACGCTGACGTCACAACGGCGTGAGTGCATGGGAGCCGCCTGCAGCCAGCTGCGAGTGACGGGGTTGAACCTGCGCACACTGTTGAGAACCTGTACGCCGTCCCAGCCACCGACGCAGTAGACCAGACCGTAGAGATAAGCGGTGCCGTGGCAGGCCCGGGGATTCTCCCCCTCAACGCTCACGTCCATCCATGCACCGGCTCGGATATCGTAAGCCTTCATGGTCAGGATGCTGCCACCCACGCCTCCGATGGCCAATAGGACCTCCTGGGGCAGGCGTGGACGCATCAGGGGGTTTGGGAGCCTGTCGGAGCCAGGGGGGTTCAGGACGCTGAGGATGAGGGCCCTGCAGTCGTGGCTGTCCCTCACCACAGGGTTGTTCTGGATGTTGTTCAGCAAGTAGTCAGGCCTCATCAAGCCCATGCGAACCTGGGAAGAGACAGCGGGTACAACTTAGACATCGGTTGTAGACGGTTTCTGTTGCTAGGGAACAGTTTGGACCCAAATGTTTGAGAACCACCGTACTAGGGAACCTAGTGTTGTTTTAATGTAATGCACACTAATACAATTAGTTACCTTGGGCAGCAGCAAAGGGATGTGTGTTTTACGCTCCTCACGGGAGTGGTCGATCCAATGGAGGACGGCCTCAAACACCGTCTCCTCGCTCTTCACGTTCAGATCATCCCTCTCGATGATGTCCACCAGTTGCTGCAGGGACAGCTCCACAAACTCCTGTGAGACGTGCAACATCTCCTCAAAGTGGCACACAATGAAGAGATGGGCCTTGCGCCTCAGGTCAGGGCAGCAGTAGATGTCCACCAACCTCCAGATGCCGACACAGTTTTCCAGAGACAGCTGGCCCTCTAGGAAGTCAGAGCACGCTCCTACTATGCCAGTGACGAGAAGCTGGTCTGCAGCCACCAGAAGCTCTTCCACGTTCTCTGCTGTCACCAGCACAAAGCGGGTGTAGGCGTACTCTATGATGAGCTGCATCATACCCGGGGACACCCCAGGGATAGTGTAGACTGCTTTCTCTGAGTCGCTCCAGCGAGTGAAGAGGGCTCTGTGGGACGCAGAGTATAGAGATATCTGATGAGTAAACAGTAAGCAACATTCTGTCCTGTGTAGTCATATATATGTTCACTGTAGAAGTATAGGGTCTTATCACAGTAGAAGTATAGTATCTTTTTACAGTAGAAGTGCAGTATAGTATCTGTTTACAGTAGAAGTACAGTATAGTATCTGTTTACAGTAGAAGTACAGTATAGTATTGTTTACAGTAGAAGTACAGTATAGTATCTTTTTACAGTATAGTATCTGTTTACAGTAGAAGTACAGTATAGTATCTGTTTACAGTAGAAGTACAGTATAGTATATTTTTACAGTAGACATACAGTATAGTATCTGTTTACAGTAGAAGTACAGTATAGTATCTGGTTACAGTAAAAGTACAGTATATTATCGTTTTACAGTAGAAGTACAGTATAGTATCTTTTTACAGTAGATGTACAGTAGTATCTGTTTACAGTAGAAGTACAGTATAGTATCTGTTTACAGTAAAAGTACAGTATGGTATCTGTTTACTAACCAAGCTAACCTGAACCAAGCTAACCTGAACCAAGCTAAACTTACCTGAAATAGTCACTGCAGTCACACAGGAGGGCCTTGTGGGCATTCAACTCAGTGCTGTTGACTTTAATAACCACATCACAGAACCTTCCCTCATTAAGGATTGTACAGGACATTGTTTCCTTTTCCAGGTGGTGATTTTAAAATGGTATCTACAGAATATATTCAAGCTTACAGACAAGTAGTCTTCTGAGATCTGAGAACTTCTTCTTCTTCTTCTTATTTGAATTTCCGGCAGAGTAGACACATCGTGGCGTATTACTGCCCTCCGCAATTCTTTTTATGGGCTCTTCTTCTTCTCCTTCTTCTCCTTCTTCACCTTCTTTTTCTTCTTCTACTGGACCCCGTCATCAACTACATTGTCCATTGGAGTGCAGCTACTGCTGCTACTTCCTGTCTGAGCCCCCCTCCGCGGGACCCACCTTGCCCCCTGCTATCTTATCCTGGGCTGCTTTGTCCCTCGCAGCCTTGTCCCTCGCAGCCCCCTCAGCCAATTCCTTAACCACCTGCTCCCAGTTCAGACCTTCCAATCCCAGATGTTGAACCGCTATCCTAACAATCATCTTCACCATCTCTGTTCTACCCTTAGCCTCTGCCATACCAGTAACTACCCCTGCCACGAAGGCCACAATACCTAATTTCTCCTCCCTTCCCCTCTCTCTTTCCACCTGCTCTACCCTCACTGCCAAATGCCCTCCTTCAACCCCCTGCACCCTTTCTTGGCTACCCTGTCCTGCCCTGCTAACCGCCCCAGCATACGTCAACTTACCCTCCCTTCTCTCTCTCCGATCCGCGACCTCCTTCATCATCACCTCGCACCCCCTAAACGCTACACTATGCTCCCCACCACAACTACAGCACTTCGGCTTCACTCCCTCTCCACACTCCCCATATTCATGTTCCCCGCCACACCTAGCGCACCTCAGCCCCTTCCTACACGTGGTAGCTATATGGCCAAACTCCTGGCACCTATAGCACCTAAGAGGATCATGAACAAATTCCCTAACCCTATACATCCTATGCCCCACAAACACCTCCCTAGGAACAACCCCACCCTCAAACGTAATCACTACCGTCCCCGTCACTGCCCTCTCCGCTCCCCTCTTCATCCTTTCTGCACTCTTAACTATGCCATTACGCCCGTCCTCCATTAGCTCTTCCACCAGCTGCTCTACTGTAACCTCGACCGGTACCCCAGCTATCACCCCCTTACATCCCCCCCCCCTCTTCTCCCCTACTCTCGCCACCTTACTTATACCCACCCCCCCAATGCCCTGCATCGTCCTAGCCACCTCCACCTGCCCCTCACTACCACACCCTACGGCCAGATTCCCATCCCACAAAACTTTCACGTACTTTACCTCTCCTAGTCGCCCGGCAATGAGTTTGGGCCACTCGAGCCTACCTACCTTCCCCTCACCCCTCTCCCCCTCAAGCCTGACCACTATATGGATCACTTCCTCTTTTGCCACATCTTTTCCAGCACCCTCGTCTCCCGGCCCACTTGAGCTATCGTCCCCCACTTTCTTCCTCTTCCCCCCTTCTCCCCCCCTCTCCTCCCCCCTACTCTCACCCTTGCCCTGGCTATCCCCATCGCTGTCGTTCCTCTCCGTCCGCTTCTTCCTCTTCTTCCCCACCGTTTCCCACCCCTCCTCCTCCCTCTCTTCTTTCTCACTCTCCTCCCCACTGTACTCCGACCCCTCGCCCTTCCACTGATCGCGAATATCGGTCGTTCTGGAAATTCGTAGCTCCATTTGCCGTTCTTCCTCTTCCTTCTTCTTCTTCTTTACAGCTTGTTCTTCTCTCCTCTCATCCCCTTTGCCACAGCAAGACGGTGGGCAAGGCTTGGCCACCGTTCCACAGCAAACGTACTTCTCCCTAGGCCTATACTCTCCCTCCATCTTCAGATAACTTCTTCTTCTTCTTCTTCTTCTTCTTCTTATTTGAATTTCCGGCAGAGTAGACGCATCGTGGCGTATTACTGCCCTCCGCAATTCTTTTTATGGGCTCTTCTTCTTCTCCTTCTTCTCCTTCTTCACCTTCTTTTTCTTCTTCTACTGGACCCCGTCATCAACTACATTGTCCATTGGAGTGCAGCTACTGCTGCTACTTCCTGTCTGAGCCCCCCTCCGCGGGACCCACCTTGCCCCCTGCTATCTTATCCTGGGCTGCTTTGTCCCTCGCAGCCTTGTCCCTCGCAGCCCCCTCAGCCAATTCGCTATACACCACCTCCCAGTCCAGACCTTCCAATCCCAGATGTTGAACCGCTATCCTAACAATCATCTTCACCATCGCTGTTTTACCCTTAGCCTCTGCCATACCAGTAACTACCCCTGCCACGAAGGCCACAATACCTAATTTCTCCTCCCTTCCCCTCTCTCTTTCCACCTGCTCTACCCTCACTGCCAAATGCCCTCCTTCAACCCCCTGCACCCTTTCTTGGCTACCCTGTCCTGCCCTGCTAACCGCCCCAGCATACGTCAACTTACCCTCCCGTCTCTCTCTCCGATCCGCGACCTCCTTCATCATCACCTCGCACCCCCTAAACGCTACACTATGCTCCCCACCACAACTACAGCACTTCGGCTTCACTCCCTCTCCACACTCCCCATATTCATGTTACCCGCCACACCTAGCGCACCTCCGCCTTGTTGAATATATACTGTACACAAATGTTCTAGAATGTTCTATTATGACATCATACTGTGACATCACAAATGTTCTAGAATGTACTATTATGACATCATACTGTGACATCACAAATGTTCTAGAATGTCTATCATACTGTGACATCACAAATGTTCTAGAATGTTATATTATGACATCATACTGTGACATCACAGATGTTCTAGAATGTACTATTATGACATCATACTGTGACATCACAAATGTTCTAGAATGTCTATCATACTGTGACATCACAAATGTTCTAGAATGTTATATTATGACATCATACTGTGACATCACAGATGTTCTAGAATGTACTATTATGACATCATACTGTGACATCACAAATGTTCTAGAATGTCTATCATACTGTGACATCACAAATGTTCTAGAATGTTATATTATGACATCATACTGTGACATCACAAATGTTCTAGAATGTACTATTATGACATCATACTGTGACATCACAAATGTTAAAAAATTTGCTATTATGACCATACTGTGACATCACAAATGTTCTAGAATGTTTGATTATGACATACTGTGACATCACAAATGTTCTAGAATGTTCTATTATGACATCATACTGTGACATCACAAATGTTCTAGAATGTTTGATTATGACATCATACTGTGACATCTAGTGATGGGAATAATAGCGTTATAAATAACGGGTAAGAGTTCGTTTTTTCAGTAACTCTTCCAATCTGAATAACGCCTTTACTGTTACTGCCAAAAAATGCGGCGCGTGACTATAATTGAAGCTGTTTTTTCATCAGACAGATCTCTGCTGCTGAAATACTTTTTTCCCTTGGTTAGTGGGCAGTGCGTGATTGGCTGAGGTTGAGTAAAATGTATAATACAAAGTATAATAAAATATTTAAGTAAAATTGATAGAAATAAAGAAAAACAAGACAATGAAATAAAGATAATAATTCATTTAAAAGCTATTTTAAAAAGGTAAGTTTTGAGCAGTGCCAACCGAGTCTGCTGTCCTAACAGACTTGAGGTCTGTAGGGTAAGCACTTATTCCCTCCACCCTGAACATTTATGGAGATGTATGGGCCTTTTAAGTCAGTGATAAAAGTGTCTTTCAAGGATAAGTGAGCTCCTGAGCAGGCAACTGCACCTCCTCATCCATCACCCTCAACATAGGGGCCCCCCAGGGCTGTGTTCTGAGTCCCCTCCTCTACTCCCTGTACACACACGACTGTGTGGCTCAGCGGAGTAGCAATACAATCATCAAATTTGCTGACGACACAGTGGTGGTGGGCCTGATCTCTGCCAACGACGAGAGGGCCTACCTGGAAGAGGTCAAGGTCCTGGCGGGATGGTGCCAGGAAAACAGCCTCTCCCTGAACGTCAGCAAAACAAAGGAGATGATTGTGGACTTCAGGAGGTCGGGGGTCAAGGACTACAGCCCCCTCAGCATCGACGGGGCACCGGTTGAGAGAGTCAACAGCTTTAAGTACCTCGGAGCCTACATATCCGAGGACTTGACATGGACCACACACATTGACAGTGTTGTGAAGAAGGCACGACAACGCCTCTACTTCCTCAGGCGCCTAAGGAAGTTCCAAGTCAGTCAGAAGATCCTTAAGTACTTCTACTCATGTACAATAGAGAGCATCTTGACCGGCAACATCACCTCCTGGTTTGGGAATAGCACTGCACAAGACCGAAGCAGACTACAAAGAGTGACACGTTCAGCCGAACGCACAATTGGAGGGGGGCTCCCCACCCTCCAGAACATTTACAACAAGCGTTGCAAGGGCAAGGCTAAGAGAATCATTAAAGACTCCAGTCACCCGAACAACTGCCTCTTTGAACTGCTGCGGTCAGGCAAGCGATACCGGAGTCTCAAGGCGAGCACAGAAAGACTCAGAAGAAGCTTCTATCCCCAGGCCATCAGGCTGCTAAACGAACAATGAATGAACACTACACAACAACAACCACCAAACGCACATAGCACAGACATCCACACGCACACACTCACTTTAAACAAACACACTGTAGCAGTAGCACCCACTCCACACACTTTATAGCACACACCCACTTTAAACAAACACACTGTAGCACCCACTCCCCACACCTTATATTTATTGATGAAGGATTGCACTACAACTCGTACACCTTACTGTAAATTGTACCTAAATTGTACCTCATCCCATTTCTGCTTTGCACTATATAGTACTGTACATTAGTACACTGTATAGTATTGTATATTATATGGTAACTCAGAACATTGTACATATGTCTATACCGAACACTGTGACCTCATTGTCTTCTTCTAAATTACATGCTATACTATGTTATTTGATACTATCTTGTCTAGCACAGTCTCTGGAGCGTAACAGTAAGAAGCATTTTGTATGAAAGTATTCTGTACTTCTGTATGACAACTATTAAAGAAACTTGAACTTGAAACTTGAAACTTGCACTGATTATTATAGTTCAATATTCAATATTTGATCACCAAAACCCCCCAAAAAGCATAAAAAGGCCCCTCCCCGCCCAAAAAGGGCCCCCAAAAATAGCACAGGCCCAGTGCCCTTTTCAGCCTTTGAGCACCTGCCCCTCTAAAGTCCTGTGCACGTCCCTGCCTGTATGTCCCTATGCCATAAATGTCATGATGTCATGTATGTTGTGTATGTCATAAATGTCACTATGAATTGAAAACCATGACCATGATGTAAACAAGACAAACGTCTTTCTCTGGTCTGCATCCCCTTAGCCGTACTCTATTGTACCCATTCTGCAATCTGTTAAATAAAGTTTTCATTCATTGTTTCTTCCAACATAGAGGAAAAGGTGGCATTCGAATCGTTCTGGGGACCCTGATGGAAACAAGACAAACGTCTTTCTCAGGTCTGCATCCCCTTAACAATTGTATGTATTGAGCCGTACTGTATTGTACCCATTCTGCAATCTGTTAAATAAAGTTTTCATTCATTCATTCATTCATTCATTCATCCATTCATTCATTCATTCATTCATTCTGTGAAAGGCCTCTGTAGTGTTTTTGTATCTATTTTATGAAAGAAATAGAAAAAAAAAATTTTTTTATGGGTATGTTTGTCTCCCTCTGGTGTTGATACTCAAACTTGTGTAGCCTGTACTCCTTCCCCGGAATGATCACTCACCATCTATCTCCCTTCACATATATATATATATATATATATATATATATATATATATATATATATATATATATATATATATATATATATATATATATATATATATATATATATATATATATATATATATATATATATATATATATATATATAAACACACACAACTAGAGACGCGTAGACGTTTATAAAAATATATATATATGTTTTGGTTGTTTGTATTGTGTTATTTATCTGTTTATTTGAATAAGCTTAGACATAGTCACGGTGGCCGAGAGGTTAAGGCGTTGGACTCGAAATCCAATGGGGTTTCCCCGCACAGGTTCGAATCCTGTTCGTGACGATGTTTTTTCCATTCAAAATAATAGCTACTGAACAAATAGGCCATTTAACATGTGCAAAATAGCTACTTCCCTTGATGGTAATATTCATTTTATAGTAGTTTAGACATTATGATGCATAGAAACGTGGCTAACTACAAAAAAGCGACAACACACTACACAGATATGCCAAATTCAAAAGTAACAACAAACAAGTAATAATTGACCATAATGCATGCACGCATGAATGCAAATATAATATAAATTCGATACATTCGTGGTCCATGTTGTGTATTTGCATTGTGCTCACGTGGCTGTCTAATAAATAATCTGGTCCGATCACAGAGGCCATAATATATAATAATATAATAATATATATAATATAACAGGCAACTTGGTACAAACCGAATTCTTAATTATTTTATTTTCGACAGAGTTAAGAGAGTTTTCGAGGATTCAGTTAAATTTAACTATTTCCCCAAATGTCATAATCCGAGGCTTTACTGGTGTAGCCACAACAACAAAAAACTAGACGAGGAAATAGCGAATAAATCCCCCTTCTCTGGGTCAAATGGACCGGTCCGGGTGTATAAATAGGAGCGGCGGCCCAAGTTGACGTAGTTTTGGGGCATTGTCGAAGCATATGCGGACCTTAACAAAAAGCTTGTGTAGATTTTAAATAGCGCAAAAGGGGACTTTAACATTGGTTATATTTAAGAATCATACGTAGGGTCATTTGACATCACATTATTCTAATGACTAAAAACGATAATGGCCATAATTACTAACACACAAGACTCATAAAGAAGCAGAAGTTGTCCAGACTGCGTGCTATTAGCGAGCTAACGTTACCAGAGCTGCATTTATTCAAGAGGCTCAAACAACAGAAACAGAAGGATCGATTGGACTAGTAGTAGCATTAATAACTACAGACCGTGTTTCTGTTAAGAGGACATAACGTTACAGTTGGCCTATCTATAATAGCAGACCATTTATTTTAAGAAGCAATAGTTTAACTTGTGAAAATACACGGAAGTCCAGTGCATCGGTCTCTTTTGTCTTGGAGAAGTAACGACCGTCTCAGTGCAGAACAACGTTACTAGTAGAGGCTCCAGTCCGGCACAAAAAAATTAATTTGATTGTCGTTATTTTCGCTTGAATTTGTCAAAACCTCGCAGCTCTTTACACCGATGAGGCAATCTTGCCGGTTTATAATAGCTCAACCGCGCTTACTAACTTTGCCAATTGCGTGTTCCCCGCTAGATAGTAAGACACGTTAGGATGTCTCGACACTCTGAGAGAGAGGCGGTCAGAAACACGGATCCTTCTGAGAAGCGAAAGTAGCTAACTGTTAGCCCATTGCAGTTAGCTAGCTTGCTAACGTTAGCTTAAACTAAAGGGTGGGCAACGAGTCTTTTACCAGTTGTTCCCAACACCACATACTAGATTCTAGCTAACAGTTGTGGCTTTGTGCAACATATAAGCGAGTCTTTATAGTTCGGGAAGGTTGAACAAAATCCAACAAGACTAGCTAGCGAGCTGGCTAGTTAGCTAGATGCTCAGCTAACGTCGACTGTCTCTGGCAGTAGTAGTAGTAGGTTTGTGACAGTAACGTTACTTTGCATCTAAAGATGTCAAACCCCGTGACCGAAGCCTTGTTCTTGTTAAAGGACGTGAAGCCTGGATCCAAAAATCTGAATATCGTGTTCATTGTTTTGGAAATAGGTAAGTTGTTTTACATGACAAGTGTGATGTCGTTATGCCTTGCTATCTGCTCGCCCCTCTCTAGGACCAATACTAATAGTGTATAGTTGTTAGAGACGCCGTGGTGTCTTATGCGGACTCGGTACACTTTGTTTTTAGTTTCATGAACGTTCTCCATGCCTTTATGTACAATTTATAGTATTGTAGTGACTACAGTATTGGTTCGTGTTCATCTTCTGACTATGTTGTGTAGTGGGAGGGAACTAATGATCTGGCACCGGGGCCAGAGGGGACATCTATTTAGGTTGCACTGGTTGTTATTCATTCATTACTGTGCTGGGATTCATGTGCTGGTGTTCTTGTTTACTGACGTGGCTTTGTACATTAAACAAGCATTACGTTACCTCCGTTTATTCCTCTTTCCTCCGGGCACTACAGTATGCACCAAGATCTAGATATGTAGACTTTGAGAACTGTAACTTGTGAGCCTTTTTATTTATTTATACCCAAGCCGTAGCCTAACTCTTGCATTTTTCTTTCTGTGTCTACAAGGGCGAGTAACCAAAACGAAGGATGGCCATGAAGTGCGCTCCTGCAAGGTGGCAGATAAGAGTGGAAGCATTGCCATATCTGTGTGGGATGAGCTGGGCAGTCTCATTCAGCCAGGGGACATTATTCGGCTGACGAGGGGGTAGGATTGTTTTCTCACTTGTACACATTTGTCTTTCTAAGAAATTGGCCTATAATTAAACTTTGCGTTCTGCAAGTCATCCCTCCTCTCCCCATATCAATTAGTATGGTGTCCCCAAACAGTTTTGTGACATGTTTGTATTGTGAAAAAAAACTCTTAACATAATTCAATTTCCTAATGCATTGTTCAATTGCTAGATACGCGTCCATTTGGAAGAGCTGCCTGACCCTTTACACTGGAAGAGGAGGAGACCTACAGAAGATTGGGGAGTGAGTAGCCAGCCATGCAGTCTATTTATACCACTACTACTAGGAAGTTATTGTCCTTACTGAAATTCTGCTTGCCATACCTCTCACCACCTCTCCCATAAACACCACCATCAAGGGGCTACTGAATACATATTCCTCTTACCTTTCTACATCAAATTAAATTGTACCACAGATTACAATTTATCAAATCCAGTATGGTACAGATGGATGCCAGTTTCCACAATACCCAGCATTGCCCCTCACATTTAGAAATTCCACTGTCTTGGTGTGGCTTCAAATGTGGTGTGGACATGAGTCCTCTACACCTTCCTTTTGAAAGTCTTCAGGATACAGTATTGTAGAAACAACTGGCACATTACAATTCCAGCCAGTTTACAATACAAAAGGCAGTTTAACATTAAATTAGAAAGTGGTTCAAGTTTAGGAAGAGAAGAAAACTATGTGGTTAGGGAGTCATACGACATGTGTTGAAGTGAAATACTTTCAAGAATAGCAGGATATTTTAAATAAATTTGTGGAGTACCATTCATTAAACCTGAAACATGACTCTTGCGAAACCACTAGGTAGTGCATTATTACTAAGGACGATAATATCAACACATTGCCTTGGTGGCACCTGATACTTTGCAGAGTAGTGTTCATATTCTGAACACTAAGGGTGTGTTCACATCTGAAAGTCCAGGGATAGTCCGGACTTTCTGGTGGAGCAAATGTGAAAATGATACATTGTTTGATTTTGGTCTGCGTTCACACTACCCTGTTTGGTGCGGATCTAATTTGTAAACAAAGGACATGCTGTCGCATCTATTGGACTATAGCACTCACAAACGTAATCAGTTGCCGGCAGCGTAATGACCGACCGACCGGACGGAAGCTGTCAACTACTAGACAGCTGCATAGAATCAGCTCGAGATGCGTTGTTGTTACAGAGCTGGTCCACGCTGCTATTATGAAATTACCCAAAAAGTATGTAAGCTTTTTTTTTCTTTATCTGAGAGAATGTCCGCGAATGTCCTCCTCACGCAGGAGAAAGTTGGGGGGTGCGCGTGGCGCGAGTCTATAGAGAGAGAGGAAGAGAGAGACTGCGTCTAGAGAGGAGAGAGAGAGGGAGGAAGAGAGAGACTGTCCGCGTGCGGCGTCAGTCTAGAGAGGAGTAGGCTACTTTGCTTCCTGGATTAGGTACTATAGTTCGATTGAAACGAACCGAGTCCCAACTTTTCAAGAGGACCATGGTTCGGTTGTTTGGTCCTCATTATAGTTCGGTTTGCGTTCACACCAAATGGACTATCGATCTAAAGGGACCATGGTCCACTTAAAGGGACCATGGTCCACTTAAAGTGGACCAAACAGAGTAGGTGTGAACGCGCCCTAAGATCCAGCAGAAAATCATTCTCTTTTGTCCAGATAATAATTCTCTAAATGATGATTCTGTGTCACAGGTTCTGCATGGTCTATTCAGAAGTGCCCAACTTCAGTGAACCTAATCCTGAGCTGCTAGCCCAGTCCAACCAGCAAAACAAGCCTGTGAGTATCCCAGCCACCACCAAACACACACACACCAGATCACATCTATCGATTATGGTCTACAGTTGTACACAAGTATCTCCCTAAAACTTTGGATAGATTGGTCTTTATGAGTAGACATGGAAGGAAGAGTAGGGCCCTATGGAATCCGTGATCACAGGAATTGCAGAGGATTTCACAGAATTGAGATATTAACATGGAATTCTGAAATATCGTGGAATGGCGTGGAATTTGCTTAAATTATACATAAACAGTTTTTTCATATAAATCGATCTTCACTACGACTCTAAAACGGTGACGCTGCATGGTCTACGGAGATGCAGAAATGACGGCTACCAAATCCATTTGGCGATTTGAATTCATATTTCATCAATCGAGCCTCGGGTTAGTGCTACAGAGGCTCTCTGAGCTCAATTGGGAACATACCGCCCCCTATCGTCTCTCTCCCTGTGTAACTGCACCCCATTACTTTACACTGACGAAGGGAGGGGGTGGCCAGTTTCCTCTTTACTTTCCCTCAAGCCAACTGAAGGATCCATTGTGCTCGCCGGCCCGGAAAACGCGTGGATTATGTATTTACAGTACCCAACACTGTAATCAATAAGCGTGATCCATATTTGGAATGGCGATCAGGAATTGGAATCTTTTTGGATAACATCTGATCTCAGGTAAGGAATCTATTTTACCAGTCTTAGGATAATCAGCTATTTTCACCTATATAAGCATTTGCCCTATGCGTAATAATAATTGTTAGACTAGAAGTCTTTATTTGTCATGCAGTTTTAACACGCACGCAAGATGGGTGACCCACAGGAACACACACATGCATCCACTGAGTCGCCGATGGAATGTCTCTCTGCACTTTTCCCATCCCGTTGTCCTTCCCCCCCCCCCCATGGGCAGCCGGGAGCAGATAGGGCGTCAACGTGAGCCGTGCCCTGGGGACCAATCCAAGTGCTCCTGTCAATCTTCGTCAAGGACGCCACAGTGTTAGCGATCGGTTGCATGTTTTTCCATTGGGTTTATCTTATCGGGGCGGGGGGGGGGCCCTTGCGAGCACGGGGAGAACATGCAAACTCCACACAGAAAGACCTGGGAGATACCCCACCTGGGTACCTGGCATCATGGAAACCTCGTCCACAAGCGGGAATCGAACCCTGGACCTTCTTGCTGTGAGGCGACAAGTGTTAACCACTACACCACCATGCCGCGTGTGTGTGGCTGTGATCACTGATGAGGAAATGAGAGAATTGATTTTTCAGCCCGCCTCTATAGCGTGCATAAGTACACATATACTATCATCTAGCGTTTATTTGAAAACGATTCATAAATAGGCAGAAAAATTACAGTGTTTGTGTATGCCAGAATATTCCAGTAAATGCCGTTTATCACGGAATATATATATTTTCCTTAAACAAGGGCTTTTCAAAATGCTATAAAACGGAAATGAACCGATTATTATAAAAATAAAAAGTTTCGACAATGTTTACTGCAAAGTGCAAACAAGTCATTGATAAGCGACAGGCAGATTAGACACATAGCCATAATTTAAGACAGAGATTATGCATTCACAACGCTATCATTGAAGTGGGTGGTGGCATTTAACCATGCTTTACCATGTTAATGGCCGGTAATCAAAGTGTTAATACCGGTAGTCAGACTCGCGTTGCACGTAATGAGTCTCTTTCTCTCTCTCGAAACGTAGTGCATGCTCTGTAATAGTCAGACAGACTTGCGTCATGTGTAATGATGCACGATATATCGACCACCGATATAATATCTGCCGATATGGCAGTTTTTTTTACACATCGGTATCGGTCAAGATTGGGCCGATATTAAAAAAATATGTTTTTATTTACATGTTTTGGCCTTAAATAGTCTCAAAATATCGTCATTTCTGAAAATAAAAAAAATGCTTTTTGGAAAATAGCTCTTTATTTGATTATCATAAAGTGTTTTCTATACAGAGATATCGACATCGGTAATTATCGGTATCGGCCAGATCAGCAATATTAATATCGGTTATCGGTATCGGCCACAATTTTCACATCGGTGCATCACTAGTCGTGTGTAATGAGTGTCTCTCTCCCTCCCTCTCCAAACGTTACACTATAAAAACAAACTGGATATTTGGACTGCGCGCGCCCGTCCCATCTCTGGTCTTTGGAAAGACCAGCTGAGGTCAGGAACTTAAAAAAATATTATACAGATGGAAGCTTCAGAAAGTACAAAACGCTGCTGACCGACAAGAGCGCCTAATAGGGTGACCAGATGCAAAAAGTCCAAAAGTGGGACAACAGTAAGATTTTGGTGGGACAAAGTGGGACAACAGTACGATTTTGGTGGGACAAAGTGGAACAAAGTGGGACAGATAGATAATGTAATTTTTTTTTATTAGAATAACTGCCATGGTCTTCACTGAATAGATTTAAATCAAAGGTTAAATCAAAATAAATACAAATTAAATACCACCTAACATCTGTTTTAAATATTCAAACGTCATCACTTGACAGGAATGTCTTGTGTTTGATATTCCCTGTTAACACAGAACTAGGGAAAACAGTGTAGTATAATACAAAAATAAATTGTGTTCTATATTAGAATAACTGCCATGGTCTTCACCGAATAGATTTAAATCAAATGTTAAAGGTTACCACAGTCGGCTGACCTGTATGAATGGGAGTGTTGTACTGTGTGATAGACACTTGTTATCTCAGCTGCAGTGACCTTGTCCGTCTGGCTATCATTGTTTGGTTTAAAAAGAAACGTATCCATAGATCTGGATGTTTCTTTTTGGTGAGCCACTTTCAAGTGAGACTCACGTCCACTGTGGCGCTTCAAGTCATATTCTCCTCCATGCGCAATTGAAAACGAACTATGACACAAAACACAGAAAGCCTGCTGCGGATTGCCTGCCATCTGCCTCACCCAGTCATGTGTCGTTTGCCAGTCTTGGTTGTAACTGCAGGTCCGTTTCTTTTTACTGCTTTCCATCTTGAACTAGTTCGCTTGTAATGTTTTTGTGTTTTTTTTTTGCGATATGAGGTAGCGTCACGACTCAGTCTCAGTCACGTCACAAGCAGGCAAGCAGCACGCTAAAGTACTATAACCAATCAGAGCAATGTGTGTGGACAAGAGGCGGGTTGCTACGTTTACTGTCTGTAGGGAGGGGCTTTTAGACGCATGTTTTTTTTTGCTTCGAAAAGAGGGACATCCTCTCAATATGAGGGACGCGGGACATTTGGTCAAATGGTGGGACAGTACAACCAAAAGGGGGACACCTTGTCACCCTAGCGCCTAACCATCATGTATCACAATGGTGATGTCAGCCAGAGATGGGAAGAAGCATGAACCTTTAAAGGACATCTCTTTGGGGGAAAAACTAAAAAAAAAAAAATCTGGATTTATTTTAAACATTATTTTGTATTTAGTGATTGCACTGCACTGGCAGTTGAACTGCATTGAACTGAATTAAAAAAAAATGCATTTAACTGCGCTGGCACTGTCGTATGGCAGATGTACTGTTATTAAAGTTAATAAAAGCATTATTTTGTATATATATATATTTTTGGTTAAACTTAAATCCAAAGGGGAAAAAAGAGATCCGAAAAGATAAAAACTGATTTCATAGGGCCCTAGAAGAGGTTAAAAATGCTTTGCCACCAATGCATTGTGGTTGAGTGTATTTCACATCAAAACCGAAGACATGTTTTATTTATAAAACATCCAACTTTTAGTTTGACTAGTGATGGGCCTGGCCATTCTAATCACCTGCCTGCACCATCAAGATGAGGAGTCATGTCTCTTGACATTAGGGCTGAACGATTAATCGATTTTAAATCGAAATCGCTATTTGAAATGATGCAATTAGCAAATCGCAAAACCAGGAAGTCCCATTGAGATACAAGATCTCCTTTGCAAGTTGTTGTTATTGTTGTAGGAACAGTTTGGGAGAGGGAGGTAAGAGGTTTTAGATTGTGTGTTGTGAAGTTTAGACTTCAGACAGGGAGAGTAAAGTACAGAAAAAAATGTACCGTTGGGTACCAGTATCGATTCCCAGGTAAAAATAAACATTTCAGGCTCGGTGTCCCGAACAGACCCACCGCGTAGGCCAGATGCAAGCCGCATTTTACAATAAACCTCTGTGGGGCTGCTTTTTTCGCAAATTTAATCGCAATCGTAATATCTGTCAGAAAAATCGCAATTAGATTATTTCCCAAAATCGTGCAGCACTAGTTGACATGCCGTCTTAAGGCGCAGGACGTCAAAATATATGCCTATAGCAAGTACCTCTGTTTTAAAACATTGATGGCCTATATTTAAATTTGAACTAACGATACTATGTGTGAACTGTCCTAAAATTGTGTTTAACACCACTAGGAGAAGGTGTTAATCATTAGGTCTTAAAATGGGTATACATTAATTAACAGCTGATATCTGACTCACTAACAGGGCAAGCCAGACCAGAATCAGAGGGGGAACTCACCACCCAATCAGAATTCAGGTACACTTGCCCCGCCAGGTAAGTTGGCTAAATAGCTTTGGATTATCCAATAAGCCAGTCGGCTAAACGTCTGCTGCAGTTGTTAAGGAACATTTCGATGGGTACATTTAATTAAAATTGTATTAATGGTGACAACCCCTTCCTTTTTCATTATTTACATAAATCAGTGTTTACGACCAGAGGATTTACTCGTATTCTCCTCCTCCAGGTAACGGTTCCATGCTGTCATTTTCCAACAACCACAACAACCCCCCATCTGGCACCCCACGTGACCCTGGTTTCGGGGGTGTCGGGCGACCCAACGGCCGCTCGCCAGGAAATGGAGCCCCTCCAGTGACTGTCGCCGGGCCACCCGCTGCCACTAAGCCCTCTGTTACGATTAGCAATGGCAGGGACCCACGGCGTGCCAAAAGATGAAACTGGGGCGGGGTGGCCCATTTCCTCCATTTTTAACCCCTTCCTCCCATCTTTCTCTCACAGCCACAGTTGGCTTTCGCAACATGGGAAATAAAGATTTTAGGCTAGTATGGTTTTTATACAAGTTAACCTAGTCAAATGTGTCTCTATAGTGGTAGTAGTGCTTTTCGCACCACAGTCGGTAATTAACTACAACATGATGCATTAGCAGGACGTGTGGAACTGTGAAGTGTGGTTGTTGACTTCTTGTCCAGCCTCATCCCCACCACCACTAGTGACATCACTGCAGTTTGCCAGTCGTGTGCCAGTGTTGCCTCCCATGCGCCACCCGGACTCCTTTCCCATGTTGTTGTCTGAAACTATACACCCTACTTGAACACTTGATGCACTTTCTTCTCTTAATTTATAGTGGACGGAGAGGGGGGGGGGGGGGTCTTGTCATTTGATTCAGGAAATCGATTTCTGCTCTTTGGTGGAAAAAGGCCTTAAGTAGGTGAAAATGAGTTCTTGAACTGAATGCACATACGAAGCTCGTTTCATGGGTCTTCCCTCCCTTAACCAAAACGTCAGAAGTGACTCTGTGAAAGGAAAGGTGATAGTTTTGAAATTTTTATGGTAAGTAGAGTAGAATTCGGTTGAATGGATTTCACATTATTTTTTTTTCTTGTTTGCTATCAGTTGTGAATGATACCTTCATAAAGGTGGGACCACTTAAGAACTACTGGCAAAAAGGGGTTCACCAAATAAATTTTAATATTATTCTGCTGCCACTTTGGATTTTCTGTAGTGTGTTACTCTATTTTTACTTAAGACAATTATTGGCCATTCCTCCACAAGACCTTAAAACCTCAAGGCTATAAACACACTGGTCATATACCTTATTAACACCACCTACAGGATCTTTACGTACAAGCTAATTTCAGAGTGGGGTTCTCTTGCTGTCAAACTTGTAGGAACAGATGTACAGTATGGTCAACAGAACACCTTTGGGATAATGATCCCTGTCAAGCTGGCTGGGGATTTCAGCATGGGCGTATTAGCACTGAAGACCATTGATGGATTGGACATGCATGCCTCGATTTTCTTGCCACAACTATCGATTTTATAACTGTTCAGCCTCTCCCAAGTAAAGTTTATCTCCTGTCTGGTGCCATCATATTTTCCCATTTATTTGATTCTAGTTGCAATGCATGTGAAATGCATTGCAGTTACTTCTCCTGGCCCTCAGGTGGGGGACACAGCTTGAACACTTCTGTGTCGGTAGACTGTTCATTTCATGGCTTGTTGGGATTTCACTCAAAATCCAAATTGTGTGTTGTATTTTATAGGAATGTCTCATGTAGGCAGACACAAATGTTGACCTATTACAATAGTGTTTTCTAAATGGAGCTGAGTCATGTACAGTAGCTGTATGAAAGGTATCATATCCATCAAGGTCACACTTAGGCAATTATCAGAAGAATGACCCCTGACTTTGAATTACAACTGAGTTCATTGAGCTTTGTCTGCTCAGGGGATCTCGGTTTTGAAACATTGTTTTGCAAGTAACAAAGAACATTGCTTCATATCCTTTGTTGCACCAAGCACTTACAGTAGACATTGTAACACTACCTTTGGGGTCACCAACAAATTATTAACTACCTAGAACTCATGAACCTTATGTTTTAAGTGCAGGAACCAATAACTGATGTTAGGATTAGAGATAAGCAGGGGTGGGGGTACTTTTGTAAATTGTATTTACTACAAATTATAAACCAAATGTAGGCACGGTCTACAACACTGTCATCAGGCACACCGTAGGTGCAATCCCCCACTTTAAATGGCACTACAACACTGGAGATAAAAACATTTAGACTTTAGAGTCAAATGGATAGTTCTTGAATGCCACTCGGTGTGCCACTGGGAAGCTTAGTAGAAGCCTTTCTGGAAGAATGTCCCTGCACTGAGACATCCGGTATAACAACTCATGGTTAACCGTTAATATATCATTTTTCATTTGCTCTTAAGAGCATTGCTTGATTTGTGATGCTTTCCCTAATGAAACACTATCATGGTATGTTGAGTGTCGTTTCAGTTTTGCCATAATACTGGCAAAGTTGTGTATTGCCATGGTGTAATCCAATTTAAACTGGTATTTTTTTGTCACTACCATTAAAGAGACTTTGCCCTGTTTCATTTTAATTATATCTTTAAAGCTAGCTCTTGCCTCCTTATGCAGTAGCCATGATGGTTTATGTTTATTAAAGGATCCCCATTAGAGACACATGAAAGAGCCTCTAGTCTTCCTGGGGTCCTGGACAAAACAAATACAATACAAATGTACAACAAAAAATATGAATAAAACAAAACATAAATAAAAAATTAATACAAATTCACATTATAAAATCTAACATTCCTGCCAAATAATGAAAAAAATAAAACACTGATGCCAGTGAGTTTGATCAATTTAGATTTTGGTGCTGTTTTTGTTTTGATGTTACCAGAAGCACGCCGCCCCTCTAGTGTTGTAACCATGTTCAGAAGTCATTTCTAACTGATGAGCCAAGCTAGATGGCTTACCAGTGCTAATAATGTTCCGCAGTAGCATTAGAAGACTCATCAATACTTTATTTTCAACCATCAGCCATGCCAGATGTTCATGCATAAAACCAATCCTTGTCCTGTATGAACAGCCTAGTGCCAGGCGAGCCGCTTTATTCTGAGCAACCTGCAACTTTTTTAAATTCGATTTTGTAGCTAACGACCCGTTAACAGGGCAGTATTCTAAATGAGACAACCAAAGAATGAATAACAGATTTCATTATGGAGGGAGTGAAAAGGAGAACATTTCCTAGTCATAAAAAATCCTGGTAAAACACTTCTGGTAAAAGTGCAAATTAATTAACATTTCATTGAAATTCGTTTTTTTTTATTGAATAGGGCAGATTCAATTAAATTAAGCAAACACATTGTCTCAGAGATAACAAGAGCCATGGATACTGTAACTTTGGGACTGCACATGGAAAGATATATGCTGTTCAGATGCTCACCTTGATATGATATGTGAGCATGTGTATGATGGAGCAAGACGGGTCGTAGACCAACATCAATCATACTGTGAACTATTCTTTAAGGTACTGTTATGATAGATTAATATCGAGGCTTCGTTCAGCAGTGAAGAGTTCACCTTAAAGCAGCTGGTGGCCCAGAGAACAGGGACACCAAGGCAGAGTCACAGGTTCTGAGTGAACAGTGACACCAAGGCAGAGTCACAGGTTCTGAATGAACAGTGACACCAAGGCAGAGTCACAGGTTCTGAACAGTGACACCAAGGCAGAGTCACAGGTTCTGAGTGAACAGTGACACCAAGGCAGAGTCACAGGTTCTGAACAGTGACACCAAGGCAGAGTCACAGGTTCTGAGTGAACAGTGACACCAAGGCAGAGTCACAGGTTCTGAACAGTGACACTAAGGCAGAGTCACATGTTGTTCTGAACAGTGACACCAAGGCAGAGTCACAGGTTCTGAACAGTGACACTAAGGCAGAGTCACATGTTGTTCTGAACAGTGACACCAAGGCAGAGTCACATGTTGTTCTGAACAGTGACACCAAGGCAGAGTCACAGGTTGTTCTGAACAGTGACACCAAGGCAGAGTCACAGGTTGTTCTGAACAGTGACACCAAGGCAGAGTCACAGGTTGTTCTGAACAGTGACACCAAGGCAGAGTCACAGGTTCTGAACAGTGACACCAAGGCAGAGTCACAGGTTCTGAACAGTGACACCAAGGCAGAGTCGCAGGTTCTGAACAGTGACACCAAGGCAGAGTCACAGGTTCTGAACAGTGACACCAAGGCAGAGTCACAGGTTCTGAACAGTGACACCAAGGCAGAGTCGCAGGTTCTGAACAGTGACACCAAGGCAGAGTCGCAGGTTCTGAACAGTGACACCAAGGCAGAGTCACAGGTTCTGAACAGTGACACCAAGGCAGAGTCGCAGGTTCTGAACAGTGACACCAAGGCAGAGTCACAGGTTCTGAACAGTGACACCAAGGCAGAGTCACAGGTTCTGAACAGTGACACCAAGGCAGAGTCACAGGTTCTGAACAGTGACACCAAGGCAGAGTCGCAGGTTCTGAACAGTGACACCAAGGCAGAGTCACAGGTTCTGAACAGTGACACCAAGGCAGAGTCACAGGCTGTTCTGAGTACATGGCAGAATATATATGTTTGAATGGCACATAGGTTTTCCTTAGTGGGTCTCACGATCAGGTGCGTAGCTGGGGGGGGGGGGGGCTTAGGATGATTCCAAGGGCCCAGCACTTTATTTTTTTTTACTAGACATCACTCCGGTGTATTATTGATGCTCTCATTGATACTATGTTTGTTTCTGAAGTGTGTGTGTGTGTGTGAGATATATATAGAGAGAGGGGGGGCTTTGGTAGACTATTGCATTGGTCCATTCATTGAAGATGAACGCAATGCGACATCCTTTACTAGGCTCACCCACCAACAGTGCAGGTGCTGAACTGCTGATCCGAATGTATAGGTAAAAACCATATTATGCGTTTTCATCAATAAATAAATGGCCAAAAAAATATTTCTCTTGCACGCTTACGCACGCTCGCATTCACTGGGGGCCTACAAATACATTCTTTCATGGGGCCCAGAATCTACAGCTACGCCCCTGCTCATGATATAAATTATGTCTGTATAGGAGGAACCGACTGACCTTAAGGGTAAAGCCAGAACTTGTGACACTGAGCATATGAGAACGTGTGGCAGGAAGTATGATAAAGACTTGTGTGTCAACAGAGGTAGTGGTCATGAGATGGGAAGTTCCTCCGATCAACAGTGACTACACAAAAACAAATGGACTAAACTAAGATAAGATATTCCTTTATTGATCCCCTTGGGGAAGTTCAGGCATCATAGCAGCATGGGGGAAGGGGGGGGGGTGGTACAGGTAGTAAAAACAACACAGCAGTGTAAACAATTAGGTCAATATAATTTACTATCTAACTAGCTGAAAACAAAAAAATATGCACATTATTCACAGTGTCACATAAGGTGCAGTATGCATAAGGTAGTGTTATAATTTACTATCTACTGAGTATACATTATTCACAGTATCACAGTATCCACTGAAATATACATTATTCACAGTATCCACATAAGGTGCAGTATGCCTAAGGTAGTGTAGGTTGTCCTCCTTGGGTTCCTATAAGTCCCAGGTCAATGTCTGGTAGCAGTCGCTGCCCCCTGTTGTGGAGCCTGGGGGCTGCTAGTCGCTGCCCACTGTTGTGGAGCCTGATGGCCGCTGGTATGAAGGACTGTCCGAGGCGGTTAGTTGAGTGTCGGGGGGGAATGAGTCTGTGGCTGAACGAGCTTCTCATCTTGACTAGCTCGTCGTAGAGGGGGTGGTAGGGGTTCTCCATGATGGCAGCCAGCTTCCTTATCATCCCCCTCTCTGCCATCACCTCTAGTCTAGGTAGCTCGACTCCCACCACGGAGCTAGCCTTCCTCACCAGCTTGTTGAGCTTGTTGGTGTCCCTTGAGTTGATGTAGCCTCCCCAGCATGCCACAGCATAGAAGAGGACGCTGGCCACTACAGACTGGTAAAATGACTGCAGCAGTCTGTTGCACACATTAAAGGACCTGAGTCTCCTCAGGAAGAACAGCCTGCTCTGTCCCTTCCTGTAGAGGGCCTCTGTGTTATCCGACCAGTCCAGTTTATTGTTCAGGTGTACCCCAAGGAACTTATATGAGTCCACCACCTCCACATCCACCCCTCGGATGGTGATGGGAATCGGGGGGGGCCTCTTCTTGCCCCTCCGGAAGTCCACCACCAGCTCCTTGGTCTTACTGGTGTTGAGTTGGAGGTGGTTGCTGTCGCTCCACCCCACGAAGCTCTCCACCAGGGCTCTGTACTCCTCCTCATCATCGTCGGTGATGTAGCTTACGATGGAGGAGTCGTCTGAGAACTTCTGCAGGTGGCACCCGCTTGAGTTGCGGCAGAAGTCTGAGGTGTAGAGGGTGAAGAGGAAGGGTGACAGCACAGTTCCTTGGGGGGCGCCGGTGTTGCTCACCAGTACGTCAGACTGACTGTCCTTTAGTCTGACGTACTGCGGCCTCTCAGTGAGGTAGTCCTTGATCCAGGCCACCAAGCCGTGCTCCAGCTGCATCGCGGAGAGCTTCTCCGCTAGCAGTGACGGCTGGATGGTGTTGAAGGCGCTGGAGAAATCAAAGAACATAATCCTCACTGAGCTGCGCGGCTTCTCCAGGTGCGTGTACGCTCTGTGGAGCATGTAGATGATGGCATCCTCCACCCCGATGTTTGCCTGGTATGGAAACTGCAGGTGGTTGAGAGTCACGCACCAGGGGCTTGAGGTGTTGCAGGACCAGTCTCTCAAACGTCTTCATGACGTGTGACGTCAGAGCGACTGGCCTGTGTCCAATGTCTTTGCTTTTAAAATTATTTTACGTACGAAAACGAGGGGTTGTGGCATGGCAAGGTTTTTCATATTAGTGCTTTTATCAGCAATACAATGGCTTCAGGGCGTATACACACAGCAGCGTGTTGCCATCCAGCTGTAACTGGTGCCTGATCAACCTCAGGTCCAAAACATTTTAAAGAGGATAATCTACATGAGGCAAACGCAGTCAAAGGGGCTGTCAGGGAGCTGTAAGCTGATTTATGACATGACTATCGCTGTATATCTCTAGATGGGCCCAAAGATGATTTGTGCATCATATCTACATCCTATCTTATGACAGTGATGGGTAGATAATGTGACCTCGGGAACTTACCATGGAAACCTCGTGGTTGAGTCCAAGAAAGTAAGCGATTGCTTCTTTCTAATAATATTTATTTCACCATATCCACAAAATCATTTCAGACTGTTGTTTGGGGTTTAGCTACAATGTCATCATATTTTCACATGAGCAGAAAATGTGATTTTCAAATTAGAAATTGGCTGAAAGTTTGATTATTGTGTAAGTGTAAAAAATTAAACCATATAAATCTAGTGTGACTTGTGTTCCTTGGTAAGCTATGGTTAGGGTTAGGTGTCAATCAATCAAATGCATTTGTATAGCACATTTAAACATGACACTTGTCAACCAAAGTGCTTTACAGTGGGCCACATAGCAAAAAAAAGGCTTGAAGTTGGACTTACGGGTGGTTAGGAGACCCTTATCAGCAGATCTGAGGGCCCTGACGTTGGTGTATAGGGGGTGAGGAGGTCTGCTAGGTAAAAGGGGGCCTTACCAAGCTTTGCAGACGAATAGGAGAACTTTGAATTCTATCCTATAACGTACTGGGAGCCAGTGAAGGGTGGCAAGAATAGGGGTGATATGAGCTCTCTTCAGAGTACCTGTGAGTAATCGTTTTGGGGTAGCTGTAGGCGGGCTATGGTCGACTTATTAAGCCCCAGGTACAGGGAGTTACACTAATCAGTGGTGAAGATACTAGGGCAGACAGGTTTCCCAGGCTGCTGGTGATAACACTGGTTTGGTTTGGGGGGCCAAAAAGGAGGATTTCGCATTTAGAATCGTTGAGTTGTAGGAAATGTTGTGCCATCCAGCATTTGATGTCATCTAAACAGGATCGGAGGCTGTCAAGACTGGACTTGTCATTGGGTGTTCCTTTGTAAGCTATGGTTATGTATCGTATGGCTTACGCTCTGCGCTGCCTACTGGAATATATCCCATATCAGTCTATATACTGAATACATTTCTCCACATGTACCTATACACACCCATCCGCCTGGCCACACCCCCATCCGCTCCTCTACATAAGCAGGGGTGTGGCCATACTAACAGCTCCTTCCCTATTTTCACCACGGCGAGTGTCTGTATACACCACTTGAGTTTTAGTGTAAAATAGTTGTTGGAGAGGAACTGCGTGGACATTGTTTCTTGTTTTTTCTCTCTCTCACGATTTATGAGAAAAAGCTAAGTCATAATGTCTATCTAATTCGGGGGGTTCGAGCGCTCACAACGTCACCCTTCACCAGCGTTTTTCTATTGCCGCGTCCGCCGTGCGTCGTGGGGCTGCTCTGACTCCACGGTCGTGGCAGTCGTCCTCTGGTGGCTGAGGATTTGAGACGCAGGCTCTTCGCCTCTGCTCGCTCCCGTCGTAGGGCGGCGAGCTGCAGGGGCGAACGGCCTGGCTTTGGGGAACTGCTGGAGCCAAACGAGGGTGCTCCTGCTCTGTCTCCGTTTCCGATGGAAACTGAGGATTTTATGGAGGGAGCGGGAGCGCTCTTGTTTGATGCCCCAATGGAGATGTATCACTCTCCCCCTCAGGGTGTGGCAGGGGGTGTTGTGTCTCCTTGGGGTCCCTTGTTCTCCGATGTTGGGTTAGAACCTCCGACTCGGAGACAAGATGCCCAGCTATCTGCCGCGTCGGATGGTGGCGCCACACATGGCAGTCCTCCCGCACGTGAGGGACGCGGGCGACGTGGAGGAAGGTGCGCAAGGGGAGTTGCGTGCCTTGTTCCCCGAGCTCATGGCGGCCGCCGCAGCAGCTAATGGCATGGCGTTGCCGCAGCCTCTGCCTGCACCTGTCCCTGATGACATGATAGGTCATCTTTGGCAACGTCGTCCTGTGAGGGAGACGGGCGTTGTCTGCCCATTATTCCCTTCAATAGAGGCCTACGTGCGACAGGGACAGGTAATCTCCCGCATCACTGGCCTTACCCCCGCCTACGTGCCAGTCACGCGGGTGGCGGGTTTGGTCCAGGGATTAAGGGATGGGGTGCCTCGGCTTGATAGCCCGATGACATCTATTCTTTATCCCGAAGTGGTGTGGGAGCCGTAGCAAAAGCCGGTTCCCCAAGGGAAATCGGCTAGGCAGATGGTTAACTGGAGTGACCAGGCATACATCGCCGCGACTCAGAGCCTGGCTGCGACGTCTAACATTGCGCAGCTGGCGCGCTACATGTCGGGGATGATGGCGGGCGGGTCGGTGTTGGACGACCATCAGCAATACCTTCACGCCCAGGCGGCTGGAGCCATCCTGCACCTTACTCAGCTGCAGGCGATAGCCGCCGGGAAGGGGCGCACCCTGGCCACTCTGTCCCAGCGCCACCTTTGGCTGGAGCAGGCGAGGGTGCCTGAACAGAAGCGGCTTCCCCTGCTCACGGCCCCCCTCTCTCCCTGCTCTTCGGGTTGGCCATGCAGCAGATGACGGCTGCTTGCAGAGAGATGGAGGAGGAGCGCGCTGTGCTCCAACCCCATTTCCCCCCACCTGATGCCACCGGTGATGGCCGACGGAGACAACGTCGTCAGAGGTCCGCGACCGTTGCCACCGCCACCACCGCCGCCGCTGCTGGGCCTTCGTCCAAGAAGGCCAGGAGTGGAGGGAGTGCCTCGTCCGCCGCAGCCAGCCGCCCCATGCCCCTCCGGGCCGGCTCCCCGTGGGGGCAAGCACCGTGCTGCATGCGGCAGGCGCCGCTAGTGACTTTCCCCTGTTTACCCCTGTTCCCTTCCCCGCCCCAACCATATGCTTTTTGTTACAACTAAATAAAGGGTCCCTCCTGGTGAGGGACTGTTTTTTGTTACAAACTGTGTGTTTATTCACTGTATATGTTGGGGATACAATGTGTGAACCCTCGCCTAGCTGTGGGGTTGTTTAGGAGAGCAGGACTGTTTCTTGTAAATCGTTCTGGTCGCTATATATATGTGTGCTTGGCAAGGCCTGTGGCTAGCACTCGGTCGAAAGACTTTTCTTTCCTCATCCTGAAGAAATATGTTTCTTCTTATAGTGGTAATTTTTACCGTTGTCTGAGGGGGTTGTGTGTATTCTGTTACATTGAAAATGATGGCATCGAGTCCACAACTTTGTTGGAGTGTTAGCCTACAGAAGTGCTCGTGTGTGTAGCTTGTACCGAGGTCTTGACCCTCTCTTAAACTTCTGTATTTTTCTTAAAACATGAAACACGGGTGTCGTGTTCGCACATAAGCCTACGGCCTTGTTTATAAACCCTGTTCGCAGACGAGTTGTCGTCTGTGGCTGGCGTGCGTTGGTTTAGTTTATCCTGGTAGGATATACGCTTTTCATACAGTATGCTGGCTACATGGGTATCATCGCTGATGGTTGTTTTTCATCGTATCCGGGGTGTGGGGTCATGAGGGGTGAACTGATAAACCCCTCCTTCCCTCTTTTCTGATTGGTCAGGGGGTTGGGCCTTCTGTCCTTCAGGCTCCCTGCCGCACTGATTGGTCAGTGCAGCACGGGGTAGGGAGAGGGGGGGGGGGGTGTAGGGAGTTCCCTGGTTCCACGCCTTTTTTGGCCAGGTGGGTCACGGAATTCCCCCCGCCATAGAGTACGTCACTGGGCGCGTTTCTATTGGTTGTGAGACTTCCGTGAGTTCTTTTCAGGCTCTGGACCTCTGTTGTTGTCAAGATGGGTGTTGCGGTGCATGTGAACTTAAGAGTTCTGCTCTGTGCTCTGTTACATATGTCTTGAGCTTTTGGTCACGTGGCTCAATGTTACATATATCTTTTCAATTTGTTGCTCACGTGGGAAGTCTCTCTGGTGGTTCCCCGTCCCCTCTCTTTTATAGAGCGGGTTTGACAGGGGTGTTGTTTTTTCCCTCGGACACGTCATTGGGACCCATGTCCGTATTTTTTGGCGGCTTCTTGCCGTTCTCCCAGGCGGCTTGGAGGAATGTTATCTGGGTTCTTGTTAGGATTACCATTGATATGTTTTGGGTCTTGACGTGTACATAGTGCTGGCCCTGGGTGCTTCTGTGTGGAACCACGCATGGGCTTGCGCGCCTTGGTTGCTCATCATTGAAACAGCGTTTTTATGGGGCAACTGGGATGGAGTTTTGTCTCTTCGGAGCGCCAGTGTACTAGGTTTGTCTCGATGAATTCTCGTTCATCTCTGGGGGATGATAACGGAATAGATCAAAGCGTTGGCAGAGGGGTCTCGCGCTTTTGGGATGGGCCACCGGAGGTGTTCGTGGTTATGTCACTACGTGTTATCCTTCACTATTGCTTGGTCCATATTGTGTTGTACCTTGCGCTGTGCTAAAGGAGCCTGGTCCTTCTCCATAATTTTTTCGCCCCTCTCTTCTCCTGCTTGGCGGGGCTGGGAGGGGGCTGTCGAGGTGGTTCTTGTACCCCTCTGGCATCCCTGTGTACGTCCTGGTCCGCCGGGCCCAGGTCCGGACTCGTTTTCGTCGACCTGTTGGCCTGGGTTAACCCCTTCTTGAGAACTGAAACACTTGTACTGCTTGGGGGGGTTATAGGAACAACCGCCTCCTGTTAGGTGGTGGTTGGTTTCCAGGTGTGTTGGTAGCGGAGTCGACTCTCGGGTTAGGCCGGGCTTGACCCCGTCTGCCTGCGAGTGTGCCCCCCGCACCTTTCATGACGTCTGCCAATCGTGTCTGCCTTTTCTGCCTCGGCCCCTCTAGAGGGTCAGGTTTTTTTTGTGGAGGCTGCGACATGGTGCACAGCATACCGTACGCCCCTTCTGCCGGGGTGTTGTTTTCAGCAGACCCCTTTGGCGCCTGTCTAGTCCGCAGTGCTCCAGGCTCGGGTCAAGTCCTTTTGACCTGTTACCTGGATTGAGGGATCGACCTATTTGGGGGTTGAGGGTCTCCCCGGTGCGCTGCTTGGTCCCGCTGTGGGTGTAGCCTCTTGAGTGCTTCAGGGCGGCGTGCTGTAGGAGGGAAGGGCCTGCTCTTGGATGGGCCCTGTCCGATACGCTGGCAATGTGGGGGGTGGTGTCACTAGTGACCACCTGGTGGGGTCTCGATGCTGCTGCGTCGTTGGCCTCACCAGGCCCCCTTTTTTCCGGGGGGTCCTGGCCCTTCTGGGGCTGGGTCCTCCTTCGCGCTCTGCTGCTACAGCCTTGCCACAGGGTTGGGTTTTTGACCTTGACCCTGTGATATTAGGGGTTGTAACGGGGTTTTCTTCTTCCCATTCGTTCCCTAGTGGCATGTGGGTTGCGCGCCTGTGTAGTCGTGGGTTCTTCTGTGGGAAGGTAAGTCCCACGGTCTGCTCACCCTGTGTGTTGAGTTCTAAGACCCTCTTCGCACAGTCGGATCCGATTCCCTCCCGTCCTCCACTAGGGGGGTCCGGGGGCTCGGGTCCTCCCCGGTTCTGATGGTTGTGGGGTGCCTCAGCGGGTACATTTGTCAAGCTTCCGCTCTGCTCAGCTCCTGTATTCCAGTAGGCAGCGCAGAGCGTAAGCCATACGATACATAACATACGGTTATCCTATAACCATAGGATTGGAGCTTTAAAAAGATGAAATCATGCTGCATATTGCCAAACAGGAAAGTAGCCTATAGTTAAGAGTGATGCGAGGAGGAGTGAACAGAGATGCAACCTCTTTTCCTTTTTTTGCTTGTGACATACCCAGTGGCTGCTTGTCACGAAAGAGGACGCCACAATGACTGGTGAGTGATTACACTTAACAAATATGTTGGCATTTCTAGTCTATTATAATTAATTATACTGTATTTTGTCTCATAGCTTTGACTGACCAGTTTTACAACATTGTATTACCCCGTGAAATATGTTGAATTCCATTGTTGAATGAATCTAGTCAAACAGGTTTTCTTTGAAATCTTTATTTATTTTATATACAGTATATAGGCAGACATGCATGGATTATCATAGACCTTTTTCTTTTCTTTAAAAGAAATAGGCAAATATATTCCATCCACACTGTTGTAAAATACACACCAATGTAGTATTATGTAAAAATAATAACAATGACAATAAGAACAGTATGACAGCCCTAGACCCCCCTCCGCCCCCTTGATTTCCTAGAACAGGTGTGAGGCTGTAAGGCACAATGTCTAATAGAGAAGTAGAACTAAGCTGTTGCTATTTCCACAACGTCAGGTGTTATTTTTCATGTTTGCAGATGTCAGGTGAGGATTGGCTCTCTCACTAATGCCAAACAGAGTTACCAAAGGGTCTGGATCTAGATTCCACTGTTTTTAGAACATCTCCGTGCTGCATGCTATATGCACACTTTTCTGTTAGCAACCTAACTTTTGTAGCTTTCCAAATATCCTAGCCCTGCCAGAAGCTCTGTAATCCAGCTTGGAAGAGCAGTGTCTTTTTGGAGCCTTTATAAAACTTGAAAATAAAAATAGAAAAAATCTGAAATAGTTTTTCATGTGTGTTGGATAAAATCTTACCTTTTCCCCCCTGATTCTTGGGACTTGGGTTGGGAGAACACATTTCTGAAACCAAAGAGATTGTTCATTATTGTTCTGTGTGTTTTCTTTGTCTGTGATGTCCTTGATTTCCGTTTCGTTTTTTATTTAGTATAATGATGTAACTCATTTATACATTCATATGACATATGACATTCATATGCATATATTCTGATGTATATAAAAAGACATACTGTATGTCACTTCATTTTGCAATACAGGGTTGAGGTTATGCATGCATTATTACACAATTAAACCAGGCCAACCTAAAATTGAAAGGAATGGCTTATACTCAACTGGGTTAAGATGTTGGCTATGATAGGAAAGATGTCTTTCCAGAGTTTTTGTAAGTGAGGGCACAGCCAGTACATGTGGATAAGGGTAGCATCGTTGTTTTGGCACTTGTCATGTGATATCCGGTTAGATGTTGGTTGAAACTGAAAATGACTGTTTAACCTTGGACACGTGGGCACTATGATCTACCTTAAATGACACAGCATCTTACACAGTGAGGACTTGTGTATTGATGTGAGGATGGAATCCCATTGGTCATCACCAGATAGTTGTGTACAGTATACCCCAACATCATGTTCCCAAGATGTTTAATCCTGTCCAGAGGTGGACATTCATTAAACCTTTTTAAGGAAAACCTTTGAAGTAGTCTATCGTATTTAAGATAAAATTACTCGTGTATCAAAAGTAATAATATTTCAATATAATCTACTATGTATGCAAGTGTATTTTTGGTGCTTGGAAGTATTCACATGATTAAATATTTTGTATGTACTTTCTACTTAAGTAGTACACACACCATTAACTAAATCCCTTCATCTCTGCAATAAACGTCACTCAGTTTTTTCAGAGACTTCTAATATACTTTGCGTTACTCACTTGGTGCAATATAGGAACAACTAGAATGGGTCTTCATTGGAGCACTATGTCCTCATGCTATAGTGGGTCATAAATAGTTCCCCCCAATGAATGAAGGATGTATGGCATGTACATATAAGCTATTCCTTTATTGATCCCCTTGGGGAAATTCAGTTTTTTTTTAATATATCTTTTTAAGATAAGATAAACAATAATAATAATAATAATAATAATAATAATAATAATAATAATAATAATAATAATAATAATAATAATAATAATAATAATAATAATAATAATAATAATAATAATAATAATAATAATAATAATAATAATAATAATAATAATAATAATAATAATAATAATAATAATAATAATATATTTGATTTGTAGATTGTGGAGTTGTGGAGCAAATCTCAAAGCGCTACATTGTAAAATAACATAAAAGCTAGCAAGAGAGTAAAAAAAGATAATGTAAAATAAGCAAGAGTAAGACTAAAACTAGTAAGGAGTAAAAAGAACACTATAGAACTAGTAAAAGAGTAGAACAAAAACATTAAATAAGAAGGGCTAAAACTGGTAAAAGAACATAAAATGTGTGGAGCTAAAACTAGATAAAAATCAACAAAAGGCTCTATTAAAAAGATGAGTTTTTAGGCCCTTTTTAAAAGCATCCACAGTCAATATAAAATACAATATCCGATAATCCATTTTCCCAATGATAAATCCCTATACGGGTGGATGGTGGAACCCATTACAAAAGGATTTGAAGCTAGAATTGGATCATTGGAATTGATCATTTTAAAGAACAAATTGGACATCTTCTTGCTCGTGTGTTTAATATTGTCTGTTTTCATTGAAATATGACATTAACATTAACATCGACTACAGCTCGGCATTCAATACCATAGTCCCCTCCATACTCATAGCCAAGCTCAGGGACCTGGGCTTGGGCTATGACCTCTGCCAGTGGGTCTTGGACTTCCTGACTGGCAGACCCCAGGTGGTGAGAGCAGGCAACTGCACCTCCTCATCCATCACCCTCAACATAGGGGCCCCCCAGGGCTGTGTTCTGAGTCCCCTCCTCTACTCCCTGTACACACACGACTGTGTGGCTCAGCGGAGTAGCAATACAATCGTCAAATTTGCTGACGACACAGTGGTGGTGGGCCTGATCTCTGCCAACGACGAGAGGGCCTACCTGGAAGAGGTCAAGGTCCTGGCGGGATGGTGCCAGGAAAACAGCCTCTCCCTGAACGTCAGCAAAACAAAGGAGATGATTGTGGACTTCAGGAGGTCGGGGGTCAAGGACTACAGCCCCCTCAGCATCGACGGGGCACCGGTTGAGAGAGTCAACAGCTTCAAGTACCTCGGAGCCCACATATCCGAGGACTTGACATGGACCATACACATTAACAGTGTGGTGAAGAAGGCACGACAACGCCTCTACTTCCTCAGGCGCCTAAGGAAGTTCCAAGTCAGCCAGAAGATCCTTAAGAACTTCTACTCATGTACAATAGAGAGCATCTTGACCGGCAACATCACCTCCTGGTTTGGGAATAGCACTGCAAAAGACCAAAGCAGACTACAAAGAGTGACACGTTCAGCCGAACGCACAATTGGAGGGGGGCTCCCCACCCTCCAGAACATTTACTACAAGCGTTGCAAGGGGAAGGCTAAGAGAATTATTAAGGACTCGAGCCACCCGAACAACTGCCTCTTTGAACTGCTGCCGTCAGGCAAGCGATACAGGAGTCTCAAGGCGAGCACAGAAAGACTCAGAAGTAGCTTCTATCCCCAGGCCATCAGGCTGCTAAACGAACAATGAATGAACACTACACAACAACAACCACCAAACACACATAGCACACACATCCACACGCACACACTCACTTTAAACAAACACACTGTAGCACCCACTACACACACTTTATAGCACACACCCACTTTAAACAAACACACTGTAGCACCCACTCCCCACACTTTATATTTATGGATGAAGGATTGCACTACAACTCGTACACCTTACTGTAAATTGTACCTAAAATTGTACCTCATCCCATTTCTGCTTTGCACTAGATAGTACTGTACATTAGTACACTGCATAGTATTGTGTATTGTATATTATATGGTAACTCAGAACATTGTACATATGTCTATACCGAACAACTGTGACCTCATTTTCTTCTTCTAAATTCATGCTATATTATGTTATTATGTTATTTGATACTATCTTGTCTAGCACAGTCTCTGGAGCGTAACAGTAAGAAGCATTTTGTATGAAAGTATTCTGTACTTCTGTATGACAACTATTAAAGAACTTGAACTTGAACTTGAACATATTAACATTGTCTCTAAGTTTTAGTAGTTGTGTGCTCTCACTATCTTGTTTTTATTAGTGTTTGTTTTAATGTTGTTATATATGTGAACATTTTCTGTATGCTGCCTTCTTGACCAGGGCTCACATAAATAAAGGATAAAAAAAAGAGGAAATTAATTCCCCAAAAAGTTTTCCTATTGCCAGATATGAAACATATTCCCACACGCTCATCCTTGTGCCTCTGTAACTTTCTGCAACAAAGCCCCAACATTGTGAGATATTGCACAGATTCACACACCAACACGCAGACACTACCAAATGCATAATGTCCAGGCTTCGCCTTCCGCGGACATAATTACAGCTTATCGGCTTATCATCAAAATAAAAATTAAAAAAGGTTTATTGTTTCACTGTTTTTGTCTGTTAATAAAAAAAATCTTAATTTTCAGATCCAAATACCTCTTCCCTCTTCATTGATGACTTTGGTGACTTTTACGAAGAGCTCAACTACACAAATGGCATTAATGACACCGACTTCATCCCTGACCCCATCACTATGTCCTGTGACCCCTTGTCCATCTCGAGTGCAGTGATGGTTGGTGTCTGTGTCTTTTATTCCCTCATCTTCCTGTTGGCGATCCCTGGAAACCTTGTAGTGGGAGTGGTCATTGGCTCCAGCAAGCAGACATTGTCTCCCTCTGACCTGTACCTCCTCCACCTGGCATTGGCTGACATTTTGCTGGCACTCACCCTCCCTTTTTGGGCCATAACTGTTATGGTGGGCTGGGTGTTTGGAGACGCCATGTGCAAAATAATCAGCCTCCTGCAAGAGCTTAGCTTCTATGCTAGCATCCTCTTCCTGGCTTGCATTAGTATGGATCGCTACCTTGTGATCGTGCGAGCCATGGAGGCACGTACGACTAGCAGACGTCTAGTCAGCTGGGGGGTTTGTATCATTGTCTGGTTTGCCGGAGGTCTGCTGTCCCTGCCGGCACTGTTAAACTCTTCCTTCCCTCACAGCGCCGGGCGATCAGTGTGTGCCGAACTCTACGACCCTGGCAGCGCCGATGAGTGGAGGTTGACCACCAGAGGCCTGCGCCACACCCTGGGCTTCATTCTCCCCCTGGCTGTCATGCTGACCTGCTACGGAGTGACCGTCAAGCGTCTCCTGCGGACCCGAGGCGGGTTCCAGCGGCAACGGGCCATGAGAGTGATCGTGGCCGTGGTCGTTGCGTTCCTGCTCTGCTGGACCCCTTACCACCTGGCGGTGATGGCAGACACCCTTCTCCGGGCCAAGGTGGTGTTGTACATGTGCCAGACAAGGAATGCGGTGGATAAGGCCATGTTTGCCACCCAAAGCCTGGGCCTGCTTCACAGTTGTGTCAATCCTGTGCTGTATGCATTTGTAGGGGAGAAATTCAGGAGGAATTTGATGCAGGTGCTGAGAAAGACGGGCATGGTCGAGAGAGTGTCGGTGACGAGGGCCAGCAGGTCCTCACTGTCATCGGAGATTACGTTCACATTCATGTAATGGCATCAAAGGGACACAAGTGTGTGTGTGTGTGTGTGTGTGTGTGTGTGTGTGTGTGTGTGTGTGTGTGTGTGTGTGTGTGTGTGTGTGTGTGTGTGTGTGTGTGTGTGTGTGTGTGTGTGTGTGTGTGTGTGTGTGTATTGTATTTACTGTATTGATTTGTGCAAGTGAGCTGCTTGCTATTTGTTTCTTCATGTACAATCTCACATCTTGCCTTTGACTCAGCCTAGTCCTAAAACAAAACACATCAACATCTCTATTAACTCTGCAATGTGCAATTCGTCTTAGTTTACAAACTTGTACATAGTAATTGAACGTAGTTGATCTTTACATCATGTATGCCAAATAGCAAAAGGCAGAAGTCATTACAAAGATTCAAATCTATGATGTCATCAAGATGTAATGTTTTGAGCTGAGAAAGATGGTAAAAGAAATGGTAGATGTGTCAGTGGTTTACGTGTATTCTGGGTTGAGTCCTCTTAGTTCTTTGGTTTCTTTTGGAGAGAGTTGTTCATGATTTGGCTCATAGAGTCTTCTGTAAAGAGGCAAGGTGCATTGAATGTGAAAACAGCCCTGATTATGAAAGATGCAAGACTTTACCCTCACACAGGATCTCAACCTTTATTGGCAGGTGACAATAATATTGACTAAATTCCTCTGAACCCAGCATTTGAAATACATTAAACGTTGTGGATTCACATTACCTCAATATTTAGACTAGGTACAGTATATAAGCTAAATAAATATGTTTTGTTTTTCAGGAGGACAGGAAAGTTGCTCTCGTAAGTCCAAAAGTCACCAATGGCTTTTCATAAAAAAACAACAAACAGTCAAACTGAATTTATCCAGGGACTACATTTTTACATTGATGGATCTCACATGGGAACCCCAACCCAGAGGTTGAGAATGCCTGTGTGAGATCAACACCTCCTCACTTTCCCAGATGTATGACAGAGGTTGTAATTTATGTATCACTGTAAATAATAGTGCAAAAGGAAAACAAACATGTTTTCCATCTATTTTCTTTCACGTGGAACTAGTGTTGAATTTGTCATCTGTACACAAAGGAAGCTGCCCAATGTAAACTCAAGATGCAAAGTCTTTCATTGTTTCTGTGTTTGTTGTTTTCATCCCCAGTCATCCAAAACTCTGACCATCTTGAGTCTTTATTTACCATGGGTAGGTTCACTGAGCACATGTGCTCCTTTTCAGCAACGCCCTGCGTTACACACACACACACACACACACACACACACACACACACACACACACACACACACACACACACACACACACGCCTACAACCACAGTCTTCTATTGATACTAAGCAGCTATACGGGAGCAGTTGGGGGTAAAAGGATATTTCACTTTAGTAGGAAACAAATCAGCAGCCTTACCTCTATCTAAAGTCATCTCCTAATAAGCTAGCAACCACTGCTGTCCCTGTCATCCGCTGTCAACATCACCATTCATCCCAGGTGTCAAGCTCCTCATTCACTTCCATTCATTTTGAGTCTAAATATCATACTTCTGAAATTATATTTAGACATGGTCCCCAGAATGAATGGAAGTGAATGAGGAGCCTGACACCTGTGAGAAATGGTGGTGTTGACAGCGGATGACAGGGACAGCAGTAGTCACTAGTTCATTAGTAGATGACTTTAGATAGAGGTAAGAGTGGGATGCCCCCCGGACCCCGGTTTTGAACGGGAACCGGTACTATATTAGAAAATACCGGAGTATTTATAAGCTCCGACGTCCTCGGTACTGCTATCGATACTCTAGAGAAATTATTATTATTATTATTATTATTATTATTATTATTATTTAAAAGTTGCGAACGATCCTCTCTCTGCACGAGAAGCGAGCCGCAGCCAGCGAGGCAATTATTACACACACTCCTCGCGAGTCGCTCGCTAGTGCTACACATAGACATACGGGTACTACATACGGGTACTCCTTAATGAAAGTGCTGTCCCCGACGCCCCGTGCTATAGCGCGCTGCACACAGACAGCAGCTCTGCATGCACTGAGTCGTGATCATGGCGGATAGAGCGAAGCGTTCTTCTAAAGTATGGATATACTTTACAAGGGTCAATGCCGACAATGCACGTTGCCACAAGTGCAACAAAACATTTGTCAGTAAGGGTGGCAATACGAGCAACCTATCAAAACATTTGTTGGCAAAACATGATATTAGCGTGCAGAAATGCGCCGTATTCGACTGCCTTGCGCGCAGTGGTCCATCTGCATCCACGTCCACTGCAGCCGGTAAGCCAAGATACGGAGTTTCCTAGGCTAATAACGAATTATTACAAATAAGCTAATAAACAAAATAATTGTTTAGCTACAAATACTACAATCTAAAAACTTTTTATAGATCGTCAAGCTGAGGCGTCAGCCACCAATGTGTCCCAGGCCAGTGAGCCCACCACACATCCTCCCTCTACCTCCACCACCCAAAGTCCTTTCACCCTAGCAGCTAGAGGAAGGATGACAGAGGATAGGGTGAACGAGTGTCACAGGGCTGTGACAAAGTTTGTTGTCAAAGGCCTGCACCCCTTCTCTACAGTGGAGTCCAAGGGCTTTAGGTAACAACTAATCATTCAGTGTATATCGTTTTTTTTGTATACATAGTTGTCTAACTTGTTTGTTGTTGTTGTTGTTGTTGTTGTTGTTGTTGTTGTTGTTGTTGTTGTTATAATATAAGTTATTATTGAAGCAGCTATTCCCACCACTCCACACAAATTTATAATAATTCAATCATTTCTAATCTTTACTGTAGGGAGATGACCAATGCTCTCAACTGCAAATATAAAAATCATAAAAAAATAATCAAAAAGAACCGATAAGAGTATCGATAAAGTACCGAACCGTTAAGCAGTATCGATAAGAGTAGTAGTATCGATAAAATCCTAACGATACTAAGACTGCTGATTGCTGACAAGATCTACTAAAGTGAAATATCCCGTTAAGTGCCTTCCCATCAAGGGAAGACATTCCACAATAGGGGTGTAAGTAACGGTACACAAAAACCACGGTTCGGTACATACCTCAGTTTTGAAGTCACGGTTCGGTACGGTGGGGGAAAGTTTGGCTTGCCATGTTCCACTCAGGGGTGATGTAGTGTGCAGTAACTAATTGTACTTGTCAACGAATATTCTATATTGAAATGAATAACCGACATGTAATTTTTTTTTTAAAGATTATACTAGATTGTGAAAAAAACAGCCCCCGGTGGGCGGTCGTTAGTTATTAACATACCGTTGTATTTGTTCGGTACACAGCCTTACGGAACCTAAGGTCCAGTAGTGAAACGGTTCGGTACGGATACGTGTACCTTTACACTCCTATTCCACATGTTGTATGCGGCTTCTGATGCCCAATGCTATGCACCCATCTGATTTCCATGTACACACCTCGTCTGGGAATGTTTGGTGATGCTTTTCTTGTTTTCCAATTCAAAATATGAGCATATGACCTTTCGGTTGTAAGGGTCACTAATCAAATACTTTATAAGGGCTCATCTTTTCTCACATTCTCTCAACATGACAGCGTAGTTATGATGAACGCACAAAAATCCTCTCAAACCGAACATTTTGGCCATTCCTCAACAGATAAGCAAAGTCAATACATTTGGCCTGATCATTATAGATAACCAATAGAGATGACTGACTGTATAGTTAATTAATATTCATGACATACACAAAGTGTATTAAGAAATATCAAGATTAGATGAGAAATATCCAACAACAAATAACATAAGCATATCCTGGGCTGATTTCGAAAATCCCTTTTCTTTTCTTTTGATGAAGGGGAACTTCACCAAAAAAAAAACAATGCTGATTTATTTTGCACATAATCTCACACATCCAAACACTCAACAGTTTTTCACACATTCATTTAGTTTGACAGTTATTGGGAGTAAATTAGTTTGAATATGGCCACAGTGATGTCACCCGTGTCCTTGTGTTGTGTTAATTACAGCTCAGTGAAAATAGCAGTCCCTATAAGACAAGGTGTTGCTATAGCAGTCCCTATAAGACACAGTGTTGCTATAGCAGTCCCTATAAGACAATGTGTTGCTATAGCAGTCCCTATAAGACAATGTGTTGCTATAGCAGTCCCTATAAGACACAGTGTTGCTATAGCAGTCCCTATAAGACACAGTGTTGCTATATACTTACTTTTACTTAGGCCTTTTATTCCTTTCGGAACATAGGCCATTGATGAAAAGTTTCTACCCCCGTCTGTCTTGAGCTATCCTCTCCAGCTGTTTCCACGTCAGTCCCCTCGTCTTGAGTTCCTGCTCAGTGTCTCTTCTCCAGGTGTTTTTGGGTCTTCCTCTGCCTTGCTTGCCTTGTGGGTTCCAGGTTAATGCCTGTTTAGTTATTGCGGTTTTGTGTCTTCGAAGTGTGTGCCCAATACAGCTCTATTTTCTCCTGGTCAGCTGGGCCTCCACTGATTCTTGCTTGGTGCATTCCCACAGCTTGATGTTGGTGATTGTGTTTGGCCAGAAGATCCTGAGGATACGTCTCAGACAATGGTTGATGAAGGTCTGCAGTTTATTGATGATGTTAGTGGTGGTTTTCCAGGTTTCAGAGCCATATAGCAGTACGGATTTGACGTTGGAGTTGAAGTTATGTATCGTGGTGGCTCCCACTCTGCTCACTATTGGAACATTCCCTATCACATACTGTGAATTTGAAAACTTTCAGCCACAATGCACCTACACCTGTCCGGCTACGCCCACACTAACATAAGCGAGGGGTGTGACCGTACTTCCGCTCTTCCCTTTCTTTCACCTCACGGAAGTCCGTGGCAGTGCACAACTTCGCAGCGTTAGAAAGTTTGTTAGTAATTAGATTAGTCATTTGTGTTGCTGTTTTTTCTTTTTCCTACTCTCCCTTTTAAAATGACATCACCACCGGGACCTGAAGATTACCGTTCAGGCCTCCACCAGCGCTTCACAGTCGCAACCTCCTCTGTGCGTCACGGGGGTTCCCTGACTCCACGTTTGTGGCAGGCAGGTGAGCCACAGCGGCGCGCAGAGCTGGGCGAGCGTCGCCAGGCAGCCGTCGAGCACCCCTCTCCACCGGGGGACAGTCGGCTAGTCCGACAGTCTCTTCGGTGGGTGGTGACTTGCGGCGCAAGCTCTCCGCTTCTGCCCGCTCCCGTCATTCGGCGGTGAGCGGCAGGGGTGGGTGGTCCGGCGGTTGTGTTGCATATACAGGGCCCGAGGCGTTCGGCTCTGCAGAACAGCTGGCTGCGAGCAGGGATTCTTCCGTTTCTTCTCCGTTGCGTCCAATGGAGACAGAGGATTACATGGAGGGGGTGGGGGAATTTCGGTTCGACGCCCCAGCAGAATCGGAGCCACCTCCTCCTCAGGGAGTTTCAGAGGGGGCTCTGGTCTCCTGCTGGGAAACCTCGTACTCTGAGACTGAATTAAACTTGCCAACTCCGAGACAAGATGCCCCTTCTTCAGTGTCGGGCGTCGGCTCCCACCTGCCAAGTGGTCTGAGCTAACCGAGCGAGAGGGATACGAGCGAGGCAGAAGAGAGGACGCAGGGAGAGCTGCATGCTCTATTTCCCGAGCTCATGGTGGCAGCTGCGTGAGTGAATGGGATCCCGCTGCCGACGCCACTGCCGACGCCTGTTCCCGATGACATGATAGGCCATGCCTTTCAACGCCGCCCTGTGAAGGAGCCGAGCGTTGTCTGCCCCTTTTTCCCATCTATGGGGGCCTATGTGTCTCGGGGACAGGTGATCCCCCGCATCGTCGGCCTCTCCTCCACCTACGTGCCATTTATGCAGGTGGAGGGGTTGGTTCAGGGGTTAAGGGACGGGGTGCCATGGCTTGACAACCCGATGGCATCCGTCCTTTGCCCCGAGATGGTGTGGGAACCCAAGAAGAAGTCACTTCCGAAGGGGAAGTCGGCTCGGCAGTTGGCCTACTGGAGTGACCAGGCCTACATCGCCTCGACGCAGAGCCTAGCTGCGTCCTCTAATATCGCACAGCTAGCGCACTTCATGTCGGGGCTGCTGGCGGGCGAGGAGGACCTGAACGGGGAGCAGCGCTTCCTCCATGCCCAGGCGTTGGGTCATGCCCAGGGTGCCATCCTCCACCTCACCCAGCTACAGGCCGTAGCTGCGGGGAAGCTACGCGTTCTGGCCACCTTGACCCAGCGACACCTTTGGCTGGAGCAGGCGTCGTTGGGCGAGCGACGGCGGATACCCCTCCTCTTGGCCCCCCTGTCTGACGCTGGACTGTTTGGCTCGGCCATGAGCGAAATGACGGCCGCCTGCAGAGAGATGGAGGAGCAGTGGTCTGTCCTCGTACAGCATTTCCCCCGGTCCAGCTCCGCCGCGGCCAGCCACCAGAGGGACCGGCACCTGGGGGGACAGGTAGGGACCTGCGTGCCCAAGCTGCACCCCAGAACCGTCCCTCCGGGCCGGCTGCCCGAGGGGGCAAGCTACGCCCTGCACGCGGCGGGCGATGGCGGCCTTATTTCCCTCTCCGGCTGTGTATTTAACACCCTGTTATTATTTTCCCGCCCCCCCAAAGGGTCCCTCCTTGAGGTGACTATTTTTGTTGTAACAAAACGTGTGATTATTCACTGTATTTTGGGTATGGGTACGAAATAAGCAATAAAGACTGGGCAGCGTTTTCCTTGTATAAAAAGAGTTATGCGATTCATGTGGTAAACACGTTTTTTGAACAAACGTAGCCTCTGAATCTGCGAATGGTGTTGCTATTTGTTAGCTTTGCAAAGCTGGTACATTTAGCATGTAGCCAAGGGCTTTGTCCCTCTCTTCACTCCGCCAGTATTTCACTTTACGTAGTAAAGAGTAGACATGGCGGGTGGCAAGTTTTTCGTGGGTAAATCCGTCTTTTACACAGACGAGGTTAACGGCTGTACTTTGGTCATGCAAATGTGAAGCGAATACGCTTGTATGTGCTTTTCATTTATAACACACCGTACGGCTGGTAGCCGCGCCTCTGTCTTCATTTTCTTATTGCTTCATATCTATGTTGGGTAGTTGAGGGAGGGGTGAGGATAAAACCCCCTGGATATGATTATATCCTTTACAAAACTGACTATGGACGGGGAGGTTGTGGTTCGAAAATCGAACGCTCCTCTCTCTTGCTAAGAGCAGGGCCCGTCCTATCAGCCTCCTCGACGTTGCGTATCCTCGCTCATCACAGGGAGGAGGGGGGGGGGGGGGATTCCCCATTTCCCACACCGACCTTAGTGGGTGGGACTGGGGGTTCCCCGGCCATTGAAAATGTCACAGGCTTTCTCGTTTTCTTATTGGCTGAGCGATATATCCATGAGTTAAAGTCTGCTGTTGTCTTTTCTGATCTGCATCCTCTTGACGGTTGTGTGTATTGGGCTGTGCTGATGTTGTGCCCATTCTGCAATCTGTTAAATAACATTTTCATTCATTTATTCACTCACGTCGAGGATAAACCCAGCGTCTTCCCCTCTCATATAAAAAGCAGAATTTACAGGGTTTTTCCCCAGGCTCTGTATATAAAACCCTGTGTCAGTGTCCTTTTTCGGGACCGGTTCCCTCCTGGTCATCCCAGACAGAGCCCCTACAACGTTTCTCCCCCCTTTCTTGTTAGAATTCGCCGCCACCATTCTCAGGTTTTACAAGTTCATAAATCAGCGATTGGTCTTACGGGACCGGTATCAGCGCTGGCTCGAGCGTGTTTTTCAGGTGTTTATTTGATTCCGCCTTCGGGACTGGTGCGCCCTGGTATGACCAACAACATAAAACAGCGTTTTTATGTGGTCGGCCGGGAATTAAATTTTTTTATCTCTACCGAGCGCCAGCTCACTAGGCTAGCTCGAGGGCTCGCGTGCATCTCCGGGGGAAGATGACGGGGTAGGTCAAACATCGGCAGGGGGGTTTCACGCCCGTTAGGTGGGCCACCGGGAGTCTGCGTGCAGACCATCTTGGTGGCGCCCCCTGTGATGTTTTTGATCGAAATGTGTACCTAACCCCCTCTCCTCAGCGTGTAAGGGCACAGGACTCATCCTGGTCACGCCAGACCAGATCAGTTTAACCCGGTGCCCGCCGGGTCACAGATACGTTCTGATTAACCCGAAGGGCCCTGAGCTTTTCCGGGGAGAAAATGCCAGGGCGGGCCGGACGCCACGGGGGTTGATGACATGAATCTTGTGTGTCATAGAAATGCCACTATGAGTTGAAAATGGGGGACCCCGATGTAGACAAGACAAACGTCTTCCTCTAAAGAGGATCTACATCCCCTTGACAGTTGTGTGCGTTGGTCCATACTATGTTGTAGCCTTTCTGCAAAACTGTTAAGTGGGTTTTGTCCTTTCTCCATTCATTTCACCCCTCCCTCCCCGCTCGACCGGGGGGTGGGGGGGGGGCCGTCGGGGGGGCTGCTTATTATCAGTCAGCTCCACTATGCGCCCCTGTGTAGTTCCCGGTCCTCCAGGCACAGGTCGGGCCTTGCCCTCGTTACCTGTTGGCCTGGGTTAACCCTTTTTTAAGACTGAAACGCCTTAAACTGCATTGTATAGCATGTGTATACGCACAATTGTGTTTCCCGTTTTTTTTTATGGGTTAAGGAAGCAACCCTTTTCTGTTGTGCTGGTTGTCTCCCCGGTATGCCGGTAGCGGAGCCGACTCTCTGGTAGAGCCCAGGTTTGACCCCGGCTCCCCGAGAGTATGCCCTAGCATGTTTTATGACGTCTACCAATTGTGTCAAACTCTTTCTCTGAACCCCAACCCTGCAGGATTGATAAATTGGCGGGATCAGGGTTAGTGGCGAGGTCAGTTTACTGACTGTTTTTACAGTCAGCCCCTTTAGGCATGCCTGTGTAGTTTGCAGTCCTCCGGGCGCAGGTCGAGCTCTGCTCTTGTTACCTGTTGGCCTGGATTAAGGGATCAACCTCCTTTTTGGAGTGTTTGTCTCCCCGGTGCGCCAGCTGACCCCACAAGATTATGGGGGGAAGCCTCCTCGGAGTCTCCTCCTCAGGGAGTTTCAGAGCCTCCTCCGGAAGTTCTACAGAGCCTCCCCCCCTCAGCGGAGCCTCCTCCTCAGAGAGGGAACCTCCTTACAGAGCCTCCTCCTCCGGGAGTTTTTCAGAGCCTCTTCCTCAGGGGGTCTTCGCAGCGTGCCAGGTGGAGAAGGGCCTTCACCTGTTGTAGGCCCTGTCCGATATGCTGGCGGTGTAGAGGGTGGTGTCACCAGTGAACGCCTGGAGAGGTCTCGATACCACAGTCTCGTTGACCTCACCAGGCCCCTTTTCTGGGGGTCCTGGCCCCCGGACTCTGCGGTAAGTCCGCCTTGTGTGGCCTGGGGCGCCCGCTGCTACGGCTTCACCCGCGGCATCGGGTTTTTTTTAATCCCGACCCCTCGGAATACCTCTGACAACCCCGACCCCACGAGGTGTGGGAGCAGTGACGTGGGCTTTTGTTTTCACGTACGTTCCCTGGTAGCGATGAGCTCTGGAAATAGAGCACGCAGCTCTCCCTGCGTCCTCTCTTCCGCCTCGCTCGCATCCCTCACACTCGGGTAGCTCAGACCACTTGGCAGGTGGGAGCCGACGCCCGACGCGGAAGAAGGGGCATCTCGTCTCGGAGTTGGCAAGTTTAATCCAGTCTCAGAGTACGAGGTTTCCCAGCAGGAGACCAGAGCCCTTCTGTCCCGCGGTCTGCTCACCCTGTGCGTTTGTTGGGTGCTGTCCCCTCTTTCGCACAGTCGGTGTCATGTCCCCCCCCCACCCCTCACTAGGGGGGGTGGGGGGCCCGGACCCTCCCCGGTATTCTGATGGTTGTAGGGGACCTCAGCGGGTACATTTGTCGGGCTCTCTGCTCTGCTCCTCTCTTGTGTTCCAATAGTGAGCAGAGTGGGAGCCACCACGATACATTGATTGATTGATTGATTGAAAACTTTATTAACAGATTGCAGAATGGGTACATTACAGTACAGCTCAATACACACAATTGTTAAGGGGATGCAGACCAGAGAAAGACTTTCGTCTTGTTTACATCAGGGTCCCCCATTTTCAATTCATCAGGACATATATGACATACATGACATACAGATAGTCAGTACTGCTACATCTATACATTTATGACATACCAGATTTGCAAATACAGTACTGTTTGTGATACAGAAGGAGTCAGGAAAAGGGAGTATATACATTTGACGTAGAAACTGTACATTGGAGAGGAGGTTGGGTGGGGGGGGGGTTGGGTACACTGGGATATTGACAACCATACTGGGTAATCTACATTGGAGGTGGTTGGGGGGGGGGGGGCACACTGTATAAACAAGCAAAACTGTACATTGAGGGGGGGGGGGAGACACTGTACAAACAAACAAAATTGTACATTGGACTATTGACAAAACCATACTAGGTAAATGACTGTACATTGGAGGGGGTTGGGTTAGGATATTTACAGGGGCCAGTGTTGAATTGCAGTCTCCCGTAGGTGTCCCTTGAGAGAGGTTTTGAAAGTGGGTAGTGATCCACATTCCTTTACAGCTTTGGGTAGGGCGTTCCACATTGATGTGGCATAATTGCGAAACGTGTTTAGTCCCTTATTTGAGCCGAATCTGGGTTTAACATGATTTGTGGAGCTCCCTCTGGTGTTGTGATCGTGGTATTCACTGACCTTTGGGAAGTATTTTGACATGTACATGGGTACCTTGGTCGTGTAGTGTATCTTGTAGACCAGGCCCATTGCAAGTTGCTGTACTCTGTCGTCTACTCTAAGCCATCCTAGGTTGTCAAAGTGGGCAGGGGTGATGTGGGTTCTAGGAGTAAGGTCAAGCAGTAGTCTGACCAGTTTGTTTTGAGATGTTTGTAATTTTGTTTTTAGCGCCTTTGAGGTGCTTTGGTACCATGAGGTGCAAGCATAGTCGTAGTACCCCTGAATGAGTGCTCCTGCCAGAGTCTTCAGGGTATTCTTGTTTACCAGAGAGGAGATCCGGTACAAGAATCGAGTTCGTTGGTTGACTTTTTGTATTACATTGGATGCCATTTTGTCACAGGAGAGATTAGCCTCTAGGATGGAACCCAGGTATGTAATTTCATCTTTCCTTGTGACAATATTGTCACCCACTGTAACTGAGAAGCCGTCGGTCTTGCTGAGTTTGTTATTTGAACCGAAGAGAATGGACTCTGTTTTGCCCATGTGTAATGATAGTTTGTTATCAGCGAGCCATATGCAGATTCTGCCTAGTTCCGAGCTGAGGGTTTTTTCAACCTGTAACTTGTTCTTGTCAGAGACCAGCAGGGCTGAGTCGTCCGCAAACAGGAACAAGTTGCAGTCACAAGCTGACGACATGTCATTTGCATAAATTAGGAACAGTAGCGGTCCTAGTATGCTTCCTTGTGGAACACCACAGCTCACTGTGAGGGGGGGGGATATGGTACCGTTTACCTCCACCATCTGTTCCCTCCCCTCAAGGTAGGATTGCATCCAGCTCACTGATAGACTATCAAAACCAATTGCTTTTAGCTTGTCAATCAGAATGGAGTGATTGACCGTGTCAAAGGCCTTTTGTAGGTCCAGCATGACCATGCCGCAGTATTTGCCTGCGTCCACCTCTTGTTTGATGTGGTCATTCAAATAGAGAAGGCATGTGTCAGTGGAGTGGGATGTTCTGAAGCCAGATTGGAATTCGTAGATTAGATTTTTTTCCGCTAGGTACTTTTCGACCTGTTCGTAGACTATCTTTTCCATGACTTTCGAGATGGAGGTGAGAATAGAAACAGGGCGGTAGTTGCCTGGGTCTAATTTGCTGCCCTTTTTGTGCAGAGGGGTCACCCTCGCAATTTTGAAGTCCTTGGGGACGTGTCCCTGTTTTATGGAGAGGTTTATTATGTGTGTGATGATTGGGGTGATGGCGGCTGCTGAGTCTCTGAGGAATTTGGAGGGGATGTTGTCATGGCCAGTGGCCTTGTTAGGTTGGAGGGCGCTCAGTTTATTGAGTACCTCATCTGTTGTTACCATTTCCAGCTTGAAGTCGTCCTTGCGGACCCCTAGGTTTTTGTAGTAAGCTACTATGTGTTCTACCCCATAAAGCCCTGAGTGGGAGGGTAGTTTGTTTACCAGTGTTGTGGCTATGTTTGTGAAGAAAATGTTTAAGTAATTGGCTACATCCAGCTTGTCTGTGATGAGCGTGTTGTCCGTTTTTATGTTTATGTTTGAGAATCTGGTTTTAAGTTTTTTACTGCATCCTAGTTGATTATTGAGTAATTTCCAAAGTTCACGTGGTTTGTTTTTGTTTTCCTCGGTTTTGTCATTGATGAAATTCTTTTTTGCAGTTTTGATCATGGAGTTTACGTCGTTTCTTAGTCTGTTTCTTTCTAGTTTGAGTTCAGTCACGTGGGCTTGGAGTTCACTGCTCGTGCTTTTAGTAAGCTTTGACTGACTTTTACGAAATTCAGAGCATTTTTTGTCTCTGGTTTTCATAGCGGCCAGTATTTCGGAGTGCATCCACGGCTCAGCGCGATTTTTTACCCTGGTGGTTCTTAGGGGGGCCATGTCGTTTAGTATTGTTGAGAATTTGGTTTTGAAACCAAGCCATGTTTCTTCAACCAGTGTACCATTGAGTTCATCTGACCAGTCCAGACTCTCCAGTTCAAGGTTGAAGGCCTCTCTACATAACAAAGGTTATCCTATAACCCTAGTTATGTGAGTGGTGGCGAGCACTCTGCTCTTCACTCACTGAGGACCCCTATTGGTCTTCTGTTTTAAAGACTAGGGAAGAGCGGAAGTACGGTCACACCCCTCGCTTATGTACATGGGCGGGTGTGGGCGTGGCCGAACAGGTGTAGGTGCATTGTGGCTGAAAGTTTTCAAATTCACAGTATGTGATGGGAAATGTTCCAATAGTGAGCAGAGTGCTCGCCACCACTCACATAACTAGGGTTATAGGATAACCTTCGATTTTGAGCTTGGTGTTGAGTTTGATGTTTCGGGTTTTCCAGATCTTGTTTAACATCTTGAATGTTGCTCTTGCTTTTCCTATTCTTGTCCTTACGTCTTCCTCAGTCCCGCCATCCATAGCTATAACACTACCCAAGTATGTAAATTTGTCAACCTCTTCCAGTGTCTGGCCCCCGATGGTTATGTGGTTTGTGCTTTTATGATTGACTCTGATTACTTGAGTTTTTGGTCCATTTATTTTGAGCCCAAGTCCAGCTGCAGTTGTTTCTAGCAGCTGGGTTTTGTCTTGCATCTGTTGATGCTTGTGTGAGAGTAGTGCCATGTCATCCGCAAAGTCCAGGTCTTCGAGGTGCTCTGTTAGACTCCACTGGATGCCAGTCTTCTTATTGGTTGTGGTTTGTCTCATGATGCAGTCGATGCATAGGAGGAAGAGGAAGGGGGAAAGTTAGCCCTGTTTCACGCCGGTGAGCACTTTGAAGTGTTCTCGTGCACATCCGTCATGTAACACTTGGCATTTCATGTCCTGATACATGTTCTTGATTATGCTGCTGTATTTTTTATACTGTGTTGCTATAGCAGTTAGGTTAGGTTAGGTTTACTTTATTTGTTCAAGGGGGACAGTGTACATTAATAAAACATTTTACAAATGTAAATGCACCCAATTTTAGCCAAAAGGCTAATTTCCATTGGCAGTCCCCCTGCCAGAAGGTACAGGCTAAAATCCTGTGTAAAAAAAGGGTTAGCAATAAAAACAGAATAAAATCAAGATAAATAACATTAGAATAAAAACACAACAAAAGCACATAGACATAGTAGGGATACAGGTCACAATACAGTCATGGACACAAGGACAGAGCACATCATGACATATTAAGAGACCCAGACATAGACAGACGCACCATATCCACACACACACATACACACACAGACACCTCAGTGTTGACAGTCCCTATAAGACACAGTGTTGCTATCTTTTCATCTACATAATTTCATGGTGCTGTAATTAGGACACAAGGATTCAATGTCCCCGATGACATCAATGGTCTCATTTACTGTCAATAACTGTCAAACAAAGTTAATGTGTGTAAAACTGTTTAGAGTGTGAGATTATGTGCAAAATAAATTAGCATTGTTTTTTTTTGGTGAAGTGCCCCTTTACGGAGAGTAGACAGTCCACTAGTATTTATTCTATTTTCTGTCTCTTTATTGAGATAGTTGGAGGGCTGTACAGGAGAACACGCTCTGTCTGGATGCCAGGCCAGTAGGGGGCAGGGCCACGTGCTTTCAGGGGTGGGGGTCTTGAACCATTTGGCCTCAACCATTACTACACCAACCTCTAGGGGGGAGGTGTGTGTGTGTGGGGGGGGGGGGGGGGGGACTTCCCCTCTATTCTATGTAACCATTCAGAATCTTGTCAACAGTCCCGTACCTTCTCCTCATATAGTTAACAATGCCTCCCTGTGGTCTGAAATGCAAATAGCATTGTATTATTGCTAAGCAACAGCATGGGTATTTCTGAATGCAAAATAGTGTTATACAAAGCTCATGTATTATGTCAATTGGCTATTTTGAGAATCTGATTACTTTCATATCTTGTAGAGGGAAAACAGGGTTTAAAAAGCGTATTGATACTTTTCTTGTTATTTTTTTGGTAGTTACACTTTTTTTTCTTTCATGATGCTAATTGCACAAGTACGTATACATTCTGTAACATATACAACTAACCTGTCGACAATGACTACATTTCCCCATCAGGGACAACAAAGGTCTACTAATCTACTAATATTAGTCGCTGGGCAGGCAATCATTTATCACATCTTTACTGTCACTCAGACTCATTAAGACCCTAGGGATGTCTGTAATCCCTTCATAAACCTGTCATGTACTGTTTTTTGTCGCTCTGACAAAAAAAACAGCCACCACAATAACCTGTATATGAGTGGATAGTGTTTACACTGTGCAACCATATTGGCCCACTTTTATACTTTAGTCACCCCAATGTAAGCCTCCACATTTGACCTACAAATTATATCTCTGTCCTCCTCAACCCCCACCCTCTCTGCCCAGAGTGACACCTGCCCACATGTACCGCTGACCACGGGTTGGCTAAAAATGACAAGGGGCGGGAGCTTAGAGGGGTGACTGGACAGACGTATCAGCACGCAGCTGTCATTCTGACGCTTGCTGTGCCGTGGCTGTCATTTCCCCTTAGGAACTCACTGGCAGAGGTAGAGGGGGAGATCATGAGCGAGAAAGTGTAGCTGCATGGGACAAGCCGGGGAGGGACACATTTCTGTGACAGGGACCTGATGCACCCGTTCAGTCGGACGCCAAGAGAGAGAGAGAGAGACCCTGGAGGTAAAGAGGAAAGTCACTGGAGAGAGACGCTTGCCCTTCTTCTGGCCAACTGAAACTGGGAAAACTGGCACAGGAGGTGTGAAAAGAGAGACCGGCGCTGGAAAAAGAGGGCGAAAAGAGAGACCGGTGTGGCAAGAAAGGGGGTGAAAAGCAGAGGCCACCACTTCCCAAGAGACAGGAGAGCTGTTAATGCAACATGATCCAGTAGGTCCTGCCCTAAAAATACCTCCGAGGGCAGGAGGCACACGCTCTCTATCTGCTTCATTACTAGATAATAACCTATTTATTTGTCCTGAATGGACAGCAAGGGAGGCAACAGGATAGGAGTTTGAAGATTTATTTTAGCTATTAGCTTTGTTTATACGAATACATTTGCTGAACTGGAGCTACAGCCAGTGCTGTTCATTTATATTAAAGTGTAGATAGTGTAGGCCACATATATATATATTATTTTCCATTTAGTCCTAGATCACTCCAATGCCCTTATCGCATGTTGTAATCTGCTCGGGGTTGACAGTATTGAGAGAGGACCCGGTCCATGTTGAAACGGCACCCAGTTACACAGTCACAGAAGTCACAAGAGAACCTACCTAATCTGTACAGCCATGAGGAAAGCAGAGGTGCAGATGAATCTGAAGAAAGGAGCAGATGAGGGGACACACAGGGCGGCTCCACCGAGCCCCGTCATCCCCCCGAAAAGGTCCAAATCGAACTCGGACCTGTTGGTACCCGATCCTGGAGGGTCCGGTCTTCCCACGCCAACTCCACCCGCCTTTATACGCAAAATGAGGAACGCTGCCGTGGGGACTGGCTGTGACATCCGCCTCAAGGTGTCAGTGGCCGGGGACCCCCAGCCATCCCTGTACTGGTATCACAACGATGACCTGCTCAACATGGATAACCAGGAGTATGGAGGTCTCTGGATTAGGGATTGTAAACCCAGTGACGCCGGCCTCTACACCTGTATCGCCAGCAATCACCTTGGGGAGGCGCGGAGCAGTGCTGTACTAGCTGTCCTGGACCTGGGTGAAGGTAATATTGATGAAAACACACTGGTCACTGTTTTGGCTGCTGTAAGCCTCCACACTGAAGTTGTGTTTTAGGGGTTTTCGGAATGAAATGCTCCTGGTTACATACGGGTGTGACTTGGTCAAATGTGTGTAGATAGAAATGGTACGAAGCAAACCTATGATCAGAATGCCCTTTGTCACGCATTTGTTCTCTCAATTATGTTACATTCTCTCATTAACTGCGTTTACTGGGGATATACTGGGTAATCATGGTAAGACATGAGTGGATAGACATTCTTACTTAAGCCCTTTGATCCTCTAGGGAGCATAGGTCATTGACATATGTCTGCCATCCCACACGGTTCTGGGTGAGCCTGTCCACGTTGTGACAGTTGTGTCCACCTTTTGTTTGTTGGAAGAGGGTGGATCTCTCTTCCTCAGCTGTTCCTGGGCCAGCCACAGATTTACATTTTTGATTGAAGTTTTTTTCTAGATAGATTTGAGAGAAAAACAGACTTATTATCAGAGTACCCAGTGTCATCCAGGCGTTCATTTTCAATATACAGTGCATCCGCTCATTGGGCCTCATTTACCAAACAAAAAACACAAATAAATGTACAAAGAGCAATTTAAATGATTTACTTAAGTGCACTCAAACAAATGTTCTCTTAAAAATAGATTATATTCCTTGGAAACAGTTGGCATACATATTATGTGTTTTGCACATGTAAACATATCTCATTTACAACAACCTGGATAAGCTCTTATCCCAACAAGTGCTGAATAACATACATTGGATACACTGATATTACAGTAACAGGGATATTGAGATCATATCTGATTTACTGTTTTTTTTTCTTAGCTCAGTTTCCATTGACCATATTCACAAGGCGTCCATTTTGCTCTTATGCTCAGGTTGGGATTTCTTCCCACGTGGGAACAGGGTGGAAAGAAATCTGCCATGTGAATATGATCAATTGTAATATATGGGGATATACACATGTGGAGAAGAAATATGTAGATGAGCAGTTTATCCAGAATATGACTTTAACAAGGATCTGAGCCATTATAGTATTAGCCATATGGGGTGTGAACACCCTTTGTGAAATTACACTATTCTTTGTATATTTCGGGGACCTCCTCAAGGATCCCCTGGCACGTCCTATAAGAAATGCTGTGTGCAGTTGGATTTCTGTAAGAACACCTATATGAGTGTGTTTTCATGCACACTGTTGCTATTAAGTACCTTAAGCTGAACCATTATCTAAAAAAAAATCCTAACCCTAACTAACCGTACTGTCATGCACTTGTCCTAATAAACTAACCTACACTGTAGCACTCAACACTTTGATGAACATTGTTGCTCAGCTGATAGAGTTGTGCCCTTCCTGATGGCTTGTCATACAGAACATGTAAGTCGCTTTGGATAAAAGCGTCAGCTAAATGACTAAATGTAAATGTAAATGTAAATGTTAAGCTCTTCAATGGGATATGGTGTTTATCTTCACACCCAAATCACAAATAATCCACATAGGCCTACTGTGAATATTATCTTGGGAAAAAGAACACAGACCACAAAACCAAACAGGCTAAGGTGTATAGAGGCTTTCACTGGAATGCTGTTGCTAGGGAACAGTTTGGACCCAAATGTACTGTAGATTAGATTAGATTCAATTTATTGTCATTGTACAGAGTACAATGAATTGAAGTTGGCATCTAACCTTTCCTGTCACTTATTGCATTAGCAAACATTGCAACAGGAAATAATTTAGAATGTTATTGTTGTCACTTTGAAGCCATCTTATACATGCCTCAGAATACCGGTTAATATCATATCTCTGCTTTCATTTCCTGGTTTCCCATCATAGGAGCTTATCCTGGCTACTGCAAATTAGAAATGTTTTTTTACATGCCTTAACTCGAAGGCATAGAGTTATCCCAAAATATTAGTGTTAATGTATTGTATGTTGAGTTGTAAAACCGTTCTGTATCATCATTGACTCACTAGTGTTTCTTTTCACTCTCATCTAAAATCAACACACCTGAATGTTTTGATCAATTCAGTTGCACTAGATTCTAGAGTCTAGAATGCTGACATTCCCAATGCTGATGTGACTTCAAAACATTGCACTGTTACTATTTGGCGTTTTTCAAGTTACTAGAAATTACATTTAAGCGTTTTTCATGTCTTTACTAGAAATTACATTTAAAGAGAAAATCCACCTCAAAACAGAATTTACATGATGGTATTCCAAATATCTTGGATAAATAAAGCTGCAATAATATTTTAGGAGCTGTTGTATACAAAGCACTCGTTCCTCTTTCTCCCAAATCTGACACCTCGTCTTGTTTGGCCAAAGTGATCATTGTAAATACATCACATACAAACATAACACTGTCTTGATGGCACAATATTGCTGTAACTAAGAGATTCACTGAAAAAAAAATGTTCCTGCATGGATTACTAGATTTCAACTAAACACATAGACCTTTCTCTTGGACATTTCCTGGTTGTTAAACTAGGTAAATACTTCACCTACAAACAAAATAATGTTCTGACAGGCAGCACGGTATTGATGTAATTAGGAGAGTCACTGAACAAATAAATGCTTAGGTTTATAAAATAAGCAGAGCTAAACCATGGGCCAGGTTTTGTCAACAAAGAAAATAAATTATGAAATAATAACAGCAGGGTTGATCGGCTCAACAAGATCCTCTGATAGCATAAGAAGTTTTGAAAATGTAAAAAAATGCTGTCAGAAAATCAATATCTATGAATAGACTACTGTCTCTCAAAGCTGGAATTCAGAAAATGTGTGATGTCATAAAGTGACACCTTTTGGAGTTGGTCCATTGGCAATGTATTAGTGACCGACTTTGTGGGCTAATATCATTAGTTTGAGCCATTATATCCAAATTAGTTTTATTTTAATGTAGGGCTTACAGCTCTGAATTAGAAGATGTACCCATATCCCAGTAAAATCATCATGGGTTACTGTCATAGTGTCCTAGGAGTTAAATCACTATGGTTAATGTCATAGTGTCCTATAGTTGTTCTGCTATACACTCTCTATGGAGCAGGATTAGTCTCTTGATGACTTCATCACTAGTCTTGCCTCCCTGGTGTTCAGCTTAAAGAAAGACTTGTTAATATTCACAAATCTACAATGAGTTGTACGGTATTATAGATGTAACATGTGTGAATTCTATTTTAGGTTGCATTTCCCCTTTAAAATAGTCCCTTCCAAGGTCCCATGGAACCAATTCAAAACCCCATGGTTCGTTTTCAAAGAGGCATAGTTGTCAATCTGAAAATGTTATTGATTCCTGTTTAATTGACTTTTGTAACATAGAAGGTTTTCATTGTCAGTAGTAACATGCATCTCATGTATCACCTCTAAGGACATTGGACTGTTAGTGCTGATATCAATGATAGCCGATATTATTGTTCAGTGGAAACTTTTCAGATGAGTAATAACATATTTTCCTGCTGATGAACGGGCTCACATCACAAGTATACGTTATGATTTATCAGTGTTGAAGCATCTTTCATCAATCAAAACCATGTGTGTGTTTGGATTGCATCACAATATGTTGCAGAGAGAGAGGCCTCGGCTTAGACACTAACTGCTTCTAAGCAACAGCATGACGTTCCGGGCAAGTTCAAGACCGAGCAAGGTGTAATAACAGTTTGCTAACTGTCTCATATAACAGACTGTTGGTTGGTTGGATGGTGGGTGGGTGGCAGCAAGCAAGGAATAGTGCAGTGTTATTATTATGTTTTTCTTTTGGTCCATATTTCATAATGACAATGTTTTGAAGCCTGGAGTTAATGAGGGAGACCCTCATTTTCAATGGTGCCAAGTGTACACAACACACAACAGGTTGTAGATGTAACCACAAATGAATAGTAAAAAATCTGCCACTTAGAATGATAAAGGAAGGGACTAATTAAATGATCATATTAGAGGAATGACCTTTATGCCAGAACATGTCTGATTGTCTTTATGTTATTAGGCTTACTGTTTTTTTTATTTTTATGTTTTATGTTTCTTGTGTATACGTATATGTACTACATGGCTTAAGAAATTACCTAATTCAATATTGGTGATCAACAATAATTAATTTTATTGCATATATATTGATATCTCTAGGCATACATCTGAGCACTTTAGTGAATGTTTACATGATTGATGGATTAGTATGAACTTTTATTTACAATTAATGTGAAACATTTCCTCCACGATTGCACTACATTATTTGACATGATACAGTAATGTTAGGCCTGCGTACAGATAAGGTTAGGTCTTAAATCCGGGATTCACCTGTTAAGCTCTAGCCCTATTTTCAGAAAATCTGCCTAAAAGTACATGCCCAAGTAAATGGAAGATTGCTCCACTTCTACAAGGTAAATTTGCATGTTCTTGGTATCTAGCAACATCTATGGACCTCAAGGAATGTATTCCCAGTATCAGAAATATTGTGTCTGTCAAGGTGCTCCCATAGTCCAGCAGACTGTACACAGAGCAGACTCCGCGGAGGTCCGCGCGGCTCTTTGAGCTTTCATAGTCGAGCAGATCTCAGCGGACGTCCGCGGTCTATTTCCTACATTTCTCGCACCAGTTTTACTACATTTCCCACAATTCTGTCTGTTCTACTGCAGATCAGAGGGAACATTATCAGCAGGAGAGCGCGAGAGAGAGAGAGAGAGAGAGAGAGCGAGAGAGAGATAGAGAGAGAGATAGAGAGAGAGAGAGAGAGAGAGAGAGAGAGCTTCACGGGCTCATCTCTCTCCTCGCACCACCAATCGCTCGCGCAGTGTCACATTTAATGCAGTTCGATGTCAACCAAAACGCCGAGCAGCGTTTTGTGTGACACCAAGTCAGCGGCGCGGATGTCCGCGCCTCAGAAAATAGGAGCGTTGCACCTGTTGGTCTGCTGTCCGCTGAGATCAAAGCTCAAGAGTCCGCGGACGTCCGCGCGGACATCCGCGGAGTCTGCTCTGTGTACAGTCTGCTGGACTATGGGAGCGCCTTTACTATGCTTGAGTAAATTGTGATGAAACAAAGAAGAATATAAATTATAATTTTGATTTGCATCTTTGACGGTGAATAACACCATGCTAACATTGAGTTCGGAGGAATTTCTAAGCAAATGAATAAAGTGGAGATAGATTTACAGCATTTGTATTTGTATAGATACAGTACTGAATTTTGCCATCCTGCTATTTGAATTATAATGCATTTGAATATAGAATATCAGGCCTATAAATGACCTCATTATGACCATAATATGGATAGGGCCAAATATCCTCTTTCCAATGGCAGTGTTACATCTGGATTTAGTAATTTCCTCTTGTGACTACTGACCTTTTTCCGATGCAATGCACAGATAATTCACATTATTCAGAGAAACTCTTATTTTCCAATTGTTTTAAAATCATTGGTAAACAAACATAGTGCTGAAAATATACACATTGACTGCTGTTTTTATAGGGTTAGGGTCTTATTGGCTACATTTGAAAAAGAAACACAACATTAATTAATATGGTCTGTATTGATCGATTTATGACAAGAACAAATGTCGGACCCTAGAGGTCAGGTTATACAGGTTAATAAAACAAAATGATGCAAGACAGTAATGTGGTCAGTAATTTTTACCGGTAAGTGTTTTCGATAGGGTGACTGAAAATGGTCTCGTCTGAAAGACACGTTCTCCACAGTGGTTTTTAGTGCTTTCTCTGTCCAAATGGCAACTAAGCCCGCACAAGGCAATGCATGCTTCTTGTCAGTGGAGCCATTAGTTCAAAAATGCCTGTTTTGTTTTTAGAAAATGTAATGTAAACAATGTGCTACATTTAGTCACTGAAACAGCATTTTTCTTTGTGTGTTGTGGGATATTGGAGAAATATGTGACTCTATAATATCATAGTCTCATTCAGTCATCATCATATTATCTTATTATAATATTCAATATTATGATCAATCCCAATCCCAACCCCTGCCTCTTCTCTTTTACTCGTCACATTCATGAAATTGGTTGAAAACAGCGTTGAAGAAATTTGCTCTCCACCTTTCTCTCGGTTTCAATTAAACTCTCCGACTTTCTGGTCTCATTGCAGTTCCCAGATTCAACTGCCTAGACTACAGCTGTCCAATCACTCAACGCTAGTGCTTTAACCCTCTCTCTCTCTCTTTCACCCTCTGTGCATATGTCTCTCTCTCTCTCTTGCCCCCCCCCCCCCCCCCCCCACCACCAACTCTCCATAGTTATTTATACCATGGAATGTGCCAGGCTTTAGATTTTTGTGATGTTAATAGGCCACAGTCTCTCCCATTACATAGGAAGACATCATTGCTAATTATAGCCAGACCCTGTATGTAGTTTTTTTAGGGGCTCTATTATCAGAAGCAAAAACTGAATGATCAGAGAAAGAGCCAAATTTGATTCCATGCAGGACACATCTCTCAAATGACCATGTTCATAAAGTTGTCTGCAGCTTGGTTTGATGCTGTAGTCTTCCAGACCCCTACCATAGTGCACTACGCAAGCTAACTAACAGTCACTGAAAATAGCATCTGCCTCCCTTTTCTTTATAATCATATGATGTCACAAAGTATTTCAAAATGCACTTACTTTTACTTATTTTATGAGTTCTAGATAAAGTACTGTATTTGCTAACACTTTACATGAACTCTGGTTTATAGCACATGAAGTGGTTTATAACGGTTACTAGGGGTGAGGGAAAAAGATAAATACAGCATAGTATTGTGATATTTTGTGTGCCGATATTGTATTGATACTGATTTTGTTGTTGTTTAATTTGACTGCAATACAAATATTTCTTATTAGATAAAACATATGTTGTATATATTTTTAGTGTAGACAAAGTTCTCCATTGGGGACATCATTTGCAGTTAGGTAGGTAATAAATTGCAACATCGCAATACAATATGAATATGGTGATCGTATCTGGTGATTCCCACCCCTAACGGTTACCTGGCCGGTATATTTATGAACACTGATTCAGTCATTATGTCAACTTTCACTTTGTGTTCATTTAATATCTCAGGTCAGCAGCAGTGTGTCCATGTATTGGATGAAAGTGCGTTTGACTTACTTTAATATTGCCATAGTGTTATGGTTTGTTAACAACCCCAACAGCACGGCACAGACAGGTAGTTCAGAGTTAGCCAAAAACCAGGGCGTATTTATTTCCAATAACAGAGAATAGCAAAAACAACAAAAAGCACAAGTGGGGAATGTTCTTGGGCAGAGTTGTCTGCGGTTCTGCAGCTCGTCTCAGAGCAGAGACGGCACTGTGGCGTTGCGCCTCTGACTCTGCGGCTCTGCAGCTACTTGAAGATCCACTCGGGAGGGAACAGAGAGAGAGAGAATTGTCAACAAACGAGCGAACGGAATACAAGGCAGTCCAGTCCTCCTTAGCTGAGTCCAGTACAAACACAAGTGACTAATCTTCAGTGTTTACCAAACACACAAAAAACAGACAGGTCCCGAGTCCAGAAAAATGCGAGAAAAAACAGAGCATCCAAAAAAAGTACGTTTCCAAACTCACCAAGGCGCAAATTGCGCAAAGCGGGCAACGAGGCACAGATCCAACGGATGGCAGAGAGAAGCAACAGCGGCGACTTCCATAGACGTCCTGGAGAAACAGACGAGGTACAGCAAGGGAGGAAAACAAGCAGCAGCTAGTGGTAAGCCCAAAACGACCCGACACAGAACGTTAGGAACACCAGAGTATATAAGGGCTCCACCGAGCTGATTAGAAACTCACTTCAGGTGCGCGAAGGTAATTGGTACCTGGAAGCGTGCGGAATCGGACCAATCCTCACACATAGCCTACTTGGTAACCATTTTATAAAAGCAATAGCTCACTTCAGGCCGTGGCATATGGTTATTAAATCACAGCTAATAACTATAAGTACGCCCCTTAGCTGTGATATAATAACCCTAATACTACGACCTGTCATGAGCAACACAAGCTCAGATAAAAGGAACTGTGGAAAGGGAAGGTGCATACACTATAAAGAAAACTGAAAAACAGCATCTTATACCACAAATGTCCTCACCTGACCTTAAAGCATGTTTAAAGAAATTAAAGCATGTTTCAAGTTTCAAGTTTCTTTAATAGTTGTCATACAGAAGTACAGAATACTTTTATACAAAATGCTTCTTACTGTTACGCTCCAGAGACTGTGCAAGACAAGATAAGTATGAAATAAAATAACATAGTATAGCATGTAAATTAGAAAAAAAAAAAAATGAGGTCACAGTGTTCAGTATAGACATATGTACAATGTTCGATGCAGAATAGACGTAACTGAGTTACCATATAATATACAATACTGTGCAGTGTACTAATATACAATACTATATAGTGCAAGGCAGAAATGGGATGAGGTGCAATTTAGGTACAATTTACAGTAGGTGTACGAGTTGTAGTGCAAATCCTTTATCAATAAATATAAAGTGTGTTTGTGTGATCTAAAGTGTGGAGAGTGGGTGCTGCAGTGTGTTGTTTGTTTAAGTGAGTGTGTGCGTGTGGGTGTGTGTGCTGTGTGCATTTGATGGTTGTTGCATAGTGTTTATTGTTCGTTTAGCAGCCTGATGGCCTGGGGATAGAAGCTTCTTCTGAGTCTTTCTGTGCTCGCCTTAAGACTCCGGTATCGCTTGCCTGACCGCAGCAGTTCAAAGAGGCAGTTGTTCGGGTGGCTCGAGTCCTTAATAATTCTCTTAGCCTTCCCCTTGCACCGCTTGTTGTAAATGTTCTGGAGGGTGGGAAGCCCCCCTCCAATTGTGCATTCGGCTGAACGTGTCACTCTTTGTAGTCTGCTACGGTCTTGTGCAGTGCTATTCCCAAACCAGGAGGTGATGTTGCCAGTCAGGATGCTCTTTATTGTACATGAGTAGAAGTTCCTAAGGATCTTCTGACTGACTTGGAACTTCCTTAGGCGCCTGAGGAAGTAGAGGCGTTGTCGTGCCTTCTTCACAACACTGTCAATGTGTGTGGTCCATGTCAAATCCTCGGATATGTGGGCTCCGAGGTACTTAAAGAAATTAAAAAGTCCTCCAAATTCTAGGCCTACATCAATACTAATAATAATAATAATAATAATAATAATAATAATAATAATAATAATAATAATAATAATAATAATAATAATAATAATAATAATAATAATAATAATAATAATAATAATAATAATAATAATAATAATAATAATAATAATAATAATAATAATAATAATAGGTTTTGGGGTGAATCCATCCAGCTTCAGATCTAGTTCTGAGGTTGTTTGTCAATGTCCAGAATTTTGGAGGTAGTTTAACCTTTGTCATTTTGGATAGCATTTTACTCCATGCATTGGTTTTGTTGTGATAGGCATTGCCACTGAATGCAACAATTTAAATATGAAAAAGGTTATCTAGCACATTAGCTTGTTGTTAATGTGCACTGTAGACTGGGCATCAAGGGACCAAATGAGACAAACCATGCATCAATCTTGAGAAATGAAATGTATTTTAGAGCGAAATTATCCCTATTGTAATCATTTTCAACAGGTTAAATAGGTCTTTGGAGTCACCTAAACGTGTATTTGAGTTTTCTTGCTGATTTTTTTTATATTTATCATACATCTAGCAATGCTGTACAAGCCTGTACTGTCTAACACAATTAGGCGTTGTAGATCAAATATGACTCAAGATCCAGCAATTTTATATATTTTGGTTCAACTTAAGGTCGAAAGTATTTTGTGTACAGTAGGACGCAGTAGGACGCACATTGCAATGAGCTTTTTTGTGCGACGACTCATTTAAAGGCACAGTTTCTGAATATGGACTATGGGGGAAAAATCTGACTGAGTTGTCTTATTTCACAGTTTGAGTGTTAGTAGGCCCATCAGAGACCCAAATGTATGCACAAAATTCTTCACAATATGGGACTGTTAACACTCTAATGATGTCACAGTGGCTACTGGCTATTTTTAAGATAGAATTCACACTTGAAATGTCCCACTTTTGCAGGAATATATTTTTGACCGATCTTACTCATTACCATCAACAGCATCCAACCCAAACTTGCAAAAGAAAAATATCATCACATAATTCCATAATTTCTTGGTCAAAATGTCAGGTAGGCCTAGACCTACAATCTGTATCGTAGTTTAAGTAAGGGATGATACAAGACAAGGTGTGAGGTTGTTGAAACATAGGCTATTGCTCAATACAAGGCCAAGCCATGAAGTAGGCTAGATAATTTTTTCGATAACTGCGCACCTCAGAGTGTATTATCCCATCACATTGTTTGCCAAAGACACAAAATATCTGCAGTTTACTCATCTTTTCTATAGTAAAATACAAACACATATGTTATCTGGTGCTGTAGTGATAATGCTAACAAGCTAACATTAAGCCTTTCTGTCAATAATGTTGCCTAACAGTGAATATGATCTGTTAGTATATTTATATATAGATTGGATATTTGACAACAAGGATGGTCTAGCTATCTAGACATCTCATTGCCTTCAAATCAACACCATTTTCAGGAATAAAGGGGTAGACTGTGGCTGTCAGTTGCAGTCTCAAGTAGAGTCATTGCCAGTTGAATTGCGAGGGATGATCATTTATGTGAAGGGTTCTGTTAGGCCTATCATACAGAGAGGCCATGTGCAAAATGATTCACATGCTTTCATTTGCAAGCAACATCATAGTTTCACTTTCATAAATCAAACTACAGCAGTGAAAGGTCACAACCACCTACAGCAGATAGAACCGTTACTGTTCCTAATTTATGCAAATGACATGTCATCAGCTTGTGACTGCAACTTGTTCCTGTTCGCGGACGACTCAGCCCTGCTGGTCTCTGACAAGAACAAGTTACAGGTTGAAAAAACCCTCAGCTCAGAACTCGGCAGAATCTGCACCTGGCTCGCTGATAAAAACTATCATTACACCTTGGTAAAACAGAGTCCATTCTCTTCGGATCAAATAACAAACTCAGCAAGACCAACGGCTTCTCAGTTACAGTGGGTGACAATATTGTCACAAGGAAAGATGAAATTACATACCTGGGTTCCATCCTAGAGGCAAATCTTTCATGTGACAAAATGGCATCCAATGTAATAAAAAAAGTCAACCAATGAACTAGATTCTTGTACCGGATCTCCTCTCTGGTAAACAAGAATACCCTGAAGACTCTGGCAGGAGCACTCATTCAATGGTACTACGACTATGCCTGCACCTCATGGTACCAAAGCACCTCAAAGGCGCTATAAACAAGATTACAAACATCACAAAACAATCTGGTCAGACTACTGCTTGACCTTACTCCTAGAACCCACCTCACACCTGCCCACTTTGACAACTTAGGATGGCTTGGAGTAGACGACAGAGTACAGCAACTTGCAATGGGCCTGGTCTACAAGATACACTACACCACTCAGGTACCCATGTACATGTCGAAATACTTCCCAAAAGTCAGTGAATACCACGACCACAACACCCACACACTGGGTTCCACAAATCATGTGCAACCCAGATTCGGCACAAACAAGGGACTAAACACGTTTCGCAATTATGCCACAGCAATGTGGAACTCCCTACCCACAGCCGTAAAAAAATGTGAATCCCTACCCACATTCGAAACTGGCCACCGTAAATGTCCAAACCCAACCCCTCCCACCCCCTCCTAATGGACAGTCTCCTCCCCACCGTATGTATATATTTTCTCCCACCCACCCACCCCCTCCTAATGTACAGTCTCCTCCCCATCATATGTATATATTATCCGTTAGGATTCTGGGTAACAGTACTGTATATTTGCATATCATATATGTCACAAATGTAACAGTACTATATACCATAGTATGTCATGTATGTCCCTATGTCATAAATGTCATGATGTCATGTATGTTGTGTATTGTCATAAATGTCATTATGAAATGAAAATGGGGGACCCTGATGTAAACAAGACAAATGTCTTTCTCTGGTCTGCATCCCCTAACAATTGTGTGTATTGAGCCGTACTGTATTGTACCCATTCTGCAATCTGTTAAATAAAGTTTTCATTCATTCATTCATTCATTCATTCATTCATTCATTCATTCATTCATTCATTCATTCATTCATTCATTCAATCATTCACTCTGCTGATGCGAGAGGTCTGTGGTCGTGTGAAATGTGCATTTCAAGGAGGACTGATTTCCTTAATCTTTTATTACTTTTCCAGAAGGGCTAGCTTATATTAGTTGCCATTGCATTGTAGGGGGTAGAACATAATTGTTGATGGAACATTAATTTAGAGCTGTGGGAAGGTACTATGTCAGAGCCAAGCAGTAGATCTAACGTTATATCTGAAATCAATAAACAGCCCTCAAATCAATCAGTTGAGTATTCACCCAGCCATGGTATACATTTGATTATATGATGGTTATTACCATGGTATTATTTGTGCAAAAGTGGTACCATGGTGAATTGCCACTTTTACCATGGCTATACCATGGTCAATGATTTATACAATAGACCATGTTAAAACACCATCAAACAAGCATGATAGTTCCTTCCAGCCTGCTTTGTGCTGTTGCTCATGCAGTGGATCTTGCTCTGTAACTTCATCATTAAAATAAGAGCTTACTTTACTTCTAAATTGACATGTGACACACTGCCTGAATATAGTAGATACACCCATATCAGATACAATAAGTGGCAACCAATGTACACTGTATAATATTGTGACTAATATTGTGACAAAATGAGAGATGCATTACGTGAAATACTGTCCAGCATGAATGCACTACCTATCTTTAATGTTGGTTGCAATGCATCTTCTATTAAAAAAGTAGAGCGTGCACATCCACAATGGAAACCAGGTGCAGGGCAAAATCAAAATGAATAGAGTCCATACTGTTAAACCCGCTCCCACTGTGTGTTTATTCAGAGATCAACGTTTCGATCCCATAACGATGATCTTCATCTTCACCTGATCCGATTGATCTCTCAATATACATTCAGCGGGAGAACATCTAACAGTTTGGACTCTATTGATCTCAATATACATTCAGCGGGAGAACATCTAACAGTTCGGACTCTATTCATCTCAATATACATTCAGCGGGAGAAAATCTAACAGTGCGGACTCTATTCATCTCAATATACACACAGTGGGAGCAGGTTTAACAGGGCAGACTCTTATTAATTTCAATACACGCACAGTGGGAGCAAGTCTATTAGTTTTGATGCAATGCATCTTCTCCCCGGAGAGGTCCAGCACTTGAAAGGGTAGATGTTGCCGCTCTGTGTCCGTGGCTCCCTTCCACATCGTCTGCCTGCCTCCACATGAGAACAGGTGGCGCTAGAATTACATTGTGGAAACCCCCTGCGACACCATTTAGCCTTTAGCTAAACAACAAATCAAGTTAATATTAAAGGAAAGGAGTTGAGGAATGAATGAGATCATCAATGAGATGTCGCTAGGGGCCATTATTGAAAACAGTACCTTTCCTTCTATTTTCATTACATTGATTATTTTAATGAGTCGGCTTAATCTATTTTCTAAGACCAGAGTTGCATTTTGGCTGATCCTTGTGGATATGATTTTGACATCAGATAAGCTTAATAACTTCTCACAGGCAAACTATGCGCACTCACACGTTTATCATTCACATGCATGAACCATGTTGGCAGGATGGCATGCTGTTAGGTTAGACGGGTTGTTGGTCAGTGGCGGCGCCAGAGAATTGGCATTGGGGGAGCTCTGGGGGGGCTGGATTGTTTATAGCAGGTGCTAATGAATTTTAATGCAACAAACAATAACAAACAAAATAACGGCTAATATAGGCTACATCATTGAAAATGCACGTTACTAAATGTTTAGCGTTATACACCAATGCAAGCACCCAATAACCCAATAAAGCTCGACATGTGTGTGTGTGTGTGTGTGTGTGTGTGTGCGTGCGTGTGTGTCAACAAAGACTGCATGGCAGGGTTTCCGTTGTCCGGTAATTACCGGTTTTTGACGGGCAAAATCTGTTGAAGTCCGACATATTAAATCTCTCCGGTCATAATGTCCGGTGAAAATAATTCCCTCTAAGCACAATTTGATTATTTGAATTGTATTAAAATAGGCTAAAATTAAATAGCCTATGCGATGAACGAAACAATCATTACATTTGTTTCATTGTTGCTTCACCAAGCAGGTCTAATAATGACAACGATGTTGTCAGCGGGAGCTTCTGGATTTGCGAGAAGCATGCAGCTGCAGAGCCACAGAACCCACCAGCTGTGCCGGCACAGTGCAATACTCCAATTCAGCTATTGTGTGAGGTTTTGCCCGCTGCTCACTACCTTTTCTCTGTCTTCTTTAAGCCTACTGTTAGGAATTCCCTATTCTCTGTCTTCTTTAAGCCTACTGTTAGGAATTCCCTATTCTCTGTCTTCTTTAAGCCTACTGTTAGGAATTCCCTACTCACTCTCTCTAGCCCCCACCCTCTCGTTCCTTACCCTTAGTGGCCACACCTGTTTGATATTCTATTATCTCTCGCACCTGTGGTGGCAGGCTAATTAGTCCCCCTGTGGGCTTTAAATACCAGGGCGCTTCCCCTCGTTTTGGCGTGGGGTCGTGTTGTATACTTGCCGAGTCATATTCTCTAAACATCTAGACTCTTTCGGGAGATCCTCTGTCTGCCTATGCTGTTCCATTCTCCGGCGTCGAGATGTTTGCTCCAGCCTTCGCCTGCTGTCGCCGTTGCCTGAGAGTGGGACTGGTCTGCGCTCCCTAGACTTCCACGGGAGGCATCCCAGTCATCCACTTCAGACCCCCCGCGCAGCTGTCGTCCTGACGCACATCCAGACCAGCGCAGACGCTCTCCAGTCCACAGCGCGCAACGCGCATCTTCCAAGGACGCTCGAGCTTGGCACGCTCTCCAGACCAGCGCGCAACGCGCATCTTCCAAACCTTCGAGCTTGGCACGCTCCTCCGTACCAGCGCGCAACGCGCATCTTCCAAGGACGCTCGAGCTTGGCACGCTCTCCAGACCAGCGCGCAACGCGCATCTTCCAGACCTTCGAGCTTGGCACGCTCCTCCGTACCAGCGCACTGACGCGCATCTTCCAGACCTTCGAGCTTGGCACGCTCCTCCGTACCAGCGCGCAACGCGCATCTTCCAAGGACGCTCGAGCTTGGCACGCTCTCCAGACCAGCGCGCAACGCGCATCTTCCAGACCTTCGAGCTTGGCACGCTCCTCCGTACCAGCGCACTGACGCGCATCTTCCAGACCTTCGAGCTTGGCACGCTCCTCCGTACCGGCGCACAGACGCGCATCTTCCAGACCTTCGTGCTTGGCACACTCCTCCTGGCAGACGCACCCCGATGCGTCTCTCTGTTCCGACGCGCACACCAAGGTGTGGCGCGCCACTCTGTTCCTCGGCTCCGACGGTGGCTACCCGGTGGACGACATCCTCGCCACCGCCACTGTTCCAGCTCCCTGTTCCGACGCGCACACCAAGGTGTGGCGCGCCACTCTGTTCCTCGGCTCCGACGGTGGCTACCCGGTGGACGACATCCTCGCCACCGCCACTGTTCCAGCTCCCTGTTCCGACGCGCACACCAAGGTGTGGCGCGCACTCTGTTCCTCGGCTCCGACAGTGGCTACCCGGTGGACGACATCCTCGCCACCGCCACTGTTTCCAGCTCCCTGTTCCGACGCGCACACCAAGGTGTGGCGCGCACTCTGTTCCTCGGCTCCGACAGTGGCTACCCGGTGGACGACATCCTCGCCACCGCCACTGTTCCAGCTCCCTGTTCCGACGCGCACACCAAGGTGTGGCGCGCACTCTGTTCCTCGGCTCCGACAGCGGCTACCCGGTGGACGATGCCCTCGTCACCGCCACTGTTCCAGCACTCTGTTCCTCGGCTCCGACAGCGGCTACCCGGTGGACGATGCCCTCGTCACCGCCACTGTTCCAGCACTCTCTCCCTCGGCTCGGACAGCCAGCCGCCCCGGTGGCGATGCCTTCGTTCCCGTTGCTGTCCCTGTACCATTACGCATGCGCCTGGGTGAGTTTTGATTGTGATGTCACTCACCCAGCGTAGTGCCCTTGCCCCCGTTCCCGCTGCTGTCCCCGTACCTTTACGCATACGCCTGGGTGAGTTTTGATTGTGATGTCACTCACTCAGCGTAGTGCCCTTGCCCCCGTTCCCGCTGCTGTCCCCGTACCTTTACGCATACGCCTGGGTGAGTTTTGATTGTGATGTCACTCACTCAGCGTAATGCCACTTGCCCCCGTTCCCGCTGCTGTTCCTGTACCTTTACGCATACGCCTGGGTGAGTTTTGATTGTGATGTCACTCTCCCAGCGTATTGCCTCTGTAAGTTAGTTTGGACATTTCATCTCCCAGCGTATTGCCTCTGTAAGTTAGTTTGGACATTTCATCTCCCAGCGTAATGCCTCTGTTTTTGGTTCTCACTTAGAATAGTATTTTTGGACTTTACATCTCCCCCTGTGTGTTTGTCACACGAAGATATTATTACTTTGTTCACTTTGTTATTTGGACTGTTCTGCACCTGCTCTGTTTTTTCCCTTTTGTGCATTAACTCTCTCCTCTGTCCTGCAGAGCGGCCCAGATGTTTTCCCACCAGTCCCCAGTTCCTCCCTTTACCCCAGCCCGTCTCCGCGGGCCTCAGTCCCCTCTGTTTCTAGTTTCACCTAGTTCCTGTCCCAAGTTCTCCCCTTCTAGTTCCAGCTAGTTCCTTGTCCCTTGTTCTCCTAGTCCCCAGTTCTCCTTCCCTAGTTCTCCTAGTCCCTAGTCCTCTTTCCCTTGTTCTCCTAGTCCCCAGTTCTCCTTCCCTAGTTATCTTAGTCCCTAGTCCTCTTTCCCTAGTTCTCCTAGTCCCTAGTCCTCTATCCCTAGTTCTCCTAGTCCCTAGTCCTCTATCCCTAGCTCTCCTAGTCCCTAGTCCTCTCTCCCTAGTTCTCCTTGTCCCTGGTTTACCTAGTCTCTAGTTCCTCTGTCCCAAGGCGTTCCCTTAACCTTCCCTTAGGCGTTCCCTTACTTTCCCATAGTGTTCCCTTTCCTGCCCGCCTCTTAAAGGCACCTTTCCTTCCCCTCATATTATATTCCTGTATTTGTGATTCTCCCTTAAAGGGACAGTGCCCTTTTCCCTGTATTTCCCTGTTGTTCAATAAATATCTGTTTCTTGGCAAACCATCATACCTGTCTTGTGTTGTGCGATTGGGGTCGGTTACAAACCATAACAGTACGACCCCACCAAGTCTACGACCCCAGCCAGCACAGACTGTGTATGTTGAGTTTGCCTTTTTTTTTCTTGTTCCCTCTAGCTTCCCTGTTAGCCCAGTTTAGCTTCCCTGTTTGTCCTGTTTAGCTCCCTTGTTAGCCTGTTACTCCCCTGTTTAGCTTGTTAGTCTCCCCGGTTAGCTCCCCTGTTTGCTTCCCGTTTTGCCCTGTTTGACCCCCCTGTAGCTAGCCATGCCCTGGCAGCTAACCCAGCCCCTCAGCAGAGCCCCTGTCTGCTAGCTTAGCCCCGGCTGCTAGCACAGCCTCTATGTTTATGCAGCCCTTGCTGCTGGCATAGGCCCTGTAGCTAGCCATGCCCTGGCGGCTAACCCAGTCCCTCTGCATGGCCCCGGTCTGCTAGCTTGGCCCCGGCTGTTAGCACAGCCTCTATGTTAAATGCAGCCTTGCAGCTGGCATAGGCCCTGTAGCTAGCCAGGCCCAAGCAGCTAACCCGGTCCCTCTGCATGGCCTCCACTTTTTTGTGTAGTTTTTCCCACTGCTAGGACTGCCCTTTCAGCTAGCAAGGTCAGTTTATTCTCACACAGCTAGGACTGTCCTTCCAGCTAGCTTGTGCTCTCATGCTGGTCCAGCCCTGTCTGCCAGCCTAGCTCCGGCAGCTAGCGCAGCCTCTATGTTGATGTAGCAGTACAGCTAGCATAGGCCCTGTGGCTATCAGTGCCCTGGCAGCTACCCTTTCCCTCTGCTAGCCTGGCTCCGGCAGCTTGCGCAGCCTCTATGTTGATGTAGCAGTACAGCTAGCATAGGCCCTGTAGCTATCAGTGCCCTGGCAGCTAACCTTCCCTCTGCTAGCCCTTTCCCGGTGCTTCCATGGTTACCCCTTAGCTACCCTGCTCGCCCCTCGGTTCCTCTAGACCAGTTCTCTTGCCCAGTTCGCTAGACTAGTTCTCTAGACCCAGTTCCTCTAGACCAGTTCCCCCAGTTGCCCCTCTGCTACCCTAGTTACCCCTCGGCGACCCTGTTTCGTTTGCTAGCCCCACTCTTGTGGTGGCTTCCCCTACTGGCTTGGCCAGTGCCTTTGTTTTTGTCTTGTTTTGCCCCCTGCCACTCTGTCTGTATTTGTTTTGGGTCGCCGGGTGGCTCCCGTTGGAGGGGGGGATACTGTGAGGTTTTGCCCGCTGCTCACTACCTTTTCTCTGTCTTCTTTAAGCCTACTGTTAGGAATTCCCTATTCTCTGTCTTCTTTAAGCCTACTGTTAGGAATTCCCTATTCTCTGTCTTCTTTAAGCCTACTGTTAGGAATTCCCTACTCACTCTCTCTAGCCCCCACCCTCTCGTTCCTTACCCTTAGTGGCCACACCTGTTTGATATTCTATTATCTCTCGCACCTGTGGTGGCAGGCTAATTAGTCCCCCTGTGGGCTTTAAATACCAGGGCGCTTCCCCTCGTTTTGGCGTGGGGTCGTGTTGTATACTTGCCGAGTCATATTCTCTAAACATCTAGACTCTTTCGGGAGATCCTCTGTCTGCCTATGCTGTTCCATTCTCCGGCGTCGAGATGTTTGCTCCAGCCTTCGCCTGCTGTCGCCGTTGCCTGAGAGTGGGACTGGTCTGCGCTCCCTAGACTTCCACGGGAGGCATCCCAGTCATCCACTTCAGACCCCCCGCGCAGCTGTCGTCCTGACGCACATCCAGACCAGCGCAGACGCTCTCCAGTCCACAGCGCGCAACGCGCATCTTCCAAGGACGCTCGAGCTTGGCACGCTCTCCAGACCAGCGCGCAACGCGCATCTTCCAGACCTTCGAGCTTGGCACGCTCCTCCATACCAGCGCGCAACGCGCATCTTCCAAGGACGCTCGAGCTTGGCACGCTCTCCAGACCAGCGCGCAACGCGCATCTTCCAGACCTTCGAGCTTGGCACGCTCCTCCGTACCAGCGCACTGACGCGCATCTTCCAGACCTTCGAGCTTGGCACGCTCCTCCGTACCAGCGCGCAACGCGCATCTTCCAAGGACGCTCGAGCTTGGCACGCTCTCCAGACCAGCGCGCAACGCGCATCTTCCAGACCTTCGAGCTTGGCACGCTCCTCCGTACCAGCGCACTGACGCGCATCTTCCAGACCTTCGAGCTTGGCACGCTCCTCCGTACCGGCGCACAGACGCGCATCTTCCAGACCTTCGTGCTTGGCACACTCCTCCTGGCAGACGCACCCCGATGCGTCTCTCTGTTCCGACGCGCACACCAAGGTGTGGCGCGCCACTCTGTTCCTCGGCTCCGACGGTGGCTACCCGGTGGACGACATCCTCGCCACCGCCACTGTTCCAGCTCCCTGTTCCGACGCGCACACCAAGGTGTGGCGCGCCACTCTGTTCCTCGGCTCCGACGGTGGCTACCCGGTGGACGACATCCTCGCCACCGCCACTGTTCCAGCTCCCTGTTCCGACGCGCACACCAAGGTGTGGCGCGCACTCTGTTCCTCGGCTCCGACAGTGGCTACCCGGTGGACGACATCCTCGCCACCGCCACTGTTTCCAGCTCCCTGTTCCGACGCGCACACCAAGGTGTGGCGCGCACTCTGTTCCTCGGCTCCGACAGTGGCTACCCGGTGGACGACATCCTCGCCACCGCCACTGTTCCAGCTCCCTGTTCCGACGCGCACACCAAGGTGTGGCGCGCACTCTGTTCCTCGGCTCCGACAGCGGCTACCCGGTGGACGATGCCCTCGTCACCGCCACTGTTCCAGCACTCTGTTCCTCGGCTCCGACAGCGGCTACCCGGTGGACGATGCCCTCGTCACCGCCACTGTTCCAGCACTCTCTCCCTCGGCTCGGACAGCCAGCCGCCCCGGTGGCGATGCCTTCGTTCCCGTTGCTGTCCCTGTACCATTACGCATGCGCCTGGGTGAGTTTTGATTGTGATGTCACTCACCCAGCGTAGTGCCCTTGCCCCCGTTCCCGCTGCTGTCCCCGTACCTTTACGCATACGCCTGGGTGAGTTTTGATTGTGATGTCACTCACTCAGCGTAGTGCCCTTGCCCCCGTTCCCGCTGCTGTCCCCGTACCTTTACGCATACGCCTGGGTGAGTTTTGATTGTGATGTCACTCACTCAGCGTAATGCCACTTGCCCCCGTTCCCGCTGCTGTTCCTGTACCTTTACGCATACGCCTGGGTGAGTTTTGATTGTGATGTCACTCTCCCAGCGTATTGCCTCTGTAAGTTAGTTTGGACATTTCATCTCCCAGCGTATTGCCTCTGTAAGTTAGTTTGGACATTTCATCTCCCAGCGTAATGCCTCTGTTTTTGGTTCTCACTTAGAATAGTATTTTTGGACTTTACATCTCCCCCTGTGTGTTTGTCACACGAAGATATTATTACTTTGTTCACTTTGTTATTTGGACTGTTCTGCACCTGCTCTGTTTTTTCCCTTTTGTGCATTAACTCTCTCCTCTGTCCTGCAGAGCGGCCCAGATGTTTTCCCACCAGTCCCCAGTTCCTCCCTTTACCCCAGCCCGTCTCCGCGGGCCTCAGTCCCCTCTGTTTCTAGTTTCACCTAGTTCCTGTCCCAAGTTCTCCCCTTCTAGTTCCAGCTAGTTCCTTGTCCCTTGTTCTCCTAGTCCCCAGTTCTCCTTCCCTAGTTCTCCTAGTCCCTAGTCCTCTTTCCCTTGTTCTCCTAGTCCCCAGTTCTCCTTCCCTAGTTCTCTTAGTCCCTAGTCCTCTTTCCCTAGTTCTCCTAGTCCCTAGTCCTCTATCCCTAGTTCTCCTAGTCCCTAGTCCTCTATCCCTAGCTCTCCTAGTCCCTAGTCCTCTCTCCCTAGTTCTCCTTGTCCCTGGTTTACCTAGTCTCTAGTTCCTCTGTCCCAAGGCGTTCCCTTAACCTTCCCTTAGGCGTTCCCTTACTTTCCCATAGTGTTCCCTTTCCTGCCCGCCTCTTAAAGGCACCTTTCCTTCCCCTCATATTATATTCCTGTATTTGTGATTCTCCCTTAAAGGGACAGTGCCCTTTTCCCTGTATTTCCCTGTTGTTCAATAAATATCTGTTTCTTGGCAAACCATCATACCTGTCTTGTGTTGTGCGATTGGGGTCGGTTACAAACCATAACATATTGGCAATTCAGCTGTTGGGTGGGGGGGCGCTGTTGAGCGGTCCCCAGACCGGACCTGAAAACACAGCTGGTCTGCGGCTCTGCAGCTGCATGCTCTCGCAAATAAGTCGTTGGGAGGTGGAGATACTCATCACGCAAACCCACGATAATGTTGCCGTCTCTCTCTGCCAAATTTCTCAGTTCTTCGCTTGATATAATTAATACAAATGTCCAATATAACGGAATTCGTAATGTATTTTATATATAAATAAAATAAAAAACATAACTGGGAGGGGGGACTTAGAGGGGGCTAAGCCTTTTTCAGAGGGAGCTTAAGCCCCTGCTAGCCCCTCCCCCCTGCCGCCACTGTTGCTGGTTCAATGCTAAATTCTGCCAAATGCCCATCATCAGCAAGGACACATGGCCCCAGCACAGGGCATATCTGCTTTCACCTGTGTCACTGAGTTGAATAAACAGTTCAGTTGATTGCAATAAACCATTGTGCTTGTATGTGTTCTTGTGTAGTACCTTTGGAAAATATATTGTTTACTGATTTAATTTGGTGTTTGCAATATATTACTATATTTCTTTATTCATTCATTCATATTAGCATTGACTAGGCTAACATTGTTCAGAGATGCCAGTATTTATATTCCATTCATGTAAAGCTAGCTGCAGTTTATATCATTGGTAAATATATCGTTTTAGATCATTCGTTCACACGGTACTGTAGTGATACATGACTGATACACTAACTACTAACTTGAAAGTTCATGGAGAGAGAATGTGTACAGTATGTGTACTCTACTGGCAGCCTATTGCTGCGCTGGTTAATTAAGAAATAATACACGAGGAGCCGTGGGATGTCATGAATCCTTCAACAACATTCTAAAGCCAGCGCAGTGGTATATTCATGGTGATTTAACCGTGAGTGTATCATGAATATACTCACGGTTTAGAACGCTCTCTGCCAATCACAATGCGTGGTCGGACCTACCTGTTGTATAAAGATATATCATCTTTGCTGAACTGCTCCACAAGGTGAGAGAAGTGGAAGACACGATCCTTGATAGACATGGTGCTGAGAATAATGGTCACTTCAGCCAGTTTGTTTTGCACCTGTGGCTGCTCCACCTGTCACCCGTGCTCTTGCTGAGGACGAATGAATGAAAACTTTATTTAACAGATTGCAGAATGGGTACAATACAGTACGGCTCAATACACACAATTGTTAAGGGGATGCAGACCAGAGAAAGACTTTCGTCTTGTTTACATCAGGGTCCCCCATTTTCAATTCATAGTGACATTTATGACATACACAACATACATGACATCATTACATTTATTCCTTCTTTTGTCCATAGTTTGAATCCGGCATCCAGTTTGCCTGGTTTAAATGAGACGTTTCCCCAGATTGGGCTGAATTTATTTTCATACATTTCTTTACCTCATACCATACATTAATCATGTTGAGCACCTATTTCTAAAAATCTCAACACTACCAGGCAAATATATTATCGCTGGGGACTTTAACTGTACCCTCGACCCAAAGGAAGATAGATCATTCGGAGTGGATAACACCCACACAAGATGCAGGAAAACATTACACTATTTTATAAAAGAGCTGAACCTACTGGATATATGGAGGCACCTAAATCCATCAAAGAAAGAATTTTCCTGTTATTCGAGTACATACAAAAGTTACTCCAGAATAGACTACTTCCTGATATCAACATAACTACTACCTAACACTAGAGGATGTAAACACAACAGCATAGTCATATCAGACCATGCAGCTGTATCTATGGTATATGTGGAACCAAAACTGATACACAAACCTCATAAATGGAGATTTCAAACAAAATGGATGAAAGATCCAACATTTTTACTTTTCTTGGGAGAACAAATTGATATATACTTTGAAATTAACATCATTACATTTATGGCATAGGGGCATACATGACATACAGGTATATAGTACTGTTAAATTTGTGACATATACGATATGCAAATATACAGTACTGTTACCCATAGATCCTAACAGAGAACATATGATGGGGAGGAGACTGTACATTAGGAGGGGGTGGGTGGACACAGAGAAGAGCTCCTCAGAAAAGAAGTACAAGGATTGAAGAGTGAAACGATCAGCCTGCCACTGTAGCCAGTGCCACGTCTATGGCCGGTGCACAGCCTGCACCACAGAACCCTAGTGAGGTCAGAGATCATAGTTCACGCCCACAGCAACAAGAGAGAGTACTGGTGAAACCAATGAACTGTGCGGATGTCTACTGCTGTAGGTGTGGGGAAGATGGCCACTTTTGGCGTGAGTCCTGAGAATCTCACTGCATCACTGAGCACAGAGGGTGACAGTACTATCCTCCTAGGGGACTTTTACTTTTACGACATAGTACAATTTTACACTTACTGTATATTTTTACTACTACATAAGACATGCTACTTTCACCTCAGGAACATTTCACGCATTAGACCACTACTGTCCCCATCCGACACTGAAAAGCTGGTTCATGACCTCATTTTCTCCCGTCTAGATTACTGTAATGCATTACTCATTGGCTCAACATCTAAATCCCTCCATAAACTTCAACTAATTCAGAACACCTCAGCCCACATCATCACCCGCTGCCCCAAATTCTCCCACATCACACCTGTCCTCTCCTCACTTCACTGGCTCCCTGTCAAGTATAGGATTGACTTTAAGATCTGTCTCCTCACTTACAAAGCCCTCCACTCCCTAGCACCCGCGATTACATCTACAACCTTCTTCAACACTACACTCCCTGAATGAATGAATGAATGAATGAATGAATGAATGAATGAATGAATGAATGAATGAATGAATGAATGCATGAATGAATGAATGAAAACTTTATTTAACAGATTGCAGAATGGGTACAATACAGTACGGCTCAATACACACAATTGTTAAGGGGATGCAGACCAGAGAAAGACGTTTGTCTTGTTTACATCAGGGTCCCCCATTTCCAATTCATAGTGACATTTATGACATACACAACATACATGACATTTATGGCATAGGGACATACATAACATACATGTATTTAGTACTGTTACATTTGTGACATATACAATATTCAAATATACAGTAATGTTACAGATAGATCCTGACAGAGTATATACATATGATGGGGAGGGGACTGTACATTAGGAGGGGGTGGGTGGGTGGGAGAGAAATATACATACGGTGGGGAGAGAGTATATACATACGGTGGGGAGGAGACTGTACATTAGGAGGGGGTGGGTGGGAGAGAAATATACATACGGTGGGGAGAGAATATACATGCGGTGGGGAGGAGACTGTCTATTAGGGGAGGGGTTTGTCTGATGTTAAGGCCTTGAGAACATCACCCACTGCCTTTGGAGCAAGGACCAGAGCCTCTGCCTTTGTTCTTCACAACCACATTATTTCAACCTAATAAAACTATGTTTATTGTCATTGTTTTAAGAACACAAGGTGAGTTGGTAATACTCACATGTTTGCTGTTCTCTGATATTTTCGGACATTTCGTTGATGCGTCGCTCGACACTTCGAGCTGACATGGGGATATCTTTTATCCTTGATTTGATTGTCTCTTTGTTTGGCAAGCCTTCAACATAAGTACACACAGCACGGCCCTTCTGACACACAAACCCGTAGTAGTCTGTCCACGAGGGCTGGAATGCCCAAATTTCTTTTGCTTTAACTTTCTTAGCTGGCGGGGTTGCCATCATGACAGAATGCGATACTGTGTGATTTTTTTTATTTTTATTTTATTTAACCTTTATTTAACCAGGAAGTCCCATTGAGAAACAAGATCTCTTTTGCAAGGGAGACCTGGCCAAGATGACAGCAATAACACCCGCAAACATCAGACAGCAATAAAATGTGCGGTACATCACACAAGAACATAATAAAAGTGCATGTGCACAATACACAATACATCACACGTAAACATAAAAACACAAAACAGAACAGTCTACATAACAGTAAAAGTGTACTACATTTTACCTGTGAACTGCGCGAGGCCAGCTGACTGCTGGGATGTACCATGTATTAGCTGTCATAAGGGTGTGCAAACCAGTCAACTTACAAAAAAGAGCCTGTTGGAGGATTTCAACAAGATAAATGCGACAACAGTGCAAAATATTTCACTATAATATTTCAAAGCAAAGTATTAACAGCAGTCCTGATCAACTGGATCACTGGGGCACAGCTGATCAACACTGGGGCACGTGCCCCAGTGATAGTGGTCTAAATACGCCGATGGTGGGCAACCAGCCGCACAGTGTGGCGCTCAGGGACAAACTTGTAATTGTAATGCCAGTACCTTGATCAAGGGCAATGGCAGGAAACCTAGCATGCATGTATTTTGGTGTGGGAGCTGGGAGGAAACCGGAGTACTTGGACGAACCCCACGCAAACACGAGGAGAGCATGCAAACTCCACACAGAAAGGCCCCCTGCTGGGGTCTGAACCCAACCCAGGACCTTCTCGCTGTGAGGCAACAGTGCTAACTACTGTGCGACCGTTCCACACTTAACAGCGGATCTCAGGTTACTCTTCTCTACTGCTCCTTCTACAACAAGTATCCAAAGCACCTTCTATTCACTCCAATTGAAGATTTGAAAATATTCACAATATCCCTACGATGGCCAGCTAGAGTTTGTAGGGTATGTAGTGGGAGCAGTTTCCCCCGAGGATGGCGTTGTAGCAGTGGAGGTGAAGCATGTGCATGCAAAAAAAAATTTTGGGAGGTTTCTATGTGTCTGCAGAGAAAAAATAAACCGAGTTAGGCCGCGCTCACAATGTCTGACACTGGGTGCTGAAATCCCGAAGATTGAGTTGAAGAAAGCAGGAAGCCGGACCAGCACTCTCAGATTCAAAAGTTTTAATGGCAGCCTGAAACATACATGTTTCGGAACTGATTTGTTCCTTCGTCAGTGTTTGGCTAGCAGTGTTCAATAAGACAAAATGGTGGTTATATACCAGGGTAGGCAGGAAATGACATCAAAACACAGGTGTGCCTGGGATTGCTGGTCAACTATGACCCTAGGAAGGACATTTAAATATAAAGTCTATTCCTAAATACAAATAATACATATATACCAAAATTACAAAATTACCAGAAACAAAATACATCTTGCCCCTAGTTTCTAGGGCTAAGTAGATAAGACCCTTACCGTATTTACAAAACGAAAATTCTCCTATGAGCAACCTTAGAAAACCATACCTCATACATAAAAACAATCATAATTAATCATGAAATAATAATAATGATGGTGAAAGGCACTTAAAGGAAACAGGTTAACACGTTCTCTTCATTCATTCCCCTTGGTTCAATGCAATTGAACAAATTAATATAATAACATTCACGTAACGTTGCAATAATAACTGTGGGCCTGTGGACTAACTCGAGTCCCATGTATTTAAGATCATTAACGGCATGTTTGCATTTAGAAAAATGTCTAGCTACCGAAGACTTGACATCTGAATTTCTAACTGAACATTTATGTTCACTAATTCTCGATTTAAAGGCTCTAGTTGTTTTACCCACATAAGAAAAATTACACGGACATTTCAGCAGATACACCAGATTTGAGGAATTACACGTAATACGTCCTTTAACAGGTATAAGTTTGCCCGTTTTTGGGTGTGTGTAGAATTTATCTTTGATCATGCCTTGACATTGTACACAGGCCTGACAGGGGAAATTACCATCTGGGATGTTGGACATAAAATTAGTGGGTTTCCTTATGGGAAAATCAGTTTTGACTAGAAGATTAGAAAGATTCGCTTGTCTTTTATAAAAATAATTAGGCGAGTGCTGAAACGCTGCCCCAGTAAGGGGATCGGACTGAAGAATATGCCAATATTTATTGACAATGCTACGTATGTCTCTCGTGATGGAACTATAAGTAGAAACAAAAGATACTTTGTCCGAGTTTTCATTTTTCTTTTTGGGGGTAAACAACGAGGCTCTATCGATCTGTTTGGTTTTGTTCAGGGCTTTAAGTGTCAGTGCATCACTATAGCCTCTGTCATGAAAACTACCACGGAGGACTTCTGCTTGAGCAATAAATCTGTCTTCTGTGTCACAAATTCTCCTATATCGTAGGATTTGGCTAAAAGGTAGACTATTCTTTAAAGCAGGGGTGTGGTAACTACAATAATGTAGGAACGAGTTGCGGTCTGTCTCCTTTTTGAAGACCTCTGTGTGTAATGAAATACCATCTGGGGCTAATATGAGCGTAAATAGGCCTACTGTTTTTTGAGCTACAATGAGCATCAGATGATCCTGATGATTTCTCTAATTAACCTCCTGAACTGATGCATTTGGCCTACTGTACATGCACTTGCTGCATACGATACAAATAGATAGCAAAAGCACTAAAGCTTTTATTCCCTATTGTTCAAGAACTTCAAACTTCTTTGTTGCTAATAAAAAATTCCCTCCATCGCTGATGGAGAGAGGGAGAGAGAGAGAGAGAGAGAGAGAGAGAGAGAGAGAGAGAGACATGACAACGAGTGGGCAGCTGTGACAAAGCTCATGAGGCACTTAAGTTTCAAGTTTCAAGTTTCTTTAATAGTTGTCATACAGAAGTACAGAATACTTTTATACAAAATGCTTCTTACTGTTACGCTCCAGAGACTGTGCAAGACAAGACAAGATAAGTATGAAATAAAATAACATAGTATAGTATGTAAATTAGAAGTAAAAAAAATTAGGTCACAGTGTTCAGTATAGACATATGTACAATGTTCGATGCAGAATAGACGTAACTGAGTTACCATATAATATACAATACACAATACTATGCAGTGTACTAATATACAATACTATATAGTGCAAGGCAGAAATGGGATGAGGTGCAATTTAGGTACAATTTACAGTAGGTGTACGAGTTGTAGTGCAAATCCTTTATCAATAAATATAAAGTGTGTTTGTGTGATCTAAAGTGTGGAGAGTGGGTGCTGCAGTGTGTTGTTTGTTTAAGTGAGTGTGTGCGTGTGGGTGTGTGTGCTGTGTGCATTTGATGGTTGTTGCATATTGTTCGTTTAGCAGCCTGATGGCCTGGGGATAGAAGCTTCTTCTGAGTCTTTCTGTGCTCGCCTTAAGACTCCGGTATCGCTTGCCTGACCGCAGCAGTTCAAAGAGGCAGTTGTTCGGGTGGCTCGAGTCCTTAATAATTCTCTTAGCCTTCCCCCTGCACCGCTTGTTGTAAATGTTCTGGAGGGTGGGAAGCCCCCCTCCAATTGTGCGTTCGGCTGAACGTGTCACTCTTTGTAGTCTGCTACGGTCTTGTGCAGTGCTATTCCCAAACCAGGAGGTGATGTTGCCAGTCAGGATGCTCTCTATTGTACATGAGTAGAAGTTCCTAAGGATTCTCTGACTGACTTGGAACTTCCTTAGGCGCCTGAGGAAGTAGAGGCGTTGTCGTGCCTTCTTCACAACACTGTCAATGTGTGTGGTCCATGTCAAGTCCTCGGATATGTGGGCTCCGAGGTACTTGAAACTGTTCACTCTCTCAACCGGTGCCCCGTCGATGCTGAGGGGGCTGTAGTCCTTGACCCCCGACCTCCTGAAGTCCACAATCATCTCTTTTGTTTTGCTGACGTTCAGGGAGAGGCAGTTCTCCTGACACCACTGTGACAGATTTTCTACCTCTTCCAGGTAGGCCCTCTCGTCGTTGGCAGAGATCAGGCCCACCACTACTGTGTCATCAGCAAATTTGATGATTGTGTTGTTGTTCCGCTGTGCCACGCAGTCATGTGTGTACAGGGAGTAGAGGAGGGGGCTCAGAACACAGCCCTGGGGGGCCCCTATGTTGAGCGTGATGGATGAGGAGGTGCAGTTGCCTGCTCTTACCACCTGGGGTCTGCCCGTCAGGAAGTCCAAGACCCACTGGCAGAGGTCATAGTTCAAGCCCAGGTCCCTGAGCTTGGCTATGAGTTTGGAGGGGACTATGGTATTGAATGCTGAGCTGTAGTCGATGAACAGCATTCTCACATAGTTCCCCTGCCTCTTGTCCAGGTGTGATGCTGCTGTGTGCAGCACATGGGCTATGGCGTCCTCTGTGGACCTGTTGGGGCGATATGCAAATTGCAGGGGGTCCAGGTTGATGGGGAGGGAGGAACAGATGTAGCCCTTCACTAGCTTCTCAAAGCACTTCATGGCTATGGAGGTGAGGGCTACAGGGCGGTAGTCCTTGAGGCAAGCGGGCGTAGATTTTTTGGGTACAGGGATGATGGTGGACTTCTTCAGACAGGTGGGGATGACAGCCTGTTCCAAGGACAGGTTGAAGATGTCAGTGAATACCGGGGCCAGTTGGTCGGCACAGACTTTTAGGACAGAGTCGAGGGAGTGAGGTAAGTCCAGGTTGTTGATTGGATATTGCAGATAATAGGATAGCTTGCTGATCTTGATTGATTGATTGATTGAAAAGTTTATTAACAGATTGCAGAATGGGTACAGTACAGTACAGCTCAATACAATTGTTAAGGGGATGCAGACCAGAGAAAGACTTTCGTCTTGTTTACATCAGGGTCCCCCATTTTCAATTCATCATAACATATATGACATACATGACATACAGATAGACAGTACTGCTACATCTATACATTTATGACATATCAGATTTGCAAATACAGTACTGTTTGTGATACAAAAGTGTCCAGAAAAAGAGTGTATATACATTTGGCGTAGAAACTGTACATTGGAGGAGGTTGGGTGGGTGGGGTGGGGTTGGGTGGGTGGGTGAGGGCTGTACATTGGAGGTGGGGGGGGGGGGGTTGGGTAGGGGACACACACACATTTTACACTGTACATTGGAATACTGACAAAGCCTTACTTGGTCATTTACTGTACAACTAGGTTAGGACATTTGTAGGGGCCAGTTTCGAATTGCAGTCTCACGTAGGTGTTTTTTGAGAGTGTTTTTGAAAGTGGGTAGTGATTCACATTCCTTTACAGCTTTAGGTAGGGCGTTCCACATTGATGTGGCATAATTGCAAAACGTGTTTAGTCCCTTGTTTGAGCCGAATCTGGGTTTTACATGATTTGTGGAGCTCCCTCTGGTGTTGTGATCGTGGTATTCACTGACCTTTGGGAAGTATTTTGACATGTACATGGGTACCTTGGTCGCGTAGTGTATCTTGTAGATCAGGCCCATTGCAAGTTGCTGTACTCTGTCGTCTACTCTAAGCCATCCTAGGTTGTCAAAGTGGGCAGGGGTGAGGTGGGTTCTAGGAGTCAGGTCAAGCAGTAGTCTGACTAGCTTGTTTTGAGATGTTTGTAATTTGTTTTTTAGTGCCTTTGAGGTGCTTTGGTACCATGAGGTGCAAGCATAGTCGTAGTACCCTTGAATGAGTGCTCCTGCTATAGAGTCTTCAGGGTATTCTTGTTTACCAGAGAGGAGATCCGGTACAAGAATCGCATTCGTTGGTTGACTTTTTTTTATTACATTGGATGCCATTTTGTCACAGGAAAGATTAGCCTCTAGGATGGAACCCAGGTAGGTAATTTCATCTTTCCTTGTGATAATATTGTCACCCACTGTAACCGAGAAGCCGTCGGTCTTGCTGAGTTTGTTATTTGAACCGAAGAGAATGGACTCTGTTTTGCCCATGTGTAATGATAGTTTGTTGTCGGCGAGCCATATGCAGATTTTGCCTAGTTCCGAGCTGAGGGCTTTTTCAACCTGTAACTTGTTCTTGCAGCTGTCAACTACACTTTCGCAAAAGATAAAAAGGCTCTGTTTTCAAGACAGCTATGTTGTGAAGTATGATACTAAAACTAGGTTTTTTGGTAACTTTTGATAGGGACAATTCATGTTTCCGTGGCTTTGGTAGGGACATGTCCCCAGCGTCCCTATATAAAACTCCACCTATAGACAGTATGATCCCCTCTAGCATCGTTCACACCTCCAACCTTTACGACGTTTCTACCGCCTCACCTCCACACTCCTTCCAATAAATAGCTTCCTGGCTAACGTTAGTAAACAAGCTAACACACTCCACAGAAACGTGTTAGCTTCATTGTCAATCAAATTACAACAACGTGTACGTCGTTTAGTCGTTAGCTCCAGTCATCATCGATCTGCATCTGAAACCTCTCCAGGAGCTTGTATAGATAAAAATGCAGCATTTGTTTGTGCCTGATGCAGGACTCTGTCCATTCCTAGCAGATATCTTATCAGTATGAGCAGTGTATGATCAATGGTGTCAAAAATAAAACATTGGAAGGTACCTGATCATTCAGAGGCAGGAAGTTCACATGTTCTTTCTGCAACAACTTTGACAGCCTGCAGAGATGTGGCAGCACATCCATTTGCAGGCCATGTACCCACTACAGATGCCACAATAATTATAACAATACATTGTACTTATAGTGCTTTTCTAGAACTAAAGTCGCTTGGTGGTAGTGAGACAAACAGACAAATATACTTTAGATCTACATAAATAAGTCCTTTCAATAATGCCATGGAGGCTGTGATGCCAGGCAGACCATAGACTAAACAAAGAATAATAACCAAAGATACCTTAATAAATACAAAACAGGGCAAACATGAAATAACTAAAAGAATGATCAAATATCAATCGACACTGCCAGTGGCAGCCCTTTAACAAACAAATCCACAAATAAGTAGCCTACTGGTGTTAAAATAAACACAAGGCCAGAAACAATGAGATACAATCTGTATGCCTGCAGATTATTAGCTCAGAAAACACACTGGTTTACTCTTTCTGGTTTGAGAAATTGAGATGGCTGCAGTGGGGGGTAATAAGTAATAATGTTGCTATGCTATGCTGAACTCCGATGGGGGTGAAGATATTTGTAAAGGAAAGTGGATTCTGTTCTCTCCCCACCATCCTAGTGGCTTGTCATCACTATCAATAACTTTCTCCTGCAGGTAGTTGGTTTGGTATTTTAGCGTGCGCTTGCTGCTCTGCAAGGGTTGAGAGTTGTGATAACACGCTGCTTCACCCAGCTGCCTAGAAAACCTTCCAGTGTTTTGGTCTCTTAGCCGACTGCTTCTCTGATGCTGATGTTTCTTCTTCCTCCTCCTCCTCTCTGATGCTTACAGGTGGCTTGGTAAAAAAAATGCCACCATCTCAACCTCCAGCTGACTTTTGATAAAAATCAAGGTGCATCATGGGCAGCAGAGATTAGATTGTCACATAATTCTCACCGGATAACATCAGTAAATTCTGTGACAGGCCATCCTTGACAGCCTCTATGACTGTGGTCGTGAGCTGTTTTGGTTTGCGACCCCTAAAGACCCCCCTACATAGTAAGGCATAGACAGAATGGTGAAGTTTGACACTAAATAATGATTTTCATTTCCCCTTTTCAGGCTATTTAACTTTGATTAGTGATAGTGATTTGGAGGAGGGCTTTAGACTTCAAATATTATTTTCTTTGTCAAGATAAACACATCTATAGCAAACATTTGGACAAGGGCTCTTGTCATCAGCAAAGACCCTTTTTTGTTTATCTTGCACATCTTTTTAGTAAATAACTGAATATGTTTAGGTAAACAAGGAACAGTGACAAGTTAAAAAGAATTGCACATAAAACATTGAAAATATAAAAAAATGTATTTACATTTTATGTAGCCCAACATTCATAAACAAAATAAATTCAGTGTCATAACCAAACAAACCAAGGCATGAAAGTGCATCATATTGAAATTATCATACAATATTTAGCTAGAGAGACGTTAGCAAAGATTGCACCTCAAATAGCACTTCAGATCATGAAGACAGAGCCACAGAGTATTACAATATTACAAAATGATCTTCTAAATTACTTTGACCCTTTTGATAGCAGGGAGCTGTTCCAGGATACTTTCTGTCATGGCATAATGTCGACCCACAACGTGTTACACAATCCTATGATGATTAATCATTCATGTTTTATTAATAAAAAAAAAAATATATATATATATATATATATATATATATATATATATGGTCTAGCCTACTACAATGCAACGGACGCTAGGCCCATGTCCGCCTTGACTATTATTTCCATTAAGCCGCTCTGACATTGATTCCCCAAATTCTTTATTAACATTCATGTATAGCATAAAGACAATTATTAAGCCAATAAATTCTCATTATTGTCATACCGTTATCAGCACATGTTGAGGTAGTTTCAGCTGCTCAGGCACCTTGCAGAGCTCTCTGCCAGCTGTGGGAGAATGCGCTGTTGTAAAGTGTTGAGGCAGGACCCAAACACAGGACAGAACTGGCAGGATCCAGGTGAAGATGCCAAACCAAAACTGGGTATATTTAATAAGAAAAAAGGCAGACAGGATAGAAGGAGGCAGACGATCAGACAGTCCGGAACAGTCTGTCTCCCTCTTTAAAAGAACTGTAAAAAAGAAACTCTTGTCTTCTTCATATAACCGATTGTTTACAGAAAATCACACTCCTCTCCGCCAATACATGACAACTAGTATATTGTACCATGTCTGTACTGTGTTATGTTCTTTATAACATGTCTTGTTTTTGTTGTTATATATTTATTTGTTTTGTTTTTGCTGGGTTCCCCTCTCAAAAGCAGCAGCTGCAGCTTATTCTGGGTGTTTTCCTTTACATACAACCTCAACTTATAACAACATGATCTGTATGATGCTTGCTTTTTGTATGAATAAAAAAATATATCACATCGTATGTCGTAATAACGATGGTTGACAGCCACGCTGCTGACTAACATAACAGAAATAAAGAACTGAAATACTAAACCAGAAAACACTAATACCTGAGGGAAAAAACACTAGGAACGTACAGCAAACATCAAACAATGATCCAACAAACTACACAGGGGAGAGCAAACAGATATACACACATGGGGATAATTACAAATGGAAACACCTGAGATGATAACGGACGAGGAACAGCTGGTGATAACAGACTAACAAAGAACTACAGAAACAAGACAAGAAAAACACTGAACATAGAACTACATGACCTAGACAGTGAAACGTAACTGAATACATGAACCTAGACAAAGACACCTGATACCTAGAAATACTAAACAGTGTTTAGTAAACACTAAACTAACAGGGGAACATGAACATCAGGAGAGAGAGAAGAGCAGAGAGAGAGACATAGACAACATGAGAGAGAAGTGAGGGGGGGAACAAATGTCCATGGCAAAGCAAACAATATTGACCCCATTGTCAGTTGTTATGCACAATATCTTACTCTCTTCTACTGTATGTCCCAATCGAGCCTCTTTCAGCCCAGTACCTCCACAGTGTGGTTCTCTGTGATGATGGTCGTTTCGAGACATTTTGCCTAGGGTTTCCCATCCTCTGAAATATAACGTTGTCACAGACATGTATGGGGTCATAGGTCATAGCTGTGTTTGTTGTATTGTACAGGTCAGGGATAGCGGTGTTTGTTTTATGGCACAGGTCAGGAATAGCAGTGTTTGTATCATGGTACAGGTCAGGGATAGCAGTGTTTGTTTTATGGTACAGGTCAGGGATAGCAGTGTTTGTATCATGGTACAGGTCAGGGATAGCAGTGTTTGTATCATGGTACAGGTCAGGGATAGCAGTGTTTGTTTTATGGTACAGGTCAGGGATAGCAGTGTTTGTATCATGGTACAGGTCAGGGATAGCAGTGTTTGTTTTATGGTACAGGTCAGGGATAACAGTGTTTGTTTTATGGTACAGGTCAGGGATAGCAGTGTTTGTATCATGGTACAGGTCAGGGATAGTGTTTGTTTAATGGTACAGGTCAAGGAGAGTGGTGTTTGTTTTATTGTACAGGTCAGGGAGAGTGGTGTTTGTTTTATTGTACATGTCAGGGAGAGTGGTGTTTGTTTTATTGTACAGGTCAGGGAAAGTGGTGTTTGTTTTATGGTACAGGTCAGGGATAGCAGTGTTTGTTTTATTGTACAGGTCAGGGAGAGTGGTGTTTGTTGTATTGTACATGTCAGGGAGAGTGGTGTTTATTTTATTGTACAGGTCAGGGAAAGTGGTGTTTGTGAAGTACTTGCGTCCGTGTAGCTTTTATTGTTTGTCGAAAGTTTGTAGTAGTTCTGTAAAACTTGCCTTCTCAAGCGTGTAATTAGACACCGTCTCCATGGCAACATACTTTCAGACAGCTGCTGTGCACTGGGCCCATTTATCACTGTTCCATTTGTGCTCTGTGCTTTTTGCAAAGGCTCACATGATAGATGGCAGACTTGGGTCTTTTACTTTTCCAGACAGCAGCCTCTTTCGGTGCTACAGTAGTTTAGCAGCCTCAGCAAACACAAATGTCTATGTGACACTCCTTCATGGGTACAACTCTTGTACAATGCTTGCAAATTGCCTGCGTGGTGTCATGGACTCACCATCCGACTTAAATCAGAAATATTGCTAAATAGGGTGATGATGTCACATTCTTCTTTTGCACCAATCTTTATGCACAAAATGACTGATGGCGATTCTCATTTCTACTGGTTATCTCCCCAAGGGAAAAGGCTAATAAGGTCTAAAAACCATGAAGCATATGGGGCCAATAGGATGAGGATAATGATGATAATGATGATAATGATGATGATGATGATGATGATGATGATGATTGTAACTGAGGGGTACAATTCCCTGACTGTATTACTAGATATGATACTTACTACCACTACCTTTGTACTTAATATTCGGCCACCCAGTACACGGCATAAATATATTATCATGAACACTCTCACGTAGATGAAACGGATCCAACACAAATGTACGAATTAGAAACAGGTCTTTATTTCCTACACAGCGATGGTGTGTAGAATAATCACTTAATTACATTTATGAATTGAAATAGTATGCACTTTTATGGCAAGGAGTATTCGTCGGTATATCAATAGATAATGTCCAATCTCTGAAGGCGCAGGTGGTAAATATACGACCTGGAATAGTTAAGGAATAACAGCAATGATACTTTAATGATTATAGGCTGGATACACTAGAGGGGGTTAATCCGGTCGCTTGTAAGCCGACAGGAGTAGGAGGGGGGGGGGTAGAATCCAGCTGCCTCGTCCGGCCAAGGGTATCCCAGGTGAACCCACTGTAGTGCCGTTCAATGCGCCGGCGATCCTTGGACCACAGATGAAAGCAGGTGGACTCTTTGTGGGCCGGCTCTCTCCGGTCCACGGGGGAGAGATGTGGAGAGACCTCGTCTTGCAGAGCGTCTCCTCACCTTGCGTCCTCTCCAGGGGGGGGGTTCCAACACACGGTAGTGTCAGGGGTCTTTATCCATAGAATAATCAAAGTATCCAAAGCATAATCCGTGCCTGGGAAGGCGGGCTGTCGTCGGTAGAATAATCCGGTATACAGGTCCACTCGCTCGTCGGCTCTGGGGCTCCTCGGGTGCAGCTTCACATAGGGTCAACCACCCTGGGTAAGCAGCCAGTTCTCTGCCCGAAACGATGGGGTACTGACTACGGTAGTATTCTCACCGCACGAAGCACTATATATTAACAGACTATTATTAGCTTAATAGACTACGTCCAACTCGACGATATAGTGCCAAATATGACTATTCAAATATTAATATACACGATGTCTCAATACCGATGGTAGGCCGAACTTGGCCTTACTCCCACACGTGGCATCGCGGGGAGGCTTTACGTCTGTGACTCTATTGGAGGGTAAGAAACTGGACTGAAAAGAAAGTCCTACTTTAGTAGCGCAGTATATATACGCACTATGAACAAATAGTCCCATTAGTGGTGCGGTAGCCAAATTCCTACGCGGAACTAGGACTTGTTCGTACATGTCGAGCGGTACGTTTGAACTGGGTCTGAGGGGTATGGCAGCCTGGCACCAAGGTCTCGACCAATAGTAGAATGGAGACTATTATGGGATGTTCAGTAGGCTAGAATGGATATTCAATGCATATTGTACAAGGAATATACAAGGGATATCAGGGAATATTAGAGAATATACAAATACAATTAAATATATATATATAAATAAATATATATATTCGGTTTAATCTGGCCCTTCACAACAGCCACCCCCTGAATAGGTCCCAGACCTAATCAGTTAAACGGAGACAGATTAATCGCGTTGTCTATTTACACATAAGGGTTTGCTGTAGGGGTCAGTCAACTTCACAAAGTCATAGGGTTGTAGGGTCATGGTCATCATCGATTGTGTCTGGGAGTCGAGGCAGTTCTATGAGCCTTGCCACGGGACGGGTGTAAGTGCGACCCTGGACGAGCACTTCAGCTGCTCGGACCTTGCCGTCGGCACCGGTGATCACTTTGCTTACGCGGCCGGCCGGCCACATAGCTCTGGGCAGTGATTGATCAATAATCATGACGACTGTTCCTTCTGTCAAATTGTCTCTCTCCTTTACCCACTTCTGGCGGGTCTGTAGAGACGGTAGGTAGTGCAGTAGGAAACTGCTCCTGGCGTGATGTACATCCTCATCGTATTTCTTTATAATCAGCTCTGTGACCTTGTGTCGGCTGTTCAATACGATCGGGTATTTAATGTCATCCGGTAGATTGGGGGCTCTGCGTAGGCGACCACCCACTCTGATGAGGGTGTGAGCGTCGCTCTCGGGGGCCAGGTGAATTAATCTGCTGTCGGATGGGACGGGCTTTCCTCCCTGTAGACAGGCCAATTCATCGGGGAACGAGTCTCTCTGGGCTCGCTGCAGTAGAAGCAATTCTGCTTCCTCGTAGTTAGCTGCTGACATATCAGCGGGGGACTTGCACTCCGGGTGGTACCGCAGGAATGTTCTTTGTTGTGCACTCTCTATGGACGTGCAATCGTTTATGTTAGGGTCGGTGGAGGCTACGGTGCTCAATCCACAGAACACAGACTTCTTAATTTCCACCTCCTCTGGACTTGCTTCCCTCGGGATAGGCATGGGCCACTGTCCTTCCGGGAGTCTTAGGAATGCGGGGCCGTCACTGTAGACATTGCGACGGGTGAGGTCATCCAGGGGCATCCCCCGGGTGATGACGTCAGCTGGGTTCTGTTTTGTATCAACGTAGCGCCACTCTGTTTCTCTGGTTAACTCTTCGGTTAAGTCTTGAATCTCGGTGACTCTGACTCCCACGAAGACTTTGTACTTGCATGAGTCCGATTTGATCCAGGCGAGTACCGTCGTGGAATCTGACCACAGGATTGTTCTAGACACCGGTATGGTGAGCTCACGTTGGATGAGCGTGGCTAGGTGCGCTCCGGCTAGGGCTGCGCAGAGCTCTAGACGTGGGATAGATTGTTGCTTGCGTGGGGCTATTCTCGAGCGGGCGAGGACAAATGCTGTGTAGATCTCTCCCCCCTGGTCTTGGGCCCGCAAGTAGGCTACTGATCCGTATGCGACCTCTGAGGCGTCACTGAAGACGTGTAAGTCCATTTTACATGTCTCTGGCCTCACCGTGGGTGGGAAGTAGCTTCGGCGCATATTAACGCCTGGGAGTGAGTGGAGCTCCATCTCCCACTCTCTCCAGGTGGATGCAAGGTGTGCGGGAATGGGGTCGTCCCAGCCCTGGTCCTTGTCCCACAATGCTCGTACAATCATTTTTGCCCTGGTGGTGTACGGTAGAATACATCCTAGCGGGTCATATTGTCGGGCGAGTGTTGTGTACACACTCCGTCTGGTGGTCGGCGCCGCCGCCGGCCTTCCCTGCTCCGTAGTCAGGGGCTTGTGTCTGTAGTGAAGCGAATCTGTTTTGAATCGCCACACCAATCCCAGGGTCATCTCCTGGGCTTCTCCCGGGATTGTAGCCATCCAGGTCTCGCTGCTGGCTGCCTTGTCCTCGGAGGAGAGGCTGCGCAGTACTTGCGGATCGCTGCTGGCCCACTGCCTGAGATCAAAGCCGCCTTTGATCAATGAGGCGCGGAGTTTAATCAGGAGAGCCTCGGCTTCTTCCTGGGTTGAAAGGCTTTGTAGACAGTTGTCTACGTAGAAGCTGTTCTTTACGCTGTGTCGGACCTCTTCGTCCGCTGCTGGGTCCTCTGCTACATGTTTCTGTAGTGCAAATGTCGCACAGCAGGGGCTGCACGTCGTTCCGAAGGGGAGGACTTCCCATTGGTAGATGGCTGGGTGCTCATCTCCTGGCTTCTCTCTCCATAGGAACCGTAACAGGGGCTTGTCCGCCTCTACTAATCTCACCTGCAGGAACATTCCTTTAATGTCCCCGCTGATGGCCACCTTTTCCTGGCGGAAGCGGAGTAGAACGCCGAGTAGGGAGGGGCCGAGTGTGGGACCGGGCAGTAACTCTTTATTCAGATTTTGGGATCCGATCTGGTAGCTGCAGTAAAATACTATGCGGTCTTTACCGTTGTGATGGACCTTGTGGTGGGGCACGTACCACGATTCAGTGGTCTGGTCAGCCTCTTTAATGTCCATCTTTGTGACGTGTCCCGCTGTGATGAGCTTCTCAATCTCAGCGCGGTATACACTCTCTTGGGCGGGGTTCTTGGCTAAGCGCCGCTCCGTGTTCAGCAGGTACCGTTCTATGGCGTCTGTCTTGGCGTGGAAAGTAGGCATTCCTTCTCGCCGCAGGAGTGGCGTGGCGTATCTCAACACGCCGTTGACCGGGACTCTCTTGGTCCCTGTCTCGAGGAGGTGAATGGCGTAAATGTCATCTTTAGAGCGAATGTCTTTCTTTCCATTCTTAAAGGGCATTTGTTCCAAGCTCCATAGCCGCTCTACGTGTTGCAGGAGTGCGGTTTCTCCCTCTGTGACTCGGGAGTGGAGACATCTAGTGGCTGTACTTCGGTTGAGAGATTTGGCGAGCGGGCCTTGGAGAGTCCATCCCAAACGGGTCTCGACTGCTGCAGGACAGCCTCGGGGTCCGGTATGAACCCGGTCTATCGGGACAATGAGGTCTGCATGGTCGGAGCCTATCAACAGGGTCGGCATAGCATTGTCTATGAGCGGGATCGGTAACTTGCGCAGATGTGCATATTTCTCCATCAGCTTGGCGACGGGGTATGTGTACCGCGACAGTCCTATTTCTTGGCTGGTGAAAGCGTCTGCAATCTGGTACCGTCGCTCAGGCTGGCCGCTTGCTGCGATAGAGAATGAGACATTCTCGCCCTTTATCGTCTTCAAATCTCGTCTTATTGTCCGAATTGTCATTTGGGTTTCGCTTCCCCGCAGCCCTAGCTGGGCCGCAGCGGAGGCGAGCAGCAGGGTCTTCTCTGACCCGTCATCGAGGACGGCGTAAGTGTCCAGGACTTTATTCTGGTAGCTTAGTGTCACACGCACTACTTTTAGGAGTACTCGGGCTCCACTGCTGCTGGCGGGATCGATGTACATGACGCTCGCTTTGCGGCTGGATGGTGCAGGTGAAGGGCGCCGTCTGTTACTGTCGTGAAGTATGTCCAGATGGGCTCCATCGCACTTGGTGCACCTTTTCTTTAAGCGGCATTCGGCTGCCATGTGTGAGCGCGCACAGCGAAAACAGCGCTTGTTGGACTTTATCCATTGACCTGCTTCCTCCGCGTTCAGCTTGGGGAAGGAGTCACATTGCGCTAGCCAGTGTTCTTTCTCACAGTAGGGGCACACTATCTTCCACTTCTCCGTTCTGGAGGGGGTACTGTGGCTCCTGCTGCTCGGTACTGACTCCGATTGGTGCATCACAGTCACCGATCTTCTTCCATCATTTAGTCGTCTGGTTCCTTCTCTGGAGCCAGGGGTGCTCCGTCCGAATGTATCTAGCCGTAGGCTGCTGACTTCTCTCGCCAGGAAGTCTGCTAGATCGAGGAGGTTCGGTTCGGGGCCATTCGGGTCTCTGTGGTCCCTCTGCCGCCTAAAGCGCTCCTGACGAGCGGGCGGCAGCTTCTCCAGGATCCTTTCCACATTTGAGTTGGCGTAAAGTTCATACTTCCCCTTCTCTCTTTGCGCTCCCAACATCCCTACCAGGGACTGCACTCTGATGGACAGGTCGTCCAGTGCTCGATTGTCTATTGCTGGGGGTAAGCGGTCGATGTGTCGGATCTCCTGGATCACGTAATCCCATATGCGCCCATACCTCTGGTCCAATGCTACCAGCGCTGCTGTGTATGGGGTGGTGGAAGTCGCGTAGGCGAGCGCTATATTATGTGCGCGGGGCACCTTTAAGTGCTGCAGTAGGATGGCGTATTTGTGGCGTTCATCCAATACATCCACCAACATGGTCTCCAGACACATGCGGAGTTCTGTATACTGGGCCCGGTTCTCTTGGGTGAAGTCGGGTACCATAGGCGTGCCAATGTATGACGCTGACTGTGGATACATCGGCGAGCGTTGGGGGAGAGGCCTCCTAGGCGAGTCTCCTCCCGCTCCTTGGTATGGGCTGGTACCGGCAGTGTACCATGGCCCGCTTGTCCAGGTGCTGTTCCTCGGTGCGGGTCGTGCGTCGTGCTCACCCGTGTATAGAGTCGGGGGTCTGTAGCGCAGCTCCGCGGGAGTATAGCCTGGGCTGTACCGGACCTCCTGGTCCGGTAGAGTACTGTGCTGTCTTCGGGCGCGGTTCTCCTCCTCTCCCTCTTCGTCTTCAGTTAGGTCATCCAGTGCTTGTAGTCTCTGGTTTAGCCTCTCCACAGGATATGCTGCTCCTTCCCGGTTGCTAGGTCTCGCTTGGACCGGTGGGGGGAGGTGGTCTGTGGGGGGTATAGACCTCGTCTGTTGGTCAAGTTCAGGGTTGTTTACTCGGCTAGGGGATGCCGCCCTGGAGGTGTGTCTAGACGAGTTCCTGGAGCCTCTGGCGGAGGGAGAGGGTGTTGTCCGTCTGATCAGCTGTTCTATTAGTTGCGCTTGCTGTCTGTCGCGCTCTGCGTCCCGTAGAGCACCAGCAGCTGCTCGCTGGCTGTCTGCTCGGTCTCGGGCCACATTCTCTTCCATCTGAATGCGTCTTATTTCCAGGCGTATGTGCTCTTCTTCGCTCCGTTGCTGTAGCTGCAATCGATCGCGTTCACCCTGGAGTCTATCGCGTTCAGTAGAGGCTTTCAGGCTGACGAGGAATGCCTGCTGTAGGGTCCTCTCTGCCTCGCTGGGAGAAGGCGGTTGTATAGGGGAGCCTTCCCTCGGGGTACTCCTTGCGGAGCCTTGGAGCTCTATCTCCACGGTGCTCTCCCCGTCTTCTTCCGTGCCGAGTTCTCTCTCGGTAGCGTTGTATTCCTCCCGGGACTCATCGGGGACTACTTCTTCAGTACTGGCGGGGTGTGAAGTCATGTCTGGTTCCCACTGGTCCCCACCGTGAACTTGGTCAGTTACATTAGAGCCCGTAGGGGCCTCTATGGTCGGGGTAGTCTGGGCGTTGGGGTTAGACATACTTTTACTTTCTAGTTTTACCGCGTTTACTGTTAGTAGAAGACTAGGTTGTTGACTGACAGCGTAAGCCTCTAAGTACTGAGGGAGCCGTCGTTCGCGCTGCGGGCGTTGGTTAGGAGGATCGTTTCGTGGAGTGTTCATCATAGGCCATTTCAATATTAATAACACTATATTAATATTACACTAATTACCATCCGGCTCGAAGGACCAATTGTAACTGAGGGGTACAATTCCCTGACTGTATTACTAGATATGATACTTACTACCACTACCTTTGTACTTAATATTCGGCCACCCAGTACACGGCATAAATATATTATCATGAACACTCTCACGTAGATGAAACGGATCCAACACAAATGTACGAATTAGAAACAGGTCTTTATTTCCTACACAGCGATGGTGTGTAGAATAAGCACTTAATCACTTAATTACATTTATGAATTGAAATAGTATGCACTTTTATGGCAAGGAGTATTCGTCGGTATATCAATAGATAATGTCCAATCTCTGAAGGCGCAGGTGGTAAATATACGACCTGGAATAGTTAAGGAATAACAGCAATGATACTTTAATGATTATAGGCTGGATACACTAGAGGGGGTTAATCCGGTCGCTTGTAAGCCGACAGGAGTAGGAGGGGGGGGGGGTAGAATCCAGCTGCCTCGTCCGGCCAAGGGTATCCCAGGTGAACCCACTGTAGTGCCGTTCAATGCGCCGGCGATCCTTGGACCACAGATGAAAGCAGGTGGACTCTTTGTGGGCCGGCTCTCTCCGGTCCACGGGGGAGAGATGTGGAGAGACCTCGTCTTGCAGAGCGTCTCCTCACCTTGCGTCCTCTCCAGGGGGGGGGTTCCAACACACGGTAGTGTCGGGGGTCTTTATCCATAGAATAATCAAAGTATCCAAAGCATAATCCGTGCCTGGGAAGGCGGGCTGTCGTCGGTAGAATAATCCGGTATACAGGTCCACTCGCTCGTCGGCTCTGGGGCTCCTCGGGTGCAGCTTCACATAGGGTCAACCACCCTGGGTAAGCAGCCAGTTCTCTGCCCGAAACGATGGGGTACTGACTACGGTAGTATTCTCACCGCACGAAGCACTATATATTAACAGACTATTATTAGCTTAATAGACTACGTCCAACTCGACGATATAGTGCCAAATATGACTATTCAAATATTAATATACACGATGTCTCAATACCGATGGTAGGCCGAACTTGGCCTTACTCCCACACGTGGCATCGCGGGGAGGCTTTACGTCTGTGACTCTATTGGAGGGTAAGAAACTGGACTGAAAAGAAAGTCCTACTTTAGTAGCGCAGTATATATACGCACTATGAACAAATAGTCCCATTAGTGGTGCGGTAGCCAAATTCCTACGCGGAACTAGGACTTGTTCGTACATGTCGAGCGGTACGTTTGAACTGGGTCTGAGGGGTATGGCAGCCTGGCACCAAGGTCTCGACCAATAGTAGAATGGAGACTATTATGGGATGTTCAGTAGGCTAGAATGGATATTCAATGCATATTGTACAAGGAATATACAAGGGATATCAGGGAATATTAGAGAATATACAAATACAATTAAATATATATATATAAATAAATATATATATTCGGTTTAATCTGGCCCTTCACAACAATGATGATAATAATAATAATAATAATAATAGTACAACAACATAATATTAACTTTATTCTTTATAGTAGATTGTGGGCTTGTTTGTTTGCTCAGAGAGAGTAAGAGAGATGGACAGAGAGATAGGGTATATTCTAGAAATTAAATGTCTGACTGCTGCATCTTCCTAAGTAGGGTTGGGCACTGATTACCGGTTCTAATAGGAACCGGTTCCTAACTTCCGGTTCTGTTTTTTTTTTACTTTGTTAATTAATACCCTAGTTACAGTACAGCAACCAAATTAAACTGTATCAAGTCAACTGACAATGTGAATAGTATGAAAAGATTTTAAGATTTAAAAAAAATAATAATAATCTCCTGCGAAATAAGCTGTGACCTGTTTTGACCTGCACCTACAAGAAGCGGAATCGAGAATCGTGTAGAACAGGAATTGAAATGGAGAATCGGAATCAGAACCGGAATCGTTCAAATCCAAACGATGCCCAACCCTAACCCCCCCCCCCAGTATTTACTTTATATTCCTGCAGTTTATATCATTGGTAAATGTATAGTTTAAATAATTAGTTCATGTGGTAGAAACAGATACATGAGAACTACTTTATAAAATGTATGGAGCGAGAATGTGTAGTTTGTAAAGTGTTAGTGAACTCTACTGGCAGCCTATTGCTGTGCTGGTTGGGGAGTGAAGTGTCAAATATTTAGCCAATATTTAGAGTCCTTCGGATATCTCAAGAACCGTTCATCGCAGCCATACCACTGGGGTCTCCACAACGCTGCAAGCAGCTAGAGCCATATGAAATCCGTTTTATTATTTTCCAAATTCCATAAATTTTTTTCCCAAATTCCGTTTTTCCCGTTTTAATATTTCAGAATTCTGTATTTTGCTTTTTAGGCTCATTTTACCACCAGAAATAGTGTCTAATAAGTGGGAATTAATAAATGTCCACAATTGAATAAGATATAACAGTCAATTTAATGTTTTTAAGTGCTGCAACTCAGAAATACAGTTACATTTTACACAATATTTTTCAAATAATATTGTGACAAAATAAAAATGCACCCAAAATAAAAATAAGCATTTCAAGTGTAAACAATAGATACAGCTAGCTACTACTGACATTATCACAATGACAATGTCAGTAGCCTAGCTATATTATCTATTATATTGTGATGAAATATAGTAATGCATAATTTAGGCACCTTTAGTTTAGTTTATTTCGTTTATAAAGGACAGTGTGTACTGACAATCATTTTGATTGATTGATTGAATAGTTTATTGGTTTAGAATGGAAAATCACACATATACATTTGATCACAATATGAAACAGGTATACATTTCTCCATTTACCAATAGGATTTCATAAAACACAATAAAGCCATAGGCTTGTTTCCATTGTGGTCCTTCATCATTGGTGTCAGTGTATTTATGTACTGGTGTGTGTACGTGGGTATTTGTAGTGTCTGTATGTCAGGATGTGTGGTATAAAAACAAAAAAAATACATACAATAATATTCCATTTTATAGACGATAAAAGAATAAAAAAGGAACAACACATATTAAAAACCCTTTGTTCACTACTCCCAGCTTCTGCTACTTATGATCCACCTCTTTATAGCTAATTTAAAAGTGGAGAAGGGGCTTATGGTCTTCAACTCCATTGGTAGGCTATTCCATTGTACTGCTGCTGAATATAGGAATGAGTTTTGGCCTATTTTCCTATTGCATCTCACTGGAACGATGTCTGTAGGGCTCCCCCTGGTGGCGTGTCCGTGTACATCCCTTACCATGTTAAAATATCCACTGAGGTACTGAGGGACAGTATTCCAGAGTATCCTATGTGTCATGTTGAGTTTTTATTTGAGAGACCCTCTTCTCAACCCTGAGCCATTTGAGGCTGTTAAAATGTGTCTGTGTAAGGTGAGTCCTGGGATGGAGTTTTAAAATCATTCTAACTAATTTGTTCTGAGCTGTCTGTAGCCTACCTTTCAGTGCTGCATTAAACAAATGGATGGGTACACCAGATTTAGCAAGAAGCTATCATTTCCATCTATAGTCCTATGTACTGTAACGTTACATAGCTATTTAAGTTTATTTCGTTTATAAAGGACAGTGTGTACTGACAAGCATTTTCATTAAACAAATGGATGGGTGCACCAGATTTAGCAAGAAGCTATCATTTCCATCTATAGACCTATGTATTGTAACGTTACATAGCTATTTATGTTTATTTCGTTTATAAAGGACAGTGTGTAATGACAATCATTTGCATTAAACAAATGGATGGGTGCACCAGATTTAGCAAGAAGCTATCATTTCCATCTATAGTCCTATGTACTGTAACGTTACATAGCTATTTAATCACAATAGTGTCGCACGTGTTTTTGCGGGTCCAGTCCACGGTACGTTGACAGAATTAGCAAAACACCTTATCGCCGGAGGCATAAAAGTCATTAGGATACTGCTCTGCTCTGAATTGAGGGCTTATTGCGGAATTTCTTAGCTTCTTGACGACGTTAACACAGAAGCAGCCAGACGGCAGACGCTTAGACACTGTGTGTTGTGTGTAACACGCAGCGGTCCCCGGTCATGTTTGCTTTGCACCAAACGTTCCACCCGAAAACAGAATTTCAGTCCAGATTAGGCCAAATTCTGCAATATTCCACGTTTTGCAGTTGATTCCATTTTTATTGGTCAATTCCGCGATTCCGTGAACGTGGATTTCATATGGCTCTAAAGCAGCCATACCATAGGTCTCCACAATGCTGCAAGCAGCCATACCACGGGTCTCCACAACGCTGCAAGCAGCCATATCACAGGTCTCCACAACGCTGCAAGCAGCCATACCACGGGTCTCTACAATGCTACAAGCACCGGCACACGTCCTGGACAGCCACGCGCTCAATGCTGCCCAAATGGGCACTGCACTAGTCATGTGAATTCATATAAATGGTAAATGGCTGCATTTATATAGCACTTTTATCCAAAGCGCTTTACAATTTGTTCCTCACATTTTTACCCATTCACTCACACATTCACACACCGATGGCGGAGGCGACCATGCAAGGTGCCAACCTGCTCATCGGGAGCAATTAGGGGTTAAGTGTCTTGCTCAAGGACACTTCGACATGCTGCCTGGGAGGAGCAGGAATCGAACCGGGAACCTCCGGATTACCAGACGACTGCTCTACCTCCCCCCACCGTCATCCCCCCATAAACCGTTCATATAAAGTATCTAATGTTCGATACAGAAGCCAGCACCAACATGTGATATTTGGAAATGAACATGTTGTATGCCTGCATTATTTTTAACAGTGTATTTGCTCTGATTGGACACACAGATCAGGGTGCTGGCTGGATGACTATATCATATGCCCACCACTGGTTTGGGAATAGCACTGCACAAGACCGTAGCAGACTACAGAGAGTGGCTCGTTCAGCCGAACGCACAATTGGAGGTGGGCTTCCCACTCTCCAAGACATTTACAACAAGCGCTGCATGGGTAAGGCTAAGAGAATAATCAAAGACCCCAGCCACCCAAAAACTGCCTCTTTGAACTGCTGCGGTCAGGCAAGCGATACCGGAGTCTCATGGCAAGCACAGAGAGACTCAGAAGGAGCTTCTATCCCCAGGCCATCAGGATGCTCAATGAACAATGAACAATAACAAACCATCAATACACCCACAACACACACATCCACACGCACTTTAAATAAACAACACACTGTAGCACCCACTTTACCACTTTAGACACTAACACACTTTATATTTATTGGTAAGGAAATTTGCACATCAATCTCATTCCTTATTGCACCTCATTGCACCTCATTGCACCTCACCACCACAAGGTGGCACCACAAGCTAAGCTATACCTTACCATTTCTACACTGTATACTGTACATATACTGTATATAGGTATATTGAATTTCTTTGTTGTTTACACTTGTTTACATACTTGACTTTCTATTTTATACTTATATTATACTTATTTTATACTATCTTTTTATTATCTAGCACACTCTCAGAAGCAAAACAGAAAGAAGCATTTCATGCAAAGTATTCTGTATTTCTGTATGACAACTAATAAAGAAACTTGAAACTTGAACTTGAAATCTTAACGTTAGCCAGCTAAACGTGCATAGCTTAATTAACGTGCATAACATGTGATATACCACGTTATATCACATTCTGATATATATTTTTCGTGTAAAATTACAAAAACGTAACGAAAATGTTGAAATTAATAAAAAAGCGGAGGTTCGAACCCATTAATTAAGATTCAAATACCAACGTAACAAACGAAGGTTTGAACGTTCAAACGTTTGGGCTCAGCCCTACCCACCATATGAGACGTGTATTTGAAGCTGGACTGCTTGCCATTCACCTGTCTCCATAGAGATACTCTGGGGCTGTAGCTCAGAGGTTCCCAGCACACACACACACACACACACACACACGTTACATCACAGTTAAATAAAGCTTTCACGTCAGGACTGACTCAATGTGAGCTAGCCGCTTATCAGGCCTCTTTCACTCAGCACAGCCTTCTGTCCCAGATCAAAGACATTATTATTTTCTCCATCTCTCGACACACCATGTGTGACCATGATTGTTGTATCAGTGAACCAAGTGTCCAAGTCCCACTTTGTATTGTAGTAAAGATAACAAAAGACATGGACATTCTAGAACAGTAATGATACATCATACAAAACGATGATATTTGGAACAAATAAGCCTACCCTTTAAAATAATATGGGGTCAAGTTGTGCACTGGTGGGACAATATGACACATACTGAAACACAAATGGAAAATCATTAGAATTGTGACACTTCAGGCGGTCAGGTGGCGTAGCGGAGATTGCGCTTGTCACCAATGCAAGAGACTGTGGTCTCGACTCCCGGAGTCAGCATTGCCTTGGCTTGGGATCGCTATATCGCTATACTAACTCGTTTGGCTGGGTTAGGGGGAGGGAATCCGTGGGTGGGAAACTGGCGTTGTGGACAGCGATGCCTACAGGTCAGGTCTGGGTGCTTGCTCAGCGGAGGCAGGACTTGAGGAAGGCAGCATGACCTCCCATGCGTTACACTTCACCAATGAGAGCCCTCGCTGCCAGGTGAGAAGAGAGCCACTGGCTGTCGCCGCACGTGTCGGAGGAAGCGTGCGGATACTTCAGGGTTCCCTTGTACCGACCAGTAGGAGAACATGCGCACAACAACCAGGTAGGGGAGGGGGGGAATTGGCACAACGACTAAATTGGGATGGGGAGAAAACTGAGAAAAATCTGAGAAAGAGAGATAAAAAAAAAAATTGTGACACTTCATTGTGACATTGTTTTCTAAATAGGAGTTAGATGTGGAAAAAAAATCCAAGCTCCCTTTAATACCGTTTTGTTTTTGTTTTCTCCTTCACAGTATTCATGGTGGTGAATGAATGAATTAATGAAAACTTTATTTAACAGATTGCAGAATGGGTACAATACAGTACGGCTCAAAACACAATTATTAGGGGATGCAGACCAGAGAAAGACGTTTGTCTTGTTTACATCAGGGTCCCCCATTTTCAATTCATAGTGATCAGGTCAGTTTACTAGGTGAATCTGATGAAAAAGTTGAAAAGTTGAGTCTAGGGCAGGCCTTCAAAGAATAACAGTCGCTGATCCAACCAGAGGTGTCTGAATGTTAGCGTGCTAATATGAAAAGGCCCAACGCTCAAAACTTTGACAAAACCAAATGGCACTGTCATGTTTACTGTAAGAAATTATCAAACTTGGGCAGTTTTCACATCTGTGGAAATTGTTTTTCATACTGTACAAGAATGAAAGGTTGAAAACAAAATGTGATATCTCCAACTGTGCTAGATTGGCACAGACTTAGGGTGCTTTCACAGCTGCCTTGTTTAGCCCGGTAGAACCCTGAACCCTGGAACGTTTACCCCTGTGGTGTGGTTCGTTTGGGTTGGTACATGTATGTGAATATGGTAATATAACTCAGGGTCCTCATTTATCAATAATGCGTAGAAAGTGTTCTATTTTCGTTCCTAAGCACAGAATTTAGAATGTCTCTGCAAAGAATTCGGGATTTATCAAACGTGCGTACACAGGTCCTACGCACACCTGCAAGTAATCCGTGTTGATACCAATACCACTTGTTCTACACTCCACGCTCGTGCATGATTGTAAGTATTTGCATACAGAACCGCCCCTAATTAAACATTATGGTAATGAAACACCCCCATGAAATGATTATAGATATTTTTAGAGAGTAAATAAATCCAATGAAGTTGTCAATTTCACAGACAACTCCGCTGAGGAGGAGGGAGCGTGCAGACTATCTTCGATGCGCCGGGAGCCAAGGATGTTGATTGACCCAGTCCTACAGAACCAGCACATTGACAGAAATAAATGACAAGCTGACCCCACATTAAGCGCTGTAATGACTGAAATGAACGAGTTGCTGAAGCACACTGTCTGTACAACCCAATGAAGAATACAAACTCGTAACCACTATTTTGCGCTTGCGTTTGCCATATACCATATACATATACTGCAAAATAAATGCCTTTTTTCGTTGAGGTTTTTTACAATTGAATTAAATACAATTAGGCCTGAATGAGTCGTGTTCCTCCCGACCACTGGCAACGACATTATCAGCCAAATGCACATAGCAGATTATCTGTACATTGACCAAGTGGAACCCCGTTCTATTCACATAACTGGATTTGTTTATTGATGGAGCTTTGAAAGCTACACAGGTACAGTCTATTGCTCCGATGATTGGGTAATCTGGTGTAAAATCCTCTCTTGGCCTCTGCCTGCTGTTATTATTGATATATGGATATTGTATGTAGTTGGGGGTTGGGGAAATTATGACATCAAACACTGCGTTTTGTTCCACGATCCAATTTGGGTCCCAAATTGCGGTACAAATCAAGGAGAATGTGTCTCGGGTAGCGGACTCTACTTAATATTATGTTCTCTCTCTGCACATAGACTACCCTATCTCTGAAAACAACCCGCGAGAAGTATTCCTATAATGCTATAAACCATGCTGAATTCATTCGGAAAGACCTATTCCAAATGCTATTTATAGGGTTTGACAATAATTACACTAATGTCGCTATTTTACAATGAACTATAATTAATTACGTGTCATACCGAACACGTTTGTTGAAACAAATGCATGGAAGCTTATCCCGTCTGTTGAAGTTTTTATATTCTACCGCTTGGTGCATATTATACGCACAATCTCAAGCACACGTTCATGTTGATAAATCCCACACTTTGCTTAGAAATGATCGTACGCACGGTTTACGCACATATCTGTCTGTGCGTACGTAGCATTGATAAATGAGGGCCCTGCAGGTCTGCACCAAACAACTGCACCCAGGTCCGCCGGTTTGAGGTGTTCACAGTCCGCTTCCAAATTAACCCTGGAGTGGTCCCTTTGAGGTGTGAAAGCAGTCAGGCCAAAAGCAGGAAAAGAACATTTGTGCAAGCCAAAGTGGGAATCAAAAGATTATTTTTGTGCACAAATGACGTCCAATAAAAGGTTGTCCTGCGTGATCACATGGCTTTGTTTGTCAATTGGCAATGTGAAACATAACCGAACCAACAAAAGTAACAATTTCACTTTTGATTCAGACCATTTCAAACAAACATAGGTGTGTAAGCTCCCTACGTTCACTTTCTCTCAGCTTCAAAGCTGCTATTAGTGGTTTTTACAAAGCTTATCTTATTGTAAAACTCAAAACTTTGTGTGTCATTGTTTCTGCACGAGAGAGGATATAGCAGCGCCATTGTGGCACCAATAGGTAGAGGGGGACAGTATGTGTGTGTGGAGGATTCTCTACCCATTGTTCACATTCCCCTGAAAATACGAGGGGTGGAACAAAACCAGAGCGAGCCAGAGCGCAAACTTAAGTAAAGAATGTACCGGCTTTTCAAGTGTCTTCAGTCTCCATCCAACTCGGTGTGATATGAAGAGCAGAAAGGATCCAGCACCGAGCGGTTGGTTCATGAATATGGCCCCTTGGTCTATAAGCATCTCTTGCTATTTGCGGAATTTGCGGGTAGGCAGACCGCCCTCACCAAGTCTATTGGTCTATTCCTGTCCATTTGGACCATACTGAGCGCAGCACCGGCCAGGGATCTGTTCAGTCACAGTATCACTGCGCTGCGACTGCAAGACCTGTCATAAGTATCTTGGGAAACGCTGAGGTTTAGTAAGGCTTTCTCATGAGAACCTGCATTATGGTGCGGCATCACACAACGTATTTGCCTTCAATTCATCTTAATGGAACGGAAGAGGACGTTTGTTCAACTTTGACCTGTCAATTTGCACACCTCACAGATGCTCAACCAACTGAGAGCAGCTGAGAGGGTTTCAGCTGTTCAGCAGTGTGACAGTTGTTCACAAGGCTGTAGGCATTCATCCCCAGGTATGGGCACTTTACCAGCCCTGTAGCCAAGTATCTTTACATTCCAGCCTAGTGAGTAGATTTGTCCTTGTTAACTGAAATTTGCACGGGGTGAATTGAAGCAGTTTGGAGCTGGGAGCTAAATAGTCCCACTGGGCTTCTGTACCTTTCATCAATGTCACATTTGTGAAATAAACTCACTATAAGTAGCTGGACTCACCATATTTAATACACAAATCAGATTGTCAGGCTGTATTATTCAGAATGAGAATTAAGCATCTTTGAATGCTATTACTGTACGTGTTTGAGCCTTAAAATGGCCGTTTCTTCCAGTGCGAGAGCCCTTTAGCACCTTAAGAACACATTGTGTTGTGAGCCCACCGTGGTGCTGCTTTAATTGGGATGTTCCCTGTAAGCTTAGGCAGTTCAATGTATTGATTCACGTGGGCAAAGAGAAAGCAGGAGCCCTAGAGGAGCAGGAGCCCGGGCCTAGAGGAGCAGGAGCCCCAGACGAGGGGGTGAGATGAGATGTGTTTGCAGTTGTGCAGTTTCTCTCCCCTCTCGGGGTAGGAATTCCACACTTGAATTGTTCATAATATAGTATGTGACGTGATTAACAGAATATCTCACAATATCTCAAGTCTCCATTACGTTACATTGACGTCCTAAAGGATATGGGAAGTCAGCAGCATGTGATCTAGGCTGATAACACCATCCAGAAATGATATAATGGCCACATTGTCTCCTATGAATACCCTGTGTTATAGATGTTTAATCAATTCCACCTTGTGAAACGGATGAATGCTAACAGCAGCCAAGCTGTGCACCCAGTAACCCGTTTTGATATCACAGAGTGAACAGTGTTACCAGTATTGCGGGGGAGTAAGGAGGTTCCTCTTGCTATTGCAGAAATTCTCCCCCCCCCCCCACACACACCCCCCCCCCCCCACGGCAAACAACACCACATCATTACACCGGCTGAAGAATAACACACAGACACTTGGAGAGGAAGGGGGTTTAAAAAAAGGAAAAAGAGAAGAAAAAAAAGAAAAAGGAAGAATGACAACCTTTGCTTTTAGAGCACTGATATCAAGAGGGCTAATTTACTCCCCATGGCACCATCTGCCTATCGCTGTGCTTTCCCTGTGATGTGAGCACAGCGGGGGGGATGTTCACTCTGTTGCTGGCTATTGTTTGGAGAGGGAGCTCCTCTAAAAGCTGAGATGGATTTTCTTCATCCGTATTGTCTGCCCTGACGATGCAGAGCGTGCAGCGCTCAGAGCCAGGTTCCCTCAGAAGAATCCAATCGCAGAGACTCTGAGACGTTGAGGTGTAACTTGTTACGTAACGGACCCAAAGTGCCTTCCATTTCTACGATTTATATTTAAGTGCTGCCTGCGAGGATCTCTCTGTACACCTGCGTGTGTGTACAGAATCACGTATTGGAGCCACCTGAAGCAAGCTGATCCTTGTACGTAGTGCAAATTAGATATTGTTTGCTAATGCTTCCGTAAGAAAGATACTAGGCTACTAATTATGTCCTGGAACTCCCAGCATGCCTATAGGATATCCCTCTTCTCCATGGAGCACAAGACAGACAATCCCCATGTGAATGGTTGAGGAAATACCCCCAGTGGCCATGAAGAAAATCAGACCAAAAAAAAGAAAACAAGTAAGTGTTATTTCATTTTTTTTTTTATATATATACATTTTTTTCTTGCGTTATCTGCACAGATTTAAGATTGCACTGTACTATATTTCATTTTAAACATTGGCAGTATTGTAACTACCATGTTGGCCGTAGCATGCAACATGTTGACAAGGTTCAGGTGCCATGAGGGTGATGAATATGAGGGAAGAGACAGACTACACCAGGGGTCAGCAACCTACTATCAAAAGAGCAATTTTTTCCCCCTCCCGCAAAATAAAATTCCTCTGGAACCGCAAAACCAATTTACCCTTAAAATGAAGATAACACAGTGTATAACATTTTATATATAGTTATCCCCAAGCATACCCCACATTTAGCATAAAACGCCTGACAATTGCATACCCAAAGTAATTTGCGATTTATTATACTTTATACTTATAGCACACAGTTTGTTGCATTAATGGAATTATAAGGCAATAAAAACAAACAAAAAATTATTGCTGTTTTTACCTGTTATAACATAGGAAACCCTCAAACTCTTATGAAGAGGAGAAAAAAAGACTGGCTGTGTAGACCTATTTTTAAATAAAACACAGAAGAGGAGACAAAACACTGGTGTCTGTAGACCAACTTTGAAATAAAACCCTGAACTATTCAGGTATATTTGAGTCCTTCCCTTATTTGTGGAACATTTATCAAATAAAAAGTAGTCCACTTTGAAAAAAGACTACCATGTGTAGACCTACTTTGAAATAAAACCCTGAACTATGCAGGTATATTTGAGTCTTTCCCTTATTTGTGGAACATTTATAAAATAAAAAGTAGTTCACTTTGAAAAAAGACTACCATGTGTAGACCTACTTTGAAATAAAACCCTGAACTATGCAGCTCTATTTGAGTCCTTCCCTTATTTGTGGAAAATCTATAAAATAAAAAGTTAATACAGATAAGGCATACAGGTAAGCCTGCATCGTTAGTCACGAAAGCAAGTTAATCTGTCCACGCTGAATTAAACCCTCTATTTTCCTCAGACTTTCCTTTTTTTTTTATTCATGGTTAGCTTACTGGGGGGTCGGAAACTCAAGATTAGCCACTTGCAGACGGCAGGGAGAGGCGGAGGGTGTGACGTACTGTATATTTTAGTTGATGAAATATTTTAGTTGACTAAATATTTTAGTCAATGAAATATTTGTTTCATTTCAGTGTCACAGTATGGCATCGATCTCCAAAATAAGAGATATTTACCAGGGAGCCGCAGGTTGCCGACCCCTGGACTACACCTACAGTTATGTGTAGTTATCCTATATAGGTTTAAGAGGGGAGGTCGCTTATAAGCCCTTGGGTTTTTGACCTTTCCTGCACATTTTAACTGTTCTTCTTTTTACTTATTTTATCCCAGAATGTATGTTTGTAAGTGCGAATAACAATAAACAAATAAACAAACAAACACCTACAGTTGTAAAGGAAACGACAGCATTTGACCATTGTGACCATTCTAAGAGATAGAATGGATTGTCCACGATAATGTGAAACCAGAGTTAGAACCCAGCCTTCACAGAAACAAGATGTTCTTTGAACTTACTTCAAAGAATTACAAGAGACCTTCAGAGGGAGCTTTGAAAAGTACCAACGTGCTTCTCACACTAATTTCACTCCGGCTGATATACCGAGTCTTTTTTATGTAGCGCTGTCCAAGGCGCTGACATGCTTCTTCATCATGAGATGTACCCTGAAAGAATGAATCGTGTACAAACACGTAAACAATTTACACTCACCGTATAAACATTTTCTGTGTGATGTCATTGTATTTTGAAAATAATGTCTACTATGCAAGGGAATGAAAATGAATGAACATTTGCAAAAAGAAAATCTAAATGAAAACAGAAAATGAGAGAGAGAAAATAAATATCTTATAGTAGTGTGTTTTCCTGTCCCTGTCCTGTGAACGTTCTGTGATGGCATATGGCTAAATGAAGAACATTAGCTGGCGGTCCACAACGTCATCTCATTTTGGAAAATGTAACCAGAGCTCTCTGACGAGAGGAGGGGGGGGGGGGGGATTCCCGACAGTGTTCTGGGACTCTGCCACGTCTCACATGCCACCACTGTTACAGGTACTTATGTCAGGCCAAGCCACTGAGTAGTTTAAATTCCTAAAAACAACAGCTTGTTAAAGATTGGTCCGAGTTAGGGGGTGGTCACGCTGACCTGTTGCGTAGGCCTACGTCTGTCTGTCCGTCTCGTATTATTGTCCAATGTGTCCCCCCGCTGGACAGGACTGGACCGACAGAGCGTTCAAACAGGAGGAACTTTTTTGGAAACTGACAAATACCTCACCGTCCGATCATTATGAGGATACATTACAGTGGCAATTACAGTATGTTGTACCAGCAAATGCACAATTACCTTAGGTTCAATACACCGGCTGTGTTTGCATTCCTAGTAGGCTATATACAGTACATGCATAAAGTATCTACAGCACACTACGTACTGTCGGAGCTTACTATTCAGTACATGGAGTGCATACTTGTCAGACTTGTGCAGCCAGGCAGAAGTGGCCATGCACAACACCAGAATAACAGTTCACTCACTGCTGTGTCCACTTGCTACAGTAGCTGTGATATCAAGGAGGCTGTACCTTCTTTTACTTTGCATCAATTCTGCTAAATAAAAATAAAAACACACATATACATACACAGAAATGACACTTTAGTCATTGTTTCAATGGCCAGCCTGCTTGTTTAGGGATTTTTCACTGACAGGAAATGGAAATGAAAGAATTGTGGGATGGAAGCGAAACATGCATGTATAACCACTCCGTGCTTCAAATAATTGTTACTTTCTATTATTAATACAAATCGTGTTTACATATTGTATTGTTTGCATACTAACAGGCCACATCCTGAAAATGGCATACAACTAGTATGCAGTATGGAGTAATCAGATACAGCTTCAGTCTATCTGCTCCCTATTTAAGAACAAAATATATATCATGATATATACAGTATATAAAAAAATATATCAATCCAAACGTTGTACATTCAAAGTGAAAACGTTCTAACCTATTCTACTTTGTTATGCAGTAACTTGTTATGTTTATATTTTGTTTAAACATTTTGAAATATTGTAATCTATATATTGCTAACTGTGCTTTTATTCTCTTGCCAGAAAATTTGAACTTCCTGCAAACCATCTGGGCAATCCACCTATCAATTGTTTGGATATAGGAACAACAGGTTATTGGACAGATTTTCTTCTACTTTTCTGCTTGCATTTATAATCTTTGTCTACTGTGGCATGTTGAAAATATGCTTCAATAAAATATAGAGGTGAAATCGAAACGTTTTCCTGTTGATGTGTGTTTATGAGTGTTTTGCTAAACATTTTGTGATCTGCAAAACATGGCAACTGTTTAAGTTTTCAAGTTTCAAGTTTGTTTATTAATTGTCATAGTAAAATACAGAATACTTTATCATTTAAGTGGTTTACCATGTTAACAACAGTCGTGTGACATTATTTATGACTTGTGAATGATTACTAAATAAACTAAAAGCTTTATAGCTCATTTATATAACATTCGGATATTGTATTGGACTACCGATGGTATTTCTATGTTGAAATCTGCTATGTAATCATATTAACCCTAAGAAGTGGTATATATCTGAAAGCTGAGAACCTGAAGATTCATTTGAGATGCAGCTCAGCACTGTGTGTCAAGTTTCTAGTCATGAATCTGTAATAAACATTGCATTTTGGTTAGGCACCCATTACGAACATTATGATCAAAGCATAAGCATGACCATTCCCATGGGTTGATACTATTTGTTATTTGGTCCAGACACTAAGATACCAGACACTTAAGACACTAAGACCTTGAGGAACACCATAGAAAATCCATGCTGTGATTTGGTATAAAAACATTCTTTTTACACACTTTCAGTGTAATCTGTTACAGATTACTATTTGAAATAGGAATCAGTAATGTAATCTACTAGAATACTCACATAACGTATTCTGTTGACTTTTTATAGATTTTGGGTTCATTTAAGTCCTAAATCCATAAAATATGCAGTTAGATATTACTCAGATGTACAGTCTGTACTTGAGTAGCACTATTATGAAAGTACACACATGCACAGTACATTTCGCAGAGTAAATTTTACTCAAACTGAGTCCATTTGAGCCCAAGTGAGTAAAAATTTAGTTTGAGTAAAATTTACTCACCGAAATGTACTGTGTGGTAGTGATAATCTCTCAATCTAATCTTTGTCCATTCAAACATGCTCCTCAATTATCCATTTTATATATTTTTTTAATATATGTCTAATTGATCAACTATTACTTATTTATTATTATTATTATCTGTTTTACAGTAACTAATTGATTACGGTAAAAAAAATTGGAATCAGATTACTGTAATCCCATTACATTTGATCCATTCGCTCCCCAACCCTGGTAACACTGTATGAATGTGTTATGTGTTATTATGAATGTGGTTGTAGTGTTCATAGATTGTTGTGATTTTATTTTACAAACTTTGCAAACATAAAACCACAGAGTTGCTGCTGTCTGCTGCAGACCAGTTGTTGAACCCATTACCTTTACATTATTCCTTTCTTCTTCAATACCTTATCTTGTCATTGGGTTCACACATATCTCCACTTCTCTTTCATCTTCACTCCAGTCCAGTATCATTCTCTCCATGACCCACATCATCACAACCCCGACATGTATACAAATTACTAGCCACTTGAGTTCCCGTACTGTAAGTTTACATTATACAGCCTCTACAGTCTCAAACCCCAAGGTTTGAAACTAGTCCACCTACAGCGGAGGCAAACATCTCCTGAGAGCCGTTATGGATACTGGTGGTGAGGTGACTCAGTAGAGATGTCTATTCTGAGCTGCACCAATGGCATGGTGGTGCAACTGTAATTCATTCTAGGTTTTGAGCAATATAATCGTATTTTTCAAATGGTTTAGTTGGAAACATTTTCAGGTATGGATTTGTCATGTTGTCGCAGTACATTTCAAAAGCATCTCAAAAGGCTTAATGAGATACTAGTGATCTCGGCTGTGATAGAGATCAATCAAATCAATGAGGTGATGGTCAAACACGCTGACAAATTGAGATGGTTCCTCGACCATCCATCCCCATTAACATTCAATGTCGCAAATTGCAGTGAACATGTTACAATTGCCAACAACAAACCAATAGAAAAGGAGGAGGTATGCTATTGGTTCCTACACTGGAAGTGTATTTCCCGCCAGCCATCGCATTAGCAAACATTGCAACGTGAAATTAACTTGAGTTCTTTCAGAATATTATTGTTGTCACTTTGAAACCGTCTATGACTCTATGGTAACTTGTGTTTTATTTTCTTGGTATTCTATTGGTTCCTATAGTAACTGTGTTTCTTTTCTCTGCTTATTCTGCTGCCACTATGGAAACATCATTTTCCACTAGTGCAGGAAGAACAAAAATGGTAATAATCCAAGTTTTTGTTGATACTGGGTGCCTTTCATTGTTATTTATGCTTCATGTGTAACGTTTTATTCCAGTGCTTATTCCAACTCATGCCATATTTTTCTATACAGGCCCTTTAATTCATTTCCAGTTGAAATTGTATTAATATTATGAAAATTTACTTTTTCAGACTCTGAGACTACAGAGGATGAAGGTGAAGACTCCTTTGAGACCAAAGAAGATATTGGGGATCTTGAGTTCCAGGCTCTGCATACAGGTATTGACCAGCCTTGCAGTAAAACATTATTATTATTATTATTATTATTATTATTATTATTATTATTATTATTATTATTATTATTATTATTATTATTATTATTATTATTATTATTATTATTATTATTATTATTATTATTATTATTATTATTATTATTATTATTATTATTATTATTATTATTATTATTATTATTATTATTATTATTATTATTATTATTATTATTATTATTATTATTATTATTATTATTAATATTATTATTATTATTATTATTATTATTATTATTATTATTATTATTATTATTATTATTATTATTATTATTATTATTATTATTATTATTATTATTATTATTATTATTATTATTATTATTATTATTATTATTATTATTATTATTATTATTATCACTATTAACATTAAATAAACATTCTCAACATCATTTTGTGGAGAAAGTCGAATTTAATTTGGCCATGTCTTGGATATCCAAAGCAAATGTTGACACATTTTATTTAAGGTGAGACACCCCAGGTAATTAGGCAAACAAATATTTGAATAGATATCACTATGAAACTTTTCCAGTTTGTTATAACAACTTAGAAAAAATGTATTGCAAGTTTTCTGAGATCTTATGTTTATATTATGCAAAATAGGCATTACCTCATTCTCATACCTCATACCTCATGTTTCAAGTTTCTTTAATATTTGTCATACAGAAGTACAGAATACTTTTATACAAAATGCTTCTTACTGTTACGCTCCAGAGACTGTGCAAGACAAGATAAGTATGAAATAAAATAACATAGTGAAATTAGAAGTAAAAAAATTAGGTCACAGTGTTCAGTTTAGATATATGTACAATGTTCGATGCAGAATAGACTTAGTTACCATACAATATACAATACTGTGCAGTGTACTAATATACAATACTATATAGTGCAAGGCAGAAATGGGACGAGGTGCATTTTAGGTACAATTCACAGTAGGTGTACGAGTTGTAGTGCAAATCCTTTATCAATAAATATAAAGTGTAAAGTGTGTTTGTGTGATCTAAAGTGTGGAGAGTGGGTGCTGCAGTGTGTTGTTTGTTTGAGTGAGTGTGTGCGTGTGGGTGTGTGTGCTGTGTGCATTTGATGGTTGTTGCATAGTGTTTATTGTTCGTTTAGCAGCCTGATGGCCTGGGGATAGAAGCTTCTTCTGAGTCTTTCTGTGCTCGCCTTAAGACTCCGGTATCGCTTGCCTGACCGCAGCAGTTCAAAGAGGCAGTTGTTCGGGTGGCTCGAGTCCTTAATAATTCTCTTAGCCTTCCCCTTGCACCGCTTGTTGTAAATGTTCTGGAGGGTGGGAAGCCCCCCTCCAATTGTGCGTTCGGCTGAACGTGTCACTCTTTGTAGTCTGCTACGGTCTTGTGCAGTGCTATTCCCAAACCAGGAGGTGATGTTGCCGGTCAGGATGCTCTCTATTGTACATGAGTAGAAGTTCCTAAGGATCTTCTGACTGACTTGGAACTTCCTTAGGCGCCTGAGGAAGTAGAGGCGTTGTCGTGCCTTCTTCACAACACTGTCAATGTGTGTGGTCCATGTCAAGTCCTCGGATATGTGGGCTCCGAGGTACTTGAAACTGTTCACTCTCTCAACCGGTGCCCCGTCGATGCTGAGGGGGCTGTAGTCCTTGACCCCCGACCTCCTGAAGTCCACAATCATCTCTTTTGTTTTGCTGACGTTCAGGGAGAGGCAGTTCTCCTGACACCACTGTGACAGGTTCTCTACTCTATCTCTACCATGTGGAAAGTATGGTGTGTGTGTAGGTGCTATGGAATGGTAGATTTATACCCAAGTGTGTGAGAAAAACGCATAAAAACAAATTTTTGGGAAAACGCCTTCAAAGTTATGTATTGTAAAATGCAATTTTTTTTTTGAAACAGCTATTTACAAACACAATACCTAATCAAACCATTAGTAATAGACAACCTAAACACATGCCTGATAACTGAATAATAATAATAATAATGATGTTATTGAACTGAACAGAACTACACACATGCACAGGCTACAAACAGTGTAGTACAGTGTAGTACCCCCTAATAGGCAAATAAATATTTGAATAGATATCACTATGAAACTTTCCCAGTTTGTTATGTACATATAAACTAAGAAAAAATATATTGCAAGTTTTCTGAATTTTATTATATGCAAATGAGGCACTTCACCATTAAATATGTGCACATTTATGGATGCAATAAGGCAAAATGAAGTAAAATAAACAACTAAATGTGTGTTATTGACGTTTTATTGTCACTAGTTCCATAGAAGACATGTTTAGGAAGCAAAATATAACAAAATCTCAAAATCAACCAAAAAAAGTATATTTGCCTATTCACCTGGGGTGTCTCGCCTTAATGGGGGAATGTATAAAATATAGCTGCTCCCATTTGTGATGTCATAGATTTCTCACGTCCTTGTTAGTTGTTCAAGCTGGAAATGGTAACAACAGATGAGGTACTCAATAAACTGAGCGCCCTCCAACCTAACAAGGCCACTGGCCATGACAATATCCCCTCCAAATTCCTCAGACTCAGCAGCCGCCATCACCCCAATCATCACACACATAATAAACCTCTCCATAAAACAGGGACACGTCCCCAAGGACTTCAAAATTGCGAGGGTGACCCCTCTGCACAAAAAGGGCAGCAAATTAGACCCAGGCAACTACCGCCCTGTTTCAATTCTCACCTCCATCTCGAAAGTCATCGAAAAAATAGTCTACGAACAGGTCGAAAAGTACCTAGCGGAAAGAAATCTAATCTACGAATTCCAATCTGGCTTCAGAACATCCCACTCCACTGACACATGCCTTCTCTATTTGAATGACCACATCAAACAAGAGGTGGACGCAGGCAAATACTGCGGCATGGTCATGCTGGACCTACAAAAGGCCTTTGACACGGTCAATCACTCCATTCTGATTGACAAGCTAAAAGCAATTGGTTTTGATAGTCTATCAGTGAGCTGGATAAAATCCTACCTTGAGGGGAGGGAACAGATGGTGGAGGTAAACGGTACCCTATCCCCCCCCCTCACAGTGAGCTGTGGTGTTCCACAAGGAAGCATACTAGGACCGCTACTGTTCCTAATTTATGCAAATGACATGTCGTCAGCTTGTGACTGCAACTTGTTCCTGTTTGCGGACGACTCAGCCCTGCTGGTCTCTGACAAGAACAAGATACAGGTTGAAAAAACCCTCAGCTCGGAACTAGGCAGAATCTGCATATGGCTCGCTGATAACAAACTATCATTACACATGGGCAAAACAGAGTCCATTCTCTTCGGTTCAAATAACAAACTCAGCAAGACCGACGGCTTCTCAGTTACAGTGGGTGACAATATTGTCACAAGGAAAGATGAAATTACCTACCTGGGTTCCATCCTAGAGGCTAATCTCTCCTGTGACAAAATGGCATCCAATGTAATACAAAAAGTCAACCAACGAACTCGATTCTTGTACCGGATCTCCTCTCTGGTAAACAAGAATACCCTGAAGACTCTGGCAGGAGCACTCATTCAGGGGTACTATGACTATGCTTGCACCTCATGGTACCAAAGCACCTCAAAGGCGCTAAAAACAAAATTACAAACATCTCAAAACAAACTGGTCAGACTACTGCTTGACCTTACTCCTAGAACCCACCTCACCCCTGCCCACTTTGACAACCTAGGATGGCTTAGAGTAGACGACAGAGTACAGCAACTTGCAATGGGCCTGGGCCCCGTTCCTCGTACCTGGATAACTGAGTTAGCCGGATAACTTTCTGGTAATTCTGACTTAAGCCGGACTTTCCGATTCCCCGAAGCTGGATTTTCCAAATCACCATGACAACAGATCCAAAAGTTTGAGCCTGGTCGAAAGCAGAGTTTAAGTTCAAGTTAGCCTGAACCATCGCCACGCCCCCGCAAAAAAGTGACAGCCCGTTTCCTGAAATTATTCCCACAGTCTACGATCTGCATTATACCATTCTGAATTACGTTTTTGTGCTCCATTCTTCCAGAGGGGGCTTTTGAAATGTAAAATAGACCCAAAATGCTGATACTAAATTCACTTTGTCCTAAATAATGCACGTTATATATACCGTGGCGCTCGCTCGGTGCGATGTACACATTATGACGTGGTTATTTTAATTGTAACTGGGATTAAGATGTCTGATGAGATGCGCTGTTTGACGGATTTGAGAAATTGAATGAGCCGTTGACGTCACATTAATGAATGAGGATAAAGAAATAAAACTTCATTCAAAATAAAGAATATTCTAAACACGGGTCTCTCGTTCATTAATGTATAAACAATGAATTTATCCCATCTGGCCCAGTGGCGCAGCGGTAGTGCTCAAGCCTGCCAACCCAGCGACCGGTGTTCAAAACCCCGTGTTTCCAATATAATTTTTTTGAATATAATATTAATGATTATACGCCAAAGTAGCCTGGTTTTAAGTTAAAATATTATAAATCTACATGCATTGAGGATGTCATTCTTTATATAGCTCTCAACGTGCACCAAATTGAATTATTCCTATATTGCAAAAAGAAGGAAAAGACTAGGGTCTCGAACCCCGGTCGTCTGCGTGAAAGTCAAAAGAACAACCCGTTAGACCACATTGGAGATAAGTTAAAGATCGACTATACATCAATCAATGGGTAAGAGAGCCGTATCGTAATTCTGTATAACAGTTTAACTAATTATTTTCGCTAGCAAGATCTCATTTGATTATTCAATCCAGCAGGCAAGTTTAAAGAAATATAATCTGATTGATTGAGGTAATGAGGGACTTAAAATTAGCCTATAGATAACGCATTTAACTTGTCGGCGAGGCGATTGAGCCGTATTGCAATCTGTCAATAAAGTTTTAAATCAATTAATCAATCAATGCCGTTAGAGAATCAGGATCTCTGCCATCGATACGTGCTGGCTTTTCACCTGAAGCGGCCGCGCGCATTTAGCCTGGGTCTCAAGTCTGAATCGAGTTAACGAGACTGAATCCACCTTCGAGGAACAGGAAAATCCCGGCTTCAAACATCGGGTTAACTGAATCTGGATAATGACATCTTGATCGACTTAGTTGAACCAGGTACGAGAAACAGGGCCCTGGTCTACAAGATACACTACACGACCAAGGTACCCATGTACATGTCAAAATACTTCCCAAAGGTCAGTGAATACCACGATCACAACACCACAATATGTTAAACCCAGATTCGGCTCAAATAAGGGACTAAACACGTTTCGCAATTATGCCACATCAATGTGGAACGCCCTACCCAAAGCTGTAAAGGAATGTGGATCACTACCCACTTTAAAAACCTCTCTCAAGGGACACCTACGGGAGACTGCAATTCAACACTGGCCCCTGTAAATATCCTAACCCAACCCCCTCCAATGTACAGTCATTTACCTAGTATGGTTTTGTCAATAGTCCAATGTACAATTTTGTTTGGTTGTACAGTGTCTCCCCCCCCCCCCCCTCAATGTACAGTTTTGCTTGTTTATACAGTGTGCCCCCCCCCCCCCCCCCCAACCACCTCCAATGTAGATTACCCAGTATGGTTGTCAATATCCCAGTGTACCCAACCCCCCCCACCCAACCTCCTCCAATGTACAGTTTCTACGTCAAATGTATATACTCCCTTTTCTTGACTCCTTCTGTATCACAAACAGTACTGTATTTTGCAAATCTGGTATGTCATAAATGTATAGATGTAGCAGTACTGACTATCTGTATGTCATGTATGTCATATATGTCCTGATGAATTGAAAATGGGGGACCCTGATGTAAACAAGACGAAAGTCTTTCTCTGGTCTGCATCCCCTTAACAATTGTGTGTATTGAGCTGTACTGTATTGTACCCATTCTGCAATCTGTTAATAAAGTTTTCAATCAATCAATCAATTCAATCAATCAATCAGCTAGCATTAGCACTGACATGTATACCGAACATTATAACTAATGTCGGCTACCGGCTAACAACGGCTAAAGCTAATGCTAGCTACTGTTCATCAAAGACGTATCTCCTTATCAACGATTAGTTAACACTCTAGCTAGTGTTAGCTGTGACATTTGGTTGCTGACATAGCAGCTCTAATGTCTGGTAGCAAATGTTAGTGCTAACACTTGCTAACAATGAAAGAGGATGTTAAGAGACTGCATTGTGGGGTAGATTAGGAGGGCTGAATGACATCAAACATGGGGGCAGCCATATTTAATGCTAGATTGTTACTTTAGATGCTACATTTCAACTACATGTGCTTGCATGCATCAACAAACTTTAGCTAATGTGATCAGCCATCTGAACATTTCTCTTGTCCAAATTCCCATAGGGGAAAACGAAACGGTTAACCGTTTTGGTAGTGCAGCAGTGAAAGGGTTAAGGTGCTCACAATTTAAATTGAGCTCAAGACTTCAAATGTAAAGGCCTAATTGTTTACCTGTGGAATTGTGTGTCATATCTCGTTCTTTACAGGCGATGCAATGATGGACAGATGTGCAGATCATGAGAATACAGTATCTGTACATGAGGAGCGAAGCAGGCAAGCAATCAACATGTAACAGTTTAAAAAATAAATACATTAATATTATGCTCATAGTGTCAACATGGAATTATAATATTTGAGCAGGTGTATTCTTCAATATTCACTTTTCCTATCATGCTATGACACTTTCCTGCACTCTAACAGAATTTGTGCACTATGTTATTGTATTTCAGGAGCCAGTCAGATGATTTCTCAAGGGAATCTCCTGCCTTTCCATCCCCCTCTCCAAGAATCATCAAACGACCCTCCACCTCTCCAATGTCAGGTCGCTCTGGTTCACGCCCTACCACACCACTCAGCTCCCGCAAGAAAGTTGTTCTGCAAACGGAATACCAGGATACAGTGCCCGGAGAGTTTGAAGACAAGGTCAAGCAGCCAAGATCCATTACCATGTCCCAGAGCAGTGCACAGGACTCCCGACCACAGACTCCCTTAAGTGAGTACTCCCGGAAAGAATATGCACCCAGACCATCCCCAAAACTCACCAGAGCAAGCTCTAAGGTCTTCGAGAAGGTGCGCGGCTTAGAAGAGCGAAGACGAAGCCTTGATACTCCAGAAGGCTCCATCTCTGGAAGATCATGGGCAGGCTTTAACCGTGCTGGATCTGTTGACTCAGATGATGGAGGGAGCCGGATGGGTATTTCTAGAGAAAGCTCTAAAGAAGATCTGAGGGAGGCTTTGCAAGAGGATGCTGCTCAGCGGAGATCCATGTTCAAACAGAGGGCTGCATCGCTGGAGGAGAAACCTCGCTACACCCAGAAAGTTCAGGACATTGAGAACAAATTCACAGAGGAGCTACAACGTATTAAAAAACTAGTTGGGAAACCTCACATGAAGAAGTCGTTCTCCACAGAGCAGCTAACTCTGAGAGGCAGGCAACGGCAGCCTTTGAGGAAACTTGAGCCCATTCCTCCACAAGTCCTCCAGAAGCTACAGGACAGGGAGCGTGCCCAGTGGGCAAAGGAACAGAGAGAAAAGGAAGAACCTAAGCAAGGCTCCCCACCAAAGCCACCACGTTTGGCAAGTGAGCAGCCAATGCAGCAGCAACTGCAAATGCGACAGGAGCAGCCAAAATTCCAATCCCAAGAGACTGTACGTGCCTCTACAACAAATGCAATGGCCAGTAGATTAGGTGAAGTTGCAGTCGCCCCAGAGTCAATGCAATTGTCTGACTTACCAGGACAGCGTTTCGTTAGGGAAATAAACAGAGCCAGCCCAGTCAGAGAACTCTTCCAGAGATCACCATCACCAGCAACGTCTCGTCAACAACGGGCAGACTCTCCGAGCAGGAGTGAGATGACGTTACGCAAGGTTGACCGAAGGCCACCGAGTCCCCTTGTGCAAAGGGTGTCTCGAATGCAAGATTCTCCACGTGTCCAAGAATCTCCAACAAGGGAGGACTCCTCGGGAAGAAGGACACCTATAGAAGTAGCAATACGAAAACTAGAACACAGACCTGAAAGTCCATTGGTACAAAGAAAGGCAACCACTGTACATGAGCCAGCCCAACCTCCACTAAAACCCCCAAGGTCTGGATCTCCACTGGGGGAGGAGATGGAAGTGGAACCACCCAAGCCGGCTACTAAGCTGAGCATCCCCACCATTATTGTCGAAGATGAACCAATGGAAGAGGACCCTCCTGGGACGACAAAACAGACAAAACCTACTACCAGTACCAAAGAGGGACAATCACAGAAGAGCAAGGGGCGAAGTCGTCGCACAAGGCCCATGTCTCCGGAGTTAGGTTAGATTTGTTATATTTCTTTCAGTGAGGGTTATATTACCGTACTTTTCGCACTATAAGCCGCACCTGACTATAAGCCGCAGCAGCTAAATTGAATGATGTGTACATATATAAGCCGCACTGGACTATAAGCCGCAGGTGTTTTAATGTTTAATTACCATATGTAATTAGCTTTGGGACACAATACTGTCGGACAAATAACAAGCATTAACTCATTTACAAGTTGTATTAAGTTTAGCAAATAAGGGAACAGATAAATAACCTTTCAATGCAGTCAAAAAAGCAATATTTAGATGTTTACATTTTCGAGTTTGGTCACGTCGAGTCACATAATATAAGCCGCACCGTTATATAAGCCGCAGGGTAAAAAAATGGGGAAAAAAGCCGCGGCTTATAGTCCGGAAAGTACGGTATATTGCTTATTTTTCCAACTCATGAACCATGAATTGTTAAAGGAGCACTTCACAGAAAAACAATGCATATTTATTTCACACATAATCTCACACATGTTCACACAAGGCTCTAAACTGTTTTGCACACATTCATTTAGAGTTAATGAACATGAGAGTTAATGAGTTTGAATATCTCCTCCTATGATGTCATCAGAGGACACTGAATCTGTGTGTTGTGTTAATTACAGCTCAATGAAATGATGTAGATGGAAAAATAAGTGTACGAATTGCAATAGGGATGGCTATTTTTCATCTACTGTACATCATTACTACTACATACTTAACACAATACAAGGATTCAGTGTAATTCTATGACACACTGATGACACTCATTAACTCTCAATAACTGTCAAACTAAATGAATGTGTAGAGCCTTGGGATATGTGTGAGATTATGTGCAGAATAAATCTCCATTGTTTTTCGGTAAAGTGTCCCTTTAACTTTTTCCTTTAATTTCAGCAGAAGATATTGTGACTTAAATGTTGCCATTTGGAAATCTATGCAGATTCTTCAGATGATTCGTATGTGTCTGCTGGAGAGGACCCAATGGAGGCCCCTGTGTTTGAAGTTCCCCTTCAAGACACTGTAGCATCCACTGGTACAGAGGTACTTCTGAAATGCATCATCGCTGGCACCCCTTTCCCTGAAGGTAAGCACACTGTACATTGTGTCTCACTGCTAGACACACTGTATCATTGTGTTGAGTTGATTTTAAGGTTATTTAAATTTTACACGTTTAGATATGCATTTTTATTTTTTAAATGTATGATTTTCCCCTTACAAAACGGTACCATGGTATTTAATTACCCCACAAGGCGAAACCTCCACAACATTTTTGATAACCACACACCTCATTACCTGACCTGTATTATCCCACTTATACCATGGCCACTTGCCAAAGACATAATGGCAAATATGTGCCATTTACTAATCTTTTCTATATTCATTAAAATATATAGGACTAGAGAATTTCTGTGAACTTGTGGAAGTGTGGTTGAGGCCATATTCATATGCCATCTATCCATCCAGAAGGTTTTGGTGTGATTCACTTAGTTTTGGAGATATCTTCTGTCTGCCGTCACTCCCAATACAATGGAGCTCCTACGCAGAGTTGTCTCTACGCCTGTATGTCACAGCCTGCTAAACAAAAAAATTAATAAAATGTTCAACACATTTTTGGTTCTTATTCAGCTCTAGCTTGGCTATCTGAAATGGTTTGATTATGATGACAAACAGCAGGGGGGATTTAGTCATATCTCCATAATACTCACGGCTATAACATTTCGGGTAACATTACATTACATCCGTCTCCTGTCCCCCCCCCCCCCCTCCCCTCGGTTTCCTTACTTCCCTGACTGTTCCCCTACTGGACTCTGTATTTGTTATTTGTTACCCGTGGTTTTATGTCTTGCATATTCATACTGTTGCTTATTCCCCGTGGTTCTTTGTTTCTCTGTTCATTTGTTTTGCTCATTGTCAGCGTCTTTGGGTTCTTGAAAAGCGCTTTATAAATAAAATGTATAATTATTTTATTATTATTACATTAATAGGCTTTCTGTTAAACAGGATTTGTATTGTACTGATTCTTTAATTATAAAAGTGGTACCATGGTGATACATAACCTTTCCCATGGTAGTACCATGGTAAATTACTTATATAATGGCTGGTACCATGGTCAAATAGAAATGAATATCATACTGCATGATTTTGTCTATTGTCTACTCTATACAACTGATTTTGCAATTGTTATTTGATTAGTTCATTTGTCTGTTTGTTTGTTATGTTTCTTTGTTCATAAAGTTACCTGGAAGAGAGACAACACAGAGATCACTGCCAGCACAGACTATGTAGTCAAAGTGGAGGGTGAGCGTCACACTCTACTCATCAAATCAACCAAACCAAGTGATGGTGGAACCTATTGTGTAACTGCTGTCAATAATGTGGGAAAAGTGTCGAGCAGCGCCACCCTCACACTTAAAGCTGGTAAGTTTGAATTTTGGGATGCATTAGCACTGAGAACTGAATATCCTCTTTGAGAAACGTTCTCTTCATATACATTGAATTCTAACAAGCAAGCAGAAATGTTTTCCACTTCACACTGTGCACATTTCCTAGTAGGCGACACTGAATTTGGCAGAATATGAAGGAAGTCCTATAGATGGGTTTGGTAAAATTGCATTGCTACTGTAGGGAACAGCCTTGGATCCAAGTGTATTTTCCCATCAGCTATTATATTAGCAGAAACTGCAACTACAAGGACGGGTCACAGCCCCAATGTTCTCACGGACATCCTTCAGCGCAGGGAGCAAACTCTGCTTCTTACAATGCGGTTTGTCTCCCAGACACCGACACAATCTTGTCTTATAATTCTAGCATTGCAACAGGGAATTCGATTTAGAATGTTTCTATTGTCAAGTTGAAACCGTCTATAGAATGAGAGCACTTGTTTTGATAGTGACGGCAGCATAGAATCTCTAGAAATGTCACAATAATAGAACTTAAGGGATTGCTTTAGAAATATCTTATTCTCATTTTAACATTCCGTTCTCTTGGTCTTTCCTTGTGTTGGTATTGTGTTTTATTTATGTTTGTTCCTCCCTTTCCCATTTCATCTCAAAATGTGTGTGCAATCAATGTAGGCTATTCCAGCTCAACCACCTCACTTATAGTAACCATAGCAACTCAGAGGCTACGACAAACCTATAAATAGAGCACCTAAGTTAACTACGCCCTTTTGCATGACTGACCTCGGAAGTATGTTGAAAGAATGGGATTTTGAATAGGAAAAAAACTAAATAATTAGTATATTAAAAAGAAAATATATATAATAATAATAATTAAGGTTGACATGCCCACAATCTCTAGGTGTTGTTTCCCATGTATCAGACTAAAACAACAACAACAACAACAACAACACAAACAAAACATAACTAAACTAATGGGGATTGTGACTGAGTCAATATTTTTTTCAAAATGTCCTCTAGGTCCAGCCAAGCAAGGAGTCTGGTTAACATGGACACTCTACTCAAAAGGCCCACAGATTCCCCTCAGTATCAATCCACCATTGTTTGCATACTGTACTGGATAACTGTTTTATTATAATTAAGGAGCATTTTGGGATCGTTCACAATTTTGGAATTTCCTATACTTACCAGTGATGTTGTCGATGGGTCTGGAGTCCTTTCCAATCCATACTGTTCTTCATCCTCAGCCCAAGCTCGCTTACAATATGTAAATAAAGTATGTATCAAACACAGGAAAAAGGTACATCATGTACCTTATGTTATAGCCATAAGTATAATATATTTACGTAGGGTATCGGCGAGTCCAAAACAACGGAGCGCTATCAGGAGTCGAACTAACAATGTATGGGGCCACCACTAGACCAAACGACTACTTATATTATATATAATATAACATACATTATGTACCTTTTTTCCTGTGATCGATTAAGTGCTTTGTTTACGTTTTCTGATGAGACTTGACGATTGTCATCCTGCACTGTGTTTGTCAGCCAGTGTAAAGTACTGCATATCCTAGTGCTCAAATAAACTAAAGTATAAGGGAAACTAAATACCTAGAGGCCATAAAGTAGTCTGGGTTTTATGGCCCAAGAAAGATTATGTTTCAATTTGCGCTATATGTGGTGTTCTGCATATATCCTCACTCAGTACATGTGCTTGTAGTTCAAAATGTACCTTTGTGGCTTCAGTACTGTATGTCTGCAGTGACATTGGATTCGCCATTACATTTAATGACCGCTGCTGTCAACACTTTGCTGCAGTGACACTGTAATGTTTTGAACACTTAACAGCGACAGCTTACCCCCACTGTACTTTTCTTACAATATGCCTGTGCAAAGCCAGGGCATATAGAAAGCAATAGAAGCCTGACTTAATTATTGATGCTGTAAATAATAATAATAATAACTTTATTTGTATAGCACTTTTCATACAGAGGTTGCAGTTCAAAGTGCTTCACAACAGTAAAAAATACAGGCAAAAGCGAGCATAAAAAGATAGACAGGTAGAATCACAGTGTTTCACATTAGGATCTAGCATCCCAATAGGTTCTCCGCTTACAGTTTTCAGTAACACAAATAGTAAAAATAGTTTAAAATGATTCAGTTTAAAAATAGTAAAAAAAAATTATAAAATAGAACGGACATAAAAAATACAGGCATGAGCGAGCATAGCAAGATATGGCAAATCATAGTGTTTTACATTAGGATCTAGCATCCTAATAGGCTCTCTATTCAGTAATACTCCTGTAATTCCCAACATACTTCTGCAACTTTAGTGATACTAGATCACAGGGACTCGAACCCACACAGGGACTCGAACCCACACTGTAACTTTAGTGATACTAGATCACAGGGACACGAACCCACACTGTAACTTTATTGATACTAGATCACAGGGACTCGAACCCACACTGTAACTTTAGTGATACTAGATCACAGGGACTCGAACCCACACTGTAACTTTAGTGATACTAGATCACAGGGACTCGAACCCACACTGTAACTTTAGTGATACTAGATCACAGGGACTCAAACAAACCCACACTGTAACTTTAGTGATATTAGATCACAGGGACTCGAACCCATACTAAATAGTGGGACTTATTGCACAGTGTTTCACATTTGGATCTAGCAAATAATAAAAATAGTTTAAAATGATTCAGTTTAAAAATAGTCATCAGTAAGAAGTAAAAAGTGCAATAACCGATGGACATAAAAAATACAGGCATGAGCGAGCATAGCAAGATATGGCAAATCACAGTGTTTCACATTAGGATCTAGCATCCTAATAGGCTCTCTATTCAGTAATACTCCTGTAATTCATGAACAAATAATCACAGTGTTTCACATTTGGATCTAGCAAATAATAAGAATAGTTTAAAATGATTCAGTTTAAAAATAGTCATCAGTAAGAAGTAAAAAGTGCAATAACCGACACATGAATTTGATAGGCAGTGTAAAAGAGTAGGCAGGGTAAGAATAAATACAAGTTGTGTCAGGATATCCCTGATGTTTCCTCTTGCCACTAGGTGGTAGCAGATATCTATCAGTGAAATGCCTGAGCAAAGAGATAGGTTTTAAGCTGTCTTTTAAAGATGTCTAGCGAGTTGGCTTCCCTGATGTAGGCTACATATCGTACCATAGCAGATGTTTTAATGTATAATCTTATAGCATCATTCTCAAAATCATTCACAGTTGTCTGAAATATAAATCTTTGATTTACTCAACTTAATTAAAGAAATAAATGAATAAACACATGCATACAGTATATAGAAACAATGGAATACAATAATATTCATTTGAATTTCCTTATATCTTCATTGCGAAAATCCTATGACAAAGAATTGAAAACAATACCGTTTACATTTTTTACATGGATTGGTTTAAATGTATTGTTTGTGATTGGAAATCAAAGTCTGCCACATCTAACATAATGTGATGCTGTTCCTCTGGAAGAGCCCATGCGGGAGCCCAAGGGAAACCTGGGGGTACGGGTGGAAGTCAGCAGCCCGTTCACGTCTGACGAGGAGTACCTCAGTCCCCTGGAGGAAGGCATGGACTTTACAGGCCCAGAGCCCAGGAGGAGAGCTGACACTCGCTTCAAGGAGCCCCCTGCCTTCCTGGTGAGACAGTTTAGTCTAGAGCCGGGCCTGGTTCCTGAACACCCTCTCAAGTCTTTCTCTTTTCACTCTTGGGAAATGTTTTGAACTTCAGTGTTGATTCATCCTCAACAGCATTTTTTGACTGAGTTATGTAGATGTAAAAGAAAAAATATATAATATAATATATAATATAATATAATATAATATATTGCATGACTGTTATGTACATGACTGTATGCTGCTGACTCTTATCAATATTAATTCTGTATGCAATGCATTTTAATTGAGTCCCATCATGATTGTGCACTAATCATGCAAAATAGATAGCAAGACAAATTGGCTTTTGACTCCTCATTATTCTCACCGTATATATATATATATATATAGAATAGAATAGAAATATATAGAATATATATATATATATATATCCACATCTGTCTGTACATACTTGCACCTAATCATTTTACATACAGTATAGATACTATATCTATACCTGTACATACGCCTTACCTACTCTTACTAGTTACACTGCTGGCCAGTATGACTAATACCCTACTGTCTTTATACCTGTACATAATAATACTACAACTCTATACATACTGATTAGCACTACACTCAGTAGTACTAATTTATATATGTTATACCCAGTTTAATCACGTGTATAGTTGTATATTACTATTGCACTTTACTGTTACATTTGCACTCTGGTTGGATGGCAAACCTATTTTTGTTGTACTGTACTTGTGCTGTATAATGACAATACATTTTAAATCTAATTTAATACAGGTAACAATGAGTGACCAAGCAGTCATCGAAGGACAGGAGGTCACCATGTCTGTCCGAATGAGTGGACAACCCAAACCCATCCTGTACTGGTAGGTTTCTTCATGTCATCAACCCTTCAACTCATCTGCCCAATCAAATGCCTGTGTGGGACACAGGAAGGACTCTCCATATCAGGGTTGGGAAGAAATGTATTACACAGAATGGGAATACAGAATTCCTGATTATACCAAAATAATGGTAAATGTAATTGGTTTGTTACTGTAAAATGCCATGAGTAAATGTAAATGAGTTTTCTTGTAAACAGCCCGGTGTGTGAGAATGGGTTTTAAGCAGAGCCCAATCGCTGAACACAGGAGAGGAGAATAGAGCGTTTCAGGTTGTTTTAATGGTATTCCCAAGTAGGCAAGAATTACATCCAGAAATGTACAACAGATATGAATTGGGGATAAAGGGAGCAGGTGCACTCCAGTGCTACTGCAGACGGAAGACACGGGTCCGTGTTGAGAGAGGGAGCAGGAACTCCTTGGTAGTCTCCAGGGGGTCCAGACAGGGACACGCTGGCACGGAGGTCCTGGGCACAAGAGAGGAAAGTTAGAACAGGGAATAATAATAATAATAATAATAATAATAATAATAGATTGGATTTGTAATGCACTTTTTGTTCGCTGGGATCCCAAAGTGCTACACTACATGGTTAAAACAGTTAAAAAAATAGAATAAAATAGTTATTAGTAAAACAAATAAAATACAGAATAAAAATAGAACATAGTTAATTAAAAACATAGTATAAACAGACAATTTAAAAACAAAGCGCAATCAAATTTAAATAAAAAGCTAACAGTCAAAGGCCTTTTTGAACAGATAACAGGTTTTCAGGCCTGCTTTAAAAGAGTCCAGGCTCTGTGGTGCCCTCAGCTGGATGGGGAGGCTGTTCCACAGGCGTGGTGCAGCCGTGCAGAAGGCTCGGTCACCCATGGTGCAGAGCCGGGTATTGGGGACCTGAAGGAGCAGGCTACCTGCGGATCTGAGGGTGCGAGTGAAGGATTGTGGAGTGATGAGTTCCTGAAGGTAGAGGGGTGCGTGTCCGTTTATGCAGTTATGGGTGATCGTAAGGATTTTGTAGTTGATCCGGGATGAGACGGGGAGCCAGTGTAGTGAGTGGAGGATGGGGGTTATGTGATCGTGTTTACGGACTCTCATCAGGATCCTGGCAGCACTGTTCTGGATGTATTGCAGCTTTTGGATGCTCTTGCCAGGAATCCCGATGAAGAGTCCGTTACAGTAGTCCAGTCTTGAGGAGATAAAGGCATGGACAAGCTTCTCTGCATCTGACAGGGTTAGAATGGGACGGAGTTTTGATATGTTTTTAAGGTGATAGAATGAGGTCTTGCAGAGGTGTTTTATGTGGGTGTTGAAGGTCAGGTGGGGGTCAAATCGAACCCCCAGATTTGTGACTGAGGGGGAGAGGGGGATTACCTGGCCGTCAAAGGTGAGATGTGATATGGATGAAGACTGAACATGGTGAGGGGTGCCAATTAGGAGTGCCTCGGTTTTCTTGCTGTTTAGTTGGAGGAAGTTGCTGTTCATCCATGCCTTTATCTCCCCAAGACAGGTGGTGAGGCATGACAGAGCTGCAGAGGGGTTTGGGGCCGTTTTTATGTAGAGTTGTGTGTCATCGGCATAACAGTGGAAAGACATTCCATGTCTGCCAATGACACGACCGAGGGGGAGCATGTATGTGATGAATAGAATGGGACCAAGAACCGACCCCTGCGGAACACCACAGGTGACCTCGAGCAGCCTGGACTTGTGTCCTCCCAGTGAGACATATTCCGTCCTGCCTAAGAGGTAGGACTGGAACCACTGTAGTGCATGGCTCGACAGTCCAACAGTGTTGTGGAGGCGCTCCAGGAGGATGGTGTGGTCCACAGTGTCAAACGCCGCTGTCGGATCGAGGAGGATGAGGAGTGATGGTGATCCTGCGTCAGCGGTCATTAGGAGGTCATTCGTCACCCTGAGCAGAGCTGTTTCCGTGCTGTGGGATGAGCGAAAGCCTGACTGGAACTTCTCGAACAGGGTGTTATTTTTAAGGTGGTCCTGGAGCTGGGAGGCAACTACCTTTTCCAAAACCTTGGATAGAAAGGAAAGGTTCGAGATAGGCCTGTAGTTGGCAAGAACCTCCGGGTCCAGGGTGGGCTTCTTTAGGAGGGGGCTGATGATGGCAACTTTGAGGGTGGATGGGATATGGCCAGTTTGAAGGGAGAGGTTAACAGCCTGGGTGATGATTGGGCTGATGCTGGGGATGTTTGATTTGAGCAGGGCAGTTGGAATGGGATCCAGGGTGCAGGTGGATGGTTTCATTCCTCTGAGTGTTTTTTCAATGTGGCTCTGCTGAACCTCAGTGAAACATGGGAGAGATGGCAAGCTCTCAGGTGGTGGGTTAGAGGCAGGGGGAAACAGAGAGGAAGAGCTGGGCATCAGAGAGCGGATGTTGTTTACTTTAGATCTGAAAAAGTCCATAAAGTTATTGCATCGCTCTTCTGTAGCTTCAGTGGATGAGGATGGTTGTGGCTTCAGTAGGTGATTTATGGTGGAAAAAAGCTGCTTAGAGTTGCCAGTGTTTTTATTGATGAGGTTGGAGTAGAAGTTTGACCGTGCATCTTTCAGGGACTTGCAGTACACCTTTTGATGGTCACGGAAAGCCAGTTTGTGGACAGTGAGTCCAGAGTGTCTGAGTCGACGTTCCAGGGCACGACCAGCTCTTTTCATTTTCCTCAGTTCCTGTGTGAACCAGGGGGCGGAGCGTTTAAAATTGACCTCACGTGTCTTGACGGGGGCATGGAGGTCAAAGACACTGCTCAGGGATGAGTTGTAGTGCTCTACTAGTTCATCCATTGTTGCAGAGGCTGGGCAGGTGATGCGTTGGAGGTCTGTGGTCATGGTGGCTGGGTCAATGGATTTCCAATTTCGGAAGGACATTTGACATTTTTGTCTAGTAGAGGGCAGCATCAATGACAGGGTCATTGAGACCACCTTATGGTCGGACACACCGAGGTCATATACCTCTAGGCTATTTAAGGGGGCTGATGTAATGACCAGATCTAGGGTGTGGCCCCTGTTGTGCGTGGGAACCTCAACATGCTGCTGCAGGCCAAGGCACTCAAGCAGACTCAGAAACTCTGTTGCAAGGTGACAGGAGGGGTTGTCAACATGGATATTTAAATCACCAATGATGACAATATTGGCTGACATAGCGGAGAGTGATGCGAGTAGATCGTGTATTTCAGGGAGGAATGAGGGATTTGATTTTGGGGGCCGGTATATGAGAAGCACTGTCATGGGGTAAGGAGGTTTGCATTTGAAGGCCAGACACTCCATGGAGGTAAAATCAGGCAGCGGTAGGGAAGAGAGCTTCAGCTCAGCCCGATGAATGATGGCTATGCCACCACCAGCACGGCCAGAGCTGCAGGCTTTCTCCATGTAATTATAGCCAGGGGGGCAGGCCTCATTTAGAACAAAGTAGTCCCCTGGTTTGTGCCAAGTTTCAACTAGACACATAAAATCAAGTCCTTTGTCCAGAATATGCCGGTGAATGAGGAGGGATTTGTTTGCGAGGGATTGTGTGTTGAAGAGTTCCATAGTGGCAGGAGATAGAGCTGATGGTGGAGGTCTCAGCACACTCCGCAGAACACTGTGATCCACTCCACGTTTCCCATCTGTCCTAGTGCTGTGTTTTCTCAGGGGGGAGGGGTAACTACAAATCCTAGGTGCGCCAGTGCCCTGATGACGTCGCGTGCGACGCGCTCGGCTGGGGACCAGATGGAGGGGATCGTAGCAGAACCATACCGAGAGAAAACATACTTGTTGCGGGTGCTTCGGTGGATATACCGGGGTCGGCGTAGAATTCCAAGCTGTCCTATGGCTGTGATGCACGCTGGAGTGGTGGAGTTGTTGAAAGCCAGCAGCTGGGAGGTGGAATATTTCATCATGCCGGGCGTCGATGGAGTTAGCCAGGCGCTAGCTGTTGTTAGCCATGCACAGCGCTGGAGAACTAGCCAGATGCTCAACAGCATTGCAGCTCGCTGGAGACGGTAGCAGTCCTAGGCAACACAGTCCGGCTGCTAGCCCACCGACAACGGGGGAGAGACCAGCAGTCAGCCGGTGGAGCAGGTAGGTTGCGACAGCCGTCGGATCAATACAAAAATAGATAAAAACAGTGCAAATAGTCCAGGGGTTAGGATTTGTTAAACAGAAGAAAAATAGTTTAAAAGTTAGCCAAGCTACTTTGGCTTTTAAGATTCGTTTTAAAAATAGTAAAACACTGGTTCAACGATGGATGCCTAGCAAGTAATCAGACTGAGGCGTCGTACCTAGGAAATGATACTAACACCACAACGACTTCTGGTCAGCGTCGTCCGGTTGAAGTAGGGTCCTCATCATCAGGGGATGGGATACAGCTGTGAGGAGTGAGGTGCCTGACACCGTGTGAATCAGGGGATGAGGTGCAGCTGGGTTGAGTGACCATAAAAGGGTGTGAGGCTTCCGTGGTGGATGGAAGGGAGGATGAAGAGGAGTACGTGGTGGATGGAAGGGAGGATGAAGAGGAGTGCGTGGTGAATGGGAGGGGTGAAGTACGCTCTCGCTGTGATTATGACACGGTGTTGTTTATATTCACATTTCTACCCAAATAGACAGTCTTCTATTTTTGTTCTACTTTTATAGTCTATAAAATGAATACATTTCCTACCTTCTATAATCTTTGCAAAGTCCATTTTTGCTGTTTTCTTTGCTCTCATTACCTCAATGTTTACATCCCAAGTTTCACTTTTGGTTTTGGCCATCAATTTGAAGCATAGGGGTGGTTCTTACACAACTCCAGTGCACTCTTTTAGTGTGGTACATCACTCCCAGAAGAACACGTGATGTACAGTTTTCAGGGACACCTTTTCTCCTACAGTGTGCTACAGTGCAGGTTTCCTCAACTAGTGGTCAAAAACTCCATTGTATAAATTGTAAAAAAAAAAAAAAAAAAAAAAAAGCCTGTGCATACATATTATGTATGTGTATTTTTTTATTTGATTTTTTACACACTTTTAAATAATGTTTAATTATGGCTGTAGATCACAATAATAACACCAGTCAAATTATAGTTTGTAAATTGCAGTAACCCAGTGGATAACACCATGAATTTTCAGCAGGTAGCCTAATCAGTAATCTCTAATGGATTCTGAAAGTTACCTTCCCAGCCCTGTTTATAATATTAGAACCCGTGCTAGCTAGCTTTCTATTTGTTTCGAGGCTCGTCTATCTCGTCGATCTCGTGCATTCGCCTCAAGGCCTCATGCAGGATCCCATTTCAATTTGTAGTCTTCTCGATCATTAGTAATGTTACGAAGGATTCTAATCATCGTCCCGCCCCCTTTTTAGGCTGAGGGACAGAGTCACGGTGAAGACGAGCCTGCGTCATATTGTGCGCGAGAGGGAGGACGGCACCTTTGAGATGATCATCAAGTCGGCGGTGAGGTCAGACACGGGGGTGTACACCTGTAAGATCATCAACGAGTACGGGACCAAGCAGTGTGAAGGACGGCTGGAGGTCAAAGGTAACGTAACATAGTGTTAAAAGCAAGGACGCAAAGTGCCTTTGAGCTGCCACTAGGGGCAAGTCAAATCAAGTCAAGTCATTTATTTATATAGCACATTTAAAAGCTCAGAGAGCCGACCAAAGTGCTGTACAGTAACTACAGAATAAAAAACTATAGACATAGTCATACAGTGTAACAGAAGACAATACAACATGACAAAAGACAGGATGGACACTCAATACAGTAAAACCACAAGACACTAGGAGTAAACAACAGACGATACAGTATGACATAGGACAGTAGACATGTTATTTATGACACAAATACTATACAGCCGACAATATGCTAAGACATAGGACACTAGCCGATATGTTATGGCAGTAGGACTATGCAACAGACAGTACGGTAAGACATAAGACAGGGACTGACAATAGAGTAACTGGACACTGTACAGAACACAGAACAGCAACACAAGGGGGACCGAGTAAGCACTAGGCTGACAGAGAACATTGTAGAGAGAATGGTAAGGGAGCAGGGATTAATCCTAGCCAAATGTTATGGAGTAGAGGTGGGTTTTGAGGCGGGATTTAAAAGCATCCACAGAGGGAGCAGATCTTATGTCTGGGGAAGACCAGTCCATAGCCTGGGGGCCACTGCTGCAAACGAGCGGTCACCTTGAGTTTTAGACTTGGTGCGAGGGACAGTCAGGAGGGCCATAGGACCTGGGTGCTGAGTAGGGGGTTAGGAGGTCTGATATATACAGGGGGGCTATGCCAGTCATTGCCTTAAAAACAAAAAGGAGGATTTTAAAATCTATTCTCAGGGTGACAGGCAGCCAATGAAGGGAGGCCAGCACGGGGGTGATGTGTTCCCTCCTTTTGGTAGCTAACCTTGAATGAATGTGGGTTAGTGATATAATTTGCCCGTCTGTGAGGTGCTTCGCATCTTGTAAAAATAAATCTAAATCCAATCTACAATAATGCATCTGTTAGATCTGTTATTTGGTTCACGAGTCAAAGCTCTCAAACCTGTTTGCACTCGGTTTGTTGGTATATTCTCAACTTGGATATCGTAACTCATCAATCGCAATGCTGTGGTTTGGGCATTGCTGGAATTGGGTTCTCACAAGATCTCCTCTAATTTCTCGCAGTTGCCCCAGTGGAGCCGAGCCTGGCTGTCATTCGTCCAGTCAAGGACATGACTGCCCGGGCCGGGGAGACGGTCTTGTTCGAGTGCCACGTGATCGGACCTCAGGACACTGATGTGGATTGGCTTGCGGACGGGAAACTGATCCAGCCAGCCTTGCTGAACTGCAAGATGCACTTTGATGGAAGAAATTCCCGGCTGCTGCTTAACTCCGTACATGAAGATGACAGCGGGACATATATGTGCAAGCTGAGCACAGCTAAAGGTACAGTACAGGGAACAATGGGGTCATGGTGCATTGTAGGTCGACATGAAAATAATATGCAATCAAGTGCCATCAGCCACAACCACAATACCTCAAATTCAGGATTGCAAATACATTTAGTTTTTATTTATTTGTTTGTTTTCTGCTTTAGAGGAGGTTACCTCATGTGGCAAACTCAAAGTCATTCCCTCCCCTGAACCTCTCTTCACCCGTAAACTGGACGTCCTGGAGGTGATCGAGGGGCGCAACGCTCGTTTTGACTGCAAGGTCAGCGGGACGCCACGTCCCAGGGTCATCTGGAGCCATTTTGGTAGGTTATGCATCTCATCCTGGTATCTTAGTCACTAAGCACATTTTAGTTGAAGAATGATGATCTAAGACAGTTTGCCTCTAAACATTTAGTGAAGTTGTACTGAATTTGTTGTTGAACTGTAATGCATTCGCTCTTGTATGTATGTGATGTGTGTTGGGGATATCCACTCGATAAACCCCTTGAGGGCTTTAAAATAAATAAATAAAGCTTTACCAGTGATCCAAGATCCTTATTCTTGTACCAAAAATGGTGTAGTTTGTGAATAGGTACCCAGGGTGATAAGGTAGTTACAGTTCAGCTCATTTATCATTAATGAGCTGAGTTAGATGTAAGTAGCACTGTATGGCTATGTTGTGGAATATTCTCGTCATACACATTCTGATGGACACAGGCTCGGTCAGTCAATTTATAAATGGTCTTTAAAGGTAGAATCTGTAATGCGGTCAAACAGTGACCTATAGGCAAAAGAGCCAACCTTAGTACTGCGCTTGATCTACTTTTGTTGTTTTGGTCTGCCGTGTGGGTTGGAGTTTAGTAACTTATTATACTATGGATTTCTCCAGACCTCTCTTGGTAGAGCCTGAGCTGTGGCCAGCAGTAACAACCCCTCCCCCCATCCCCACTGAAATCCAACCCACACATCAGACAAAAACAAGAATTCCAAGGACGCTATAAAAGGCAACAAAAAACACATAAATAAACACAAAATAAATAATAATATTGTAGGCGGGTGCGGGGGATGGAGAGCATTTGTCTGAGGATCGCAGCCTCCGGGAGGGGGTGTACGGGTGGAGGAGGTTAGATATTGGTATTGAGGGACAAGGGCATGGAGGGATTTGTAGGTAAGGATGAGGATCTCATAAGAGATACAGTGCTTGACCGGGAGCCAGTGGAGGTGGATGAGGGTGGGGGTTATGTGCTGCCAGGGCTAATGTGTACTTGGAACTAATGTGTCATCATCACCTGTTCCGTTTTGTCTGTACGTTCAGACCACCCGCTGACAGAGAGTGAGGATGTTCGTATTCTCCAGGAGGGAGGCCGCCACTCCCTGATCATCTCCCACGTCAGCAACGAGGACGAGGGATTCTACTCGGTCACGGCCCGGAACCCCCATGGCGAAGCGGAGAGCTCCGCTGAGCTCTACGTACAGGAGCCGCGGCCTGCCATCTCCTCACAAATGTAGGCGTCATTTGGGAGTTACATCCTTGTTTCATGAGCTTTTCCACATTTAGCTTGTTTTCTAGAATTGTGAACATAGCTTTTACATTGTGTAGCTGTTTTGCATAAAAGATATGTAGAAGAGTGTGTGAGTGAATGAGAAGGTGACTGAGGGGGGGAGTTATTTAGTCTATGAGGTACGTCGCATCTAGAAATAAGCCTTTTCTTTCCCCAATTCCTGAAAAGTTAACTTTTTAGAGATACAATGCTTTTGATGTTGCTTTTGCACTTTGAATACCATTGATGTTATGGAGGAGAGGGTGTAGATGGTTGGTCAGAGAGAAGAGCTGTGGGCAGAAAGCTATAGTTAAATGGCTTATAGCCTATAGGGCAAATGAAAGGGAAATAATGGGAGATTGTTAACAGGGGATTCGATAATGGTGTTAGATGGGCTTAAAAGAGCAGTGGTAAATAAATTAGAGAAGATGGGAGACATTACAGATGCAGCTCTTAGGACTGAGCTCTGCTCTGCACTGCTACTGCGGTAATCATGCACCATTAACCTGGCAGTGCTGTTAACGAGGCGTTAACCCTACTGCACTCTTGCAGTAGAGGTTAGATTTTTCTGTATCTATGAATATGGTGCCTTGTAATACATTCATCATGTGTGGTCCCATAGTATAGTAAGTATTTATAGGCATGTTAGGCCTTCCTTTGGCAGTGGGATTGGGTTTCTTCATTAAGCATTTATCCTCGTCATTAGGGCACAAGTATCTTGAAACACATTCCTCCCCAAGTTAAATTACAACTATCCTCACCTCCCCATCTCTTGCACAACCACCTCCCTCCATCTCTCCCTCCATATCTCCCTCATTCTGACTATCCATTTCCTTCCCATCTGCTGATCGATGGGAAGGCTCTCTCACACACAAACTCAGTACAGGTCACTTTAAACACAAAAGAAAAGGTCACTTTAAAGAAAAAAAAACATACCTTTTTTGTATAATATAGTTAGTATAGCTAGTATAGGATAGTATATATAGTATAACTGTATATTGTATAGTATATTGTATAGTAGTGTATATACAGTAGGACTCATTACCTTTTAATTTGGAAGCTTAGCATTGTATTGTATTTTATCTTAATACTTTTTATCATGTCTATTTCTATTATTATTTGTATTTTTGCACAATCAAGGCGGGCATGGTCACCTTAATTTCACTATATGTCTCGTATAATGTATGTGACAAATAAATCTCTTGAATCTTGAATCTTGATCCGTCGTCTCTCAGGGCCAAGCTGGAGAAGATGCCATCTATCCCAGAGGAGCCGGAGGTGCCGGAGAACGAGGTGGAACGCTTCACCATGCCTGACTTTGTGAAACCCCTCTATGATCTGGACGTGGTCGCAGGGAAGGAGGCGGTGCTGAAGTGCAAGGTGGCCGGCCTGCCGTACCCCACTATCGTCTGGTTCCACAATGGCAAGAGGATCGACAGCACGGAGGACAGGAAGATGACACAATGTAAGTCGGTCACAATTGGACAGGAAGTCCTTCATTCCGACAGCCATCAGACTTTACAATGCATCACTGTGCCTCACTGCATCACTGAGCACAGGGTGACAGTTACCATCTTCCTGGACTTTTACTTTTAAAACAACACTGTTCAATATTACACTTACCGTACACTTACTGTAGACTTCTGTATATTTTACTGTATATTTTACAATATTCAATATTACACTTACTGTACACTTACTGTACACTTCTGTATATTTTACTGTATATTTTATATTAGAATGTATAAAACATTCTATAAACATTGTATTATTGTATTATTGTATAAACATAAACATCGTTTCCGCGGTTTGGCCCGGGAGAGTGGGGTCTTGTATGTTGTGGGGTCGTTGTGCGTGGGGTGGGGTGCTTGGTGACATGGGTGGTAGCGGGCTTGGCTCGGTGGGGGGAGTACCACCACTCGCTCCTCTACTGAGCCTGGCCCAAATAATTCAAGGCACCCATGTCGCTGAGTGCTCGGCCCCGCGTGGGACGGACCTGGGATGTAGGGGAGCCCTATTTCTAGGGGGGATGGCGGGAGGGGGGGGGGTCCCTCTTATGGGGGTCTGGGAGGCTGAACGAAGCCATATTCAAGGGGCCCATGTTAGTGTGTTGTTATGTTATTGATGTCATTGTAGGTATTGTCTAAGTGTTGTATGTCTGTAAATGTTAATAAAAATGTAAGTAAAAAAATAAATAAAAAATTGTGTTGTAAAGTATAGTAGCCTAAGCTTAAAGTTACAATAAATGTGTACAACACAGAAATGTGTCCTCTTTAGAACAGTCTTTTACACTTTATCTTTTGGCAGATCGAGACATCCACAGCCTGGTCGTCCGTAATGTGTGCCACGCCCATGCTGGGGTCTACAAGAGTGTTATCTGCAATAAAGTGGGCAAGGCCACCTGCTATGCCCATCTCTATGTCACAGGTGAGTTTTGTTACTTCTTTGAAGTTGTTTGCACAAATTAAAACACTTTTAAATCTTCTTTTTTTATTATGCTTCAGTCATGTTTCTAATGATTCTCAATTATGTCTTAGTAGGTTTGATGTGACAATCTTCTCGTGTTATACAAAACATTATGATTTCTGAAGAAAATCCTGAATTCATTGTTTAGAAAGTGACATACACAGCCTTGCAATCTAACATTTATGATACGCTAAATAATCAGATGAAGGGGTGACCTGTTATGGATGCACTTCTGCCACTTCTTTGTATCCCTTACTGTTATTTGGATCTTTTCAGATATCCTTCCTGACCCCCCAGAAGGTCCTCCAACAATAGAGTCTATCACTGGTAAAACGGTCACCCTGAGCTGGAAGAAACCAAGGAGGCTGGACCCTTCCATTGGTACACAATGATTATTTGTCTTTAACATTATTATTATTATTATTATTATTATTATTATTATTATTATTATTATTATTATTATTATTATTATTATTATTATTATTATTATTATTATTATTATTATTATTATTATTATTATTATTATTATTATTATTGTCTCTAATAAAATTTGATCCACTGTATCATTCAGAGAGAACAGATGAGAGAATACCTGAAGCTCAACATACATCTAAAACATATTATATATTACAAAGCTTGACAAATGTATGGTGTCGCAGTGTCTGGTGTCGCAGACAAATACTTAAACCGCCTCCAACTCGTCCAGAACGCAGCCGCCAGGCTCGTGACGGGCACCAAGATGAGGGACCACATCTCCCCAGTCCTTGTATCCCTACACTGGCTCCCGGTAAAACAGCAAATACATTTCAAAATCCTCATGTTCACATACAAAGCCATAAACGGTCTTGCCCCAGCCTACATAAAATAACTCCTGGTCCAATCAACCAGCTCCAGATCCCTCCGTTTCAAACAACCAAATCTGCCTAAAAATCCCCCACACAAGACTGGTGACAAAGGGAAACCGGGCTTTCGCAGTCGCAGCACCGACCCTCTGGAACAAGCTCCCACTCAACCTGAAATCTGCAAGCACCCTACAGACCTTTAAGGCCATGCTCAAAACCCACCTATTCGCCATAAACAATCCATGAGCATAGTTTTTTTTAGTTTTTTAGTTTTGTTGTGTGGTGTACTATGTCTGTCTGTTTCTCTATCTGATTGGTTGGACTGCCTGTATTTTTCTGTTTTTCGTTTTGTTCCTGTCTTTTTTGTTTGTTTTCTCTTTCTCTCCCGGGATGCGCCCTGGGCCGATGTAACTATTGGTTGAGGGACGCAATATAAATAAATGTATTGATATTATTATCATATCATATCAAATGAGTTGGAAAAAGGTTTATATTAATAATTTTTAATTGATAATGATTTATACATTTGTGAAACATATGTATGAATCATTAATAACGAATTACTTAATGTAATTCATATTTTGTGTGGCCCATAGTAAATCAATAGTATGATGTAGTAGTCATTATTAACAAATAATTTGTAAATGGTGAGTAATTTACTATTTGTAAATTCCTCATAATCGTGACACATTTTCTGATAGTTATTCTACAATTGCACCGATTCATCATCTATTAACATCTGTTAATAATTAAAAAAAAAATCACTTTTAGTAATAATAATGCATAAATAATGATTGTTACATAATTATTGCTGGTATGAAAGTTAATATCACAGTCTAATATTGCTGAATTTAATAACTCTGATCTTTGCATACATAAAACTACCACCATAGAGGATGTGAACAGTTAGGACAGGGGTCACCAACCTTTTTGAAACTGAGAGCTACTTCATGGGTACTGAGTCATATGAAGGGCTACCAGTTTGATACACTCGTCTGAAATAACAAATGTTCTCAATTTGACTTTAGTTATATATTATTATCAATGATAAATGATATGCATCTTTGTGAGTAACTGTTAGGAGTACTAAAAAACAAGGTAGTTCAGATGCTCAACCTCCCCACACAGAAAAAGTGTTCTGGAATGTACAGTACACATTAGCATTATCTTTTTATTTCAGAACCCAGTTCCTTGATGTATGCCATCCAACAACAAGCCTTGGGCTCCATCCAGTGGACCATCATAGCCTCCAGTTTGAAGGAGACGATCTACACCATCAGTAACCTCACCAAAGGAGTCCGCTATGCTTTCAGGGTCCTGACCATCACCTCCAAGGCCTTCAGCAAACCCTCACTGGCCACCGATGCGGTGCAGCTACTAGATAGAGGTACTGACATGTGCATCACACATCTGAGCTCACACGGTCGAGCTGTGTTCTGAGCCTCCTGCTGTACTCACTGTACACACATGACTGTGTGGCCAGGTTCAGCTCCAACTCCATAGTGAAGTTTGCTGACGACACAGTGGTGGTGGGGCTGATCTCTAACAACGACGAGAAGGCCTACCGGGAGGAGGTTGATGTACTGGCATGTTGATGCCGGGATAACAGCCTACTCCTGAACATTGGTAGAACCAAGGAGCTGATCGTGGATTTTAGGAAAATACAGCAGGGGACACACAAAACACTGTGGATAAATGGGGCTATAGTAGACAGGGTGAGCAGTTTTAAGTACCTGGGAGACGTCCACATCACAGAGGACATGACATGGTCAACTCACATAGCCACTGTGGTAAAAAATGCGAAACAGCGCCTCTACCACCTGAAACAATTAAGGAAGTTCAGAGTATCAGGGAAGATTCTCCACTCCTTCTATTCCGGGGCTGTAGAGAGCATTCTGGACTGGGAACATCACTGCCTGGTTTGGAAACAGCACGGCCCAGGATAGGAAGGCCCTACAGAGAATGGACTACAGGTATTGCACTACCACCCCTGCAGGACTTATACAATAGGAGGTGCAAATCCAGAGCCTGTAGAATAATGAAGGACCCTCACCACCCCAATAACAGCCTCTTCAAGCTGCTGCGGTCAGGCAAGCGCCTCCATATATATGCAACAAGAACAGAGAGGCTAAGGCTCAGCTTCTTCCCTCAGGCCATCAGAAAAATGAACATTGATCTCTCCACACACAAGCACACATGAACACACACATACACACACACAACACAACATTCTGCACTCGCACACACACAAACACACCAAAGGTCACTTTAAACACACAAGAAAGGATACTTTAAAGGAAGGAAATGGACACTTTAACACTTTAACAGCACCAGATGGCGCTGTTTACTGTTACTGTTGAAAGGCCAGCGCCTTTTAACATGGGGATACGTGGCTGTGTTTGCAGGCCTAAAGCTATATTATATATTATAGCTATAGATCTAATAATATGGTCGATTGTCATTGAGTTTCTTCCGGTCAAGATGCAAAAAACAGAGAATTTTTCCATCAATACATTCCCGTTTTATACCGTCGTGAATATGAGTGTAGTTTCAAGGCGGTCTGGTGTCATTTCCAAAATGCTCCGTAATGGCCGGCAACGTGTATTCTAGTAAGCGCGTTATCATTTCTTCCCTGGACTAGCTACTGTTCTCAAATCAAATTTAATTTATCTGTATTATGTTTCATCATGGATGCATGAAAGGGCGGGGGGGGGGGGGCGCCCCTCCGTGCTTTGATCGCAACCAACGGAACACGCCACACACACACGGCCCGATCAGCATGAAGGAATTTTTGGATCAACGCAATATTGATACCATATACCGTAATTCCTCTAATAGTGACCGGTATTCAATTACAAACCGGGTCTCTATTAATGGCCGGGTGCGCTCTTGAGCTAAGCAATTATAAGCCGACCTCCTAATACAAGCCGGGTTACTAATATACTGAGCTGCATACTGAGCTGCTAAGGTAAAGTTACTTGATTTAATTTGATGTGCACTGTTAACAATGCTTGTATATCTAATCGTGTGTTGTCATGTTTGTTTATGTGTTTGTTTAAACAATAATAAAAAAAAGAAAATACAAAAAAAAAAACATTTGACTGGGTTCCAACTGACACAAAATGTTGATTTATTCATTATGATCGGTTTGAAAATTTGAAATATAGGCCTCTCTCTTATACATGCCTCCTCCTAATAAAAGCCTGGTACCCACTACAGTTTAAGCAAATACAAGCCCGGGTCACTATTAGAGGAATTACGGTAGTTCTTACCTTGACCAGGATCTGTCCCGAAAAGAATATTCCAATTATCTGATCGCCATTCCAAGTACTGATGTCGATCAAGGTGCCAACGTAATCCAGCATTGAACATGAACGGGGGGAGGGTCGGCCGGGTAGCGCAGCGGACTAAGCGTCTGTCTACCACCACAGAGCCAGTGGGATCGAATCCGGCTGTGGTGCCTCCGGCTTGGCTGACCGTCCATACTAACACAATTGGCAGTGTTAGCGGGTGGGAAGCCGGCGTGGGTGGGTCCTGGTCGTTGTAAACAGCGACTCCTACAGTTCGGTCGGGGCGCCTGCACAGCAAGGGAAGGATCTGGGAGAGGTAGTGTGATCTTCCACATGTTACACTCTCCCAGTGAGAGTCCGCGCTGCCAGGTGAAAAGAAGCGGTGGGCTGACTACACATAGAGTGGAGGATGTGCTAGTCTCCGCCCTCCCAGACCGACGGTAGGGGGTAGAGTGCACAACAACCAGGAAGGGGGATTGGGAATTGGCATAACGACTAACATTGGGATGGGAGAAAAATCGGAAAAAGAAGGAGGAAAAAGATAATAAAAAAAATAACATGAACGCCCCCCTCGTCGATGCATCCGTTATAAGCGTTTGGCTTGCCCAGCTAGTTAGACCCCGCCCGCAGGCTGCAGCTTGGCCCAGACACCAAGCCACATCGTTTCAAAAGGAGTGCAATAGCGGCCGCAAGGCGTTAGGCGGCGGTATTGGACTTTTGCGATCTCAGACCCATCCCCAGTGATAAGCTGATAACACAGGCTGCCGGCATGTTTTTATGAATGGAAATATCGAATAAAAGAAATAACGATGAAAACCCGATTATACTCTGGTTTTCGGGGGTCCTGGTGCTCAACATTCGGCGAGTTAACCGGACTATAGTGTTAAGAGCTGAAAGTGTTAAGAAAATAACTTGTTGTGATTGTTGTATAGTATAGTTAGTAACAGCAAGTATAGCATAGGGACATAGAAGAAAAACTGCACACTGTATAGGATCCAGTGCCTTTAAGCGATTTATTTATTACTTATCTTTTTTACTATTATTACTATTACTATTGTTTTTATTGCACAATCGAAGTGGGCATGGCCAACCGCATTTCACTGTATGCCCTGGTATGTATGTGATGAATAAAACTCTTGAATCTTGAATCTTTTATACAATGCATTTGCCATATAATGTGTTGCGGAAAACTGCCCATTTTGATTTGACATTATTTCATTATGTCCTTAACCCATTCTAAACAATGCATTTACCATATAATGTGTTGTGGAGGAGGTGAGGAATGATCAAAATCATCATTGTCTACATTGGGCTTACAGACAAAAATGTTCCCTGACCCAGATCAACAATAATAAACTGTGAACAAGTATATTTATTATTATTATTATTATTATTATTATTATTATTATTATTATTATTATTATTATTATTATTATTATTATTATTATTATTATTATTATTATTATTATTATTATTATTATTATTATTATTATTATTATTATTATTATTATTATTATTCCTTTCTGTGTGGTGTATACGTGTCACACAGTCAAATATTATTATGTTAAATGAAGTTTGATTTTCCTCCAGGTCCCTATCTTGAGGAGTCTCCAGTGATAATCGATAAGCCAGACATTGTGTATGTGATGGAGAACCAGCCAGTCACCATCACTGTCACCCTCAATCATGTCAATGCTTCAGTCATATGGAAGAGGTATGTATGCTCACCAAGCCCCAATCCACTATTTTTACTATAATTCTTTCCCACCACATGCATTCTTGAAGAGTTTAATTTGGAGATGGAAAATATGCCATTTGTAACTTCCTTAATCTTATTTAAGGAAGGTTATTTAACCTCGTCCGGTAGCGTGGCTACATGGGTAGAGCTCCGGACTCATCATCTTCACTACACAGTGGTGGTGAAGGAGGCAATCTCAGCCCTACATTGTAAAACGCTTTGAGTGTCTAGAAAAGCGCTATATAAATGCAATGATCATTAATTCACTCATTCATTATTGACCTTGAATTGACCGCGAAGGCAGGTTTAAGGCGCTGCTATTATGTCTGAGCTGCCATGCTGTTCCATAGGAAGGGGGTGGTCCTTGGTAGCAGACCAGGCCTGTACGAGATGACGATGCCGGACGACGACCAGCACACGCTGAAGCTCCTGGGGGTGAAGGGGGCTGACGGGGGCCAGATGGTATGTCTGGCCACCAACAAGCACGGCAGCGACACCTGCACCTTCAGCGTTGAGATGGCAGGTGAGTTGTCTGGTAAACCTTTGAGATAACTCTGCTTTTGGATGGAAACATTGTATATGTTTCAGGAGGAATTCAAATATAGCCTTCTTCTTCAGAGACAAGAAGCTAGATACCAGTTTCCTCTCTGTGCGTTCAGTAGAAAGCTATCTGGCTGCATGTTAGCCTAGCTTAGCACAATGAATGGAAGCGGACAGTGCCGGTTAGCCTTCGGGAGAGGTGTTAGTTAGGGTGACCATATTTAGATTTCCAAAAAAGAGGACATGCTGGCCCCAGCCTCGAGATACTTAATGATACTCAAAGTTTACTCAAAGATGCCTTATTGTTTTAACCTCTTAACATGCACCCAGAAAAGCGGATTTTTTTTTTTACTTGAACTTGAGGACTGCATACTTTTTTATGCAAAGCATATCTTTATACTTTATGCTTATAGCACATGCATAAGCCTGGTCTCTTTTGAAAGATAACATTCTGAAGTTTCTTAAAGAAAAAAATCACTTTTAGTGCTAATGAAATAGAGCAGCGGTTCCTAGAGCTGCCGCGGTATTGATTATTTCCTTACCGCACAAATTTGCAAAATATTTCCTACCGCCGCGGTTTTTACCGCACGCACACAAAAAATTAAAAAAAAAAGTTTGAATGCATTTTTTTTTAGTAGTAGTCTACTCTTTATAGCATATAGCCTGCCTCTAGTCTAAATGTCTATCTTTAGAGGATGACTTTGCAGCATGAATATTGTTTGGGATTCGGCAAGCACGCATTCGTTATTAAAAGTGAAACACGGATTCGAAGTATCCCCTCGGTGTCGCGAGCAGGAGTGGTAGCGGCGCGCCCGCCGGTTACCCCCCCGACCCTTTCTTCTTATTATTATTATAACGTTACTACTTATGATTACAAAGGCATTCGATTTGTGGCATTAACGTTAGTATAGTTACACGTTCGTATTTACCGGACCATAGCAAGGCAAGCGTTACTAAATTAATATCTAAGTTCCTTTCTTTGCTCAGAGCGTGCCGAGTTGTACCCATTCTGCGGTCTGTTAATAAAGTTTTCAATCAGACAAGTGTATAGAACGAAGGGCTTTTATTATAACATTTCGTTGCAGTAAAATCATTATGCCTCGTTCCCTGAGGAGCGACGGCAATCCACTCCTGTCTCCGGTGGGAGCTAACGTACTATTAGCCGTGTTGTGACTGAGCTCTGATCAATGGCTCATGGCTGAGATTCAGGAAGTAAAAGCACTTCGCGTATCTCTTCTGACCAATCTGTGGTCTGCAGTGTTTCATGTGACTTTTCTGGTACCCAATAGGGTCGCTTGGAATCTCGACAGAGAAGTAGGGTATATCTGCAGAGCCGCAAGCCCAACGAGAGCGTAATAATAATAATAATATAATAAAAAACAGCGGTGATGCCGGTATTCAGCCCAACGCTGCGGTGGGCATGATGTAACAGCGATACCGCGGTAATACCGATACCGCGGCAGCTCTAGCGGTTCCCAAACTTTTTTGGCCGTGCACCCCCTGTCACCTCCCGACCTAGCTTGCGCACCCCCCAATGGGTTTCGGTTAGAAAAAATTGTTGCTGGTCTCCGTGCACAGATTAAATTTTTTATTTTATCTCTTCCCATGGTGACTATGGATAGGGAATTTCTTTATTTAATTAAAATGTTCACGACAATACTCTGCCAGCATGTTTAATATCCATAATACTAAAGATTTGACTAAGATTTGTATGAAATTTTATTGTATAAAAAAAAAAAAAAAAAAAAAAAAAAAAAAATACCACCATTAGCCTTTTCATGTCACGCACCACCTAGAGGGCGCTCGCGCACCCCTTAGTTTGGGAACCACTGAAATAGAGTAACATAGGGCTTAACTTGAATTGAACTTGAACTTGTGTACTCACGTTTTTCTCACGCATGCCTGACATATCGGCACGGATTTTGCCGAGGACTAACCAGCACTGTCCGCTTCCATTCATTGTGCTAAGCTAGGCTAACGTGCAGCCAGATAGCTTTCTACTGAACGCACAGAGAGGAAACTGGTATCTCTTCTTGTCTCTCTCTGGAGAAGACGGTAAGCCAATTTCCCCAAATGTTGGTATGTTCCTTTAATTACAAGGGGTGCATGGAGTGCAGCTGCGTCTTGGCCCATGGTGTTGGGGAACCACAGATAGTCCCTCCCAAAAGTACATAGTGCGCACATTACATAAGATGACTCTGGTGGTGTGCTGGTGGCTCGCCACGCTAAGGCACACACTGTAGCCACAAAGTACAGGGGTTCGGTTCCAGCCTGAGATGTCCTCCCCCTGCTATCTCCCCACGATCCCCGGTCACTCCCTGTCATGTCTAAAGAAGCAAAGTCAAGTTAGACCGTGCTCTCAATGATTGACACTTGGTACTGCTATCCCAAAGATTTAAGTAGAAAAAAGCAGGAAGCCGGACCAGCACAATGGTCTGCTGGTCCGGCTTCCTGCTTATGTCTAAAGAAGCAGAAATCCCCCCCAAACAAAACACATCATCATAACATTATCAAAAGTCAAGTATAAGGAGGGGCCACATAAAGAGCAGACTGTGATCTAACTCCACCAGTATACATGAAGATTGTATCAATAGATTCCTCCATGCAACCAGAACTTAACCATCCAATGTGATTATAACTTAATAGAGTGGCAAACATCGAATTAGGTCTGAAATACTGACTATGAAGATTGAATAGACTGAATATGTAGATTGAGATCCAAGACTCAGTCATATGGTGATCCGTTTTGTGAATAAATTTTATTTGCTGATGTCTGATGTGATTTTTGTTGGCAGACAACTCCTTCAGACAATCTCTATGCTGCCTAACGTGATCATAGTTAGCGAGCATAGCGTCGCTCAACCTGTGTACTTAATACATGTTGCTTCGCTGGGAAAGACCGTTCATCACTGCATCGTTTATACAACTTTGTATAAAACTTTGTACAATGAAATACGACATTCAGGGGGTGACTGGTCACTCATCATTCTACCAGTTTGCATGTCAGGAAGTTATCAGGAACATAAACACAAAGAGCTTAGAGGTAAACACACCAGCCACCTTGGCTGGAAGTCAAAGCTATGGAAGGCGGTTGGGGTCAAAAAGGGTTAGTTAATTTAATTAATTAACCCAAATTGTGCAATTTGTTTTTTTTACGCATTAAGGTTTTCAAATTAATCTAAAAAGTGCCTGTGTTAACATTGACATCCCTACTAATAATATGTATATTCAAGAGCAGAGAGTGAGCTTGATGTCTTCTTTCCACAGCCCCACCAACATTTGAAACCATCATGGAGGACTTGGACGTGCGTGTCGCAGAGACACCTCGCTTTGTTGTGGTTGTGGAGGGCAAGCCCATCCCAGACATCCTCTGGTTCAAGGTGTTTATCAAGAATGAGTGAAACATCTTTTGAATTAACTCAAGTAATGCTATTTGGTGTTGGGGAGTAATATATTACATGTTTTTTTTTATTTTTTTTTAAAGGACAGTGTTAATAGTTTGTGCTAATTGTCTACATTAACCCTCTCCTTGACATTCGTCCTGGTCTGCAAACAGTCAGCATAGTTGGGCGTATCACAGTTTGTTTTCCTTCCTGCAGAAGAAGCTGTGCGTTCTTGTACAGTATGAAAAACAACTTCCACAGACGTGACCATTTTTTTTATTCTCCATCGCTCAATCTTTCACTGTTTCTGAGTTGCGTCTCCTCATATCAGCTTGCTAGCTTTCAAAGACCTCTGATTGGACCAGTGTCTGTGTTTCGCTGTGATGGCCGGCTAAAGCCCAATCTCCAGACTCTTCTGAAGAGGGTTCTGAAAAGCATTTGGAACAGCACTGCTCCTCTCAATCAACAGAAGCACAGCGCCAGCAACCTACTGTAATACCTTGGATGTTGTTATAAAAATAGAAAAACAGCATAAAAGCATGAATGTGGGTCTATAATAAATCCACAGGTTCTGTATAATCATATAAAATAGGCCTAAATAAAATAGTTAATAAAATATTAACATTCAGCCTCTAGATGTCGCACTAGAGCACCAGCATGTTCCTTATATATTTTTTGTCCGGTCTATGTGTATTTTACCTTTATGGGTAATGATTCTATATGTAAAGATAAAAAAAAACGACACGCTTTTTAATCATCATATCACTTTCTCTTTGGATTGTGGGCAATTCACTTGAGTGAAGTTGACAAAGCTACAGACTTGCTGAAAGTCTGCATAGAGGGCCCAAAAAGTCTTCATCAGAACCCTCATGGACTAATTTTGACATGGGACAACCTTTTGATTTTTTCTCAAAGATCAAGTTAAAACATTTACCTTTATTGGTTATAACAGTAAGATAAGTAAATAATCTATCTCTCCTTCAAAAGATTATGAACCTACATTATGGCCATAATTTACTGATAGTTTGATCTTTACTGGGCGTGGCTGCAATGTTGGAAAATCACAGGGGAAGCTCAGTTCTATAATATTATAATATTAAATTCTGTAAATGATACATTGTTTCTGTGTTTCAGAATGATGTCCTGCTGTCAGAGGGCAGTCATTACACGTTTGTTTATGACGATAATGAGTGTTCCCTGGTGATCCTGAACACCAGCCCAGACAACTCGGGTGTCTACACCTGCATTGCCAGGAACCTGGCAGGATCTGTGTCGTGTAAAGCTGAACTCACAGTCCATGCAGGTAAAAAGCACCAAGAAGACTAGATCTATAGGAACACATCAACATTATGTGAAATGAGCTTACCGTGTTCTCCAGAGTTAGACAAGAAGATAGGTACCAATTTCCTCGTTCAGTAGAAAGCTATCCGGCTGCAAGCTAGCCTAGCTTAGCGAGAATTAATGGAAGTGGATACTGATCACTAGCCTAGCTTAAAACACCAGGAGAGGTGTTTTGTGGTCTGTATCCGCTATATAATCAATCCATAGGGACTTTTCCAAACTACAGTAAACTAGAAGTGTGTATATTTATGTTGACCTTCGAGCAAATAAGATTAAAAAAAGATTTCCTCAAAAGCAACCATGTCTTTATTATTATTATTTTTTACTCTGAAATTACACTGAAAGGACCTTATCCTACCCATATAGCTTCCTTCTACATATGCATTCTGCTGCTTATTTGATCATATTGTAAATGTTTCCAATAGCTAAAAGCAAAGAGGATCCCATGGAGGATGAGGAGACCATTCTAAGGAAGAAGCGCAGAATGACAGACCTCTATGACATATACAAGGAAATTGGAAGGTAAGGCATTTGCTGGCTCTCTGACATAAAACTTCCATTTTATACCATTTAACTAAATCAAATCTATTAACTCTTGTGTCACTATCGCTGGGTTGCAGCACAAGTAGCCATCTATAGTATCTCTACTATCAAAGTTGTTTTTACCTAATTGCATTGAGGATGTATTTCCTCATGTTATATTGCTATGAATGGGCATTTCTCTGTCTTTGAACATTATCATAATTGTTGGGTAAATTAAAGTTATAGAAATGTTTTTTTGAAAACCGATACCGATATTTTCCGATATCACATTTTAATGCCGATATCGGCCGATAATATCGGTAGGCCGATAATATCGGACATCCCTACTTTTGACTGAATAAATCTGTATCTCTCCTAATAATAATACATTTGTTGAGCACAAGTAGCCATCTTTTTTTTTTTTTTTTTTTTTTTTTTATTATTGCAAAACAAAAATTATTAAAAGTCAGTACTCAACACATAATGCATAATGAAACTTTCAGTCAAGGTGGTTAAAAATACATGCAAGTACAGAAACAAGATAAAACAAAAATAGTCTATAATAACATTTTAACCGTATACAGTGTATATCCAGCGAAATTACAATTATATAAATGTTAGTATAGAATATACCCCTAATACCTATTTTCTAAAACCCTACACACATATGCTCCAGCTCGAACCCCCCCCTCCCGGACCCCCCCTTGGATAGTACCTCCATTATCCCTCACTCCTAACCAGACACTACCATTATAAGCTAGCTTTTATTCTCTCCACCACTTCTACCCACATTGACATTTTGGATTCATTGAGACCCAGAATTCTTGCTGTAGATATTTCTTGATATATCACATCGAGATATGTAAGAAACCAAACTTTCCGGCACATTTTTTCCGGTTGAAACCAGCGTGATGCGATCAGCTTTTTAGCTACTGTGATACCCGATAAAACCAATCTCTTTAGCTGTGGATTCACTGCAAACTCAAAAACATCATTCAATAGTAATACCGAGGGGTGTACAGGTATATTCCAAGATACGAGTCTTGATAATTGTTGGGACACATCTTTCCAGAATGCCTTAACTGGTGGGCAGTCCCAATACATGTGCATAAATGTTCCTTCGTCCCCATTTGTACATTGGGAGCATTTGGAGTCTTGTTTAAGCCCCATTCTGCACAGCCTTATCGGAGTCAAGTATGTCCTGTGAATATAGTTCAGATTGATTTGTTGATGATCCGGGTTCCTTGATGTAAGTCGGACATTGCCCAGGCTCCTTGCCAATCAAAGTCATTTTCCAGGTCTGGTATATCCCTCCTCCAGACAGTGTCTAGTTGAAGGGTTTCATACGAGGACGTTAGTAATTGATAATAAAAACCTGATACAAAACCTCCCAATGTTTCTCTTTCATAGAAAAATTTGTGGTATCTGTGGTGTTCAATTGGTATGAGTAATGGAACACCGTGAGACCTCAGACATAGTCGTAACTGTATGTAAAAAAGCCATGTGGACTCGGTGAGGTTAAACTTTGTGCATATTTCGCCATAACTACATAAGCCCTGGTTATTAAAAATATCCCCTAATGAGTGTATGCCTTGCTCTTCCCATATAGGGAATCTTATAGGGCGTTTTCCCATTAAGAGTGCATTGTTATTGAATATGGGAGTGTGATTATGCCATTTTTGAGGGTTAGGATATTTCTTTTGTGTTTCCCGCCATGTTCTGATTGCATGGGTAATTATGGGGCCAAATTCCCGCTCACAATGCTTGATTGAAAGTTTAGTGTGTGCTATGTCTTTCAGTCTCTGTGGGGCTACTATGTTTTCTTCCAATTCTCTCCAAGATACCAAAGCCTGGGGATCAAACCATATTTTCAATAGTCTTAATGTGAAAGCCTTAAAATATTGTAAAAAATCTGGAACTGCCATGCCACCGTCTGCTTTATTTCTCTGTGCGGTGGATCTTTTTATGCGAGGTGGTTTGTTATTCCAAATAAATTTGTATGTGGAGGATTGTAGTCTTTTCCAGTAGCCCTCTGGAGGAGGTAACGGTAGCATTGAGCTGATGAAATTGATTCTTGGTAATACATCCATCTTAACTATTGATACCCTTGCCTGTACTGAGTTTTTAAGTTTTGCCCACCTGTCCAGGTCGTCTTTGATTTTGTTCTGTATTTTTGTGTAATTGTGCTTCACCGTTTGTCTTATGGTGGGAAATAATTCCACACCCAAGCATCTAAAATGTTTAACCATGGGTATCGCACCTGGGAGGGTTGTGTCTTTTTTTGCACAGATGTTAAGAGGAAGAAAAGCCGACTTCGGCCAATTTATTTTAAATCCCGATAAATCACCAAAGTTCTCTATCAACTTGAGTAGATGCGGCAATGTGGTGTTGGGGTTTTGCATGAACAATATTACGTCGTCCGCATATAAACTAATTTTATGTTGTTATACCATTTAACTAAATCAAATCTATTAACTCTTGTGTCACTATCGCTGGGTTGCAGCACAAGTAGCCATCTATAGTATCTCTACTATCAAAGTTGTTTTCACCAAATTGCATTGAGGATGTATTTCCTCATGTTATATTGCTATGAATGGGCATTTCCCTGTCTTTGAACATGATCATAATTGTTGGCAATTTTCTATAAGCTAAAATCCTCTCTGAATGTGTCTTCATCAGAGGTGCATTCTCCTATGTGAAGAAGGTGACCCAAAAGGTGGGCAAGATGGAGTACGCTGCAAAGTTCATCTCTGCGCGGGCCAAGAAGAAGACCTCTGCTCTGAGGGAGATGAACCTGCTGTCCAAGCTGGACCATGAGAGGGTCCTCTACTTCCACGACGCTTTTGAGAAGAAGAATGCCGTCATCATCATCACTGAAATGTACCCCTCTCAGATTTGACACACATGGCTAAATCCCAATGTCCACAGACTGCAAACCCGTGGACTGAATTAACCTATTGGATGTATTTCAATTGTGAAGTTCAGGAGTACAAGAGAGCGCAAGGGTTCTGAGATTTGGAACAACCCCGCCCTTAATCAACTGAATCAGCATTAGCTGTGCAGTACAGCGTCAGCAACCCAAGACATCAGATATTATTATAAAGATGAATTAAATGGGCTGAAAAGAAATAAAAGCAAGAGTGTGGGTTTATAATACACTCACAGGTTCTGCATAATCATATAAATTGTATAGAAATATATGAATATATACACACACACACACAGTTTCATAAAGTATTTAAAATGCCTAAAAAATAATACCATCTTTAACAATGCATACAGATGCAACGAGGAGCTTCTGGAGAGATTTACCAAAAAATCTACCGTGATGGAATCTGACGTGAGTTGTACATTGATTGGTTTGTGACTAACAGGGTAGAATGTGGTAAGATAAGCCAATATTTACATAGAATTACCTCTCAACAAGGAAAAATCAGAAGTAAAACAAGTACATCTACCCATATTTCAGGATGTTTACTTCAAATTGAAGGCTTCTTCCTAAATTTGTGGTCAAATGACAAAACATTTTGATAACAGATAACAGTCCATATTAGATAACAGTAAACATTTTTGTACATATGTACATGATGTAAATAGTGATTCTATATTCTGATGCCTCCAGGTCCGTTCCTGTATGAGGCAGCTGCTGGAGGGAGTGGACTACCTTCACCATCAGAACATCATTCACCTGGATATGAAGGTAGATCACGTCAGTGTGACTGGGTTCTAAACTGAGATTGATTTGGTCAAGTTACCACCTTTCAAAGATTTTCAATCATTTGTATCACAGTCCTCATTTGATCAGACCCACAATGAGGACCTTGTAGAATCAACGACTAGTAATGAATGGGCATGTACTTCGGTAGGAAATAGTTCCTACATGAAACCTCTCATAACAAGATCTGTGGATTATCTTGGGTCATGATTTCTGGAAAGAGACATTGCTTTTGATTTTTTCAAATGTATTTTTTGGTGCTTTGAGCGCCACAAGCAGAGTGCCATTCAATTCCATTGTATTGCAGTGATGGCAGACATCTCCAGATATATCCATAGATAGCACTCCAGGTTCAGTAAGGGTTTATTAAAAGTAGTTTACCAAAGAACAAGTATTTGCAAGTTATACATAATTATATACAGTAATATGTTTGGACAACATACTTTTCATGAGTGCTTATGCTTATAATATAGGAACTGTTATCTTACAACTTGGATGAATGCTGAGAGGAAGCAAGCAAGGATGTTTATTTCTTAGCAACGAGGAAGTAAAAAAGCAGGATATTAAGTAAGTGCCTAGAGTTTAGTATACTGCACTTGGTAGATCTGCCTTTAGCTTCTGTGATCCTGAACCAAGCAGGTCACCACAATCTGTAATTGTTTTAAAATTGTGTTTGAGGATTCTATTAGTGCAGTGCTATTTATATATTTATTTATGTGATTGTAAATACTCAAGGACATTGCAAATTAGGGCTACCCCTCAATGCAATTTAGATAGGGATATTCGATATTGGCTTTTTACCGATATCCGATATACCAATATTGTCCAATACCGATATATGCAGGGTTTCCCCCCCAAAAAAACTGAATAATTTCAGGTAATTAACATTACATATCTCTTGTCATGGAATTAACACAACATTATGCATACTTTTGACAATAAATAAAATAAGAATTCGTTTTTACTTGCTTATCTGGGTAAATAAAGGTTAAATAAATGTTAAATATATATATATATATATATATATATATATATATATATATATATAATTTATTTTTTGAAAACCTATACCGATAATTTCCGATATTAATGCCAATATCGGCCGATAATATCGGACATCCCTAAATTTAGAGTCTAAATAAAGATTGAATTGAATGAATGGATATTTATTTTGAAAGTAAGAGTAAATCATAAAGTCCTTTAAAATGGAAATACTCAAAACCTACTACCTCAGGATACTACCATACTTGAGTAGAGGTACTCAGTTACTTCCCGCCGCTTCTCTCTTTGTCCCCAGCCTGATAACATCCTCATGGCAGACCTTCACGGGGATCAGATCCGGATCTGTGATTTTGGCAACGCAGTGGAGATGACACCTGATGAGGCTCAGTACTGCAAATACGGCACACCGGAATTCGTCGCTCCAGAAATCGTCAACCAGACTCCCGTGTCCAAAGCAACAGACATCTGGTAAAGTATCTGGAGCCCATCCAGCGTAAAGACATACGTGAAAATATATCCCAATCACATCGCTCTCCTCGTTGCATTGACCTAATCCTCCTCTTTTTTTCACCAGGCCAGTTGGAGTCATTGCATATCTGTGGTACGTGAAATTGGTTGTTTGATTTCCTTGATTATTCCGTTACCCTCTGCAACATAATTATTGTAATTTCATTAATGACAACATTGATGATTTAGCTTATGTATGTCTGTGGGCAGGAAGCAATGCAGTGAAAGGAACACTTTACAAGCCTCTGAACACAGTAGCCTTTAGTGCCCTCATGTTTATGCCTCCATTTGTAACATGCATTTACAGAGACGTGCTTCTCAGGATCACGGCTGTATAGCTTGTAATTAGAGGGAGTGTTGAATGTGTGTTTCTGCTTTCAGTCTGACCGGAGTGTCTCCATTTGCTGGGGAAAATGACCGCAGCTCGGTGCTGAACATCAGGAACTACAATGTGGCCTTTGAGGAGAGCATGTTTGCCGAACTTTGCCGAGAGGCTAAGGGTTTCATCATAAAACTACTGGTAGCAGACAGACTGTGAGTGGAAAATATCTTTGTTTAAGTTTAACCTTTTGACTAGGGATGCTCGATATTGGCTTTTTTACCTATACCGATATTGTCCAACTCTTAATTTCCGATACCGATATCAACCGATATCAACCGATACCGATATATGCAGGGTTTACCCCCCCAAATTTTTTAATAATTTCAGGTAATTAACATTACATATTTCTTGTTGTGGAATTAACACAACATTATGCATACTTTTGACAATAAATAAAATCAGAATTTGTTCTTACTTGCTTGCCTGGGTAAATAAAAGTTATAGAAATGTTTTTTTGAAAACTGATACCGATATTTTCCGATATCACATTTTAATGCCGATATCGGCCGATAATATCGGTAGGCCGATAATATCGGACATCCCTACTTTTGACCAGTGTTGGGACTAACGCGTTACAAAGTAACGCGTTACAGAAACGAAGTTACTTTTTGCGCAACTAGTACTCTAACGCATTACTTTTGAAATTCAGTAACGCTACTTACGTTACTGAATGGTTCGTCACTGCGTTATTTGCGTTATATACGGCGTAGATTGATAGCGAGCGGTAGTGATTATTATTATTATCCTCATCCCCACCCGCGTAGAATGATACGAGGCGAGTCTGGCCACTGGCCAATCAGAAGTGCGCAAGAAATGCGGCTACGGAAAGAAATAGACCCTCTCTATTGTAAACAAAACAAACGCTCGCTATGAATCTACATAAAAAGAACGCAGTAACAAACTAACAAACCATTTAGCAACTACTTGGAGAGATAATTAATATACAACATGGAAACGAGATAAAGAACATGTTTGAGGCGCTGCTGGAGTCAACTGGACTAACGTAACGTTACTACATCTCAACCACCGCAGACTTTGGTGAGTCAGTGCAATGTGTTCACTGAAACTCAAGTTGATCAACGGATTTTGACTGTACGAAATCTGCCAGGGAATCTCATAATACTAATCAAACAATATAAATATAGTCCTTTCATGCACAATTGATATCCTAACTATTCTAACGTTGCAATGCTTTGATTGATATCTTAAACAACGTTGCAACTTGCAAGATGGTGAATGAATGAATGAATGAAAACTTTATTTAACAGATTGCAGAATGGGTACAATACAGTACGGCTCAATACATACAATTGTTAAGGGGATGCAGACCTGAGAAAGACGTTTGTCTTGTTTCCATCAGGGTCCCCCATTTTCAATTCATATAGACATTTATGACATACACAACATACATGACATTTATGGCATAGGGACATATAGGTATTTAGTACTGATACATTTGTGACATAAACGGTATTCAAATATACAGTACTGTTACCCCTAGCTTTGGGTAGGGCGTTCCACATTGTTGTGGCATAATTGCGAAACGTTAGTCCCTTGTTTGAGCCGAATCTGGGTTTGTTGAGCTTCCTCTGGTGTAGTGGTTGTGGTATTCACTGACCTTTGGGAAGTATTTTGACATGTACATGGGTACCCCGGTCGTATAGTGTATCTTGTAGACCAGGCCCATTGCAAGTTGCTGTACTCTGTCGTCTACTCTAAGCCATCCTAGGTTGTCAAAGTGGGCAGGGGTGAGGTGGGTTCTGGGGTCCAGGTCAAGTAGTAGTCTGACCAGTTTGTTTTGTGATGTTTGTAATTTTGTTTTAAGCGCCTTTGAGGTGCTTTGGTACCATGAGGTGCAAGCATAGTCGTAGTACCCTTGAATTATAATGGTTATAATGAAACGCTCCGGCGACATCAAGGCTGTTCCTTCAACCGGCGCACTTATTATATGACTCGGGACAACATTTGTTTGTGTCAGATTTGTGTTTGTATCTAGACCACATTGCTTAGCAGAGTTCGGTGATGTGAATGGAAACTGTCAAGTTGATCAACCGATTTTGAGTACTATAGGGCATGGGACTCGGGAGCAATCTTTTTTTTTTATCTTTTTTTTAAAATAACTAAATAGTTACTTTTCACAGTAACTCATTACTTTTGGGTGTAAGTAACTAGTACAGTAACGAAGTTACTTTGAAATGAAGTAACTAGTAAAGTAACTGAGTTACTATTTTTCAGTAACTAGCACAACACTGCTTTTGACTGAATAAATCTGTATCTCTCCTAATAATAATACATTTGTTGAGACTTATTTGACAAAGATGCATCGTCATATATTCAATTCTCATTGAAATATATCCTTTGAAATGTTATACACCTCATATCTTATGAAATGTTATATTCCTCTTGCAGGAGACCTGATACACAGGAATGTCTCCGACACCCCTGGTTCAAGGTATGACATGGCCAGTGGCTATGATGAAAGCTATCTCATGAACAATAACCTTTGGTTCATATGACTTGGATATCATGAAAGATTATACTGAGCAATGTTCCATCACTCGGGTATTCTTACAGTAGTACCTCTGTTTTCTTTGTGTTGCATAGACACTAACCAAGGGAAAGGCTATCAGTACAGAGGGCCTCAAGAAGTTTGTATCCCGCAGAAAATGGCAGGTAAGATATTTCTTATAATTATTATGTAATCCTTTAAAATGGAAATACTCAAAAAGTACAAATACCTCAGAATACTACCATACTTAGTAGAAGTGCTTAGTTAATTCCCACCCTTCTCTCTTTGTCCCCGGCCTGATCCTCATGGCAGACCCTCACAGGGTTGCAACTATAATTGTATGCCAACTTGAAGTTTTTAATGTTGAGGGCGGCTACGTGGTGCAGTGGGCAAGGCACTCACCACGAATACTGGAGGCTGGGCTCAAACAGATCATCTCCCTGTTCGAGCCCAGCTCTCCACATTGCTTTCAGTTTGGCTGGTCGTCCGCACTAATACACATTGGCAGTATTAGGGGGAGGGAAAACTGATGGGTGGGGATCGGGCGTTGTGGACAGCGACTCCTACAGGTCGGTTGGTGCGCCTGCGCAGTAGAATCAGGAAGCGATGGGGGCGGCGCCCCTCCAAAGCCCAGACCCCTCACGCTGAAAGATCGAGCCGCGCAGGTGGAAAGATGCGACTGCTGTTACCTCGAGTATCGGAGGGGACTCGTGCTATGTATGACTTAGTCCACATTGCAGCCGGCTTGTGGGAGGCAAGAAACATCGTTCAAAGACAGGGGAGGGTTGAATTGGACGATACGAAAATTGGGATGGGAGAAAAATTGAAAATGGGAGAAAAAGTGGATAAAAATAAAAAGTTTTTAATGTTATGTAATGTGTGGTGTGTGTGTGCGTGCGTGTGTTGTTATGTCATGTTTACCCTTTTTAGCGGTCTCTAATCAGCTACAAATCCAAAATGATCATGAGGTCCATCCCTGAGTTGTTGAACGATTCTTCCAGCCATATCTCAATCGCAGTTCCCAGGCACCTCAAAGAGGGCTCGCCAGTGCCATCATCATCTTCTGACTCTGACGAAGATGTTGATGAACTGCCATTCCTTCCAATGCCCCATACCATGGAATTCTCTGGATCAAGAATGTCCTTGAATGATCTCCAGGGTGACGAGAAGGAAACAGGGAGTAGGAATGGAACCGCTGACCAATCGGGTTCAGCTGATAAAGCCCAGGAGTCCGTGGAGAGCGAACCTATGGGAAAGGAGAAAGAAGGGGTAGAATCGGCAGGTAAGGGCCGTCTAAGGAAGAGGTCGACACAAGACAATAACAAGGGTTCCTCAGATGAAGAGCCCCCTGCTGAGTTGCCACAAAGATCTGAGCCGGCGAGAAGGCCCCTTCGAAGGGGCTCCAGCATGGAGTCAGATAAGCCAGAAGGAGGACACCGAAGAGGGGAGCTTAGGAGGGGCGGCTCCGCCGACAGTGCATTGACACTTCGCATTACACCAGAGGAGGGTGCTGGGGAAGGGACCGTAGAGGATGGCAGGGGAGTCCTCAAAAAGGCTATATCCATGGAACTGCCAAGGAGGAGCCCCAGCCCAGGAGCTGCCAATATGAGTCAAGAGGACTACGCTTCGAAGCTGGAGCTCATGAGGCAACGACTGCTCCGTGGAGGCTCTGTGGAAAAGAAGATGGGTGGATTGCGAGGTCCTTTGTTTGAGACATTAGGAATGGGAGAGGAAAAACGCTCATCATCCGCAGAGCGATATTCTCGTGCACCTCGTTTGGGCCCACCCCCATTAACTAGGGCTGCATCCACTGACTCTCCAAGGGACGATGTCCCTAAAGCAAAGGTTCTTCGTAAAAGCGCTTCCTTTAGTCAAGGTGATTCAGAACCTATACCTTTACACCGACGATCAGGAGCCCCCTTGGAGATCCCCCTGGCACAAATAGAAGAGCGAAGGCTTAAGGAAGCTATATCTATGTCTTCTCTTACGGAACAATTCAAGCTGGACTCCCGTCCAACAACTCCTAGAGAGCCTTCTCCAAAACCACCCACTCCAGAATCTGTTGTTCAGGAGAGCCCGACTAAAATGGAGTGTGAGGAATCATTAATGGAGAAAGAGATCAAGCCTGATGAAACTATGAGCGAAAAGATGGATGGTGTGACCACAGATAGTAACTTTGATGAAAGATCAAGCACAAGCGGTTTTTCAGAGAAGGACATGAGCATGTCAGAAGAACCAATGATTGAATCAGAGTATACCGGCCAGAGAGAGCCTAGCCCTCCTCTCATGGCCCAAAGCACTGTGCAGGAAGAGAAGATGGAGGAAGAAAAAGAAGAGATTATGGAGGAAGTGGGGAAGAAGACGGAGGTCAGTGTCGTGGAGACAAAGGTTGAAGAAGTTGAAGAAGTACAAGGAAAGATAGAAGAGGAAGTGAACATGCTAGCTAGATCTTCTGAGATGACCATCACAACCAGCTCTGTTATGGTCACACCTACACATGACTATACAAGGGCCCAGAGTGATGTTGTGCCAACCTATGTGACGCCCTCTCTCCCTGCCCGTGTCGTGCTTCCAGATGGAAGGAGTTCAGCATACGCTAGCATTATGCAAACGATCATGGTCCCCACACTCCAGCCACTCAACGAGCTGTCATTAGGTCCCTCCACACCCATAGGTGCTCCAGCTCCCTCAACCATGCCAATGTCAACACCAACATTTGTCCCCACGCCTGCACCCAGTCAAATGACACCGGTCACCGTTGTGCATCCTGCGGTCTACTCGAGGGTAGCATCGCCCGAGCTGATGACCAAAGAGCCAAGTCCACCCATGACTCTCACGCAGACCCCACCAGGAAGCGACCTTCAGGACATCTCTTCTGAGGAGGTCTTCGAAGCTCGATTTAAAAAGCGTGAGTCTTCCCTCACAAGGAGCCTGAAGTTTCTGTCTAGGTCAAAGAATGACGACAAACCAATTCCTTTGGACTCTACAGAACCAGGCGAAGAAATATATCGACCAAGCCCGATCGGCTCACCATTGCAAATTGCACCGAGGCGACTGGAGGAAAAGTCAAAGTCAGTGCAGGACCTACGCGAAGCTCAGAAGGACCAAGGCTTCATGAGGAGGCTTTCCATGCGCTTGAAGAGAACGCCGTCAGCCGAGCGAAAGGAGGAAAAGTCCAAAGAAGAGGAGCAGTCTGCTTTTAGGCGCAGGCTCTCCTGGAACATAGGTCGAAGAGGGTCCCAGGAAAAGAAAGAGGTGGAGATGACTCAGATGGATGGCACCGCCGAGGCCCAGTCGGAGCAAGAAGAGAAGGAGCTCAAGAAACCTAACGAGTCTCCCGTCTTGACAATGCGCAGGAAGATCGAATCTACGGTGGCTGAGATCTCCACCAGGATTCGCAGCTATTCGGAGGAGAGGAGGGTCGCGTCAGAGGAGAAGGAGGCCAAGTCTGAGAACAAGAGAACACCCATTCTTTCCATGCTTCGCCGCTCAACGTCAGAGGGTCGCGGTATGAAGAGTATGAGTCCTCCTCAGAACCAACTGGCGTCTCAGGCTAGTAACGGTGCCTCGACAGAGTCTCTGGAGTCCATGTCGAGCCAGAAGTCAGAAACGACAAAGGGTAAGAGACAAATCTCTTCATCTTAACCCTTTCACTACTACATTACAAAGGGTTAACACATTCACTACCACACTACAGAAGGTTAACCTTTTACTACCACACTACACATGGGTAGTGAAAGGGTTAACCTTCTATTGTGTGGTAGTGAAAGGGTTAAAGGGGTACTTCACCAAAAATAATGCTGATTTTGAATATGACCACCAGTGATGTCATCGGGGACATTGAATGCTTGTGTTGTGTTAATTACATCTCAATTAAATGATAAGGTAGCAGTCCCTATAAGATAAGGTATTGCTATATTTTTCATTTAGATGATTTCATGGTGCTGTAATTAACACAACATATTCATACTAATTTACTAATTTAACCGTCAAACTAAATGAATGTGTGCAAAACTGTTTAGAGTTTTTGGATGTGTGTGAGATTATGTGCAAAATAAATCAGCATTGTTTTTTGGTGAAATGCCCTTTTTACAGGTTTTGGTACAATTAATCCCGCACTGCAAAAAGTATTTATTTCCTATCATAAAATGCTTAATTTAGCAATATCTTAGAAATAACATTGAGTTTCCTAGGGTGTAAGTTTGATCAAGTATGACCTTACAGAATACTGTCACTTTGGCTTTCCTTTTTTCTTTTTGATCAAGTTATTTTTTATTTAAGATTGTTTACAACAACAGCAAACAACACAATATAAACGCTTTGGCTTTCCTTGTTGTACACTGCATGTAAATAATTCTTCCTTTTGGTTTTCTAAACGTATCCACTTTCTTTCCTATCTTCTGTCAGTTTTAGTTCACAGTTAAAAAAAATGTATACTGTATTTTTAAGGCGCAGAGGCTGAACGCAGGTCACGCTGGGACCGATGGGGCCTGACCAGAGGGAAGCGAGACAAGACAATATCACAGCCTGACATCCCATCAGCAATCGCCAGAGAAAACAGTGCCCTACGTTCACGGCAGTACTCCAAGCTTGCTTCTGGTGAGTCCCATTTACCCACGATATTGTAGTTAAAAGGCACAATGCTGAATTTTAGACCATCAAAATCTGGGGTATACAGTATGTGCATAATGTTTTTTGATAAGAGTTTTATATGAATTATATGAATTATCTTTTTATTAAATCAATAAAAAGAGAATAAAAAAAGAGTTTTATATGACGATGGAAAATATGCTTTTGGTAACTTTCTCAACCCATCAAAGCATTTCACATGTAAAGCAAAGCAAAGCTTTTACAGCTACCATATAGAATGTGCTAAGTTTTAGGTTTGGCTGCACCGTCGGTCCTTGTATCAAGAGCTCAGTCAATCAATTGAGAATTGAAATGCTCCACATACCATATTTAGTTTTATATTACATATTATTATAATTTTATTTATATTTTTTTTGCTCTTCACAAAAATGTGGTGTTCTATTTATTTTAGAACCGAGAGAGCAAGGTTAAACTACAAGTAACAAAAAAAACATAAACGGCACTAGTGAAACAGCAAACTTGAGAATACGGAAAATAAACAGGAACAAAAAAACACTAACACTTACTTAGAATGAAAACACAGTGCAACACGACGTGGACAGGAAGGGGGAAACTGGAGGTATGTCGCCACACAGAAATGAGGAAGGACACACTTAAATACTAGACTAATTACAATTGACAACACCTGGCACGGCCAGTCCAAAAACACAGAAACAATTAAACACCAACTAGACACAAAAGCGATATCACAACAACCAAGACAATATCACGAACAACAACCAGACAGGGGGATGACAATTAAACAAGGAAAGGAAAAGCCCAGGACAACATACATGAAGAAATTAACTCAACTATCTTAAAGAAACACAAAATGGTGGCCTTCATCATCTGGCCCATCTGATGGTGACCACTAGAGGGAGGTAGGAGACCAGGTAGGAGACCACTGTTCCCATTGTGGCCACTGTTCACTTTGTGAGCAAAGTTCTCATTGTCCTCCCTGGAACCGTTACGGGTTATGCAGGTGTTTAAGTATGAATATAGAAGGGTGATATGCAGGTGTATAAGTAGTTATATAGAAGGGTGATATGCAGATGTATAAGTAGTTATTAGAGGTGGGCATAGATTAATTTTTTTAATCTAGATTAATCTATCTGCAATCCTGGATTTAATCTAGATTAATCTAGATTAAAATGGCTAAAAAAAAAGAAAATGTGTGTGTTCTACCCAAATAATGACCAGAAGTAAGTCCTTACTTTTTCTTTCCTCCTTATGTTTCTCAGGCCAGGTGGCCCATTACACCATGAGCCCATCTCCCGTTTCCAAAATGCATTACAGACTGTTTGAAAAAGCTGTTTTGCTATGATAATTGGTAATGAAATATCAAAATAATGTTCAATAAGATGTACTTGTGTTTAATAAGTTGTTTTATTCAGAAGTTAACACAAATAAATAATATTACCAGTACAGTACAGTATCTAGCACACTCTCAGGAGCAAAACAGAAAGAAGCATTTCAAACTTGAACTATGGAGTTGCTCAGTGGCCAATGGTGTCAACTGTGGTTGTACTGGGCAGCTCCCAGGTGTGAATTGAACTGTGTGAATGTGAAGCAGGGCGTTCCTGAAAAAGAGCATCTGTGCTCAGCGAACCTACCCTGGGTAGATAAATGTAAAAAAAAAAAAAATGTAATTTTTTTTTTTTTTTTTTTTTTTTTTTTTAGATTAATGCGTTAATTATATTATCGCGCGATACTAGTATCGCGTTAACGCAGCACGTTAACGCCGTTAACGGCCCAGCTCTAGTAGTTATATAGAAGGGTTATATGCAGGTGTATAAGTAGTTATATAGAAGGGTGATATGCAGATGTATAAGTAGTTATATAGAAGGGTTATATGCAGGTGTATAAGTAGTTATATAGAAGGGTTATATGCAGGAGTATAAGTAGAAATATAGAAGGATTAGATACAGGTGCCAGTAGCTGTATATATGTTGACAGGCTGCTGCTCTGAAACGGTCTGGTACCGTCTGGCACTCTCTGGTACTGTCTGGCACTGTCTGGCACCCTCGTCTCTGGACAGACTCCATCGCCCTGCTCCTCGAACCTCGGCTGTGTCCCTCAGAACATGTGGCATCAATCCTCCTCTTGGCCAGACGCTTCACCGCTTTCATCTTTCCACAGCAAAACGGTCGGCAAGGCACCTTGGTTGAGAAATGCAGGTTTCAGTCTGTGTTGTAGGATAGACAGTCTATCTATCCTGTCTCAAGATGCACAATGAGATCTTCTTCTTCTTCTTCTTATTTGAATTTCCGGCAGTGTAGACGCATCGTGGTGTATTACTGCCCTCCGCAATTCTTTTTATGGGCTCTTCGTCTTCTTCTACTTCACCTTCTTCTTCTACTGGGACCCTCCTTGCCCCCTGCGATCTTTTTCTGGGCTGCAAGAATTGTTGAATATATATAAAACACAAATGACATGTTCTAGAATGTACTATTATGACATCATACTGTGACACACAAATGTTCTAGAATGTACTTATTACATATCGTCGCCCTCTTAAAATAGTGGCCTAAGTCATAATTTCTCGTTTTTCAGGAAACATAATAAACTGAACCATATATATAATATATTATATTTATTAATAATTTCACACAAAAAATGTATGACAATAGAAGACAATTAACATAAAAATAACGATGTCTATCAATTATGTAACAAAAGGAATAAATGACTTAGGCCAATTTACAAACATGCCGTTGTGATTTGAGCCATTTTAAACCTGACTTAGGCCAAATTACTTCTTGAGTAAGTGACTTGGGCAAAACGTGTCACTTCTTGTATTCCCATTTCTTTGACAGACAATGGGGAAGGATAAGCCACACTAGCAGGGCACACAGAGACTCAGGAGACAGAGGGCAGTTTGGCCGTGGTTGGCCTGGCCCTTTAAATTCAATAAAGCAAACTCAACAGTTACAACTCAAATCACTTATGAGGGCCGACGTTCCACTCTACTGGTTAAAGTTGCTTACTCGTGAGTAGTAAGTTTGTTGATAAAGAAAAATACTGTCCACAGCCGCTCGCTCCAGTGTAAAACAAAGATATCCAAATGGGTTATTTCTCTTCCACAGCGAAGTCTTTCTTTACAGAAGTGGTCCTAAAGCTATTTTCCTAAATATTCACGTTACTACTACAAGGTAAGAAAACTGTATTTTCACAGTCTCCAAAATCACCGCCGACTCGACACATGAAAATTCCTCCACACTGGAAAGCCGTAAATCAACTTACCGGCTCTTTCCACAGCAAAACGGTAGGCTTGGCACCTTGGTTGAGAAATGCAGGCTTCAGTCTATGTTGTTTAGTCTATCTGTTGAGTCCTGTTCAGTCCTGTTTCAAGCTACACACTGCCTGTTGTGAGAGAATTGTGGACTATATATAGAGACACAAATGTTCTAGAATGTTCGGTTATGACATCATACGGTGACATCACCAATGTTCCAGAACGTTCGATCATGACATCATACTGTGACATCACAAATGTTCTAGAACGTTCGGTCATGACATCATACTGTGACATCACAAATGTTCTAGAATGTTCTATTATGACAAATAAGACGGTTCAATGACTTTATCTAAATCCAATCAATATTCCTAATACCGTTTCAATGTAAGGTTATAAAAATAAACATTCATATAATACAATAACCTAAATATATAGCTTTGGCTCCTACATCACTCTTGGCTAAATCAAACATGCCAAGGTGACTCAAACACTGAGGAGGAGGCATGTTCCTCTCCTCACTTCTCCCCCCAGCTCTTCTTTACTGGGTTTTTATTGTAGTTAAATCACTCAAAATCAAACAAATGGCAGGAAAATCAAACACTGGGAGGCATGTTCCTCTCCTCACTTCTCCCTTCAGCTCTTCTTTGCAGAGCTATTGATTGATGCCTATTTATGTGGCAAATTATCGAAGAAGTGATGACACTCGGTGGGCATGACATGTTTCATGGACTGAAGGTCCTGAAACTTCCTCTCTGTGATTAGCAGAGCATGTGGAAACATTCTAATCCATGTCATCAGCTCGTTTGGCACCTGGACCCTCTGTGGCAGTGCTTCCCATGAGTTATCCAAGAAGGATAGCTTGTAATGGACCTTGCCATCACTGCTAAACTGAAGAGCGCGCAAATTATGTACAATCGGATCTCCAGCTTTTTTGCCTGGTCTGATGCTGAGGATGTAAGAGCCATTCAATTTCAGGATTTCATCATGCTTGACCACCTTCACATGGTAGGGTGATGGTCTGATTCTTGCAGTCTGGAGTATGATCACGTAGTCTCTCGGGGTGATGATATCCGTAATAATTTTACTTTCAATGGTACTATGCATGCTGTCACAGGGTGATGGTCTGATTCTTGCAGTCTGGAGTATGATCACGTAGTCTCTCGGGGTGATGATATCCGTAATAATTTTACGTTCAATGGTACTATGCATGCTGTCACACTCCATTTGTATGTGTCCAGCAACAAGGTACTTCTGTGTTATTAGTACCCCATATTTCCTGGCAAGCTCAGAAAATGCATTCGCCACATTTGCATTGCGGTTCTGATAACCACAACCATCACTCCACACTACTATCTCCTTGATTTCTGGATGATCTTTGATCAAACCTTCAAAATGGCTATATTGAAGGTGTGCGAATACTTCGCTACTGAGATCGCCCTGAGTCTTGTCCCACATGTAGCAGTACCCTTCCTTTGATTTCAAGTCATAGAGGGTAAAGTTATGGACCTGCAGTTTTGTTTTGTAATACAGGCAGCTGGCTTGGGTTTTTGGACACAGCAGCATGGCTTGCAAGTCCATTGTCCAAACGGACTTCTCATTGTTTGCAGAATCCTTGTCGTGTGATTTCTCTTGTCTTGCTTCATCTTTCGCCATCACATGTGCATCATATTTGGCCTTACTGATATTACCATGCTTGAATGAAACACAAACATCACACTGATCTTTTCAAGGAATGAATACGGAATACTTTCCTTCATGGAACACATCTGTAAAATGCCGTATCCCAACGGCCCTCACTCCAGCAGTTGCAGCTGCTTGTTGATATTCCCGATGTAGTTGGGAGATGGTTGTGCCTGGGTGAAGGAACTTCTTGTCTTTGTAGGTCGCTGTGCTTCTGCAGTAATGTGAATCAACAGTGGGCAGGTCCTTCAACCAGTCCTTAAGGAAATCTGTGACGTCACTTTCCAGCTTTGCATGCTTGCCACTCTTAGGTCCAGATTTAGTTGGCGGGGCTGCTGCTTGTCTGTCATGGTCGATGGTGTCTTCATTCAGCCAGTGTCTAATGGTTCTTTCATGGAGACCAAGTGTAGAAGAAAAAAGTGCCTGGCACACTTTATGACTCGTTCCATCCTGAAGTTTAAGTTGGTAGGACAATGACACATTGCGCCTGGATTCTTCAGCAACTTTCCTTTGCTTTATGGCGACTTTTGTGACCAAAGTTTTGATGTATAACCGACGTTCTTCCCAGGTGTTCATCGACCAAACATTCTGAAATATCCACTGCCTCTGTTCTTCTGTAATGGATTGGCAGTCTCGAGTCTTGACTCGTTGACAGAACTTTGAATTGCAGGGAGGACCCTTAGCCTTCGCAGGTATTTTGTTGCCACCTTTGCCCTTGTACGGCATTCCTTTGAGACGTTTCTGCTTGGATTCATTCACTATTTTGTGTTTGTAATTAAACTATAATTTGTGACAGTAAAAGACTAAATAACTACACAACATGTATAGATAGCCTTGCCTATATTATAGTAAACCTCATCACTTACCAATAGGGGACGAGCCCTGAATCATGGAAATGACTTCATCCAGACTGTAGCTTTTCTTGCTTCTCGAAGCATCTGCCATCTTGAAAAGTTGTAAAATTGCATGTCTTGTGACTTAGGCAAAAGATAAAACTGCCTAAGTCACACTCTTGACATAGGCTATATTCTTCCAGGGTAGAAACAGCATGATCCTTTCAATTAAGGATGTAGGCGATTGTACCAGAGGGTGGCCAGCATCATGAAGATATGAGTTAGGCAAAAAAAAACATTTTCTCCAAAAAATTACTTAGGCCATTATTTTAAGAGGGTGATGATATTATTATATATTTTATTTGTCTACCCAGTCTATGGGCTACACTCTTGTTTACTTTTTGTTTGATGATTGGGCCTCTAATGGAGTATAAGGGCAATATATCATCAGTGAGATTACAGAAACAAACTGTATGCTGCATGGCCTACTAACTCACAGCACAACACAACAAAACAAAACAAGAGTTGTATCTGAACCACACTGTAAACGTTGCCAGCTCATTACTCTCCGTCACTGTACAGTAAATGACCAAGTAAGGCTTTGTCAATATTCAAATGTACAGTGTAAAATGTGTGTGTGTCCCCTTCCCAACCCCCCCCCCCCCCCCCCCCCCCCCCCCCCCCCCCCCCCCCACCTCCAATGTACAGCCCTCACCCAACCCACCCAACCCCACCCCACCCAACCAACCTCCTCCAATGTACAGTTTCTATGCCAAATGTATATACACTCCTTTTCTGGACACTTTTGTATCACAAACAGTACTGTATTTGCAAATCTGATATGTCATAAATGTATAGATGTAGCAGTACTGTCTATCTGTATGTCATGTATGTCATATATGTTATGATGAATTGAAAATGGGGGACCCTGATGTAAACAAGTCGAAAGTCTTTCTCTGGTCTGCATCCCCTTAACAATTGTATGTATTGAGCTGTACTGTACTGTACCCATTCTGCAATCTGTTAATAAACTTTTCAATCAATCACTAACAAAAGAGCATTGTATCCATTTTACATTTTAAGTTGGCACTTACAATGTTAGTCTAATGGAAATCTGAAGATAGAAGGAAGGAATAAGTTGCAGAGGATAGTGAATGTGGCCTCAAAAACCATAGGGAAGCCACAAAAACAGATATGCTACATATTTACAATGAAGTGCTTAGGAAGAAAGCTAGGTAGATAGTGGGTGACCCCTCTCACTCACTCTATGGTGAGTTTGAGCTGTCGTTACAGACTACCTAGGGCAAACCGAAACATTAAAAAAAAACTCCTTCATTCCTAATGCCATTAAGGCATTAAATTAATCTTGCACTCGTTAGACCCGGTCCTTGTTGATGTATTGTATTCCTACATTCTATGCACTTCTCCATTACAGAAGTATGTATATGTACAGTATAATGCCTGCCGTCATTGTCATTGTTGTTGTTTTATTTGTTTGTTCAAGGGAAAGACACATTTCCACATTGTGGACAATAAAGTGAAACTAACTAACTAACTAACTAACTAACTAACTAACTAACTAACTAACTAACTAACTAACTAACTAACTAACTAACTAACTAACTAACTAACTAACTAACTAACTAACTAACTAACTAACTAACTAACTAACTAACTAACTAACTAACTAACTAACTGATGCCTCTGGGTTGTAGATTTCCCTCCTGTGTTCCACATCAAGCTGAGGGACCATGTCCTGCTGGAAGGAGATCCAGTCACTCTCAGCTGCCTCCCGGCAGGCAGCCCCCACCCACACATCAACTGGATGAAGGGTAAGAGCCTCTTTTAAATGAGACCATTTTGACCTTTTACTCGCTGGCTTCACACATAGATCATGTTGAACTGCTGAACTGAAAGCAAGTGCGTGTGCTTATCTGAGTCTTATCACCAACCTGCAAGCTTGTGAAAAAAATAAGAAGTGTCGTTACAAATGATCAAATGATGGTGGTGATATGGAAGTGGTGTATAAATGCAGAGCTCAGCAGTAGTGTGTGCTGTTTACTAATAACGGTTTCATCCTTTCTACTAAATATGCATGAGCCGTACATTGATCTGTACCATTTTCTTTTAATCATTATTCTTCATTACTGACCAATTTAAGCCAAGAAAATAAACACCATTAATTCCTATGCAGACCCAAAGACAGTTCTTTCAGAGGAAGCGTTTTGGCTTGTGTTTCCCTCAGATAAGAAGCCTCTGGAGATCGATGCCCGGATGAACATGATCTCCTGTCCTGACGGCAGACAGCTGCTGATGATCATGCAGACGAACAAGAAGGACGCTGGGCTCTATGAGTGTGTCGCCATCAACCCCTTGGCTGCTGTGTCCAGCTCTTGCACTATCTCCCTCGCCCGTACGTTGACATGGACAATAGTATCAGGAGGAGAGAGAGAGAGAGAGAGAGGTTTATAGAGGGATAGAAAGGGAACGCTGAGAGAAAGAAGCAAATGGTAGTTGGGGAAGAGTAGATAATAGTCGTTTTTTTATGATTGTGGGCATTAGTATTGCTAATGTCTCTTTTTCTCTCAAAGGTCTACCCAATCGTCCCGGGACCCCTGAGATTCCTCAGCGGTACAAGAACACAGCTCTGGTTCTGTGGAGGCCCTCAGACACCATGGCTCCCTGCACATACTCTCTGGAGAGAAGAGCAGAGGGTCAGTCCACAAACATCTCCAATTATTTTCTCGTATTCTTTTTTCAGCTACTATAAACTGAAAAGTGTCTTAAAGTTAACATGACAAAATGTATGTATTTATTTAGTTGTTAATTTATTTGACACTACATTAAAACACATAACACTAGGCGGCCGGGTAGCGCAGCGGACTAAGCGTCTGTCTACCACCGCAGAGACACTGGTATCGAATCCAGCTGTCAGCGGTGCCTCCGGCTTGGCCGGTCGTCATACTGACACAATTGTCAGCGGGAGGGAAGCCGGTGGGTGGTATTCTGGTCGTTGTAAACAGCGACTCCTACAGGTCGGTCAGGGTGCCTGCACAGCGAGGAAGGGATCTGGGTGAGGTAGTGTGACCTCCCACGCGTTACACTTCACCAATGAGAGTCCTCACTGCCAGGTGAAAAGAGGCTGCTGGCTGTCTCCTATGTATCGGAGGAAGAAGCATGTGATAGACTTCAGGGCTCCCTAGACCGGCATGTGGGGGGGAAATGCGCGCAACGACCAGGAAGGGGGGTGGGGAATTACGACTAAATTGGGATGGGAGGAAAATACAAGAAAAATAGGAGGAGAAAAAGTTGATAAATAAAAACACATAACACTAAATTAAAGCTAAGCTAATCAAACAAATCTCGTCTTTCCCTTTTTACTGTATAATTATTTAGATTACTTTCAGATTAGACCCTTCCTACTAACAGATTGAATAGCAAAACTGTGAAATGTACCTTTGAGAACTTGTAATGGGTAGTCATATAGACGTTTTAACTGGAATTCTATTGCTAGGAAACACTTTGGACCCAAGTGTATTTCCTGTCAACTATTTTATTAGCAGAAATTGCAACAGGAAATAAACGTGGGTCCATTTAGAATGTTTATGTTGTCATGTTGAACCCACCTATAGGGAGGTGTAGTGGTTACGTCATAGTGGTTTCGTGTTCCACCCTCTGTCCAACGCAATGTATTTTCCCATTGCCCATTTCTAAATCGTCTCGTTTAAAACAAATAAAGCATTAACATTTACCTTTCTGTGCTTATTCATCCACAATCTATAGCTCAACATGAAAATATTCGAAATTAATCATAAAAAAAATCGCCAAATTTAATTTCAACCAAAAATGCTTACAAAATAATGTTAGCGATAGAAGGGAACTCATTTTATGCAAAATTGATTTTTTTTCAATTTCCATGCGGCAGAATTGTTACAATAGGCGATAATCCATTTTCCCAATGATAAATCCCTATACAAGTGGAACAACCAGTGACGTCAGACTACACCTCCCTATAGGGTTTCTGCGCTGCCTTTTCAGATTCATTCTTTACTCATGGTTAGCCACTCTGCCCCTAGTGGTGACTCACAGGTATGGTGCTTTGTGTGAGACCAGTTCAATCCATGCGATTGATTGATTGATTGATTGATTGAGTGATTGATTGATTGATTGATTGATTGATTGGACATTTACCGGGGCCAGTTTCGAATTGCAGCCTCCCGTAGGTGCTCTTTGAGAGCGGTTTTGAAGGAGGGTAGGGATTCACATTATTTTGCTTTGCGTCTTAGACACTGTGTTCCTTTTTTCTTTAGGTGAACCCAGCTGGCTGATTGTGGCAACGGGAATGGCAGACTGTTATTACAATGTGGTGGACTTGCCAGCAAGGGGCTCTTTCCAGTTCAGGGTGGCATGTGTCAACAAAGCTGGCCAAGGTCCCTATAGTAATCTCTCTGAGGTGGTGAGCCTGGATGCCGTAGGTAAGACAATGAGAGGAGATGAGATGATACTTTATTGTCAGATCAAGTTTGACATCACAGCAGCTCCATTACCTCACAGAAAATACAAGAAATAAGATAAGAAACAAAGAGACATACATTTAACATGACAATACAAAGAAACAAAGATACTTACATTTAACGTGACATTACAAAGACACAAAGATACTTACATTTAACGTGACATTACACAGAAACAAAGATATATACATTTAACATGACATTACAAAGAAACAAAGATACTTACATTTAACGTGACATTACAAAGACACAAAGATACTTACATTTAACGTGACATTACACAGAAACAAAGATATATACATTTAACATGACATTACAAAGAAACAAAGATACTTACATTTAAAGTGACATTACAAAGACACAAAGATACTTACATTTAACGTGAGATTACACAGAAACAAAGATACATACATTTAACGTGACATTACACAGAAACAAAGATATATACATTTAACATGACATTACAAAGAAACAAAGATACTTACATTTAACGTGACATTACAAAGATACATACATTTAACATGACATTACAAAGAAACAAAGATACATACATTTAACATGACATTACAAAGAAACAAAGATACATACATTCTCATGTTGGGGCGACAGTGGCTCAGGAGGTAGAGCGGTCGTCTAGTAATCGGAAGTGAGCAAGACACTTAACCCCTAACTGCTCCTGATGAGCAGGTTGGCACCTTGCATGGTCAAATTGTAAAAATTGCAAATTGCTATATATCTTTTTATTTGCTAATTGCAAAAATTATAAAAAAAAATTCCATAGATTAGGTTAAGCATGTTATAGATGTTATCAAGTCGCTGAAATGTATATCCCTCCTCCTTCAACAGAACCAGCTAAAACCAGTGCCCCAGTGGTGGTAAAGACGGTCCCAGCTGCCCCAGCGGTGGTAAAGACTGTCTCTGCTGCCCCAGCCGTGGTAAAGACTGTCTCTGCTGCCCCAGTGGTGATGATGTCCTCCATGACCGTAACCCCCATTAAACCTGCTCAGAGTAAAGCAACCCCTGTGTCCTCTGCCCCGTCCTCTGCCCCGCCCTCTGCCCCGTCCTCTGCCCCGTACTCTGCCCCGTCCTCTGCCCCGTACTCTGCCCCGTCCTCTGCCCCTACCACCCAAACTCCTGCTCCCACCACCGCAGCCGTATCAGTGAACAGATCTGTTCCAACAGCCCCGGTCAAGGCCACCGTACAGGGCGCTTCTAGTCTCCCCCCCGCCCCTGTGCCTGTGATCACTATCGACTCCCACCAGGCTCCCACCCCGACACCCCCCTCCCCGGCCGTTCCAGCCAAAGCCAAGACCACCCTCAACATCAACGTGGCGAAGCCTCAGGGCAAGCTGGCGCCTCCTCCCGCTGTCCTCCCGAAGCCCCAGAGTCCGGTCAACATAGTGCCTCCCATGGCCAAGACTCCTCCTGCGCCCGCGCCACCCCCCGCCATCGGGAAGCCCATCTCGTCCGTGCCGATGTACACACCGACCGCCCGTGTCACCCCGCCCTCTCCTTCCACCCCCTCCCCCGTCACCGCTCCCCCCTCTGCCGCGCCCCCCGCCGCCTCCGCGCCCGTGGTGCTGGTGTCCACCTTGTCGCCGGTGGGGCACGGAGGGGAAAGCCTCTTCCCCCCATCCGGGCGGGTCACCCCATCAGGGCGGGTCACCCCCTCGGGACGCAGGACGCCCCTTGGAGAGGGAGCCCTGAGACAGGGAGTTCCCCAGAAACCCTACACCTTCATGGACGAGAAGGCCAGGTACTGTGTTCCTAATGGAATAGCAATGCAGTATGACGGTGTTTAGAACTGTGCACCATTTGACAGCCACAGCTCTTGTGTCTTGTTGTAACGCGATTATATAATGTATGTATTTAGCATTGGTATTTGTCTCAAGTAAAATATTATTTTGTAATGGTAGAATCTTGTCAGTTACAGCGAGAGTTCTCCTTTAGAATCACTGGTTAATTCACTCCTGACATAACAGGCAACACTGATTCTAGTTTAGTGCGCCCCACTACAGTATATACTTGACAAATGTTATATGACTGTAAAGCAATGTTAAGCATCTAGCTACTCTCTCCCCACCACACAGGGGTCGGTTCGGTGTAATCCGCGAATGCCGGGAGAACGCTACTGGTAACCTGTTCATGGCAAAGATTGTGCCGTACGAGGCGAGCAACAAGCAGACGGTGCTGCAGGAGTACGACATCCTGAAGTCGCTCCACCACGACAAGATCATGGCCCTGCATGAGGCCTATGTCACGCCCCGCTACCTGGTGCTCATCTCTGAGTGCTGCAGTGGGAAGGAGCTCCTCTATAGCCTCATAGACAGGTAGAGCTTTGTCAACAAAAAAAATCACTTTTTATGTTTTTTTATTTTCATTTTTATTTTTGATCTTTTATTTGTATCTTTATTATAATTGTTGTCTTTCTACTATTACCATGCCCATACCTGGCTGTACCCCCCCCCCCTCCCCCATGCTGCTATGACGCCTGGATTTCCCAAAGGGGATCAATAAAGGAATATCCTACAGTATCTTGTCTTAATCAATGGTTTGTTAATGTTTGTTTGTTGTTAGTTCCTCAGTAGTTATACTTAATCATTACTATCTGCTCTGTTTGCCTCAGATTCCGCTACTCTGAGGACGACGTGGTGGCCTATATTGTCCAGATCCTCCAGGGGTTGGACTACCTGCACACCAGACGCATCCTCCACCTGGACATCAAGCAGGAGAACATCATCGTGACCTACATGAACGTGGTCAAGATCATTGACTTTGGATGCTCCCAGAACTTCAACCCTCTCTTCCTCAAACAGTTCAGCCCCCCCATTGGAACTCTGGAGTACATGTGTAAGAATTCATTAACCAACCGAGGATCACGGTATAACTGTAGATGTACAGGTCAATCCGAGAATAGATAACTTCCCTTGTGAAAAGGTTGTGGTATTTTATTTTATTATAATATTTTGTTTTATATATTTTTTTTTGTGGTAGTGACCAAAGAAACTATGGAAATATTGTGATATTATCAGTATCACAGTTTAAATTGGATGTCATTATTTAAGTACAAAAGTGGTACAATGGTGATACATTGCTTTTACTAGAGTACTGTATTTATACAATGCCCAGTACCTGGTAACACTGACCACCATGCTACTATGATACTTCTATGTTGTGAGGAGCACACAAGCCTGATGATGGTCATCTACAGTAGCTAGAAAACAAATTATTACAGCGGTGGACTTTTTGCATGATGGCTTAACCCTTTCACTACCACACTACAAAGGGTTAACCATTTCACGACCACACTACATACAGTATGGTTAACCCTTTCACTACCACACTGCAAATGGTTAACCCTTTCACTACCACACTACAGATGGTTAACCCTTTCAATTACCCCACTACAAAGGGTTAACCCTTTCACTACCATCATTGAAGATGACATGCATTATAAATGTCATTTTTCAGTCTCTAGCATTGTATTATAGTAATAGGAGTTAGTATCAATGTGTTTTGTGTCTAAATACCATATTGGCGGATTGCTCTGATTCAGCTCAGAGCATTTCCTGCTAGATTTAATCAGGTCATCCCGGGTTGAGCCACGCCGTGACGTCACTCGGGCGCTGGGTAGCGCACAGTGATCCGATTGGCTCTGTGGTTGTAGCCACCAAACAGGGTTTGACAGAGCGAGCAAGAGAGAGAGAGAATCAGATAGACCCGCAGTGGTGGACTTCCTCGAACGGGAGAGGGAGACACGCAGAGTGTTTACATAGTTCTCTCTCTCTCTCTCTCTCTCTCGGTTCGGGAGCATGGGCTGTGGCGTGGCGGTGGACTTCCTCGAACGGGAGAGGGAGACACGCAGAGTCCCTCTCCCATTCGTCTCTCTCTCTCTCTCTCTCTCTCTCTCTCTCTCTCTCTTCCCCTCTCTCTCTTCTCTTCCCCTCTCTCTCTCTCTCTCTCTCTCTCTCTCTTTCTCTTCTCTTCCCCCCCCCTCTCTCTCTCTATTTCCCTCTCTCTCTTCTCTTCCCCCCCCTCTCTCTCTCTCTCTTCTCTTCCCCCCCCCCCTCTCTCTCTCTCTCTCTCGGAATTACAGAAGTGTTGCATCAAGCCATTTATGACATACCAGATCTACAATTATACAGTACTGTTTATGTATCCACAAGGAGTCTAAAAAACTAGTAGATTGATTTGAGGAAATCAATCTATCAATGATCAAAATGGCTACATCTTGTTTACTATAAACTGTTTTCAATTCACCTGGAAGGACGGGAACATGCAGTATGGGCGGAGCTATTTGGTGGGTGGCTGTCACTCAAAGCATTCTGCTAGTATGGGTGGAGCCAAGCCAATAACAGCCTGAAATCATGAGGCTGAAAAATGATGGTTTTGAGTACTTGATTAGAAATATAAAACAATGATTATTTTTGGAATAAACCTTACAGATGTCTTCCATAGACTCACAAGAATTGTGTAAAGTTGCCCAAATAGTGCTAGGAATAGCAATGCATGTCCCCTTTAAGTTACATTAATGCTGTATGGGAGAGATGTATGCTGCCTTGTTATAGATCGTTGTGTCTTCTCCCACTAGCTCCTGAGATGTTGAAAGGGGATGTGGTGGGCCCTCCGGCTGACATCTGGAGCGTGGGCGTGCTGACTTTCATCATGTGAGTATGAAATTCAGGGTTTGGCTCAAGGCCAACCCAACCATCTAGAAATAGAATGATGTTGTGGTGAAACCGAACTCATCAATTATGATCGTAGACGGATCTTCATGATCAATATAGGTTTAATAGTGAAAACATACAGTACAGTACAAAGTACAAAGATGGAGATTGGTGAGGGTTAGGGGGGTTTGGGGACATTGGCTCTCTAGGTGTGAGATTCAAGCTATTGTTAGGACGAACAAAGGGGTTCCTCCACAATCTCACACGTTTTTTCTTTTAACCTACTTAAAGTTATGTATTTCATTTCATATTTGAAAATTCTGAAACCTTGAAATATATAATAAGAAATAAATACAATTTAAAATGTTAAGGTAGACTCTTCATCTCTGTCTCACGTCTCTCCCTTTTGATGAGGTAAGTGACAGTTGATTGGTGTCTCTGTTCAACAGGTAGTGATATCACTGTAAATACAATTATAAAAAATTAAAAACAGAAAAGAAATCGCAAAACGTAAACAATCTACTTAACTCTGGTAACCTTATAATCATTATGTGAATAATGATATTACCCCAACTATATTGTTGATCATTTTAGTCATGGAAAGGCATTGAAATGGCATAGGTGCCTTTGAGTAGTTTGAAAGAAAGAGGAAAGAAGGTAATAGAGATTGCATGCAGGGTTCTTTTTCGCATTGGAATTGAATCAGCTTTAAAATGTATTTAATCGACTTACAATGACCAGGCACAGATAATAGGGTCATGTTAAGCAAGCTTCACATTTTTCAAATATGATCTGTATAGAATATAGACTCGAGAGTGACTATTCAGTTTTCTTAGGGATATGGTTCCCCCAAGTAGTTTTCACTCATTAATCCCTCCAGCATTTGATTTGACTGCAATCGTTCTTGCTGGCCACACTGGAGTTCAGTAACCCTATTCTTGGTAATTCCATTTTGGATCAATCTATTACATACATTGTTTTGGTGGTGCTCTAGTGACCTCTAGTGGCTGAAACTACTTAGTGTGCCTTCAAGTATGATTGATTTGTGATGTGAGGATGCCTTTCCATAATGTGAATGTAGTGAGGATGCTTCTACATATTGGAAATTATTTTCTATTCTTTGATATTAATATTTGTATTTGCTTTTTTTTCAACACAGGTGAATCTGTGGAGCTTTGTTTTCCACCCAAACTAATATTGTTCCAATCTTGTCTTTCAAAACTGATTTCCATGAACTAGCCTGGATTTAGCTTTTTTTTTTACCAAAATGTTTACCATTTGTTTATTTTCTTTTGAAATGGAAATATGGTTCCAGCTTTGTACATTTGTTGACATGCTCTTTTTCTAGGTTGAGCGGGAGGTCTCCTTTCATGGAGAACGATCCTCAGGAGTCTGAGGCCAGGATCCTGGCAGCAAAGTTCGACATCTCAAAACTCTACCAGAATGTGTCCCAAAGTGCCTCTCTGTTCCTCAAAAAGATCCTGTGTAGCTACCCTTGGTAAGCTGCGTGTCTCAGCTGTCATATAATACGCAAAGCATGACATCTCTCTAGCTTGGCTTGCCATATATTTTGCAATTCGTTTTTCGTATAAAATTATTAAACCGTTAATTTAAACAGTCAAGTTGACAAAGAAGCATTCTTAAATGACGTGCAATTTATTTCTAATGAAATTGTACAGGACATTTGGAATATAGAGCATACGTAAATGTAATAAAAGTGTACAGGACATTTGGAATAATATATATATATACTATATTTCATACAGTGTGTTGCATAAACCATGGCATTGTATTAAACAAGGTTCTACTGTACTTAAATACAATTATATACAATTAATAAATAGGAATCAGGAAACTATACTAATACAGTTATAGCTTATCCTGAAAATACTACTTGAGTCAGTATTGTAGTTGATGTAAATTTCCATCGTAGCCACATCTGCTATACTGTAACCTTCTTACACATTTGAATACATATGTGTATATAGATATGTATATAACTGTTTAACAATGTCTATTGAGATCCTTATACTTGACCATACAAGTTGTTTATGTTAACATTTATATGTATGTTTTAATCTTTTTTTGTATCTTAACTTTATCTTTACCTATCTTGTTTTTTGTATTTAAGGTGGTATAGATATAATATTTGTATGTAGAGTAATCATAAAAGCTTCTTTAAATCCACAGAGCTTTTAGAAAGGTGCGGAATAAAAGTAGTACTCCCCCCCCCCCCCCAAAATAATATTGATATATTAATTTATAATTTAAAGTTTTTGCAGGTCCAAAATGTATATTGTTGTTTACATGCATGTAACCTTGTTCCCAGTTTTATCTCCGTGAGATAAAGCCTGGTAAAGAACTACTGCCGAAAGTGTTTATGGGGTAGAATTTCCGGTGTATGTACTTCCCCTGGAAGCTGCCTCCGAACGGACCGAACTTTTCCCGAATCCTGTCGGCAAACAAGCTAGAACGTCCAGGTCATGTAGTAAATTCTTCAGGCAAAGCCGTTGCAGTGGCTTAAACGAGGAAATATTGTGCACTTCACACGTTTCTATAATTGTTTTGTCAAAACCGGAAAGCCTGTAGCCTGTACTTCCGTTTAGACATTTTAGGAGGCATAACATGCATGTATCCCCTCCCTACTTCCCATTTCCCCACATGGAATGCACCTGATTGGATAAATTACATGCTGGTGCTCTAGTGCGACATCTAGTGGCTGAATGTTACCTATAGCACCTTTAACCTATTAATTGCCATGTTGCACTGTTGCAACAACGTAATTTCCCCTCTGGGATAATACATGTCCTCTCATCTCATATTCACCTTCTACTCGTCCCCAGGGCCCGTCCATCCATTAAGGACTGCTTCAGTAACTCCTGGCTCCAAGATGCCTACCTGATGCGCCTCCGGAGGCAGACTCTGACGTTCACCACCACACGTCTCAAAGAGTTCCTGGCTGAGCAGCAGCGAAGGCGAGAAGAGGTGGCCACCAAGCATAAGGTTCTCCTACGTTCCTACCAGAGCTCGCCACAGACCCCCACCAGCCCTACCATACCGACCTTACCCATCACACCAGTTACCCAATGAGGAGAGACTCAAACGCAAGTTGGCAGGAGCCAAAAGGGGTTAAACACCCCTAATGAGAAAAGGACTTGGGGCCAAGGGGTAGGGGTGGTCCTTCAAGATGTGAGTTGTTGGACAACTGACTTAATAGGCCTAGAGGACACAAAAACACAACAAAACCAGCACTGGCTCTCATACACAAAGATATTTCTTCTTTGGGTTTTTTTGAGAGTCCATACTGGTTAAAAAATAAAATTACTCAGAAAGAGTGCTGTCTAGCTTTAAGGAGATCATGCAGTGGTAACAGGGCTTGATCACGTTTCTCTTTATCAAGTAGTTTTTGCTAATCAAGGGCAAAATGTCAGCTCAAGGTTAGTACCTCAAGGTTTGTAAGTTTGCCCTTTTTATATATTTGAGCTCACACATTTTTTACTGAGCTTCTGGCATCATCTTTTTCAAACCAATGCAGTTTGGATAAATTATTTACTTTTCACAGCTGAGGTCATCAGAATTGGTTCGAGAAGATATGGCCTGGTGTATTGTAGTAATCCTCCATCATATATATATATATATATATATATATATATATATATATATATATAAAATGTCTGTCACCAAAGTTGAATGTCAAGAAGATTAGCAGTGTTTATTGTTTGAACAGTGCATCAGAACCTTAGTCTGGATATTAATGGCTTAGCAGTGCATGAGTGTGACTCAGGAAAGTTGAAATGTTTAACCCAACTGTTGCAGGAATGCCAGTCAAATTATGCCTTTTCCATGGTATCACATCTACTCACTCAAAGTCCCATGGTCGCCATTTTAAGTGTGCTCGCCGAACAACCATTCAAGAATCTTTAATGGGGGAGTCCATTCTATCAAGTCTAATTCTGTGCAAGGCAATTATCTAGGTCTAGAATTCTAATTATCTTTCAGTGTAAATGTACAACATTATTTGCAAGGCTTCGTGAGTATCTATACGGTTGATTGTGCTACCCATGCAGGATGGAGTGAACATTTTGCATTTTTTTAAGCTTTAAATGTAGTATCTGTAATGCCATCAAACAGCGACATCTAGGCAAAAGAGCCCCTCTTGGTACTCTGCTTTGTTTGTTTTGGTTTGATGTGCATTTGGATTATAGGTATAGAGGAGGTGTTTGTATTGCTGGCCACACCTTAGAGCCTGAGACGTGGCCAGCAATAGCAACCCCTTCCATACCCCCACTCAAATTCAATCCACACATAAAACCAAAACATATAAATGTAAACAAAGCGCAGTGCCAAGAGGGGCTCTTTTGCCTAGAGGTCACTGTTCAACAACATTACAGATTCTACCTTTAACAAAGGCCCTAACTGGAGATGAGTGCCACTCTGAACCCCCAATGTGACTTTGTTTGTGGCTTGTAAATTAAGCTGTCCTGTGTGAGCCTTATAGTACAAATTAAGTGATTAATCATGGAGCAGTATAAATCTCACTGCCATACAAGTTGATATTGTAGAGTAGAACCTCAAGCATTCATCAGAATTGTAGTGACTCTGGAATGGACTTTAAACAAAAAATGCATCCATATCGGCTGGATGTTCAGACATAACAGTCAAATGTCTACAAGGGCTATCAGAAAAGGACACTTTTGATTAGTGCAAAAACACGTTTCCCTCTTATGTTCCTACATGGCAGAGTAAAGATTATTTCACTTTTGTAGACAAACTTTTTTTAATTAAGAAAAAAAAAACTTTTATTATCAGATTATTCTTCAGAAAGTAATTGCTGACGGATTTCCATTCAAAATGCATTTACTCAAAGCACTCATTCTCTGTGCAAAAAAGTGTCTGTACTGTATGTGAAAGACAGGCAGGCACATTCTGGGAGTTGCCTTTACCACAACTTAAACCAACCCTTAATACCAAAACACGTTGCAGTTCAGCTCCGACAATAAACACCTTTAACCAGTTAGCTAAATAGAAGTGTGTTTACACTCTAAGTGAGTTTGTTACCACGCAGAATTAACCAAGTTACACTTGGACTGTGTTTACAGACATTTGCACGGATATGACTATCAAATAAGATCATTGAGGGTTTCCAAGGTACAAAGGCTGTAGATGGTGATGTACTTTAGAAACCATGGGTGATGGTAGGGTGTATTACAAGTGCCATTATAATTAGTATTGGTAAGTAGCCTACTCCACCATTTATTCAGAGAGGATGTTGATCAGAATAAATGACTTGTTTAAAAGTAAGCATATTCAAACGCTCTGCTCTAATTTTAAATTATTATTGCTATTGCTTGGGAAAAGGGTTTATATTTGTTTTGAGATATTGACAACATGTTTAATGGTGGATGATTAAAAAACATTTTCAACAAGAAAAAGAGAGAAAAACGTGATTTTACTAAATAGTGAGTTTCAGATTTAATAGTGAGTTACTATTAAATATATACTATGTCATTATCATGTAATGGTCAATTAGACCATCCAGATTTTAATTAGTATTCAAAGGGATTTAGTGTAGATAAGTTGTATTGCTGCTATTATTATATAACCTCCTCTAAATCCAATGTTAAGATTGTGTAACTTTATTTTGCACAAACTTCAGATTTTTGACTGTTTGGTATGACATGCACCAGTTTCAAGTAAAGATTAATAAGTAAGACAATGAAGAGATCATGTAGCTGACTTCCCATGATTTTGGATTTTATTTTAGAGGAATTGTCAATGTAGGGCATTAATGTTCAGTGGCTGCTTGTGTGACATCCCATAATGCTCCATTATGTGTATACATACTGTATGGGTTGTTTTAATCCTGATAGGGGTCAATGGTAATTGTATAAAAAAGATATTTGATGAAATCTTTAGTCTCTGGAGTAGCTCCACTGCCAGATAATCACTGCCCTTCTTTTCAACAGTAATTTGTCTTAATTGGCTCAATTATTGCCCTTTACAAAATGGTGGGTTATAGAAAAGTGAGATCTTTTGACATTAACAGGAAGAGGCAAGAGAAGTGTGACAATATATGATGTTGCATATCATGTGAACTGCCTCTGCAATCTATTAATTTAATTATGTAATTAATTATTTGAAATGAGAATGCTATAGGCCTAATGGATTTTAAAATGCAAAAGATGACAAAAGTTCCATATTTTGTAACAAAATCCTGCACAATATATTGTGGAATGTATTTGGCGGTGCCTCCTGTGATGGGTATTGGACCCACAAAGAAAATAGCTTGTTAATGAATGAGAAGTATTAGCTTTAATATAAGAGTTTCTTTGGAATATTACATTAATTGGATTGCCTTTTGTGTGTTTGCTTTGATTATTTATCGATTGATTGTATTTGATGCAGCTTCTGCTCTTTTTGTTCTGTGAAATTCTTCTGAATCTGGCATGGAATCAGCATGGCAGCTGTCAAGGCAACAAATAATAAAATAAATATAACTTAAATATATGACTAACATGTTTTCCTTGTTAAAACCAGGCAGTAAAGTGAATGGCATTCATTTGAGCTTAAATGTATACTCACAAATTAGACTAACTGTGTAATTTGCAGTTTTTTAACCACATATTTAGGCCACAGTACATAAGATTTGAGTTTCATGTTCCGTAAATACAGTATTTGAATAGGAAAGCTTTATATTCATTAAAGGTGCCTTTCTGATCGCTCCGTCGAGACTGTGCTTACTTTTGTTAATTTTTATAGTTTTAAGAGTTTTATTTGCACCAACTGTTGGTGCATTATATGTGTATGACCGTCAGTCAATCATTGACATTGGATTAAGGAAAACGTACCGATTGGATTGCTCTCTGGATCGGATTGCTGAACAACAGCAGTGGCCCGCCGAAATCCTTTGTTGTGGCCGTGGCAAGGAGAAGGCGCGACGGCGAGGAAGAAGAGCTGGGGTCCGAAATAGACTGAGGTCCAAACGACACAGAACCACATTGCCCAGCATATTGTTGGCCAATGTGCAATCGATAGGAAATAAACTGGACGACATCAGAGCACGGATCCAATTCCAGAGGGACATTCGGGACTGCAACGTCCTCTGTTTCACAGAAACTTGGCTGTCTCCAGATGTCCCAAATCATGCAATAGAACCGGCAGACCACTTCTTCGTTCTCCGCAAGGACCGGACGGCAGAAGAGTCACAAAAGACGAAAGGAGGCGGCATTGCTTTCATGGTAAACAAGGAGTGGTGCGATATAGGCAATGCAAAAGAATTGTCTAACCACTGCTCCCCAGACCTGGAGTATATTACCATCAAATGCCGACCCTTCTTTCTCCCGAGGGAGTTAACGTCCATCATCATGATCGGAGTGTACATTCCACCACACGCGAACACTGGGGCCGCACTTTCAAAACTACACGATGAGGTAAACAAACTCCAGACAGCAAACGTTGACGCTGCCATTTTGGTTCTGGGCGATTTCAACAGCGCGCGTCTTAAAAAGGTGTTGCCGAATTTCTATCAGCATGTGACCTGTCCCACCAGAGGCGAGAACATATTAGACCATGTATACTCGCAATTTAAGAATGGGTACAAGTCACAGGCTCTTAGTCCATTCGGTAAATCGGACCACGCCGCCATCTTTCTTTTGCCAAAGTATAAACAAAGTCTCAAGCCAACACCGGTAGTATCGCGAGAGGTTAAGCGTTGGACTGTGACGTCAGAGGAGACACTCCAAGCTGCACTTGAATGCACAGACTGGAGTGTATTCCGTGATAACACAGCCAATATTAACGAATACACTGAAACAGTGCTTGACTTTGTCTGTACTCTGGTAGAAGAAACAATCCCCTCTACCACAATTAGAATCTACCCAAATCAAAAGCCTTGGGTAGATAAATCCGTCCGCGAGGCTCTGAAAGTGCGAACCTCAGCCTACAACACCGGGCTGGCGACAGGCAACATGGAAGAACACAAGACGGCAAGATACAACGTCAGGAGAGCAGTAATAGAGGCAAAACGGCGTTACAGGGATAAAGTTGAACTTCAGTTTGAACAGGCTGACTCTAGAGGTAGGTGGCAGGGCCTCAGAACAATGACAGATTACAAAGGCACCTCCCTCAAACTGAACAGTGACATCTCCTTAGCAAATGATCTCAATACCTTCTATGCGAGGTTTGAGGCTGTGAATAACAACACCAGCCTACAAGCCACGGCAATGGGGGGGGGGGGGGGGGTCTGCTGATGGAGACTCAGTGTTCAGGGTAACAGAGCATGAGGTGAGGCGGACCTTTAAAAAAGTGAATATCAGGAAGGCAGCAGGACCGGACGGCATCCCCGGCCGCGTCCTAAAAGTCTGTGCCGACCAACTGGCCCCGGTATTCACTGACATCTTTAACCTGTCCTTAGAACAGGCTGTCATCCCCACCTGTCTGAAGAAGTCCACCATCATCCCTGTACCCAAAAAATCTACGCCCGCTTGCCTCAACGACTACCGCCCTGTAGCCCTCACCTCCATAGCCATGAAGTGCTTTGAGAAGCTAGTGAAGGGCTACATCTGTTCCTCCCTCCCCATCAACCTGGACCCCCTGCAATTTGCATACCACCCTAACAGATCCACGGAGGATGCCATAGCCCATGTGCTGCACACAGCAGCATCACACCTGGACAAGAGGCAGGGGAACTATGTGAGAATGCTGTTCATTGACTACAGCTCAGCATTCAATACCATAGTCCCCTCCAAACTCATAGCCAAGCTCAGGGACCTGGGCTTGAACTATGACCTCTGCCAGTGGGTCTTGGACTTCCTGACGGGCAGACCCCAGGTGGTAAGAGCAGGCAACTGCACCTCCTCATCCATCACGCTCAACATAGGGGCCCCCCAGGGCTGTGTTCTGAGCCCCCTCCTCTACTCCCTGTACACACATGACTGCGTGGCACAGCGGAACAACAACACAATCATCAAATTTGCTGATGACACAGTAGTGGTGGGCCTGATCTCTGCCAACGACGAGAGGGCCTACCTGGAAGAGGTAGAGAATCTGTCACAGTGGTGTCAGGAGAACTGCCTCTCCCTGAACGTCAGCAAAACAAAAGAGATGATTGTGGACTTCAGGAGGTCAGGGGTCAAGGACTACAGCCCCCTCAGCATCGACGGGGCACCGGTTGAGAGAGTGAACAGTTTCAAGTACCTCGGAGCCCACATATCCGAGGACTTGACATGGACCACACACATTGACAGTGTTGTGAAGAAGGCACGACAACGCCTCTACTTCCTCAGGCGCCTAAGGAAGTTCCAAGTCAGTCAGAAGATCCTTAGGAACTTCTACTCATGTACAATCGAGAGCATCCTGACTGGCAACATCACCTCCTGGTTTGGGAATAGCACTGCACAAGACCGTAGCAGACTACAAAGAGTGACACGTTCAGCCGAACGCACAATTGGAGGGGGGCTTCCCACCCTCCAGAACATTTACAACAAGCGGTGCAGGGGGAAGGCTAAGAGAATCATCAAGGACTCCAGCCACCCGAACAACTGCCTCTTTGAACTGCTGCGGTCAGGCAAGCGATACCGGAGTCTTAAGGCGAGCACAGAAAGACTCAGAAGGAGCGTCTATCCCCAGGCCATCAGGCTGCTCAACGAACAATAAACACTATGCAGCAACCATCAAATGCACACAGCACACACATCCACACGCACACACTCACTTTAAACGGGCAATTCACTGCAGCACCCACTTTACACACTTTAGAACACCTAAACACACTTTACACTTTATATTTATTGGTAAAGGATTTGCACTACAACTCGCACACCTTACTGTAAATTGTACCTAAATTGTACCTCATCCCATTTCTGATCTGCACTATATAGTATTGTATATTAGTACATTGCATAGTATATTGTATATTGTATGGTAACTCAGTTACTTCTATTCTGCATCGAACATTGTACATATGTCTATGCTGAACACTGTGACCTCTATTTTTACTTCTATTTTACATGCTATACTATTTTATTTCATACTATCTTGTCTAACACAGTCTCTGGAGCGAAACAGTAAGAAGCATTTTGTATAAAAGTATTCTGTACTTGTGTATGACAACTATTAAAGAAACTTGAAACTCGAGATAACATTCAGCCACTAGATGTTGCACTAGAGCACCAGCATAATGTATCCAATTAGGTGCATTCCATGTGGGGAAATGGTAAGTAGGGAAGGGATACACGCACATAACATGTAAAGAACAACATTAATTTTGGACCCACCAAAATCTTTTAAATGATAAATTCATTAATCAATACTTTTTGGGGGGGAAAGCAATACTTTTAAGATTACTCATAAACATGTTAGCACCTTTAAGTTTAGAAAGGAATATGAATGTATTCATCTGAAGATGATTAATTATCATCTGCTAACTAATTGACATACTTAGACCAAACATGGATATGAGTTGATGTTTCTACTCAAATTTAACATCGCAAGTGGTCCATGACTTCATGCTACAGTCATGGACCACCGTCAAGTTTGTATTATAACCACTCCGACCAAATCCCTACCCACCGAAACCCACCGGTGTGCCTGAACTACCAACTAGGGAGGACTCCTATTTCAGCCTCTTCCTTTTGGAACTCACATGCTGTCATTAACTACCCTATTAGCTGTTCTAGGCATATACTCTGAAGTATCTGAAGGCTATATACGGATCAGTAAACATCTCTGTAGCATTTGGTACACATAATCAATCAGCTTTGTCATGCCAAGTATCTCCTGAAATGAAGGCCCAAAGAAGGAGAAGGAATGTAATGGTGTAATGCCTCCTGTGGCTTGGTCCTTGGGAGGCCAATATGGCTCTCCCTGGGCTCCTAGATATAAAGCCTGAGGCCATTCAAGTTTGCTGACTCTGGAGTGAGCAGCCACTTCCAGGAGGATCTCCGGGGTAAGTTATGTGAGATAAAGTTAAAGATTGGCTAGGTTAGTTACTGCCTTTGTGCATGAATTGTTCTGGAATATTTGAAGCATCCATACAATTACAGGGGGGGTTGACTTGTATTGCTCAATATTCCAGAACAAAACAATGATAACATTTCCATGATTATATTTTCATAAGTAAAGGGTTTTAAGATCTGTATTGAAAAGAATAGTCTTACATAGAGTTTTCTTCTGTTGCCAGTTAACCCTTTTGTAATAGTAGGCGTCACATTTCGAAGGGATGGATTACTTGTTTTCACTCCCTTTCTCTCCTTGTATTAACTGGTGACCTCATGTTCCCCTCCCCACTGCAGATGTCCAAAGCTAAAGCTGTACCCCCTCCAGGGTGCACTCTGAACATCAACGATCCCCAGGTCCAGGAGGCTGCCATTCGCATCCAGGCTTCCTACCGGGGTCACAGGTACTAGACAGTGTTCTATCTCTTGACATCCGTGACATTCAATTGAACTTTGAGCACAATTGAGGTAAATGTGTTAAGAATAGTTCAGTGATTCGGCTTAGAGCTGGCTCTCTGTCATGCGTGCAAGATTTGTTTTTGTCCATTGCTTCACCTAGTTTGACTTAACTGGGTGATAAGGGTCTTGGTCAACTAAGACCTTTTTGTCAATTTGTCTTTCTTTTGTGTGCTGAATGAGTTATTAGTCATTAGTCATTCCTTGAACATGATAAGCACCACATTGCAATAATCACAATAATATTATGGTTTGGTCTTTGTTATCAAAGATTTAAAGAGGTCCTCTGCAGGATTGCCAAAGAATAATGTAAGGGAACACAACGTTACAGCTCTGTCGATATAGAGGATTATATCTGTCTGCAAACTTCTTTGACCTATTAGTCAAGTAATAATTTGTAGTCTAGTCAAGGACAGCTCCTATCATTTGCTGCTGTGTTTCACCACATAGATCGCGTAAGGAACTGAGGGAGAAAGGCCCTCCCAAAATCCTGCAAGAACTGAAAGATGTGGTTCTCCTGGAGGGCAGCGCTGCCAAGCTGGAGTGTAGGGTCAGTGCCTTCCCCGACCCCTTCATTGTCTGGTCCAAGGACGGAAAAGAGCTGAAGGATGGTCCCAAGTACCGCTACGTATTCGAAGACCCCGATTTTGTGGCGCTAGTGGTCCGAGATGGGGTTCTGTCTGACTTGGGGAAATACACAGTCACCATCAAGAACCCTTTCGGACAGACGTCTGGATCTGTTTCTATTCTAGTGGAGGGTGTGTACAGTGTGTTCCAACACCCACTACCAAATCTCACTTTTCCTTTACCTCTCCTGGTTATATTACTGCATACAGTAGCACTGCTGCTGTCAGGAAAAACCTCATGACTCTACTTTCAGAATTTATTTAGTTTTTGTTTTAATTTTTTACATTATGATTGAATTGAAAGTTGAAAATGATCCTCTTTCATGACCCTAGAACCCATGGTGGAAAAATGAAAAAAAGATAATATACACACACACAAAAATCAGTGACCACTTTACTAGGTGTATAGGTGTACATATATATATATATGGATGTGGATGTCAAATACAAATAAATGGACAGATTACATAACCTCTGGTTATTTTTATGCAACATCCTATAAGACAGCAAGGATGTTACGACTGCATTTTTTTTTGTTGGTGTTAGGGAAGCCACTTTGAATTACATCTTGATTGCTAGGCAGCTATTTGTCATCGGTTTTGGAAATCACAGTCATTTCAGAAAATACTTTTTCATAGAAATTGGTATTGGGATACAGGTTCAAGTCAACATTATACATATGGCAAAGCACACCCTATATTGCAATATGTGGCGTGTTATATGGATGACTTGAGAAGTAATCATACTGTATGGCTAATGGTGAGACTTTGTCTGGTGCTCACCCAGCTCCTGCTAAGGTTTCCAAAGGCCCAGACAACATCAAGGCCAAGAGGGGAACAACAGTGGTGCTGAAGGCTGTGATCAGTGGAGAGCCTCCCCCAGACGTTGGCTGGCTGAAGGATGGGGAAGACATCGAAGAGGATGACAGGTAGGATGTCATGGTAGCAAGACGGGAAAACAGCTGTCTTCCTCCTGTATTGACTGTGGTGGGAAATCCAGCTAATGTCTCATACTACATTGTATTTGCATGTTAAAACATTGAAACTGCATACAGTTACAATAATGAGATGACAAGATACAATGTGTTCTCTGAATAAAGGTCAGTCGTGGAAATGGACAACAGATAGTAAGTGGAATGTGTAAAATATGCAAAATGGTGGTCCTGGGTAGATTATTGGGTAGAACAGGGCACTACCACTGGCAGGGTCAGGGCTTTCATTCCGACTGCAGCCACACCAAGCTAACAGTGTATGCACTCATTGGGTCCACCAAAGAGTCTATGTTATGATATTAAAAATACTTATACATACATAGGTATAGTTTTATAGAGACGCTAGGGACATGTTCTTACCAAAGCCACGGAAATATGAATTGTTCCTACCAAATGAATTTCAGTTTCTAAAAGCTTTAGTCGCAGACCTAGGATCAGATTTCCCTTACATTCCATAAGCTTAACAATTCGTACAATGGGAAAATAACTGACCCTGAATCTGTGGCTAGTATCTGTTTCACCCAACACTAGTGCTCCGGTGATCATAACCATTTCTCTACATCTCTAAAGCTAACCACTATTTTAAAAAGCCACAACCACGTTACCATATTTGTATTTATAATTTAAATCGTATAACGTTATTTTGCTGCATATTAAATCACTGTAAATACTAATGTAAATCATTGTTTCGTTGTACATATTGTGTATAGTTTAAAACATTTTTTTTTTTTTTACGTAACGTTAGTAGCTTGCTAGCCGGCATGATGCGTGCAGTTCTTTGCCCCAGAGTGTAACCACAGGTCTGAGAAGAGGACCTGCACATTTTACTCGTTCCCGAAACTCCTCTACATGCCCCGATTTAAAATGGTTCACGACAGTAGACATTGCTAACGTCTAGTACGTTTAGCGAGGTAACGTTAACGTTAGCTAGCTGGCTAGCTTGGTATCAGCTGGCCGTGACGTGGATTAGGCGACAGCACTGAACAACAGGCTGCCTATTGGTGTAGTGTAGTTATTTTTTTTACGACAAATTAAAAACCTTATAACTACCTTTATTTCAACCAGAAATGCTTAAACAATAATGTTAGTGGTAGAAGGGAACTCATTTTGTGCAAAAATGGAAGCTTGTCAATTTCCATGCGGCATAATTGTTACAATAGCCGATAATCCATTTTCCCAATGATGAATCCCTATACGGGTGGAACAACCAGTGACGTCAGACTACACCTCCCTATAGTCCTGACTCCCCAGCTAAACAAAGAACGAAGCAGACATATTTTTCTTCAGCCGGTATCCTCAACTGGTTTCGTCGGCATAACGGTACTCGTCTGTTCCATTTTCGGGTATCGTGAGGCTAACCTCGTTCCCAGTTTTATCTCCGTGCGTGAGGCTGGACGAGGCGGCGATAACAAGGTTGTTTCTGGGGGGAATGCATTTTCATGAACACTGTGTCGTGATTGATCTGTTCGGAGGCAGCTTTGGCTCAGGGGTAGAGCGGGTCGTCCAATGATCGAAGGGTTGGTGGTTCGAATCCCGCTCAAGCCCATGTCCATCCCATCGCCGTTGTGTCCTTGGGCAAGACACTTAACCTACTTGCCTCGTATGAATGTGTATGAATGTGTATGCATGTGAATGAATGTTGGTGGTGGTCGGAGGGGCCGTAGGCGATGATTATTCGCCACGCTTCCGTGAGTCTGCCTCAGGGCAGCTCTGGCTGCAATTGTAGCTTACCACCACCGGTATGGTATGAATGAATGAATGAATGAATGAATGAATGAATGAATGAAAACTTTATTTAACAGATTGCAGAATGGGTACAATACAGTACGGCTCAATACATACAATTGTTAAGGGGATGCAGACCTGAGAAAGACGTTTGTCTTGTTTCCATCAGGGTCCCCCATTTTCAATTCATATAGACATTTATGACATACATAACATACATGACATTTATGGCATAGGGACATATAGGTATTTAGTACTGATACATTTGTGACATAGGCGGTATTCAAATATACAGTACTGTTACCCCTAGATCCTGACAGAGTATATACATATGATGGGGAGGGGACTGTACATTAGGAGGGGGAGGGTGGGTGGGAGGGGAATATACATACGGCGGGGAGGGAATATATACATGCGGTGGGGAGGAGACTGTCTATTAGGAGGTGGTGGGGGTTTTGGGCATTTACGGTGGCCAGTTTCGAATTGCAGCCTCCCGTAGGTGCTCTTTAAGGGCGGTTTTGAATGTGGGCAGGGATTCACATTCCTTTACAGCTTTGGGTAGGGCGTTCCACATTGTTGTGGCATAATTGCGAAACGTGTTTAGTCCCTTGTTTGAGCCGAATCTGGGTTTAACATGATTTGTTGAGCTTCCTCTGGTGTAGTGGTTGTGGTATTCACTGACCTTTGGGAAGTATTTTGACATGTACATGGGCACCCCGGTCGTATAGTGTATCTTGTAGACCAGGCCCATTGCAAGTTGCTGTACTCTGTCGTCTACTCTAAGCCATCCTAGGTTGGCAAAGTGGGCAGGGGTGAGGTGGGTTCTGGGGTTCAGGTCAAGTAGTAGTCTGACCAGTTTGTTTTGTGATGTTTGTAATTTTGTTTTAAGCGCCTTTGACTGTGTATGAACGAATAATGGACTCTGTGAAGCGCTCTGGGTGTCATGAAGAGCGCTATATAAATCCAAGCCATTATTATTATTATTATTCCAGGGGAAGTACATACACCGGAAATTCAACCCCATAGACACTTTCGGCAGTAGTTCTTTACCAGGATTTATCTCATTGAGTGCCTCTGTCACAGCTGCTTTTTGTAGCTCAAAAACAGTATTTACATTTAAATTTGTTAAAAATAATTTTGGTGCATTAAGTACTGTAAGTGCATTAAGTGTCCCTACCAAAGCTCAAATCAAACCTATGCCCTTGTATAATATACTTTAGTATACGGTAGGGGTATAACGGTACGTGTATTCGTCCCGCGAATTTACGGTACAGGCTTGATGGTGCGGTACGTGCAGCCATACAAAGAATACGTCTCATACCACTAGGTGAAACTAGGGTTGCACATTTTACAAATCTATGCTCAATATCTTTACTTTACTTTACACTGGCTTACATTGATATTTAACGTTGAATATTAAGCTTGTATTGGCAAATTTAGATGATGAATAAAACGTTGAAGCTTGTAAACACGCGCGATGACAAGCACAGAACAAATAAACAACGCGCACTGACCCTCTGCACTCAGCACTGCAGGCAGTTTCTCCCCTGCCTTACTAACAGGTGTCGGGTGTCCCTAAAACAAAACTATGAATTAATTATATCACGTTTGTAACACAGCAGGGTCATTACAATTTTACAGTTTTCTTTCGTTTTCTTGTTTGCCCAATGATGTTAACCAATGGAAAGACACACACACAGACACACACCAAGTTGGTGTGTCACCAACACACACGCGGACTTTCTCCGCGGACTTTCTCAGTAAATCCAAAATATTGATAAATCCTCTGCCATTGTTGTGTAACATGTCATCTGTTCTCTAGTCTTCTTCAGTCTCGGCTTCACATGAAGTTAAATCCTCTCTACAAGTGAAACTGAAACTAAGTTGTTGCATAAGTTGTTACGGGGGTAATAGGCAATTAATTTACTCATTGGATGCCTGAACACAGAATGACACCAGTATCACTGACTACCACGGCAAGCCTATAGAATATCATTCTATTTAATAATAATAATTATAAATATATAATAATAATTATAAATATTTTTTTTCTGTTGTACCGAAATCGTACCGAACCGTGACACCAATACAGAGGTATGTACCGAACCGTGGCTTCTGTGTACCGTTACACCCCTAGTATACGGATATCAACATACATTATAGACACAGATGTTCTTTCCATCGCTTAGGAGAGCTCCTCCTACAATGATGATGTAACGCTGATGTCATTGACCTCCAGGGTTTTCTACGACATTGGGGACACGGAGACGATCCTGACGATCAAGAACGCAAAGTCTTCTGACGCGGGCAAGTATGAAGTGTTTGTGGAGAACAACCTGGGCAGCAACCAGTCCTTCGCCCGCGTGGACGTCCTCTAAATACATCCTCGGAGTCCACCGTCTCTAAGGCACAAAGCTAATGTTTTGTTTTTTGTCTCAGAGTCACTGATTTCCAATTGCAATGTGAATAAAACATTGCTGTATTCAAAGATGTACATAACTTAAGAACATTGTGTATCTTCTCAATAAAGCGTAAAGGCTTCTTCTTTTTTTGCTAAGTGCTTGTTTTCGAGTTTCTTTATTCAAATTATGAACTAATATAATGGCTACAATAAAACAGTCAGTGTGGAAACCTTGGGATTCACAAAAAAAACAGGTATCTCACGCATCATACACCATATCCAATGGGTGGTTAAGGTAGGTTAAGGGGTTTAACATGATAGTCCTGTGAGACCTCTGTACATAATTAAACCTTGAGACAAAGAACCATAGACATCCATTTGATCATATTTTGAACAGCCAACATTGTAGCTGTATGTCACAAACCGGCCGTACGGCCATGACAAAGAGGGAGACGCAGACAACCAAAGTCAAGTAGCAAATGATATTTAACTACTATAGACAAAACAAGGAAACTCTTACTAAATTAGTCTGTGATTGTAAGGGTGCATGCATGGTAAGGTGTTGGGAAAGTTCACTTTCTACATGAACTAGTTCAGTTCAGTTCAACATTTTTAAAATGAACTAGTTCAGTTCATAGTTCATAATTCAAAAATTTGAACTAAAGTTCATGGTTTCAAAAAAGAACTAATTTATAGTTTATAGTTATTTTATTTTTATTTTTATAGTACTTTTTTCAATACGTTGCTGGCTGCGAGCTATTATTTGTAAAAATTATTGAACCACAGACAGCAATCGGAATACTGGCATTTGCATTTTTCATTTGTCATATATGTCCTGATGAATTGAAAATGGGGGACCCTGATGTAAACAAGACGAAAGTCTTTCTCTGGTCTGCATCCCCTTAACAATTGTGTGTATTGAGCTGTACTGTACCCATTCTGCAATCTGTTAATAAAGTTTTCAATCAATCAATCAATCAATGCATTTCCATAACGCTTTGCTGTCGCCCATTCAGTCCACACTAGTAGCAGCTGCAGCTTTCATCTCTACAGTATATTTTCAAAAACATGAGGAAAAACTTTGCTTGAATTGTCTCTATTATGAAAACAAAAACAGGACGTTTGCTTATTCTCAATGTGCCGTTTAAACTTTAAGGTTTGCTGTCGACGTCGTCGATGTGCGGACTTGCTTCTTCAAACCGGGTGGACAAAGTTTACAGACAAACGTTAGATTTTTTCCGTCTGAGTCAGTACTGACTTTAACGTTAAACTCTTTTAAATGGTCATACGCCGACGTCATAGAGGTAGGGTCTGACATATACGTGTTCGAGATGGATTTCGGTTTGCCTCGAAAGTAGACGAGAGTAGCCGAGTGAAGCCGGGGGAGGAGTTAAAAAGGCGGACACTTCCGATTTCACGAGAGCCTCTCGCCTAGTATCGCATGGCAGATACGCTTTCACGTCACCACACACACATTACACACCTACGCAGCTCGCTTCATTACTTTAGGCAACCAACTTGCGCCTAGCCGCGGCGACGCGGCAGCGGCAGTCTCTGCCGCGGAGCTCTGCCACGGCATTATGCAGCCGTAATCCCCCCTCTTTTAACATTGACGGTTAGCTCAACTCGTTCGCCGCCTTGCTGTGGAGCTTATGGTGCGGTTGGTGACAAGTTCAAATCACTTCAATTTTTCTTATTTTATTTTTTTTAACGTGCATTCTTTCGCCGGTTAAGTTTAGGCATTCTTTTGGAGTTGGTTAAGGTTAGGGTTAAGTTTAGGCATTCTTTCGGAGTTGGTTAAGGTTAGGGTTAAGTTTAGGCATTCTTTCGGAGTTGGTTAAGGTTAGAGTTTGTCTTAGAGCATGGCAATATGTCGGAGTTGGTTAAGGTTAGGGTTAAGTTTAGGCATTCTTTCGGAGTTGGTTAAGGTTAGGGTTAAGTTTAGGCATTCTTTCGGAGTTGGTTAAGGTTAGGGTTAAGTTTAGGCATTCTTTCGGAGTTGGTTAAGGTTAGAGTTTGTCGCAGAGCATGGCAATAGAATGCAGCCTATTTCCGCACTGCCGCTCTCTCGCGCTGCCGCGGTCACATGGGCGTCGTGGCCAATCAGAGAAACGCTGAATGCAAGTTGGTTGCCTAAAATGTTGATGCAAAATTAGATCAGATTCAAATGTACAGCATACCATATACTGCTATAGTGGAATATACTATTCATATACCATAATGTATACCATCTTGTTGCACGCTCCTGACCGCACGCACACACAACACACTGCTGAATAATTCTGTTTTGCATCAATAATATATATATGTATACTGTGTATATTGAGGCAAGACAGAATTATATATACAGTGTTGAGGCAAAACAGACGACGCATGTGTGTATGTGTCTGACAGCTTGAAGTTTATCATGATGATATGATGATAACACATAACGTTATTTGAGCTCTTGGTACCCAAACTCCTGTATCCAATAATAATAATAATAAATATATCTGATAGACGGGTACGCGGGACCCGTACTGTAATAAAGTTTTCAATCAATCAAACGTCTCATAACTCTCTGGCTGTCACGTGGCTTTTTTTATTTTGCTTTTCTGAGCCAATAGGCGCTTTGCGCGACCATAGCAAGTCGTTTGCTTGTGTGGAGCAGCCGGGTGAGAGGTACTGTGGTATGGAAGCAAATGAGTGCCATAAGTATTTGAATTTAATCAGACACCGCATTTATAGCATTGAAAATAATTACTTTGAAAACATGTATCTGAATTTTTTCAGACACCGCATTTATAGTTCCAGACACCGCATTTATAGTTTCAGACACCGAATTTATAGCATTGCAAATAAATACTTTGAAAATCATGTATCTGAATTTTTTTGCTCAGAGTTTACCAAAAATGCAGTGTTAATAAAAAAATTCGAATGCATAATAAAATTCAATGTAAAAATGCAGTGTTCATTAAAAAATTCGATGCATAATTGCGGTGTATATAATTCGATGTCAAAAATTGCGGTGTGTGGATTTCGACGTAAAAAACCCAACATCCGGGTTACCCAGACAGGATAAAGCAATCGAGCTGGATGTGATCGAACTGACTTCTGGCCTATCACTGCACGGCTTTGTCAGTCATGTGATCACAACAACCCAGGAAGCCGGGCTCCGATAATAGTCAGTTACTTCTGTGTTCCGTGTTGCAATAAACGTTCAACGATGTCAACAAAACGGTATCTTATTACCGCTTTCCTCCCGACGACAAAGAGAAGAGAAGGTGGCTGAAGCCTGAAGTTGATACAGTAAGTTTGATCTCAATGATAAACAATAATTAACAGGTAGGCTAACGGCAGGCACCACTACGAATTGAAAATGGGGGACCCTGATGTAAACAAGACGAAAGTCTTTCTCTGGTCTGCATCCCCTTAACAATTGTGTGTATTGAGCCGTACTGTATTGTACCCATTCTGCAATCTGTTAAATAAAGTTTTCAATCATTCATTCAGGCTAGGCTAACATTAGGTACTACTACTAGTTAGGTAACGTTATAGAATCCAAATCGAAAATCAAGAATCCAAATCAAAAGTCTTATATAAGGTTATGAGATGAACATGTATGTTATGTAGGTTATGAAATGAATATGTATGTAATATGTAATAAAAACGCAGCTCAACGCATACATTTGATCTAGAACCCCGTTTGTTGTCCCCTAACTGTTATACGAAGATGGCCGGCGGTCTCGTGACAACCAGAATACAAAACATTACCTGTTGTTATTGTTAAGTCGCTATCTTGTGATAGTAACATGGTCGTGGTGTGAATTACCTCTAAATTAAAGTATTTTTGGATGACACAACACAGTAATAAGAAGGATGGCAAGTGTATGATGGCATGCATGTACAATAATGCTGTGTATACCCTAATTATATTTATTCTTAATGTACTGTATATATATCCACATGTGTTTGTACATATAACTGCATATAAACCTTTTACATATCTGTAGATACTACTATATCTATATCTGTACATATCCCTTACCTACTCTTACTAGTTACGCCGCTGGCCAGTATGACTACCATAGTGTCTTTATACCTGCTGTATCAATGTACATAATAATACTACAACTCTGTACATACATATGATCTGATTAGCATTATTACTCAGTAGTACTGATTTATATATTTTAAACAATATAATGAATTAAGGTTTTGTTTTATTTGTCACATAAGGTACATGTACATTACAGTGAAACACTTGGTTCTGTATGAGCCTCCTGAGATTGTGCTTCATAGACGTTTTTCTAGAAGTTAGACATCTCTTTGATCCAATGACCTTGTAGTAGACAGAAATCTATTTGTTTGTTTCTTCATATCACAGTTTACAATTTATTTTCTTTTTGCAGGCATGACTTCACCCCAACATCCCCTGAGTGGAACATGGAAAGAGTGTTGACCTTGATGTTTATCGTTGTCTTTCAACCATATTGTTTGTTACTGTTTAATAAATTGTTTGTTACTGTTGATGTTTAATAAATGTTTATCGTCGTCTTTCAACACCCTGCCTCAGACTCCTATCCATGGTAACTCCCAGCTATTACTAAAGTTGATTTCAAGACGTGACTCGGGGGCGTTCCAAGGGTGCGTTCCAGCAGAGGTGTTCATTGACTCCAGTGTTTATTATGTATTTTCACAGCAGAAAAACACTCAAGTTATTCCTTTCTTCCGTTCAGAATCAGCCAGCCTGTTGTATATTGAACAGCCCAGTATATGTATTAGGGATGCACAGTATGGACGTTTTTTCAGCCGATAACGGATCACTACCTGCTGCTCATGGCGAATACTGATAACTTCATAACCTGTAGTTTATACACAACTGAGGGTCTACAGATCTAAAGGACAACAACCAATCAGAGCACTTGTCTGCCATAAAAACATAATACATCTGTAAAATAACAAGGGAACAAAGGTGAATTGTGTCACATTTATTTTAAACGTGTTTTATGTTTACTCTGGTGTTTAAATTTCTGTGAATATAGTTTGTATTATGTACTGTTTACATTTTGTACAATCGTCGTTTCTGTAAATGAGGGAAACCTCAGAGGCTTACGATTTTAAATAAAGGTTGAAATGAAAAAATGTGGTTACAGAAAAAGACCTAACCTCTCTTTCTCAGTCATCAGATAGAACATGCTCACAACATTGAACAGCAGCAATGTAGATCTCACAGACTGGGATGCAGCTCGTAGGTCAACAGCTTCTCTTAAAGCAGCCATTAGTCCATCAGTCAGTGGGCTCTCTGTGTTTGGGACAATGACACTAGAGTGGCCATCAGGAGCAAATCCACTGTTCTCCCACTCAATCTGAGGAATATCCACACCCTAAAAACAACAGAAATAGAAAGCCTTATTTGTGGTATTAATTATCTTGATAGACAGCAGCAGTAAGGTGGGCACTTATGGCTTTTGAAATCTGTATGCTCCTACTCATTTATCTTTCTGTTTTCACATACTGTAACTCATTTTCTAGGACTATAAGCCCTAAACCACTGCCCATGTTGTTTAGCAAATGTTCATGGCTCTTATTCTGACCTACACTTTTGTAATTCACTCAGCATATGAATTGTTCCCACATGTAAGAAATTACATTTTCTCATCAGGAAACCTTTCTTATGCATTTGACACATCCCAACTTTTGCCATAAAGTATAACTATGCTATAGTTCAAATATTTTCACCTATTTACCTTGCTGTCAGATAGCCCTTTCTGGTGGGGAACAGGCTTTATAGCCACCTACAGTATGCTCTCTTAAAAGGGTGCTCTGGGATGAAAATACAGGGGAAGTTCAATGGAGTCTGGTAGGTGTTTGCAAGAGCATGGATAGCGGTTTCAGTTTTTGAGTGGCTGAGGGATCAATACTATTGAAAGCATTGAAGTTGTAAAAATTGGACAAAGTTACCTCCATGTTATCAGAAACTGGAATTGGGTGATGGATTCGTCCCAGCTCCCACAGCTGATTTAGGGTCATATGGCCTTCTGTTCTTATAGGATGATTTGCCCAGCCACTGCGGAATGTGTCCAGGTCATCGTTGCCGTGGCACTGGCAGGAACACATAATGGCAACAGAAGAGGTGTGTAGCATTGCCAATGTTGAGGAACCCCTCTTCTTCAAGGTAGTGTAGGCATCATAGTAGATGACTAACAGCTGTCCACATGTCTCGCCATAGCCTCTCTATCCTGGAAAATTGCGAGTTTACCAGAACATTTTAAAGGACAGGGAATGGCAATATTTGCATTTGTGGCAGATTTGACATGGAATTATTATGTATGTATAATAAACAACTGATCATGTAAGATCTCAGCAGTTTCTTTTGTTGAGAAAAGGTTTCCAGCAACAACAAATGCACAGATGGATTTTATTTTAAATGCAATCCAATGATCTGATGTTCATTGTGTGTATTTCTTTATCTACCCTTTCATGAGTCATTATTGTCAGTCCAAAACAAGAGATTATGTTTTTGTAACATGTTTCTAAAACATTATCTCGTGTTATTTACATACTAAGACAATAGGTGTGACATACAAATGTAATTCGACACACACTGCCCAGCAAAAACTGTACATTTTTATTTTTGCAGCAAGGAAGAGATTGTTTAATTTGCATGATGAAGAGGTCACAGTTAAGTACCCTTTGACTGACATCAACTCCCACCGTAGAGAGGAATTTTACCTCACACTATTGCAAATAACAGTACTGCTTCTAGAAGGTATATGTGTAGCAAACAGTACAGTTCTGGCATGGCAGCAGTGAGATGGTGTCTTTCAACTAGCAATCTCTGATCTTTTGGGCTTACCGTTGGTTGTGAACACTCTTGCCAGATATAAAGCTGCCCCTTCCAGTGCCACGGACTGTAAACATGAGACGTGGAACGTCCACATTTTCCACCCCCTGATCAGCTCGTACCCTAAAATATACCAACAATTACAACAAAGACCACATTAAGTGTTGGTTTCAATGGCCCCCCACTGCCTCAGGAAATATTTACCTAAGAGGGAAACCAAACTTCTTGACAGATTCTTGGAAGAAGGCCAGATAAATAAATTATATTTTCATCAGTCTACAGCATTGGTATTGTGTAGTGTTTGGTGAATTTATTGTATTATTGTATATATTATATTGTATATAAGCTAGTTGAAAGACACCATCTCACTGCTGCCATGCCAGAACTGTACTGTTTGCTACACATATACCTTCTAGAAGCAGTACTGTTATTTGCAATAGTGTGAGGTAAAATTCCTCTCTACGGTGGGAGTTGATGTCAGTCAAAGGGTACTTAACTGTGACCTCTTCATCATGCAAATTAAACAATCTCTTCCTTGCTGCAAAAATAAAAATGTACATTTTTTGCTGGGCAGTGTGTGTCGAATTACATTTGTATGTCACACCTATTGTCTTAGTATGTAAATAACACGAGATAATGTTTTAGAAACATGTTACAAAAACATAATCTCTTGTTTTGGACTGACAATAATGACTCATGAAAGGGTAGATAAAGAAATACACACATTGAACATCAGATCATTGGATTGTATTTTAAATAAAATCCATCTGTGCATTTGTTGTTGATGGAAACCTTTTCTCAACAAAAGAAACTGCTGAGATCTTACATGATCAGTTGTTTATTATACATACATAATAATTCCATGTCAAATCTGCCACAAATGCAAATATTGCCATTCCCTGTCCTTTAACTTTAAAATGTTCTGGTAAACTCGCAATTTTCCAGGATAGAGAGGCTATGGAGAGACATGTGGACAGCTGTTACAGTCATCTACTATGATGCTCTACAGTACACTACCTTGAAGAAGAGGGGTTCCTCAACATTGGCAATGCTACACACCTCTTCTGTTGCCATTATGTGTTCCTGCCACGGCTTCACGATGACCTGGACACATTCCTCAGTGGCTGGGCAAATCATCCTATAAGAACAGAAGGCCATATGACCCCAAATCAGCTGTGGGAGCTGGGACGAAGCTGGGACGAAAGCCTGTTCCCCACCAGAAAGGGCTATCTGACAGCAAGGTAAATAGGTGAAAATATTTGAACTATAGCATAGTTATACTGTATGGCAAAAGTTGGGATGTGTCAAATGCATAAGAAAGGTTTCCTGATGAGAAAATGTAATTTCTCTTACATGTGGGAACAATTCATATGCTGAGTGAATTACAAAAGTGTAGGTCAGAATAAGAGCCATGAACATTTGCTAAACAACATGGGCAGTGGTTTAGGGCTTATAGTCCTAGAAAATGAGTTACAGTATGTGAAAACAGAAAGATAAATGAGTAGGAGCATACAGATTTCAAAAGCCATAAGTGCCCACCTTACTGCTGCTGTCTATCAAGATAATTAATACCACAAATAAGGCTTTCTATTTCTGTTGTTTTTAGGGTGTGGATATTCCTCAGATTGAGTGGGAGAACAGTGGATTTGCTCCTGATGGCCACTCTAGTGTCATTGTCCCAAACACAGAGAGCCCACTGACTGATGGACTAATGGCTGCTTTAAGAGAAGCTGTTGACCTACGAGCTGCATCCCAGTCTGTGAGATCTACATTGCTGCTGTTCAATGTTGTGAGCATGTTCTATCTGATGACTGAGAAAGAGAGGTTAGGTCTTTTTCTGTAACCACATTTTTTCATTTCAACCTTTATTTAAAATCGTAAGCCTCTGAGGTTTCCCTCATTTACAGAAACGACGATTGTACAAAATGTAAACAGTACATAATACAAACTATATTCACAGAAATTTAAACACCAGAGTAAACATAAAACACGTTTAAAATAAATGTGACACAATTCACCTTTGTTCCCTTGTTATTTTACAGATGTATTATGTTTTTATGGCAGACAAGTGCTCTGATTGGTTGTTGTCCTTTAGATCTGTAGACCCTCAGTTGTGTATAAACTACAGGTTATGAAGTTATCAGTATTCGCCATGAGCAGCAGGTAGTGATCCGTTATCGGCTGAAAAAACGTCCATACTGTGCATCCCTAATACATATACTGGGCTGTTCAATATACAACAGGCTGGCTGATTCTGAACGGAAGAAAGGAATAACTTGAGTGTTTTTCTGCTGTGAAAATACATAATAAACACTGGAGTCAATGAACACCTCTGCTGGAACGCACCCTTGGAACGCCCCCGAGTCACGTCTTGAAATCAACTTTAGTAATAGCTGGGAGTTACCATGGATAGGAGTCTGAGGCAGGGTGTTGAAAGACGACGATAAACATTTATTAAACATCAACAGTAACAAACAATTTATTAAACAGTAACAAACAATATGGTTGAAAGACAACGATAAACATCAAGGTCAACACTCTTTCCATGTTCCACTCAGGGGATGTTGGGGTGAAGTCATGCCTGCAAAAAGAAAATAAATTGTAAACTGTGATATGAAGAAACAAACAAATAGATTTCTGTCTACTACAAGGTCATTGGATCAAAGAGATGTCTAACTTCTAGAAAAACGTCTATGAAGCACAATCTCAGGAGGCTCATACAGAACCAAGTGTTTCACTGTAATGTACATGTACCTTATGTGACAAATAAAACAAAACCTTAATTCATTATATTGTTTAAAATATATAAATCAGTACTACTGAGTAATAATGCTAATCAGATCATATGTATGTACAGAGTTGTAGTATTATTATGTACATTGATACAGCAGGTATAAAGACACTATGGTAGTCATACTGGCCAGCGGCGTAACTAGTAAGAGTAGGTAAGGGATATGTACAGATATAGATATAGTAGTATCTACAGATATGTAAAAGGTTTATATGCAGTTATATGTACAAACACATGTGGATATATATACAGTACATTAAGAATAAATATAATTAGGGTATACACAGCATTATTGTACATGCATGCCATCATACACTTGCCATCCTTCTTATTACTGTGTTGTGTCATCCAAAAATACTTTAATTTAGAGGTAATTCACACCACGACCATGTTACTATCACAAGATAGCGACTTAACAATAACAACAGGTAATGTTTTGTATTCTGGTTGTCACGAGACCGCCGGCCATCTTCGTATAACAGTTAGGGGACAACAAACGGGGTTCTAGATCAAATGTATGCGTTGAGCTGCGTTTTTATTACATATTACATACATATTCATTTCATAACCTACATAACATACATGTTCATCTCATAACCTTATATAAGACTTTTGATTTGGATTCTTGATTTTCGATTTGGATTCTATAACGTTACCTAACTAGTAGTAGTACCTAATGTTAGCCTAGCCTGAATGAATGATTGAAAACTTTATTTAACAGATTGCAGAATGGGTACAATACAGTACGGCTCAATACACACAATTGTTAAGGGGATGCAGACCAGAGAAAGACTTTCGTCTTGTTTACATCAGGGTCCCCCATTTTCAATTCGTAGTGGTGCCTGCCGTTAGCCTACCTGTTAATTATTGTTTATCATTGAGATCAAACTTACTGTATCAACTTCAGGCTTCAGCCACCTTCTCTTCTCTTTGTCGTCGGGAGGAAAGCGGTAATAAGATACCGTTTTGTTGACATCGTTGAACGTTTATTGCAACACGGAACACAGAAGTAACTGACTATTATCGGAGCCCGGCTTCCTGGGTTGTTGTGATCACATGACTGACAAAGCCGTGCAGTGATAGGCCAGAAGTCAGTTCGATCACATCCAGCTCGATTGCTTTATCCTGTCTGGGTACGCCGGATGCCTGTACGTTAATGCCAAGCAAGCAGTGCAAAAATGCTTCCGCATTCGTCACCGCACGCTAGTGCGGTAAAGCGCCCTTCTTTTCAGACAAATGCTACCGTGCGTGCACCGGCGGCGGCGTGCTCGCTCAGGTGCGTGCGTGCGCCGGCGTGCTCGCGCGAGGTGCCCGCGCATGCGACACGAGCGGAGCTCAATATATATAAGTCACCGCCCCTTATTCAGTATCCAACAAATAGCTCAATCGGCAAGGACACATGGCTGTGGATCCTATGGCTTGTTTGCTGGCGAGTTCGAATCCCATCGAAAATATTTTTTAACGTGATTTTTTTTTAACGTGTATTCTTTCGCCGATTAAGGTTAGGCATTGTTTCGGAGTTGGTTAAGGTTAGAACGGTTAAGTTTAGGCGCTGTTAAGGAGCTGGTTAAGGTTAGAGTTTGTCAAAGAGAATGGCAATATAATTTCTATGGTTAAGGTTAAGGTTAGGCATTGTTTCGGAGTTGGTTAAGGTTAGAACGGTTAAGTTTAGGCGCTGTTAAGGAGCTGGTTAAGGTTAGAGTTTGTCAAAGAGAATGGCAATAGACAGCCTATTTCCGCGAAAATGAAAGGCGCATTACTGCATGCCACTACGGTACATTTTTGCACTGCTTGCTTGGCATAAAGCTACACGCAACCCGGATGTTGGGTTTTTTACGTCGAAATCCACACACCGCAATTTTTGACATCGAATTATATACACCGCAATTATGCATCGAATTTTTTAATGAACACTGCATTTTTACATTGAATTTTATTATGCATTCGAATTTTTTTATTAACACTGCATTTTTGGTAAACTCTGAGCAAAAAAATTCAGATACATGATTTTCAAAGTATTTATTTGCAATGCTATAAATTCGGTGTCTGAAACTATAAATGCGGTGTCTGGAACTATAAATGCGGTGTCTGAAAAAATTCAGATACATGTTTTCAAAGTTATTATACATGTTTTCAAAGTAATTATTTTCAATGCTATAAATGCGGTGTCTGATTAAATTCAAATACTTATGGCACTCATTTGCTTAAATTCAAATACTTATGGCACTCATTTGCTTCCATAATTCAAATACTTATGGCACTCATTTGCTTCCATACTGTGGCGCCTTGCTCTGAAGGCTGTGCGTGGCTCAGTCCCGCAATATTTCCGCGCCTCGTCTCGTCAGATTTTCAGAGCAAGTCGGACAACATTCTAACCGCCATGCAACGCGCTTGGCGAGACCGTAGTAAAACCTGCGCAGATCTGCGTCGCCTATCCCATCTCGAACACGTCTTCTGAGCGAGTGCTGCTCTCGACCTGCTGCTCGGCTTCTGCTCACTGGTCTGTTTGTTGTGATGAGTCTGATGACGTAGCCAGGGTAGGGTGACCAGATGCAAAAAGTCCAAAAGCAGGACAAGTTGGACAACAGTAAGATTTTGGTGGGACAAAGTGGGACAGATAGATAATGTAATTTTTTTTATTAGAATAACATGGTCTTCACCGAGACCAATGTTTTTTTTTTGCTTCAAAAAGAGGGACATCCTCTCAATATGTGGGACGGTCGGTCAAATGGTGGGACAGTACAACCAAAAGGGGGACACCTGGTCACCCTAAGCCAGGGGGTGACAGGCGCGTTGCCAGATCGGGTGGTTTTCCACATACTTGTAGCCTGTTTACGGTGTGTTTTAACTGGGTTTTCGGCTGAAATGCATATGAAATCTGGCACACCTTTGAACGCCGTTATACTCAGAATGAATGCACGTTTGAACGCCGTTATACAGCGCTGATAATGAACGCGTTCTCAATAATATTCATTTAGTGGATAATCAGTAAGTTCAGTTCACGTTTGCCCAAAATACGAATGCGTTCATGAACGATCGTTCATTGAATGCGTTCAGGTACATGAGGGGCGTCATTTTGGTATGGCAAGGTATGGCACTCGCATTGGTCACAAATGACAGGTGATTATCATTACATGCCAATTAGCTGTGGCATTTCACCATTATATTGTATGACAAAAACACATCATGATAATACTACTATGAATAAGAGAAGCAGCGTTTAGCTGGGGAAGTAGAAATACACTCTTTAAGCCAGAAGGGGGCGACCTCATTCTTAAATACTGAAGGTAATTCAGGAGCATACAATAAGTCTGAATCAATGGCCAAAAATATGGAGGGAAAAAAGTTGTATTACAAAATCACAATTTTTATAATGTAAGTAACAAGTACAGTGAAACACATGAATCTCACAATGGAATCACAATGGGGCAGGCTACCATGTCAAAATGTTCATATAAGGGTTTCATTCTAAAAAGCATTATATATCCACTTTGGAATGGGGAGGGGTCCCTGAAATTCATCGATCAATATTTAAAAAGCACAGATTATTCCAACCTTAAAAAAAAATATATATATATATATACATATATTTTTTAATATATATAAAAAAAGCAAAAATATCATAAGAGCCTAGTATTCTATGAAAGGTTATAGCTTACTTTCTTACAAGGAATCAAGTGTAGATGTTGAAATGATGGATATCTTGTGTTGTAATGAGACTATCATGTTTTGCAACAAACATGTACAACAAGAGTTTCACGCCTAATATTCACACCTTTAGTCTGTTCTGCACATCAGCACAAAGTACAGCCTCTATTCTCCATCTCAGAAGGAAGGAAATAAGAAAAACATGTCAAGCATATTTGCAAGAGGAACATTGTGAACAAGCAAACACCCCACAGCATCACAAACAGCCTCTACTGTATGTTCTCAGTACTCCAGATCACCTTATTGCTTGTATCTGTAGGATCTGTTGAAAGATGGACAAACAGAGTAGAAAGTAGAGCCATGAGATGATCTATCTATCTATCTATCTATCTATCTATCTATCTATCTATCTATCTATCTATCTATCTATCTATCTATCTATCTATCTATCTATCTATCTATCTATCTATCTGTCTGTCTGTCTGTCTGTCTGCCTGCCTGCCTGCCTGTCTGTCTGTCTGTCTGTCTGACATGATCATCATTCAGTTGAACACCTGCTACAATCTCAAAAGGTGAAATAATGTTACATTTGTCATAATAGAACCTTCTAGAACATGCGTGATATCACAGTATGATGTCATAGTCAAACATTCTAGAACATTTGTGATGTCACAGTATGATGTCATAGTCAAACATTCTAGAGCATTCGTGATGTCACAGTATGATGTCATAATCAAACATTCTAGAACATTTGTGTATCTATCTATATATATTCAACAATTCTCTCTGAAGAGCTCATTGTGCATCTTGAAACAGTGCTGAGCAGTACTGAACAGATAGACTAAACAACATAGATTGAAGCCTGCATTTCTCAACCAAGGTACCTTGCCTACCGTTTTGCTGTGGAATGAGCCGGCAAGTTGATTTACGGCTTTCAGGTGAGGAGGAATTTTCATGTGTCGAGTCGGCTGTGATTTTGGAGACTGGGAAAATACAGTTTTCTTACCTTGTAGTAGTGACGTGAATATTTAGGAAAATAGCTTTAGGATCACTTAGCGGCTGTGGACCTTATTTTTCTTTATCAACGAACGTACTACTCACGAGTAAGCGACTTTAACCAGTTGAGTGGAACGTCGGCCCTGATACATATATTGTACGTTGACATGAAAAGAAAAAAGGTAAACAATTTTTTTTAACACTTTCAGTGCCGGCCGTGTTTTCCTTTTTACCCTGTTGAATGCCACCATCCACGGCCAATGTTAACGTTAATATCGCCTAATCTATGTTTTAAATTATGGCTATGTGTCTAATCTGCCCGTCGCTTATCAAAGACTCATTTCCCAGTCAACATTGGCAAGGCAGATTGTATTTTTATCGCTTCATTTCCGTTTGATAGCATTTTGAAAATCACCCGTTTTCCGGGGAAAAACAACCCAGATAATCGCCTTTTACTGGAATATTCCAGAACGTTGTTATTTGTCTGCCTATTTATGAATCGTTTTCAAATAAACGCTAGATGATTGATAGTATATGTATGCGCACGCACGCTTGTGCCGTGCGCTGATAATCGCTGCTCTTATTTCCTCATGGCTTTTACAGTCAAAACAGCCATATCACATATCACATAAACGCTTATATATCCGTGAAAACGAGTCTGATTATCCTAACACTGATAACATAGATTCCTTACCTGAGGTCAGATGGTATCCAAATGGTTTATTCCAATTTCCGATCGCCATTCGAAAAAATCTATAAATGTATTGATCCATCGTGTGTACACTATAACCCATATTCGCCGTGGCTCAGAGGCTCCAGAATGAACTCTGGTAGACCCCGGCTGCATCAGTGAGAAGTAAAATGTGGAGTCAGAAATCCGTTCTCCCATTCACTTTCATTGAGTCCATTCCAAAAGGGTGATTTACCATCTGGGAGACGATAGGGGGCGCTTTTTTCACATCTGAGCGCCGGCGGTCCCTGGATCTCCAACGGTAGGCTCGCGTGATGCAATATGATTTCAGATCGCTAATAATAAAAAAAAAAAAAAAAAAACGAGAATACTCGTGACCGTGGCATTCAACGGTCGGGGCGTAAACCCGAGAAAAGCCGTGAGTGGCACTCAAAGTGTTAAAGTGCAAAAAAAAATTTAATCTTTTTTTATTACGGCATCTCACGTGAATCGATACTCGGTAGTACCGACGTGTTTCGGTAAGTATCTTTTAAAAGTACCGAATTCGGTACCCATCCCTAGTGACGGCTGCCTCCTCGTGTACCGGAGGGGACACGGGATGCAAGGCTTCGTCCTCACTGCAGCCGACCAGTGGGAGGCATAGTCTAGCAACGTTCGAGACAGGGGAGGGGAGAATTGAAGGGAGAATTGGCGAGGCGAAATTGGGATGGGAGAAAAATAGAAAATAAGGAGAAAAAGTGGATACAAAAAAATAAAAGAAGATCCACCAACAATAAAACAATGGGTAGGAATAGTAGAGGAGATACAGGATATGGAGAGGATAACTCGCATGCTGAGGCTACAAGAAGAAAAATTTGGGGAAAGATGGGGAAAATGGGAGGACTATAAGGGGAACGAGAACGACATCACAGAGGAAGAAACAAATACAACACAAGAAGACGAAGGATAAAGGAGGAAAGAAATTCAAGGGAGGTCATTGAACCCATGTCACACTTTTTTTGTTTTAGTCTTATCATTTATGTTGAATGTTTGTTGGAATATATTATTATTTTTGTCTGTCAACTGTACTGTAAATTGTGAAAATGTGAATAAAATGTGAGTTAAAAAAAAAACTGGCTATACTAATAATTACATCATTGATACCGTCTGTTGCAGCTGGTGAAGGATATCGGCAAGCCCCGCCATCCTGCCACAAGCAGTCCTGGACTCAGGGAAGCTGTGGACCTCCATTCCCCTATTCCACTACTGTTTGACAGTGAGGAGGACCCAGAGAAGGAGAACCACTTCTCCACTCACGGCTACAGGAACACGCCCTCGAACGAGTCCTCTGATGACAACTTTGACCAGTGTAAGAAGTGAGGGTGGAAGACTGTTGGTAGCCATGTTTAAATGCAGTAATTTGTATGTGACTTGAGATTGAGTGTTATGTGTGTTTTCCACCTCAGTTCTTGTAGATATGGCTACACCCAAAGCAAAAGCAGCCTCGCAGAAACGCTGTCGTTCTGCAAGGAAAGACTGGTAAGATAAGGGGAGAGTGGATTGAAATGTTTATTTTGGTATGCAAGTAGGGTTGGGTACCGTTCACATTTGAACCGATACCAGTAACAGTTCCTGGAATTCAGTACCGGTACCCAAAGGTACCCTTTTGTCAGTTCTTAACTCTCTGAAATAACAAAATAAAAATAATTCTGTTGTAGAAAATAAGTCCAAACATCGTTATTTATTTAAAACATTTAGTTATTTATTGTTGTAACACACAAATCGCATGATCATGTATTGTGTTTTTAAATGTTTAAATATCAACATTATCTGGCCATCCTCAGTAAAATATGATCAAACTCCTCTGACCTCGTCTGGTCTTTCCAAAGGCCCAAGAGACGGGACGGTAATATATATATTTGTGGAAAAGGCTCCCTCTTGTCTAGTATATTACACTCCTAGCCTTTATACTAAACATCACCAAGACAGCCTCCAAAATAATTGACTCCATCTACACCTCACGCACGTCACCCGCTCTGGTAAAATAGTCAACGATCCCTCCCACCCAGCACACCACTTATTCCAGCGCATGCCCTCAGGTCGCTACAGGTCCATTTTAACCAGACACACACGCTTCACAAAGCAGTCCGAACACTAAAGCGGCACGGTGGTGTAGTGGTTAACACTGTCGCCTCACAGCAAGAAGGTCCAGGGTTCGATTCCCGCTTGGGGACCAGGTTTCCATGATGCCAGGTACCCAGGTGGGGAATCTCCCAGGCCTTTCTGTGTGGAGTTTGCATGTTCTCCCCGTGCTCGCAAGGGTTTCCCCCCCGATAAGATAAACCCAATGGAAAAACATGCACAACAACAGATCGCTAACGCTGTGGCGTCCTTGACGAAGACGGACAGGAGCACTTGGATTGGTCCCCTGGCGCGGCTCACGTTGACGCCTGTCTGCTCCCGGCTGCCCTTGAGGGGGGGAAGGACGACGGGATGGGTTAATCACAGAGACAAATCGCATCTGCAATCCTAAAAGACAATGCATGCGTGTGTGTTTTTCCGGTGTGTGTGCTAAACTAACCGCTGTGTGTACCACTAAAAACATTGAGTGTTGTTGCTTGCCGAATAAAGACCTCTGCAACAGGTCCTGCATTATTATTATTAATATTATTATTAAACACCCTGGCCCGCCCCCCTTTGCACAGACGAGCAAGCAACCGTCACTGACTGACACTGTTACATGTGACTGTCCTGTATGTATACATGTATTTATTGTGGGGATTGGGAGATGGGAGGGGGGCGTTTGATGTCTGATATTTCATGTTGATTTCTCAGTGCTTTTAACAAACTGTACCGCAAACAATTACCACCAACCATCGTTGTGTGGCATTAAAGTATCTTGTATCTTGTATGTAAAGGTACAGACATTTGGTACCGATTGATCTAGTGTGAATTGGTACTCGGTAGTGCCGATGTAATTCGGTGAGGGTATAGCTGTGTTTTGATTACATTTCAATTTAGCTTCTCTTTCATCACAACGACAAAGTCTTTTGTGAGGAAGTCTAACATTTGGTCCGATTGTGTGTGTTTTTTTTTTTTAGTTCGTCTGTCCTGGTGGTGAGCTCAGACAGTGATGGCAGCTTTGAGACTTGTAAGTAGAGTACTGGGCTTTGTTGTGAATGGATCATACTATTGTGTGACTGTCAGCAGCCATGCATAAGAAGCATAAATGACAACAACAGCAACAACATACATACAAACAAAAAGAGCAATCCAGATGAGTTTAAAAGGATGAAATGGTTAAATTTGAACATTTACAAAAGTAATTTAGTTCTAACCACTGAGAAGCAGTGGGCAGCCACAGACCGACGCCAGAAAACCGACTCCAGCTGATGTGCCAGTACCTTGATTAAGGGCAACGGCAGTAGTGTAGCATGCATGTCGGAGGAAACCAGAGGAAGACCCACACAAATACGGGGTGAACATGTAAACTTGTGTGTAACTATTACTGTATTTTCTGATCTTGCACATTGTAGTCCTGAACCGAGTGAAGAGACCTAAGCCCAACGCTAAGAAAGCATCACAGAGTGGCAGTGAAGACAGGTGTGTTTTGATGCATTTTATTTTTTCACACTGTGTCTGACATTGAGTGCACTTATGGTGCTTTTCCACTGCCTTGCCGTGCCATGGTGAAATCCGTGCTCCCGCTTTGTTTACCATTTTCCACTTCCTGTGCGGAGCAGCGCCAGCCCATGCTGGCTTAGCTACTACAAAACACCCTACCTGTGCTGCAACCTGACACTACAGACCTTGATTGGTCAATCGTCAGCCCATGCCGATGTTAATGGTATTTCACCGCACTACAAGCTCCGCAACGTGAAATGCGTATCATAAACTGATAAATCTTGTGATCACAACAGCGATTATGTTTTCCAGCAAATGTCTTAGTTACAATTACATACAAGTACATGCACACACAGTGTTCTGGATACTAGCTTATATCCCAGATACGGCCTTAGTCTGAGGATAAGGTATACGCATCTTCATATCCCATATTATAGTAAAGCACTAAATTGAATATTTCTACCTCAGTCTTCTTAGGTACTTGCTTAAGATATTTGCTTAAAATTATTCCTACTTGTGAGGCCAGTAATGCCCATTCAGCGCTGCAAGCCAGCTCCACATACTGTACAGTGATTGAGCGGAATCCTCGAGCTGCTTTGTGACTTTATAATTGTAAATCGGGTCATTTAAAATTCAGGGCTCACCCAGGTTATTGTGAACAGGAACTCAAATAGGGAATACTCGAGTATCCCAAACAATATCGGAATGCATGTAAACACACCGTGATATTTGTTGCGTCGGGTAATCCTCACATCTACCTCTGTTTTACTCTCAGCCTCAAAAACTTCATAGTGGATGTGGATAACATCTCATCTGACGATGACTTTGTTGTTGAGATGAAGAAACCCTCTTCTAAAGGTAACCAATTATCTTATCTGTGCTCTCTTGTTATATACTTAATAGAAAAGCGACACAATGAAAGGTTGTTTGTGGAGAAAGTAATTTTCCAGATAAAAGTGCCATTTGGCGGGCGCTTTTATCCAAAGCACCTTAAGTGCAGACATCTTTTAGCATGGATGCCCCCTCCTGGTGGAATCGAACCCATAACCCTGGGGGAGGGTTAGTGCCTTGCTCTATCCATCGAGCTACTGTACAGCACCACAACAGAATGACATTTTGTTCTCGTTGACTGTTTTACAGTCTCAAAGAGCACAAGACGCCCAGCAGCCCAGCCTCCGGTGAGAAAACCTCTGTCCCTCTGCGACTCTCCAGTCTTCCTCAGCGACAGCGATGATGATGATGATGATGATTGTATCATTGTCAAAAGCACTTGGGGGACTCGACACACCAAGCCGCAGCCACCGAAACAGGCTGGGAATGTTAAAGCCCAAGGCGGCGATCGAGAGGAGAACTCCCCCTTGCTTTCTCTCTCCTCCTCCCCTCCTCTCCCCGTCTTTCTTCTACCCCAGACGCCTTCACACGCCACCTTCCTGACGCCCACACCGGCCCCTTCTAAGCGTACCTGTTCAGCGCCATCGAAGTTGCAGGACTCGGACAGCTCCGAAGAGGAGTTCCTTTCCTTACTGGAGAGGTTGAAGAAGAGAAACTGCAACCACAAAGCCAGTGTCGGCACAACCACAACACCATCATCAAATTTGCTGATGACACAGTAGTGGTGGGCCTGATCTCTGCCAACGACGAAAGGGCCTACCTGGAAGAGGTAGAGAACCTGTCACAGTGGTGTCAGGAGAACTGCCTCTCCCTGAACGTCAGCAAAACAAAAGAGATGATTGTGGACTTCAGGAGGTCGGGGGTCAAGGACTACAGCCCCCTCAGCATCGACGGGGCACCAGTTGAGAGAGTGAACAGTTTCAAGTACCTCGGAGCCCACATATCCGAGGACTTGACATGGACCACACACATTGACAGTGTTGTGAAGAAGGCACGACAACGCCTCTACTTCCTCAGGCGCCTAAGGAAGTTCCAAGTCAGTCAGAAGATCCTTAGGAACTTCTACTCATGTACAATAGAGAGCATCCTGACCGGCAACATCACCTCCTGGTTTGGGAATAGCACTGCACAAGACCGTAGCAGACTACAAAGAGTGACACGTTCAGCCGAACGCACAATTAGAGGGGGGCTTCCCACCCTCCAGAACATTTACAACAAGCGGTGCAAGGGGAAGGCTAAGAGAATTATTAAGGACTCGAGCCACCCGAACAACTGCCTCTTTGAACTGCTGCCGTCAGGCAAGCGATACCGGAGTCTTATGGCGAGCACAGAAAGACTCAGAAGGAGCTTCTATCCCCAGGCCATCAGGCTGCTAAACGAACAAAAATCGCTAAACGAACAATAATCACTATGCAACAACCATCAAATGCACACAGCACACACACCCACACGCACACACTCACTCAAACAAACAACACACTGCAGCACCCACTCTCCACACTTTAGATCACACAAACACACTTACACTTTATATTTATTGATAAAGGATTTGCACTACAACTCGTACACCTACTGTGAATTGTACCTAAACTGCACCTCGTCCATTTATGCCTTGCACTATATAGCATTGTATATTAGTACACTGCACAGTATTGTATATTGTATGGTAACTACGTCTACGAACATTGTACATATGTCTAAACTGAACACTGTGACCTCTTTTTTTACTTCTAATTTTTACTATGTTTTTATTTCATACTTATCTTGTCATGCACAGTCTCTGGAGCGCAACAGTAAGAAGCATTTTGTACAAAAGTATTCTGTACTTCTGTATGACAACTATTAAAGAAACTTGAAACTTGAAACTATCCATAATACAGGTAACACTCTGAATTCAACAGTGTCAGCACACCCGTCCACAATACAGGTAACACTCTGAATTCAACTGAAGCTGATGTCTGATATGATTCTCCTTGGATCCAGAGTCCGGAACAAAGCCTCCCGTGACGATACCTCCTATGAAGGGACTGAAGGCACCAGACCCCAAGCCATTGGGGACGACACCGATGCATGTGAAAACCCCAGGGCGGCCCGCGGCCTCCAAACCCAAGGTCTCCCAGACCGATCCCAGACCTGGTCCTACCAGCAGGTACAGGGTCTGACCTCTTTCAGATCATATCAGCAGCAATGCTATTACTACTGCAAGCACATACAAAACAAGATAAGATATTTAGTGATGCGACGGCTACGTGGCGTAGTGGGCAAGGCGCTCGCCACGAATGACGGAGACGCTGGGCTTGCCTGTTCGAGCCCAGCGCTCCACATTGCTTTCAGTTTAGCTGGTCGTTCATACTAATACACATTGGCCGTATTAGGGGGTGGGAAACTGATTGGTGGGGATCGGGCGTTGTGGACAGCGACTCCTACAGGTCGGTTGGTGCGCCTGTGCAGTAGAATCAGGAAGTGTCGGGGGCAGCGTGAGCCTTCCATGCGTTACTCCTCGCCACTGAGAGATCGAGCTGCGCAGGTGAAAAGATGCGACTGCTGTTACCTCAAGTACCGGAGGGGACTTGTGCTATGTATGACTTAGTCCACATTGCAGCCGGCTTGTGGGAGGCAAGAAACAGCGTTCGTGACAGGGGAGGGTTGAATTGGATGATACGAAATTGGGATGGGAGAAAATATAGAAAATGGGAGAAAAAGTGGATAAAAAAAATATATATTTAGTGATGCACCGATGTGAAAATTGTGGCCGATACCGATAACCGATATTAATATTGCTGTTCTGGCCGATACCGATATTTACCGATGTCGATATCTCTGTATAGAAAACACTTTTTTATGATAATCAAATAAAGCAATTTTCCAAAACGCATTTTTTTTTTTTTTTTTTTATAACTTTTGCAACTTATTTTCAGAAATGACAGATATTTTGGCCAAAACATGTAAAAAGATTTTTATTTTTTTTTTATATCTGCCATATCTTGATATCGGACCGATACAGATGTGTAAAAAAAACGGCCATTTCGGCCGATATTTTATCGGCGGCCGGCGCCGGCCAATATATCGTGCATCACTAAAGATATTGCTTTATTGATACAATTCGAGCGTCATAACAGCATGGGGGAGGGGAGGTACAGGTATGGGCAGGGTAAAGGATGAAATAAATGTAGGAAATCAAATTAAATCTGTATATATATACGAGAAGAATAAACTGTATAACGATATGATTAACTCTGAAATATAAAAAATATGAGACAAATAAACTGTATATACAAGGTGCAGGTGAGGGTCTCTGTACCCTAGCATGATTTATGTCATACCTTATATTCCGTGCAGGTTTTGGAGGTTAAGAGTCGGACACACTTAGTGGTCAGACATTCCTTATAGTTCTCAAGTTCTGCAGTCGTTAGTTCTCCAGCTGTTGGCAGCAGTCAATGCCCACAGTTGTGGAGCCTGGCTGGCTGAGGCTGTTAGTGGAGTGTCAGGGCCCAGGGGGGTTTGAGTCTGTGTGTTACAAAGGGTCAGATTAAACCGAATATATATATTTATTGCTTGAGATCCCTTGTATAATATTTGTATATCGTTTGATATCCCTTGTATATTGTTTGTATATATACACGGAATATCCCTTTACCTGGGTACAAACCAGACCATAATATTCGCTCTCCTATTGGACAGTGACCCCTAGGCGCCAACGACCATACCCCCAACGGCAAGTTCAAAGGCAACTCCAGGCATGTCTCAACATGCCCAGGGTCTGCGCAGTAATACGAGACAGAACTGAGGTTGGCACTAGATAATTCACCTTACGTATAAATACGGCGCAGGTGTACACAGCAGCACTTGTCTTCTAAACCTTGATGCCTTCACCACGAGACAACGTGCAGTGAAGTGAGCAACTTTGCCTCTGAATAGAGCCTTGAGAACCGCGTGCGAATAGATTGCTAAAGTGTCAGAGTTTAACGCAGTACCGTTGAGTTCGACTTATTCTAATGTGAAGTAATAGTCTATTATTTATAGTGTATCGTGCGGCTACCGTTCTTCAGTGACCAGCATTACCACCGGTTCGTCGTGTATATAGCTAGTGCACTTATCCAGGCTGGGCGGCCTAAACTCGTGCCCCCACCCGAGGAGTCCTAGACGAGAACCGTTGGATATGTACACCGGAGAACCCACACCGGCGACTGCAGAACCTTTTCTGGTTGGATTATATTGCTTTGGTACCGTGACTGCTGGAGCAGAGAACCGTCGACCCCACTATCGTTTGGGATCTACCCCCCGTGAGGATCATCACTCGAGCCCGCCTCTAGGAAGAGGCTGGCTAGCTGTCTTCCATGCTGTCGAGCATACTGGATTATAGCTGTTGCTTTGTCTACTGATCAAGGGAGTACTGCACTGGCTCCTGTATCTGGAACCTCGTTATTCCTCGTTGACCCAGACTTTGTACCCGAACATTCCTCTACCCCGGCCGGCCTTACACCCGGAGGGAACCCCCCAGTGTCTCCAGCTGGTACTAGTGTGCCCTATGTAATTGCTATGCCACAGGTGGCGTCAGTTTAGACCCATCTTAGTATTCATACTATTCTCATTGACTTACGCTCTTGACTTACTTTACGTGTGTTCTTCGCCATACAAGCGCAAGCATAATTCTCAATCTGTAACCTAACGTTGCTTTGATAATAATAAATACCCTCTAAATAGTACTTTATGTGTCATTGCCGTATTCTTGTGTGGGTGTTCACCATATATATTCATGTACTGTATGGCCAGTAATTAAAGTACATAACTAGTAGTGGTTTAATATACCATACTCTTCAATACAGTCAGGGAATTGTACCCCTCAGTTACACTGTGACTGAACGTGCTCCTCATCTTGGCTAGCTCCTCATAGAGGGGGTGCGGGATAAGTCTGTGGCTGAACATGCTCCATCCTCATCTTGGCTAGCTCCAAGGGGTTCTCCAGGATAGCGGCCAGCTTCCTTCTCATCCTCCTCTCTGCCACCACCTCTAGTTTGACCAGCTCGACCCCCACTACAGAGCTAGCCTTCCTCACCAGCTTGTTCAGTTTGTTGATGTAGCCCCCCCCCCCCCCCCCAGCATGAAAGCAAAAAAGAGGACGCTGGCACTACAGACTGGTAAAACGACTGCAGCAGCTTATTGCACACATTGAGGGACCCGAGTCTCCTCAGGAAGAACGGTCTGCTCTCCTTTCCTGTAGAGGGCCTCTGTGTTGTGATCAGTGATGCCACTAACGCGTTACTAAGTAACGCGTTATTGTAATCTGATTACTTTCCCCCGAAAATAGTAATCTAACGCGTTAATCTTTACAAGCCAGTAATCTGATTGCAGTTACTTGTTCAAGTGGCTGTGCGTTACTATTTCGTTACTATCTCATCATAATGCAGGCGGAATGCAGTATTTTCTTTCGTTTTCGACAGTCAAATATACGTTTGGAAAGCTTTTCCTTGTATTGGGGAGTGACGTCACAGCACGCAAACTCGCGTGTTGAGCCATGCTGGTGGGCGCGGCTGTTATTGTTATTATCAGGCTGACCTGCGAGCTACAGTAGCAGGGAGACGCTCGCGCTCGTAACGCTTCCTTGCACTGGAAGTTCACTAGTCTACTTAACGTTTGTGTAAACTAAGCCGGGTGAAAAAAACATTCACTTTGCGGAGGAAACAAAATACTGTCTACCGCATATGGAATATACAGAACAGCACGACCATCGACTTCTACAGGACTCGGAGTCGGAGCTGCACCAGCCAAACAGTATGTTCCACCTTTGAGTTAAACATCTTTTGCTTGCACTATTCATGAACATGGAACACCATACTGCAGTATGTAGGTTGTCAGTAGCACACTGACAACACTGCAGTATATATATTCCCTCCCCGCCGTGTGTATATTTCCCTCCCACCCACCCACCCCCTCCTAATGTACAGTCCCCTCCCCATCATATGTATATACTCTGTCAGGATCTAGGGGTAACAGTACTGTATATTTGAATACCGCTTATGTCACAAATGTATCAGTACTAAATACCTATATGTCCCTATGCCATAAATGTCATGTATGTTGTGTATGTCATAAATGTCTATATGAATTGAAAATGGGGGACCCTGATGGAAACAAGACAAACGTCTTTCTCAGGTCTGCATCCCCTTAACAATTGTATGTATTGAGCCGTACTGTATTGTACCCATTCTGCAATCTGTTAAATAAAGTTTTCATTCATTCATTCACACAATAATAAATAATAATAACGTAGAACCATATCTGAATGGGGCAGGCCTCAAAGGTAGGCTACATATCAGCCTACATGTGGTGTTATTGACCATTTATCTTTTGTGAAATCTATAGATCTATAGATAGGCCTACCTGCCCTATTAGTACATTTTACTCAAACTGAGTACATTTTACTCATTTTTTTTTGTCATTCTTATGTTGTGGCAGCAGCAGGGGGGACGACTTCGTAACCTAGTTACTTTCAAAGTAACTAAGTTACTCTGATAATCAAGTAATCAGTAAAGTAACTAAGATTACTTTTTAAAGGAGTAATCAGTAATCAGTAATCAGATTACTTTTACAAGTAATCTGTGGCATCACTGGTTGTGATGTAGTATAAGGAGGTAGCTTACCAATAAGGGCCTTAAAAATGAACAAATACCAGTGTTTGTTGTGCCTCTCAATCAGTGAGGACAAACCAACCTTCTCATAAAGGACACAGTGATGAGTGTCGTATCGATCATTAGTGATGAATCTGAGGGCAGAGTGAGACACTTCAGAGATTTATGGGTTGAGGCCACATAATGAGTGTGATAATGTGCTATGATTGGCCCTGAACCCAGATTGGTGTGGTCTTAGTACAGAGTGATTTGAGAGAAAGGACTTAAGTTAATTATTCACTAAAGACTCTAGACTTTCGCTAAGCAGGGTTACTTGGAGATAGGACGGTAGGTATTTAAATCATCTCTATAACACCACCTTTATATAACGGCATCACATGGCAGATTTCCAGACACTAGATAATCTTCCTGTTGAGATAGAAAGATAAAAAATATGCATCAATTGCTCTTTAATTAAAGGAGCAGTCAAATTATCCTCACCAGTTGAGGTCCTGGGATCTGTGGATTGGAGAGTGTCTTAATACTTCATCACGTGAAAAGGGACTAAAGGGGAATTGAGCGGTGTGATCCACAGAACTCACACAATCAGTGTCTATCATCATCATTAACATTAACAGGAAGAAGTCCGATATATTCTCTATCAAACAGGTTCCCAGCAACTGAAAAGTGTTTATTAACACTTTGATCGCCGGGGTTAAATTCATAATTTACCATCCCTCGCCAGCCCTATTTAACATGGAGAAGTTCCCCTTCTTTGCAGGGCTATAACTTTTTAAATTGTATTGCTAAATTGACATTACCATGGCCCATTCAAAGTCCTATATCTATTGTGCAGGGTGTAGCAACGTTATACTTTTTCATTCACATATTCATACTAAAATACGGTCTAAAGTATAAGTATGTTTTTATCGTTTTCTGCAGCTTTCTCCAGAACGTGATTTATAGCCCTAAATGCATTATATTGATGATTGTATACAGTTTGATAGCAATCGGCGCGAGATAAAAAATCTCAACTGCACGTACTTCTAGAAGTTACTACATTTGATCTGATGTTGACCGGATGGGCGGGGGGTCGTTTATAATTCCGTGGGCAACGTTATATCATTCATCTAGTGTGGGTGATATGATCATTAGAGCAGTTAGTATAGAAGACATTACAAAATAACGCTGAAACTCACCGTAGCTTCCTCTCGCCGTTGGGAGATGAGCGTGGAACAGAATTTTTTCTATTATGGGATGTAGAAATACCAGATCCATTTCCAGGTTGTATAATAGTATATACGTCCAAATCATGTTGTTTATCGAGTTATTGGCAACGGATCGATATCCATTGTGTCGAGCTCGAGTCCCGGGACCTATAGCGAGTGATCGGACCAAATTGAAATGAGCACCAGCTTCCACTTCCCTGTTTCTTCCCTGGGCGATCGGCCACCAGATGGCGCTCTTGGACCGTTAGAGAGTTGACAGGGGCTCACCAGTACATATAATGTCTCCGGGGGAGAAATATGATTTCGATCACAGATTTTTGAAATATTGATATCAAAGACGCTGTCCAGCGTCATCGGCAGAATAAGCATGGCGGGGAATGACGTGTTCCAGCGTCAACGGCGATTAAAGTGTTAAATGCAAGACAAATTTTGTTCTGGCTAGAAATAACACAATCGTCAACACTAATATAAGCGGGTAGTGAATTAGAGGTCTTGTTTTTCTTTAAGTTAACTGCCTTCCAAAACTTGTAATTAAATGTATTAGTACTAGTTAAAAAAAAGTTGTAATATGATTTTGACTTTCTCACAGCTGTGGTACATCTGTTTAAAGGCAAGCCAGTGTTGTGGGTCACCTGAGCGTCTAGCACGTGACCAGGCCTTATTCCGGTCATTAAGCAGAGTTGACAACTCATGCGAGAACCAGGGTGCTTTTCTATCTTTAATTCTGAGTCTCTTGAGCAGAGCATGTTTATTGCTCAGAGAAATAGGAGTATTTGTGAAGAGGTCAAGGGTCACCTGAACATCGTCAGACTCTGCCGTGAAGAGGATGTTGCTATGCATAATATCTGGGTACTGGGACAGGATACTACAGCACAGAAAGTTAGCTGGATGATGGAAGTGGACTCTTGGTGTACTTAACCATAGACATATATAAAGGCTAGATGACTCACCTGCGCTGCTGGCCAATGGAGACCGACGTTGCCACATGACCACGCACCATTTTGCCACAGGCAGCCCGCCCACTCATCATAACATGAATGTCTACGGTGCATGTACTATTGAAATAACCATAGCATGCAACATTTTCAACCGGTTTTCAAGCGGTTTGGTTTGTTATAAACGTCAGAGGTGTAGTTTATCATACACCTCACACCTCAAATATACACCATCACCATTTTCTTTTAAAATTAATTAATCATTATTATATTGATAATTAATTATATATGTATATATATAATTGTTTTGCACCTACGTCTCCCTCCAGAGTGGTGGTGTGTAAGACGCCCGGCTGCTTCCTCCAGTCTCTGTCTGCTCCCAGCTCCCGCTACGGCTGTCGCTTCAAGCAGAACAAGGAGGAGCTCACCAGCAAACTCTACCTGCTGTACAACACAACCGTGTTTGGCATCCAGGTGAGCACGTTCTCACATTCTGCTCTTTTAAAAAACATGTCTTTCTTCGGTCATCTCTTCTCTGACCTGTCGATGTTTCTTGCACTTGTTGTCTGCACCCCCTCCCCCCTTTTCAGCTCCCTACCACCATGTCAGTGACTTGGAATAAGAAGATGACGAAGACCGCGGGCTATTGCGTCACAAGTCAGGAGCGAGGGCCGGGGGGAAATCGATACGCCCGCATCGAGCTGTCCGAGAAGGTGTGCGACTCTGCAGGTATAACGCTGCTCTGTAACAAGACCTGTCCTGATGACTGTCCTGATGACTGACCTGATGACTGACCTGATGACTGTCCTGATGACTGTCCTGATGACTGACCTGATGACTGTCCTGATGACTGTCCTGATGAATGTCCTGATGACTGACCCTGATGACTGACCTGATGACTGTCCTGATGACTGTCCTGATGACTGACACTGATGACTGACCTGATGACTGTCCTGATGACTGTCCTGATGACTGACCTGATGACTGACCTGATGACTGACCTGATGACTGTCCTGATGACTGTCCTGATGACTGTCCTGATGACTGACCTGATGACTGACCTGATGACTGACCTGATGACTGACCTGATGACTGTCCTGATGACTGTCCTGATGACTGACCTGATGACTGTCCTGATGACTGACCTGATGACTGACCTGATGACTGTCCTGATGACTGACCTGATGACTGTCCTGATGACTGACCTGATGACTGACCTGATGATTGTCCTGATGACTGACCTGATGACTGACCTGATGACTGTCCTGATGACTGACCTGATGACTGTCCTGATGACTGTCCTGATGACTGTCCTGTGAATGGTCTTTCCCAGCAAAGCAACATGTATAAAGTACACAGGTCGAGCAATGCTAGTATGCTATGCTTGCTAATTATTTTATTTCATTTAACCTTTATTTAACCAGGCAGGTCAATTTAGAACAAATTGTTATTTACAATGACGGCCTGGCGAGAGGACAAAAGGTCCCCTCGAAGTGTAACGGGGAAAGGGGACGAAAATAGAAAAGAGACAGATGGTACATATTCACAGAGGTAAGGGAAATCATTAAAACAAACAACCCAATAAAATTACAAAGGGGCATACATGAAGCAGAACAGTCAAATTACAGTTAAAAGGCTGGGTGACCGTTGCAGGTGTGTAAACAACTCTGCGATAGTCATCTCGTTGCAACTGCTGGGACCAGCAAATTGGAAGGAGGAGTGTGGAAGGAAGTGTTAACATCTAGCGAGATATGGTGAGCAGCTCTGGTGTTATAGGGAGTAGATGACCATTTTAAATAAGGAGGGGTCAGACCAAGGAATGTTTTGTAAATGAGTGTAAGCCAATTAATTTCTCGTCGAGGGTAACAATGGCCAATCTACAGATGTGTACAAGTCACAGTGATGTGGTGAAAAGGGGCCGTTATTATGCTCACGTTAACAGGGTTCGCACAAGGTCCTTGAAGTGCTTAAAGTGCTGGATTTGTGTCCAAAAAAAGTCACAGAGTGGAATTCCTTAAACAGCCAATTTTTTTAACAAGGTGCTTAAAAAGTCCTTGAAATTCAATCAACCATTCACTTTGAAAACAGATTTGTTCATCCATGATAAAATAGTTCTGAATCAAGAAATATAAGTGCATCTGGCCTTGCCGTCCATTAACCCCATGTAATCGCTCACCTTGTTTGTAGAGCTAAACCTATATTTTATATTATAGCTATGGGTCTAATAACGCTGTCGATTGTCAGTGAGTTGCTTCCAGTCAACGTGCAAGAAACGGATACTTTTTTCATTCGTACATTTCCGTTTTATACCGTTTTGAATATGAATATAGTTTGGGTGCTTCTGAGTAATTCCAGGAAAAAGACGCGATAATAGCGTTTTTGTGTAATTCACTTATCGCGTTGTAATTTTTCGCCTGTTTATCGAATCTTCCTGAAATCAACGCTAGATGATCATTATGTCTCCTCGTGCATACATGAAATGGGCCCTGGAGCGCGGCGCTCCCCCCCTCCCCTCCTGCACCCAACGGTAAACAGCATAAACACACAGCACACACAGATAGCTTCAATCGCGGGAGAAAGAAATATCAGATCAACGCAAGATTGGATTTATAGAGTCCTTACCTGGTATCTGATGTAATCCAAAAACAAATAATCCAATTATCTGATCGCCATTCCAGTTATCCACAGCGATCCTGTCTCCAACGTTATTGGGCATTGCACATGAACGGGCGGGCGGGGTCAGTTGTCCAAGCCATCCCTACAAGCGTGTGTTTTGCCGGAGTGTTTAGGACACCGTTTCTAATGGAGTGCAATAGCGGCCTGAAGGCTTTAGAGGGCGGTATAAGACCGTCTGCCAGCTCAGACACATTCAGAACAGTATGCACAAGGTGCCCCGCTGAATTATGAATGGCAATGGCGAATAAAAGAAATACCGTGAGAAAAACTTAGATCTACGTTTCCGGCACTCAACCGTCGGGCGACAGAAACGTAGTTCTATGTGAAAGGCACCCAAAGGGTTAATCTAAAGTGTAACTAATTGTCCGAAATGGGTTTTAAGCCATCAAATTTGGATCCGATTTTCGTGTCAATAAAAAACTGCATTTAAAAGTGAATTACAAGATACAAGATACTTTAATGCCACACAACGATGGTTGGTGGTAATTGTTTTCGGTACAGATGTTGAGCACTGGTTATATCAAACATAAAACAGACATCAAACATCAAAAACGTCAAAACATATATACATAAATACATATAGGACAGTCACGGTAACAGTGTCGGTCGGTGACAGATGCTTGCCCGTTTGTGCAAAGGGGGGTGGGCCAGGGTGTTCAGTGTTTGGACTGCTGTGGGGAAAAAACTGTTTGTGAAACGTGTGTGTCTGGTTAGGATGGACCTGTAGTGACCTGAGGGCATTGTATCCTTTTTTTTTTGTATTTAATTTTTTTATTATTTTTTAAACAAACACATAAACAAACATGACAACACACAATAAGATATACAAGCATTAGTTGACAGTGCACATCCAATGAAATCACATTTTAGTTAATTGTCTTATATAGGATATACCCTTAATACCTGTTATCTAAAAACCTACACACATATGCTCCAGCTCGTACCCCCCCCCCTCCCGGACAATCCGGACAAAATTGGATAATCCATCCATCCATCCATTTTCTTTTTTTTTTTTTGGTCCACTTTTTCTCCCATTTTCTATATTTTCTCCCATCCCAATTTCGTATCATCCAATTCAACCCTCCCCTGTCACGGACGCTGTTTCTTGCCTCCCACAAGCCGGCTGCAATGTGGACTAAGTCATACATAGCACAAGTCCCCTCCGGTACTTGAGGTAACAGCAGTCGCATCTTTTCACCTGCGCAGCTCGATCTCTCAGTGGCGAGGAGTAACGCGTGGGAGGCTCACGCTGCCCCCGACACTTCCTGATTCTACTGCGCAGGCGCACCAACCGACCTGTAGGAGTCGCTGTCCACAACGCCCGATCCCCACCCATCAGTTTTCCCACCCCCTAATACGACCAATGTGTATTAGTACTGACGACCAGCTAAACTGAAAGCAAATGTGGAGCGCTGGGCTCGAACTGACGAGCCCAGCGTCTCCAGCATTTCGTTGACGAGTGCCTTGCCCACTACGCCACGTAGCCGCCCTGGATAATCCATCCATTTTCCCTCGCTCCTAACCAGACATTACCATTATATGCTAGCTTTTATTTTCTCCACCACTTCTAACCACAATGTCATTTTGGATTCATTGAGACCCAAAATTCTTGCTGTATATATTTCTTGATAGATCACATCGAGATATGTAATAATCCAGACCTTTCGGCAAATTTTTTCCGGTTGGAACCATCGTGATGCTATCAGCCTTTTAGCCACTGTGATACCCGATAAAACCAATCTCTTTAGCTGTGGATATACTGCACACTCAAAAACATCATTCAGCATTGTATCCTTTTAAGTGCCCTTTTAAAATGGAAAATGCTAAAAATAGTGATTAGAAAAGTACTTGAAAGTCCTTGAATTTCATTTTGCAATGTCTGTGGGAACCCTGCGTTAAGTAGCAGAGGTTGTCTGAAGGAGTCGTCTGCCAGCAAAGATCACCTCAGACGTGAAGAGAACAAATCCAGTCACAAAGCGGATTCAGCGTTATTGAAGACTCCTGTGACTGATGAGTAATTATCATTACTTTAACCATTTCTTCACAAAGCCCGTCTAAAGGGTTCACTCTGGGTCACAGGGACCTCTTTGAACGGGGAGTTATCCGTTTCCAAGAATCTGTTGCACGTGTCGTCGTTCTTCTTGCACATTCGAAGTCGACGGACTCATTGGTCAAACAGGACAACTTTGTGATAGTTTGATTTCGATCGTCGTCGTCTACGCATGAGCCATGTGGTGGCATCTCTCCTGTTACTTTGAGCAAAGAAGGTCAAGAGTACAGAAATGTAAAGGTTTATTTCATTACCGGGACAATGATCTGAATGTTCACAGCAGACGACAACGTGCATTTTTTTATATAATTTATGAGTAAAGAAATTACTTGTGGAAATTCGGTAAGGCACGATCATTGGTTTGAAATATAAGTGTAGACTTAATTTATGGGAAAACATCTTGGGTGGTAACCCAGGGTAGGTTCTTAATTAACCCAGGGTAGGTTCTGGTTCTTAATTAACCCAGGGTAGGTTCTTTATTAACCAGGGGTCGGTTCTTTATTAACCAGGGGTAGGTTCTCTGAGCATGAATGCTCTTTCAGCAACACCCTGCTTCACACTCACTCACACAGTTGCAGACATTCACACCAAGGCGCTGTTGACACTGTTGGCCATTTTGCCCGAAGACTGTGAACATACTAATTTGGTCATGCTACACGCACGCGCACACACACACACACACTATGTGTTGCAGAACATTCTCAAACAAGTATTTTTCACAGATCTTGAAAAAAATCTTGTGGTTTGACAGTTTAAATGGATATAGCCTGACGGTGCAAGACAAGAAATGCAGAAATAACTTCTCGTAAAGGAGCACAGGAAAGCTTTTGCATCAACTCAGCTATTTTCCACCGCAAGAGACATTTAAGAAACGCGAGTTATATTTTTCACTTCAGCCATCCAGTCGTCTCTGCCCTTAGTTACCATGGCAACCACCCACTGCGATTCCCAGCCTTTTGGCCGAGATCGTTATTCATATTCACAGAGCGGGCGTGACATTTGATGTGCAACACACAGCTTTTGCAAGGCTACAAATTTCTAAACACAAAATGTAGATGAGAAAATTGAATGGCAGATTACTCGGTCAACCCCTCGAGGGGTCTTTGTTTTTTTTTTTGTTTTTTTTGGTATTTTTCCCCCTCCATTTTCCTCCGATTTTCTCCCATCCCAATGTTAGTCGTATGCCAATTCCCAGTCCCTTCCTGGTCGCTGCGCACTTACCCCCCACAGTCAGATCATCTGGGAGAGTGGAGGCTACCACGTGCTTCCTCCGACACACGTCCAGCCAATCACCGCTTCTTTTTCACCTGGCAGCGCGGATTCTCATTGAGAGGGCGTAGCGTGTGGGAGGACCACACTATCCCCCTCACGTCCAATCCGCGCTTAGCAGGCGCCCCGACCGAACTGTAGGAGTCGCTGTTTACAACGACCCGGACCCACCCCGCCAGCTTCTCCCACCCTCTGATACAGCCAATTGTATCAGTGCAGACGGCCAGCCAAGCTGGTGACAACCCCGGAGCTGTGAGCTGGATTCGAACAGGCAAATCCAGCTCAGCTCCGGGGCTGGTGACGAACGCAATCTCCGCTTGGCCACCTAACCGCCTACCTCGAGGGGTCTTTGTAATAAACATGCTAGGACACCTGAGTGATGTATTTCAAGGTGTTTGTCAAGTTTTGTTTTATTTGTCACATATAAGGTACATGTACATTGCAGTGAAATGCTTGGTTCTGTACTATGAGCCTCCTAAGATTGTGCTTCATACAGTAAAATGTGTTGGATGTTTAAAAGAACACGGCAACATTTTGGGAAATTAGCTTATGGTCTTCTCCAGAGAGAGACAAGAAGATAGATACCAGTTTCCTCTCTGTGCGTTCAGTAGAAATCTATCTGGCTGCATGTTACCCTAGTTTAGCACAATGAATGGAAGCGGACAGTGACTGGTAGCCTAGGCATTGTCCAACTAACACCTCTCCCAAAGGCTACCCGTCACTGTCCGCTTCCATTAATTGTGCTAAGCTAGGCTAACATGCAGACAGATGGCTTTCTACTGAACGCACAGAGAAGGAAACTGGTATCCATCTTCTTGTCTCTCTCTGGAGAAGACGGTAAGCTAATTTCCCAAAATGTTGGCGTGTTCCTTTTTAAAGTGAGCGTGTGGATGTGTGTGCAACGCATGTAGAATGGATGGGTTAGTGTTGCTGCATAGAGTCACTGAGCGTCCTGATGTGCTTGAATATCTTTGAAATTGCCAAGGTAATTGGAATTTGTTTTCTATCCTTCCTTGATTTCCCAGATCGTCTGAGGGACACACTGGTCCACGAGATGTGCCACGCTGCCACCTGGCTGATCAACGGCGTGAGAAACGGCCACGGCAGCCTCTGGAAGCTGTACGCCCAGAAGGCCACGCTGGCCCACCCGGAGCTCCCCATGGTGACGCGTTGCCATAGCTACGACATCAAGTACAAACACCAGTACCAGTGCACCCGCTGCAAGAACACGTACGTCGTCCAACCACACTCTCATTTCGGGAACGTTCAGTGGTGGAAACATTCTATGGGAATTAACCCTTTCACTGCCACACGACAGAAGGTTATAACCCTTTACTATCCGCACAACCGACGGTCGCCGTAAAGGGTTAACCTTCTGTCGTGTGGCAGTGAAAGGGTTAACCGTTTTGGTTAGTGCGGCAGTGAAAGGGTTAATGGGAATATATGGGAATTAACGAGAATAGAATGGAATTATGGGGGTTGTTCGCAGGGGTTGCTACGAAAAAAAACATGCTCTTTATTTTTTAAACCAATAGTTATGACTTTATTTTTTTACATTGTTTGTATTTGTAGTGCGCTACACACGAGAGTGCACTGTGCCGATGGTTGTAATTCTACTGAATTCCCATTAGATGGGATGCCGCAACGTTTGTCTAAAGAGAAGTCTGTTCACTCTGCCGCCATCTTGATAACGGGACTAATGAGACCTGACCCCTGTCTCCATGAATGGGGAGTCTGACCCCGGTCTCCATGAATGGGGAGTCTGACCCCTGTCTCCATGAATGGGGAGTCTGACCCCTGTCTCCATGAATGGGGAGTCTGACCCCTGTCTCCATGAATGGGGAGTCTGACCCCTGTCTCCATGAATGGGGAGTCTGACCCCTGTCTCCATGAATTTTTGTATTTGTATTTATTGGTTTAAAATACAGAGACAGTGCATATTAAGGAACATTTGACTGTAAATATGCCAGTTTAGCCAAGTTGGCTAATTTTCAACTGTAGTCTCTGGGGCAGGTGACATGAGCACAACAATAATTAAAACATAGTACAATAATTAAAACACAGTAGGAATCAATATAGGTTACAATACACTAAAATACATACAAATAAATACATTAAAATACAACCCCTCAGTTAAAAAACATAGTACAATAATTAAAACACAGTAGGAATCAGTATAGGTTACAATACACTAAAATACATACAAATAAATACATTAAAATACAACCCCTCAGTTAAAATGGTCGCACACTTGACCATCTCTCAACCATGATTTTAAGTTAGTTTTAAATGAGATGTAACTTTGATACTCCCTGAGCCGTGTTGGCAGACTGTTCCAGGTGTGGGCTGCTCTCACGGAAAAGGCTGTCTGACTAAAAGCAGACCTCCTGTTTGGGACTACACAGTCCCCTCTGACTACAGACCTGGTATATCTATCAGCAGATGCTTTCTGTTTTATGAAAGTACAGAGGGGGGGAGGAGCCAAGCCATGTAGGATTTTATAGGTAAGGCAGGCATCTTTGAATTTGACAAGATTGTCCCAGCTCAGTAGGTTCTGGTTTGTTATGCTATGACAATGGTGGTGGCTGTTTGTTTTCCTGTCCAGAACTTTCACAGCCTGATGGTAAACTACCTGTACAGATCGTAATGTTGTACAGGAGGCTTGTGTCCAGCTAGTCAGACAGTATGTTAAGTGTGACATAATAATGGCATTAAAATACAGTGCTGCTGCTTTTGTTGACAGAGAGTTTCTGATGTGACGGAAGTTTGATAAGTGAAACTTTGCATTGTTTAATACCGATTTAATTTGTTTTTTAAATGTAAGATTGGAGTCCATTTTTATCCCAAGGTATCTAAATGGAATGGGGAGTCTGACCCCTGTCTCCATGAATGGGGAGTCTGACCCCTGTCTCCATGAATGGGGAGTCTGACCCCTGTCTCTCTGAATGGGGAGTCTGACACCTGTCTCCATGAATGGGGAGTCTGACCCCTGTCTCTCTGAATGGGGAGTCTGACCCCGGTCTCCATGAATGGGGAGTCTGACCCCTGTCTCCATGAATGGGGAGTCTGACCCCTGTCTCTCTGAATGGGGAGTCTGACCCCTGTCTCCATGAATGGGGAGTCTGACCCCTGTCTCTCTGAATGGGGAGTCTGACCCCGGTCTCCATGAATGGAGAGTCTGACCCCTGTCTCCATGAATGGGGAGTCTGACCCCTGTCTCCATGAATGGGGAGTCTGACCCCGGTCTCCATGAATGGGGAGTCTGACCCCTGTCTCCATGAATGGGGAGTCTGACCCCTGTCTCCATGAATGGGGAGTCTGACCCCTGTCTCTCTGAATGGGGAGTCTGACCCCTGTCTCCATGAATGGGGAGTCTGACCCCTGTCTCTCTGAATGGGGAGTCTGACCCCTGTCTCCATGAATGGGGAGTCTGACCCCTGTCTCTCTGAATGGGGAGTCTGACCCCTGTCTCCATGAATGGGGAGTCTGACCCCGGTCTCCATGAATGGGGAGTCTGACCCCTGTCTCCATGAATGGGGAGTCTGACCCCGGTCTCCATGAATGGGGAGTCTGACCCCTGTCTCCATGAATGGGGAGTCTGACCCCTGTCTCCATGAATCATCCCTATCTAAGAAGCTGTCATGCATGTCGTTGGTTTTTTCCTTCACGTTTGTGACAAACCGGTCACAGCGGGTGAAGTTGGGAATTAACATCTCCGATCCCAAGTCTATCAGCACTGGCTCCCCACAGGGCTGCGTTCTGTCCCACTACTATTCTCCCTGTACACCAACAGCTGCGTCTCTCTGAACCCCTCGGCCACTCACCTCTGTGGCCATGAAATATTTCGAGAGGCTGGTCAAGGATCACATTTGTGCCTCCCTCCCCAGTGATATGGACCCTATGCAATTTGCATACAGGCCAAACAGGTCCACTGACGATGCGGTCTCCCAAGTACTGCACAGCACCCTCTCTCACCTGGACCGTCAGAAGGGGGGCTATGTGAGACTGTTGTTCATTGACTACAGCTCAGCGTTCAACACCATAGTCCCCACCAGACTGGTGGACAAGCTGATCGAGCTGGGTCTGAGCTCCGCTCTGAGCGCCTGGATACTGGACTTTCTGAGTGAAAGGCCCCAGGCGGTCAGGGTGGGGGGTCAGACCTCCAACAGCATCACACCCTGAGCATCGGGTCCCCCCAGGGCTGTGTTCTGAGCCCCCTGCTGTACTCACTATACACACATGACTGTGTGGCCAAGTTCAGCTCCAACTCCATAGTGAAGTTTGCGGACGACACAGTGGTGGTGGGGCTGATCTCGGACAACGACGAGAAGGCCTACCGGGAGGATGTTGAGGTACTGGAACGCTGGTGCCAGGACAACAGGCTGCTCCTGAACATTGGTAAAACCAAGGAGCTGATTGTGGATTATAGGAGAGGACAGCAGGAGGCTCACACACCACTGAGGATAAACGGGGCTACCGTGGACAGGGTGAGCAGCTTTAAGTACCTGGGGGTCCACATCGCAGAGGATCTGACATGGACAACACACATAGACTCAGTCGTAAAAAAGGCGAAGCAACGCCTCTACCACCTGAGACAGTTAAGGAAGTTCAGAGTATCTGGGAAGATACTCCAGTCCTTCTACTCCGGAGCTGTAGAGAGCATCTTGACTGGAAACATCACTGCCTGGTATGGAAACGGCACAGGACAAGAAGGCCCTACAGAGAGTGGTGCGCTCAGCCGAGCGTACCACGGGTATTGCACTACCACCCCTGCAGGTCCTATACAACAAGAGGTGCAAATCCAGAGTCTGCAGAATAATGAAAGACCCACACCACCCCAACAACAGCCTGTTCATGCTGCTGAGGTCAGGCAGACGCCTGCGAACACCAGCTACTAGGACAGAGAGACTTCGGCTCAGCTTCTTCCCCCAGGCCATCAGAGCCTTGAACACTGAACTCTTCACACACAGGCACACATGAGCACACACACGACACACACACTGTACACGCTCACACACTAGCAGCCACTTTAACATGAGCAAGCACACACTCATGCTGCACACGCCCACACTTATGGCCACTAAGGAAAGGTCACTTTAAAAATAGTATAGTATAACCGGAGATTGTATAAATTGGCATGTACAGAAAAGACCCAGTGCCTCATCCGTAGCTAACAGTGTATTGCACTACCAAAGGACCTAGCATGTCCTCCATGCTCTGTAAATAACTTATGTACATATACCGATATGCCCTACTATGTTACTTGTTACTTGTTTATTGCACAATGTTACTTGTTTATTGCACAATGTTCTATTGGATTCTATTATATGTTATTGCACATCGTTGCGGGCAAGACCACCCGCATTTCATTGTATACTTGTATGCCGTGACAAATAAAACTCTTGACTTGACTTGACGGTCAAACTCCTGAAGTTTGCGGACGACACCACCCTGGTGGGTCTCATATCCAGGGGGGACGAGTCCGCCTACAGGAGGGAGATCGAGAGGCTGCTGAGCTGGTGCAGCTGCAACAATCTGGACCTCAACGCCCAGAAAACAGTGGAGATGGTAGTGGACTTCAGGCGGAAGGCAGCCCGGTGGCCTCTGTGGAGTCCTGCCGCTTCCTCGGCATGACACTCTCCCGGGACCTGAAATGGGAGCTGAACACCATCGCTCTCAATAAAAAGGCCCGGAAGAGGATGTTCTTCCTACGTCAGCTGAGGAAGTTTAGGCTGCAGAGGACTATGATGGTCCAGTTCTACACTGCCATCATCCAGTCCATCCTCACCCTCTCCATCATCACCTGGTTCCCTGCAGCCACGGTCCAGATGATGGTTTAGAACGGGGATCAGAGGAAAAAGATCAAAGGATCTAAAAACGTATTATTACGTGTTTGACGCTCAAGCGTTGGCGGTGAAACACGTAATATATTACGTGTTTGGCGCCCAATGAGCTTAAGCAAATTTTAGTTTTTGGGGAACATTTCCAAAATTCCAGCGCTCAACTCCCTGTGGAAATTGTTTGCAACCCTGCTCTGAACTGTCACTGGAAAAATCAGCTACTTGAATTGTTTAGAATTAACACATTGGCTCAAGGGATGCATGGCCACCGATCATGCCAATATGCGATTGTGATCTGTGATCGATTGTGATCTGTGATCGATTGTCTGCCGATTTTATCTCAGTCATTGCATCCCTGAATAAGATTAAATTAAATTAAGATTAGATTAATAGTATACCTCTCATTTACAGACTTCCATGTCCATTCCCACGGAGCATGTTCTTAATGCTCTCCTGTACCATGCCCCCCCCCCCCCCCCTCTCTCTCCACACAGGATCGGGCGTCATTCCAAGTCACTGGACACCCAGCGGTTCATGTGCGCCTTCTGCACGGGACAACTGGTCCTGCTCACCCCCTCTCGGGCTCTCGCGCCCTTCGCTAACTTTGTCAAAGAGAACTATGGCAGCGTGCGCAAGGAGCTGGTGGGGCAGAGCCACGCGGAGGTGATGCGTAAACTTAGTGCAGACTTTGCCTACAAGAAAAAACTCAAAGCTGAGATACATGCTGCACCCCACACACTGTACATTTGTCTCGATGTTGACTCATTCGGCACCGGGGATTAGTCGGGCCTTGTCGGGGCCCTGTGGTCGCATTGCCACACGCTGAAATATAGGACTGAGTCACCTTGTTTGTAGAGCTATAACTTAACTATATTCTATATTGGATACTTGGATAGTAATGAAATGGCAAATTATCGTCCAATATCCAACCTACCATTCATTAGTAAAGTACTTGAAAAGATAGTTTCAGTTCAAATAAATTCCTTTCTTGAAGAAAACAACATCTTAGAAGAATTTCAGTCAGGATTCAGAAAATATCATAGCACTGAAACTGCCCTCACCAAAATAATCAGTGACCTCAGACTAAACTCTGACGAGAATAAGATCTCCATCCTTATCCTGTTAGATCTCAGTGCAGCATTTGATACAATCGATCACGATATTCTAATCGATCGTCTTGAAAACCATGTCGGTTTCTCAGACCATGTGCTAGGCTGGTTTAAAACATACATCAGAGGGAGGAAATTCTATGTTAAACTAGGAGATCACATGTCTGATATATACGACAACAACTATGGAGTTGCACAAGGGAGTTGCTTAGGTCCTTTACTCTTCTCCCTTTACATGTTACCGCTGAGTGATATCATCAGAGAACATAATGTAGATTTCCATAGCTATGCGGATGATACACAACTGTACATATCTGCTGAACCAAATGATACAGCGATTAGCTCCATTACAGACTGCTTACTGGCAATAAATAAATGGATGAGTAAGAACTTCCTGAAACTAAACGAGAACAAAACTGAAATTCTAATTATCGGCTCCAAAACTAAAAAAGAAACATTAATAAAGAACCTGGGGGGACTAACCCCTTGGATCAAATCTGAGGTCACTAGTCTTGGGGTTGTCATAGATTCAGAACTGAACTTCAATTCTCATATTAGCAAAGTGACGAAAACATCGTTCTTCCATCTCAGAAATATAGCAAAAGTACGACCATTTATTAATCAGAACGATGCTGAGAAGCTAATTCATGCATTCATATCTAGCCGGTTAGACTACTGTAATGCACTTTTCACAGGTCTCCCTAAGAAAACCACAGAGAGGCTTCAGCTAATCCAAAACTCTGCAGCCCGACTGCTAACTAGAACCAAAAGGAGAGAGCACATTAGTCCAGTCTTAGCCGCTTTACACTGGCTTCCTGTAACATTTAGAATTGACTTTAAGGTCCTTCTCCTTACATACAAAGCTCTAAATGGACAGGGACCTAGCTACATCGCCAACACTCTAATAAATTACACACCAGCAAGAACACTGCGATCATCAGCTGCTGGACTACTAGAGGCTCCCAGAAGCAGTCAAAAGAGGATCGGTAATGCAGCCTTTATCAACTATGCCCCAAAACTATGGAACAAACTGCCCCAAAACATCAGGGAAGCCAACTCGCTAGACATCTTTAAAAGACAGCTTAAAACCCATCTCTTTGCTCAGGCATTTCACTGATAGATATCTGCTACCACCTAGTGGCAAGAGGAAACATCAGGGATATCCTGACACAACTTGTATTTATTCGTACCCTGCCTACTCTTTTACACTGCCTATCAAATTCATGTGTCGGTTATTGCACTTTTTACTTCTTACTGATGACTATTTTTAAACTGAATCATTTTAAACTATTCTTATTTGCTATGCTCGCTCATGCCTGTATTTTTTATGTCCGTCGGTTATTGCACTTTTTAATTACTGAATAGAGAGCCTATTAGGATGCTAGATCCTAATGTGAAACACTATGCTTATGGCAGATCAATCAGCATGGATTGTCTGTAAACTTTAATACATGGCAGTTTGGTTTGTTAGAACAGACTGTAATCTTATGCTTATGGCAGATCAATCAGCATGGATTGTCTGTAAACTTTAATACATGGCAGTTTGGTTTGTTAGAACAGACTGTAATCTTCACTTGCTTATGGCAGATCAATCAGCATGGATTGTCTGTAAACTTTTCACTTGCTTATGGCAGATCAATCAGCATGGATTGTCTGTAAACTTTCACTTGCTTATGGCAGATCAATCAGCATGGATTGTCTGTAAACTTTATGCATTGTTGTCACTTGCCATATCTTGCTATGCTCGCTCATGCCTGTATTTTTTATGTCCGTTCTATTTTATAATTTTTATTTTATTTTATTTTATTTTTATTTTACTATTTTTAAACTGAATCATTTTAAACTATTTTTACTATTTGTGTTACTGAAAACTGTAAGCGGAGAGCCTATTGGGATGCTAGATCCTAATATGAAACACTGTGATTCTACCTGTCTATCTTTTTATGCTCGCTTATGCCTGTATTTTTTACTGTTGTGAAGCACTTTGAACTGCAACCTCTGTATGAAAAGTGCTATACAAATAAAGTTATTATTATTATTATTATATTATAGCTATGGATACAATACTATGGCCCATTTGACATCACCTATCTATCGTTCAAAATGTGAGAAAGAATAAATTTGTCCATCCATACGTTCCCGTGTTATATACCGTGGTGAATATAAGTATGGTTTTAGAGCGGCCTGGGGTAATTCATGAAATCCTGAGTTAAAGCCCTATACGTCGATTTCACTATAGACGTTGCCATGTCTTGCCTGTATACGCTATTATCCCGAAATCAAATCTACATCATAGCTATTATGTTCCATCATGAATGCATGAAAGGGGGGGGGGGGGAGTATTCCAAAAATAATATTCCAATTGTTTGGTCGCCATCTGGTATATCCAATGTCCATTTCGTCGACGGCATAATTCACCACAACATATGGATCGGAGATATTTGATGCGCTTCGATGGAACCGGGAGAACCGCTCCCCTCGCCCAACAAGGAAAAGTGAAACCGGAGACCTGGGGCCGTCCCACAGAGAAAGATACAAGGGTAGAAAGGGTGCTCGATACCGCCGTCTAGTGTGATGGGGCCGGTATTGCACTTTTACATTCTCATGAGGATTCCCCATGTTAACCCCGAGTCTGTGCGCCTGTAATGAATAGAAATATCGAATAAAAGAAATAACGATCAAATAACGAGTATACTCATTCTTGGCGTTCAACGATTGGCGGCCAATAACGAGTATACTCGTCGTTGGCGGGGAATGTGTTAAGTAACTTTGAGGCTGATTGGGAGCGATCTTCCATGAAAATGAATAAGTCATCCGCATATAGAGCAATTTTGTGTGATGTCTCATTGATTGCCAAATGTTAATCTTGTCATTAATGGACAGGCACTGTGAAAGTGTCACCTTGTGTATAAGGTGTGAATTTGTGACTGAACTTTGTAGATATTTTTGGCTTTGTGTGTGTTTCACATTTTAGTGTTTGTATTGATATTTGTCTTTCTTTTCCAAATGTTTTTTAATAAAGATTCAGTGCTTATTTGCATCACTGTGTGTACTATCTATATACACACACACAAGCTATGTGTTTCAGAACATTCTCAAACAAGTATTTTTCACAGATCTTGAAAAAATCTTGTGGTTTGACAGTTTAAATGGATATAGCCTGACGGTGCAAGACAAGAAATGCAGAAATAACTTCTCGTAAAGGAGCACAGAAAAGCTTTTGCATCAACTCAGCTATTTTCCACCGCAAGAGACATTTAAGAAACGCGAGTTATATTTTTCACTTCAGCCATCCAGTCGTCTCTGCCCGAAGTCCTTAGTTACCATGGCAACCACCCACTGCGATTCCCAGCCACACACACACACACACACATATTCCCAGCCACACACACACACATATACACTGAGTATGTCAGCGTTGTGGTGTCTGTCCTTATCAGACATGCAGTCTGACCAAAGCCAGAGATCCTTGTCGGGTCCAAGAGTGCATGCAAAAATGCTGATGTCGTTTCCAATAACTAACAAACCACACTCGCTAACACCCACCACACTGACACTCACTCACACACACATTGTTAGAATCAGCTCGTTGATGCATTTTATGATGAATTGAAAATGGGGAACCCTGATGTAAACGAGACGAAAGTCTCTCTGGTCTGCATCCCCTTAACAATTGTATGTATTGTACTGTACTGTACCCATTCTGCAATCTGTTAATAAAGTTTTCAATCAATCAAAACCTTTTTTATTTATCTAAAGTGCATTGGTTGCCATTTGTTTTATAGTGCTGCTCTATGGAAAATGCATTAAATAGGATTTTGCTGGTGAACTTGGTCTTGGCTTTAACTCACCATGCTACCTGCTGTATGAGGGAGAGAGAAAATGGGTAGATAAAACAGTTCTGTTGAGCTGCATGCATGATGCACTGGTCTCTACCTGGACCCAACTTCATTCAACACCAGTCTCTACCTGGACCCAACTTCATTCAACACCAGTCTCTACCTGGACCCAACTTCATTCAACACCAGTCTCTACTAGGGATGGGTACCTTTCACATTTGAACCGATACCGGTACCGGTACCTGTGAATCGATACCGGTACCCAACGGTACCTTTTTTCGGTACTTTAGTCTCAAGAAATTTAATTTACCTACCTCAGTCGTAAAAAAAAATCCAAACTTCAAATAACTACAATTTCGACAGTTTTCGGCTTGTCATTGCTCCGACTGCTTTGTTGTTGAATCAAGTCAAATCCTAGGTAAGCATATATTGTGCGTGTGAACGTTGACATGAAAAAAAAAAAAGTTAAAAAAAAATAATAATAAAAAATATACTCGGTAAAAATATACTCTGTAGTACCGACGTGTTTCGGTTCGGTGCCTCAAAAGTACCGAATTCTGTACCCATCCCTAGTCTCTACCTGGACCCAACTTCATTCAACACCAGTCTCTACCTGAACCCAACTTCATTCAACACCAGTCTACCTGAACCCAACTTCATTCAACACCAGTCTCTACCTGAACCCAACTTCATTCAACACCAGTCTCTACCTGAACCCAACTTCATTCAACACCAGTCTCTACCTGGACCCAACTTCATTCAACACCAGTCTCTACCTGAACCCAACTTCATTCAACACCAGTCTCTACCTGGACCCAACTTCATTCAACACCAGTCTCTACCTGAACCCAACTTCATTCAACACCAGTCTCTCTACCTGGACCCAACTTCATTCAACACCAGTCTCTCTCTACCTGGACCCAACTTCATTCAACACCAGTCTATCTACCTGGACCCAACTTCATTCAACACCAGTCTATCTACCTGGACCCAACTTCATTCAACACCAGTCTCTCTACCTGGACCCAACTTCATTCAATACCAGTCTCTACGAACCCAACTTCATTCAACACCAGTCTCTCTCTACCTGGACCCAACTTCATTCAACACCAGTCTCTCTACCTGGATCCAACTTCATTCAACACCAGTCTCTACCTGGACCCAACTTCATTCAACACTGCTGCCCCAGTATTATTGCAAACAATTATTTACTTTGTGAAGACTGCATTCATTGATGATTTAGGAATAATCATATTTTATGGGGTGTCCCAAGATCAGTCATTGGAGAAGGCAAATCACAGTAGTGCCCTTCATATTAAAGCAAGTGGTTTGCTAGGCTACACGTCCATATCAAGGCAAAAATGGTATAGGCAGCTACAGAATAAAAGCAACTGCTCATCCCAATATTTGATTAGTCTTTTGTTTGTTGTGATACTGTGAGTGAGCAGTTATATCTGTTCACATTATAACTCACTCTGCAACTGTGAAAAGAAACCCACTTCCCACAATATATTGACCTGCTAAGCATTATGATGAAGAAAAAGAAAAACGAATGAAAGAAAAAGCAAACGGAATCCTTCACTCAGAACTGTGTGAGTTTATTATAGACCAGTAGCCTAAAACCAGTCACTGTTCCTCATTTGGCTGTTCCGTTATATGAGCTGCCTAAGGAAGAACGGGTTTTAATTGTTAATGTTTGACAGTTCAGGTCACTGTTATGATTACTATTGATTATTTCCCCTTATTTGTACCCTTTTATTGTTTTATCTTTCTTCAGTTCAATATCTGCTGATGATGGATGAATAATTTTCCAGATGATTAATAGTGTGTAACTGTGTATACATCTCTCTGTGAGACTGCTGGGATCAACATGATCAGAGGGGAATCTACAGTTGTCCTCAATGTAAAATTATCTTTATCCCATCGTCTTGATTGATTGATTGAAAATGTTATTAACAGATTGCAGAATGGGTACAATACAGTACGGCTCAATACACACAATTGTTAAGGGGATGCAGACCAGAGAAGAACTTTCGTATTGTTTACATCAGGGACCCCCATTTTCAATTCATCATAACATATGACATACAGATGGACAGTACTGCTACATCTATACATTTATGACATACCAGATCTACAAATACAGTACTGTTTTTGATACAAGAAGAGTCTAAAAAAAGAGAGTATATACATTTGACGAAGAAACTGTACATTGGAGGAGGTTGGGTAGGTGGGGTGGGGGGGGCCCAGTGAGCAAAAGACGTCTTTTCAACCAAGCGTTTTTGCATAGCTCTCGTATAACCGAGCCAAATCGTGTTTTTTTGTAGACGTATTTTAAACTATGTACTAAGTATATTATTTCAATGCATTCACATCTGAAAATATTATCAATATGGACAGAGGCATCCTGCAAACGCACCTACAAATATATGAGCACGATATTTTCGAAGATTTTATGTGACGTCTATCCATCGCTCGCATTTAGCCCAGGATAATCTTGTCTAAGCTTAGACGTATTTTAAACTATGCACTAAGTATATTATTTCAATGCATTCATATCTGAAAATATTATCAATATGCACAGAATCTCAGAATCTCAGTGACCCAGATGTCCTGAGGGGCGTGAGTTTAGCGAGGTGAGTGTAATGGGGAAGCCCGTGAGTCTGCTGTGCAGATGGTTTGCCATTTGATCAGCAGGTGGCGCTGATAGTGCACTGCTGGGAAACCTGACTGATCACAATCCTGCATGATTAAATAATGATTAAATTCTTCTGACTGTGTGTGTGTGTGTGTGTGTGTGTGTGTGTTAGGGTGACCAGATACAAAAAGTCCAAAAGCAGGACAACAGTAAGATTTTGGTGGGACAAAGTGGGACAGATAGATAATGTAATTTTTTTTATTATAATAACTCGTCTTCACCGAATAGATAAAGGTTAAATCTAAATAAATACAAATTAAATACAGAATTATATCTCTCCACATTCATCTTGGCACTGGCAGCCGGCTTGTTACCACCTAACATCTGTTTTAAATATTCAAACTTTATCACTTGACAGGAATGTCTTGTGTTCGATTCTTTTTTTTTGCTTCAAAAAGAGGGACATCCTCTCAATATGTGGGACGCGGTCTCAAATGGTGGGACAGTACAACCAAAAGGGGGACACCTGGTCACCCTAGTGTGTGTGTGTGTGTGTGTCTATCCATATCTCTCATTTAGCCCAGGAGAATCTTGTCTAAGCTTAGACGTCTACCAAACTTTCACTTTTCACCCCATTTTAGACATTGTTTAAACGTCTAAGCTTAGACGTTCAAAACACGTCTAAGCTTAGACGTCTACCAAACTTTCACTTTTCACCCCACTTTAGACTGATTTTAGACGTCTATGTCATGACGTTGAAACAACGTCTAAGCTTAGACGTTCAAAACACGTCTAAGCTTAGACGTTCAAAACACGTCTAGTGTAACTGAGGGGTACAATTCCCTGACTGTATTGATAAGTATGGTATTAAACCACTACCTCTTGTACTTTAACTTCTGGCCATCCAGTACATGATATAGATATGATGAACACTTTCCCACCTGATGAAACGAAGTCCACACAAATGTACAAATCAAATATTTAATATAGCAAAAGGTATATACAACGTTCACTTGTTTACATTTATGATTTGAAATGCACTTGTATGGCAAATGAGTATTCGTAGGTAAATCAACATTGAATGTCCAATCTCTGGTTACGCAGGGAGTAAGTATACAACCCGGTTCTTTAGGGAACTATAGCGATGGTACTTAAATGATTATAGCTGGATACACTAAGGGGGGGGGGGGTCCCGCTGGTTGTAAGACAGTAGGAGGGGGGGGTTAGAGAAGCCGCTGGCGGTATCCCATCTGGCCGACGATTTCTTGGGAGAATTCAAAGTCTTGAACACGGTGCCCACAGAACCTCGGTCCGCAGATGAATACAGCTGGACCCTCTGGTGGACGGTAGCTGCCGGTCCACAACGGAGAGACGTGAGGCGACCTCACTGGTGTAGAGCGCCGTCTCACCTGGACTCCCCTCCGGGGGGTAGTTCCAACACTCAGCAGTGTTGGCCGTTATCCATGGAATAATCAAAGCACCCAAAGCATAATCCAAGCCGTGGAAGGCTCGCCGTCGTCCGGGTAGAGTAATCCAATGTACAGGTCTCCTCGTCCTGGCCCGGAGCTCCTCGGATGCAAGCACCACTAGTGGTCTGCCCAGCCTGGTTAAGACTCCAGATAACGTCAGGAACAATGGGGGTACTGATAACTTTATAACTCTAACCGAACGATGCACCATACATAATAGACTATTATTAGCTTAATAGAAATACGTCCAACTCGACGGTATAGTGCCAAACTATGACAATTCAACTATTAATCCACACGATATCTCAATGCCTATTCTGAGGCCAAGTAGGCCTTACTGCACCACACGTGCGTCGTGGGTGAGGCTTCGCGTCTGTCACTCGGTTGGAGGGTAAAGAACTAATGGACTAAAAGAAAGTTCTACTTTACTCGCGCCATATATATATGCGCTGTGAACAAATAGTACCATTCGTATTTCGCCAGACGTATTCCTACGCGGAACCGGGCTTGCCACGACATGTTGGGCGGCACGATTGAACTTGAACCTAGGGGTATGGCTGCTGGCGCCAGGTTCTCGTCCAATGGTAGAATGAAACTATTATGGGCTGTTTAGTAGACTAAAGGGATATTCAGTGCACATTGTACAAGGAATATACAGGGGATATCAAACGATATACAAATACTATTAAATATATATATATAAATAAATATATATATTCGGTTTAATCTGATCCTTCACAACAGCCGCCCCCTAATTAGTCCCACCTAATTAGCTAAGCAGAGACAGATTAACCGCACTGTCTACCACTCAAGGTCCGCTGTAAGGGTCAGTCAACTCACAAAGTCATGGGGTCATGGTCATCATCGATAGTATCTGGGAGTCGGGGCAGTTCTATTAGCCTCGCCACGGGTCGTGTGTAAGTTCGCCCTTGGACGAGTACTTCAGCTGCTCGGACCTTGCCATCGGCACCGGTGATCACTTTGCTTACGCGGCCAGCCGGCCACATAGCTCTGGGTAGTGACTGGTCGATAATCATGACGACTGTTCCTTCTGTCAAATTGTCTCTCTCTTTTACCCACTTCTGGCGGGGCTGTAGAGACGGTAGGTAGTGGAGTAGGAAGCTGCTCCAAAACTTGTCAGCTAGTACTTGACTGTACCTCCACATTCTTCGGCCGTTCGCTTCTTCAGGCCTGTACATTGTCTGGGGTAGCGCGGGGTCCAGCCGCCCCATTAAGAGTGTGTTGGGGGTGACTGGGTCGACATCTGCTACATCACTGGAGACGTAACCGAGGGGCTTTGAGTTCAATACTCCCTCGATCTCCGTGAGGACTGTCATTAGGACTTCTTCCGCCACAGTCTGGGCCCCAAGCACGGCGTACAGGGCTGTCTTTATAGAACGTACTTCTCGTTCCCAGGTTCCACCGAAGTGGGGTGCGTTCGGGGGATTAAACTGGAAGTCAATCTGGGATGGAGCGAGGTGGGTCTTAAGTTCTGGGCCCATAGCTTGGAAGCTCTCTCTCAGCTCTCTTTCTCCGCCTTTGAAGTTTGTCCCGTGATCAGACAACAATGTAGACGGTTTTCCTTTCCGTGATGTGAATCTTCGGAAGGCCATAAGGAATGAGTCTGTGCTCATGGTCGGAAGGAGCTCGATATGTATCGCTCTGGTGGTCATGCATTTGAATACAATACCCCACCGCTTCTCGGTTCCTCTTCCTCTCTTTATATACAACGGGCCAAAACAGTCCATGCCTGTGGAGTGGAATGGCTTGTCGCCGAGTCGGAGGCGACAGGGGGGTAAGTCAGCCATCCGTGGTATGCTGGGCTGCGCGCGCCACTTTCGGCAGTCTAGACAGGTTCGCTGGAAGCGTCGCACCGCTTCACTTCCTTGAAGTATCCAATAGCGACGTCTGATCTCCGCGAAGACTCTCTCTGCTCCTGCGTGGTGTACATCCTCGTCGTATTTCTTTATGATCAGCTCTGTGACCTTGTGTCGGCTGTTCAAGACTATCGGGTACTTAATGTCATCCGGTAGATCGGGGGCTCTCCGCAGGCGACCACCCACTCTGATGAGATTATGGGCGTCACTCTCGGGTGCCAGGTGGAGCAGTCTGCTGTCTGATGGGACGGGCTTTCCTCCCTGTAGACAGTCTAGCTCATCGGGGAACGAGTCTCTCTGGGCTCGTTGTAGTAGAAGAAGTTCTGCTTCTTCGTAGTCAGCTGCTGACATGTCAGTGGTGGACTGAATCTCTGGGTGGTGCCACAGGAATGTCCTCTGCTGCGCACTCTCTAGGGTAATGCAGTCATCTATGTTGGGGTCTGTGGAGGCGACTGTGCTCAGTCCACAGAACATAGGTTTCTTGTTCTCAGCCTCCTCGTTACTTGCTTCCCGTGGGGTGGGCGTAGGCCACTCTTCTTCGGGGAGCTTGAGGAATTCTGGTCCGTCACTGTAGATGTTGCGACGGGTGAGGTCATCCAGAGACATTCCCCGGGTGATGACGTCAGCTGGGTTGTGTTTGGTGTCCACATACCGCCAGCTCGCTGCTTCTGTTAACTCTTGAATCTCGGTGACTCTGACTCCCACGAAGACTTTGTATCTGCATGAATCAGACTTGATCCATGTGAGTACTGTCGTGGAATCTGACCACAAGATTGTTCTGTGCACCGGGATGGTGAGTTCACGTTGGATTAACGTGGCTAGATGCGCTCCTGCTAGGGCTGCGCAGAGCTCTAGACGCGGGATAGATTGTTGCTTTCGTGGGGCTATTCTTGAGCGAGCCAGGATGAAAGCAGTGTGTATCTTTCCTCCCTTCTCTTGGGCACGCAAGTAGGCCACCGATCCATAGGCTACTTCGGAGGCGTCGCTGAAGACGTGTAGATCAATCTTGCATGTCTCTGGCCTCACTGTGGATGGGAAGTAGCTGCGGCGTATATTGACGCCTGGGAGTGAGCGGAGTTCCGTCTCCCACTCTCTCCATGTTGAGGCAAGGTGTGCGGGTATGGGGTCGTCCCAGCCCTGGTCCTTGTCCCATAGTGCTCGTACAATCATCTTTGCCCTGGTGGTGTAAGGTAGAATACATCCCAACGGGTCATATTGTCTGGCGAATGTTCTGTACACACTCCGTCTGGTGGTCGGTGTCGCCGTCGACCTTCCCTGCTCTGGAGTCAGGGGTTTGTGTCTATAGTGGAGCGAGTCTGTTTTGAAGCGCCAGACTAGTCCTAGTGTCATTTCTTGGGCTTCTCCTGGGATGGTCGCCATCCAGGTCTCGCTGCTGGCAGCCTTGTCCGCGGGGGAGAGGCTGCGCAATACGTGCGGGTCACTGCTGGCCCACTGCCCGAGATCAAAGCCGCCTTTGATCAGGGAGGCGCGTAGCTTGATTAGGAGAGCCTCGGCTTCTTCTTGAGTCGAAACGCTTTGTAAACAGTTGTCCACGTAGAAACTGTTCTTCACACTGTGTCGGACCTCTTCATCTGCTGCTGGGTCCTCTGCGACGTGTTTCTGTAGTGCAAATGTAGCACAGCACGGGCTGCATGTGGTTCCGAAGGGGAGTACTTCCCACTGGTAGATGGCTGGGTTCTCATCTCCGATCCTCTCTCTCCATAGGAACCGCAGCAGGGGCTTGTCCTCCTCCACTAGTCTCACCTGCAGGAACATCCCTTTGATATCCCCGCTGATAGCCACCTTGTCCTGGCGGAAGCGCAGTAGCACCCCTAGTAGGGAGGGGCAGAGTGTGGGGCCGGGCAAGAGCTCTTTATTCAGATTTTGGGATCCGATCTGGTAGCTGCAGTTAAACACAATGCGATCCTTGCCGTTGTGGTGGACCTTGTGATGCGGCACGTACCATGATTCGGTCGTCTGATCGGCCTCTTTAATGTCAATCTTTGTTACGTGTCCCGCTGTGATTAGCTTCTCAATCTCAGCGCGGTACACACTCTCTTGAGCGGGGTCTTTGGCTAGGCGCCGCTCTGTGTTCAATAGATAGCGCTCCGTGGCGTCTTTCTTTGCGTGAAAGGTGGGCATTCCCTCTCGCCTCAGGAGTGGAGTTGCGTATCTCATCACTCCGCCGACTGTGACTCTCTTTGTCCCTTGCTCGAGTAGGTTGATGGCGTAAATGTCTTCTTTAGAACGAATATCTTTCTTTTCGTTCTTAAAGGGCATTGTCTCTAGTGTCCATAGCCTCTCGACATGCTGCAGGAGGGTGGTGTCTTCTTCTGTCGTTCTGGAGTGGAGGCAGCTAGTGGCTGCTGTTCGGTTGAGAGATTTAGCGAGGGGGCCTTGTAGTGTCCACCCTAGGCGGGTCTCGACTGCTGCAGGACAGCCTCGGGGTCCTGTATGGACCCGGTCAATCGGGACTATGAGTTCTGCATGGTCGGAGCCTATCAGCAGGGTCGGGGTAGCGCCGTCTATGAGCGGGATAGGTAGTTGTCGCAGGTGCACATATTTATCCATCAACTTGGCGATAGGGTAGGTGTACTGCGATAGTCCTATTTCTTGGCTGGTGAAAGCATTTGTAATCTTATACCGTCGCTCTGGCTGCCCGTTTGCTGCGATAGTGAAGGAGACATGCTCGCCCTTTATCGTCTTTAAATCTCTTCTTATTGTCCGAATCGTCATTTGGTTCTCGCTCCCCCACAGTCCCAGCTGGGCCGCAGCGGACGCGAGCAGAAGGGTCTTCTCTGACCCGTCATCAAGGACGGCGTAGGTGTCCATGACTTTATCTTGGTAGCTCAATGTCACACGGACTACCTTTAAGAGCACTTGGGCGCCGCTGCTGCTGGCGGGGTCAATGTACATGACACTTGCCTTGGTGCCGCTCGATGGTGCAGGTGAAGGCCGTCTTCTGTTACTGTCGTGTAGTATATCTAGATGGGCTCCGTCGCACCGACTGCACCTTTTCTTTAGGCGGCATTCGGCTGCCATGTGTGGTCGCGCACATCGGTAACAGCGCCTGTTGGACTTTATCCATTGACTCACTTCTTCTGCATTCATCTTTGTGAACAGGTCACATTGTGACAGCCAGTGTTCTTTCTCACAGTAGGGACACACCATCTTCCACTTCTCTTTTCTCGAGGGGGTACTGTGGCTCTTACTGCTCGGTACTGACTCTGATTGGTGCATGACAGTCACCGATCTTCTTCCATCATTTATTCTCCTGGGTCCCTCTCTGGAGCTTGGCGTGCTCCGCCCGAACGTATCCAGCCGTAAGCTGCTGACTTCTCTCGCCAGGAAATCGGCTAGATCAAGGAGGGATGGTTCGGGGCCGTTAGGATCCCGGTAGTCCCTCTGCCGCCTAAAACGCTCTTGTCTTGCGGGTGGCAGCTTCTCCAAAATCCTCTCGACGTTAGAGTTGGCGTATAGCTCATGCATGCCCTTTTCCCGTTGCGCTCCCAGCATCCCTACCAGGGACTGCACTTTGATTGACAGGTCGTCTAATGAGCGATTGTCTGTTGCTGGGGGTAGGCGATCAATATGCCTTATCTCTTGGATTACGTAATCCCATATACGTCCATATCTCTGGTCCAGCGCTGCTAGGGCCGCTGTGTATGGTGTCGTAGAGGTGGCATAGGCTAGCGCTATATTGTGCGCTCGCGGTACTTTCAGGTGCTTCAGTAATATTGCATACTTGTGGCGTTCATCAGCGACATCCACCATCATTGTCTCTAAGCACATCCGGAGCTCCGTGTACTGTGCTCGATTCTCATAGGTGAAGTCTGGGAACGACGGCGTGGCAATGTATGATGCCGTGGATGGCTGATACATCGGCGAGCGTTGGGGGAGAGACCTCCTAGGCGAGTCCCCTCTTGCGCCTCTCTGTGGGCTGGTACCGACAGGGTACCATGGCCCGCTGGTCCAGGTGCTATTCCTCGGGGCTGGTCGTGCGTCGTGCTCACCCGTGAATAGAGTCGGGGGTCTGTAGCGCAGCGCCGCGGGGGTATAGCCTGGGCTGTACTGGACCTCCTGGTCCGGTGGAGTACTGTGCTGTCGTCGGGCTTGGTTCTCCTCCTCTCCCTCTTCTTCCTCTATCAGGTCTTCCAGATCCTGTAATAGTTTATTTAGCTTCTCCGCAGTGTATGCCGCTCCTTCCTTGTAGCTGGGTCTCGCTTGGACCGGTCTGGGAAGGGGGTCTGCGGGGGGTATAGGCTTGGTCTGTTGATCAAGTTCAGGGTCGCTTGCTCGGTTAGGAGACGCTGCCCTTGACTGTTGTCTCGACGAGTTCCTTGAACCCCTGGCGGAGGGAGAGGGTGTTGCCTTGCGGATCAGCTGCTCCATTAGCTGCGCTTGTAACTTGTCGCGCTCGACTTCGCGCTTGGTGAGATCTGCTTCTCTTTGGGCACCGGCAGCGGCGCGCTGGGCGTCGGCCCGGTCTCTTGCCATATTCTCTTCCGTCTGAAGGCGTCTCATCTCCAGGCGTGTGCGCTCTTCTTCGCTCCGTTGCTGTGCTTGGAGTCGATCGCGTTCGCCCTGAAGTCGGTCGCGTTCGGTAGAGGCTGTCAGGCTGACGAGGAACGCCTGTTGTAGCATCCTCTCCGCTTCGCTGGGGGAAGGCGGTTGTGGAGGTGAGCCGCTCCTGGGTGAGCCGCTCCTGGGTGTACTCGTTGGGGAGTCCTGGAGCTCTATTTCCTCTGCGCTCTCCTCCTCTTCTTCCGTGCAGAGTTCTCTCTCTGTAGGGTTGTCTTCCTCCCGGGGCTGGTCGGGGACTACTTCTTCGGTATTGGCGGGAGGTAAAGGCATGTCAGCTCCCTCCTGGTCCCCGCCGTGAGCTTGGTCAGTTACATTAGGACCTACTAGGGCCTCTGTGGTCGGGGAAACCTGGTCGTTAAGGTCAGACATAATTTTACTTTCTACTTTTACCGCGTTTACCGTTTGTCGAAGGCTAGGTAGTTGACTGACAGCGTAATCCTCTAAGTACTGAGGTGTCTGTCATCTGCGCCGCGGGCGTTCTACGTTAGGAGGACCGTTTCGTGGAGTGTTCATCATAGGCCATTTTAATATTAATAACACTATATTAATATTACACTAGTTACCCTCCGGCTCGAAGGACCAATTGTAACTGAGGGGTACAATTCCCTGACTGTATTGATAAGTATGGTATTAAACCACTACCTCTTGTACTTTAACTTCTGGCCATCCAGTACATGATATAGATATGATGAACACTTTCCCACCTGATGAAACGAAGTCCACACAAATGTACAAATCGAATATTTAATATAGCAAAAGGTATATACAACATTCACTTGTTTACATTTATGATTTGAAATGCACTTGTATGGCAAATGAGTATTCGTAGGTAAATCAACATTGAATGTCCAATCTCTGGTTACGCAGGGAGTAAGTATACAACCCGGTTCTTTAGGGAACTATAGCGATGGTACTTAAATGATTATAGCTGGATACACTAAGGGGGGGGGGGTCCCGCTGGTTGTAAGACAGTAGGAGGGGTATCCCATCTGGCCGACGATTTCTTGGGAGAATTCAAAGTCTTGAACACGGTGCCCACAGAACATCGGTCCGCAGATGAATACAGCTGGACCCTCTGGTGGACGGTAGCTGCCGGTCCACAACGGAGAGACGTGAGGCGACCTCACTGGTGTAGAGCGCCGTCTCACCTGGACTCCTCTCCGGGGGGTAGTTCCAACACTCAGCAGTGTTGGCCGTTATCCATGGAATAATCAAAGCACCCAAAGCATAATCCAAGCCGTGGAAGGCTCGCCGTCGTCCGGGTAGAGTAATCCAATGTACAGGTCTCCTCGTCCTGGCCCGGAGCTCCTCGGATGCAAGCACCACTAGTGGTCTGCCCAGCCTGGTTAAGACTCCAGATAACGTCAGGAACGATGGGGGTACTGATAACTTTATAACTCTAACCGAACGATGCACCATACATAATAGACTATTATTAGCTTAATAGAAATACGTCCAACTCGACGGTATAGTGCCAAACTATGACAATTCAACTATTAATCCACACGATATCTCAATGCCTATTCTGAGGCCAAGTAGGCCTTACTGCACCACACGTGCGTCGTGGGTGAGGCTTCGCGTCTGTCACTCGGTTGGAGGGTAAAGAACTAATGGACTAAAAGAAAGTTCTACTTTACTCGCGCCATATATATATGCGCTGTGAACAAATAGTACCATTCGTATTTCGCCAGACGTATTCCTACGCGGAACCGGGCTTGCCACGACATGTTGGGCGGCACGATTGAACTTGAACCTAGGGGTATGGCTGCTGGTGCCAGGTTCTCGTCCAATGGTAGAATGAAACTATTATGGGCTGTTTAGTAGACTAAAGGGATATTCAGTGCACATTGTACAAGGAATATACAGGGGATATCAAACGATATACAAATACTATTAAATATATATATATAAATAAATATATATATTCGGTTTAATCTGATCCTTCACAACATCTAGAATAGACGTCTACCAAACTTTCACTTTTCACCCCATTCTAGACTGATTTTAGACGTCTATGTCATGACGTTGAAACAACGTCTAAGCTTAGACGTTCAAAACACGTCTGGAATAGACGTCTACCAAACTTTCACTTTTCACCCCATTCTAGACTGATTTTAGACGTCTATGTCATGACGTTGAAACAACGTCTAAACATAGACGTTCAAAAAACGTCTAAGCTTAGACGTTCAAAACACGTCTGGAATAGACGTCTACCAAACTTTCACTTTTCACCCCATTCTAGACTGATTTTAGACGTCTAAGCGTAGACGTTCAAAACACGTCTAAGCTTAGACGTTCAAAACACGTCTAAGCTTAGACGTCTACCAAACTTTCACTTTTCACCCCACTTTAGACTGATCTTAGACGTCTATGCAATTGTACATATCTAATTTAAATGATTAGAAGCATTATGGTAAACTTTATATTACCAGCTATACGTTAATATAATTAACCAAGTTCACATTGTGAGATGGAGAGTTCAGTGTTCTGATGGCCTGGGGGAAGAAGCTGAGCCGGAGTGTCTCTGTTCTCGTAGTGTGTGTGTGTACGGCGTTTGCCTGACCACAGCAGCTTGAACAGGCTGTTGTTGGGGTGGTGGAGGGTGTTTAATTATTCTGCAGGCTCTGGATTTGCACCTCCTGTTATATAAGACCTGCAGGGGTGGTAGTGCAATACCCATAGTACGCTCTGCTGAGCGCACCATTCTCTGGAGTGCCTTCCTGTCCTGTGCCGTGCTGTTTCCAAACCAGGCAGTGATGTTTCCAGTCAGAATGCTCTCTACAGCCCCGGAATAGAAGGAGTGGAGTATCTTCCCCGATACTCTGAACTTCCTTAACTGTCTCAGGTGATAGAGGCGCTGTTTAGCCTTTTTCACCACAGAATATATGTGTGTTAACCATGTCAGGTCCTCTGTGATGTGGACTCCCAGGTACTTGAAACTGCTCACCCTGCTCACCCTCTTCTTGGACCTAGTAAGGTTTCGTCGATATTCCAATGTACAGTTACCCCCCACCCCCCCCCCCCCCCGCCTATCCCACCCCCCGCCCCACCCAACCACCTCCAATGTACAGTCCGCCTCCCCCACCCCACCTCCTATACAATGTACAGTCTCTTCGTCAAATGTATATACTCTCTTATTTTTTTAAACTCTTTTTGTATCACAAACAGTGTATTTGTAAATCTGGTATGTCATAAATCCCCAATCCCATTCAATCTAGTTAGCTGCAGCTCAAATGTATCCCCTTGCCCCACTTATATCTCATATCACACTCTCCAGTCCAACCACGACCCACCAATGATACATTTACCGGACATCAGAAACACTGCAGCGGTTATTGTGATGCAGACAGCCATGCAACCAAGCTGACGGGCGCACGAGCCACAATAACACATGTGATGTTTCTGATGAAAGCGTTTGATTTCACCGCCTATGACCTGGCTGAAGCCTTCATCGTGCTGATCTTCTGCCTGGGACTCTACTGCAAGATAAAGACTCGTTCTCCAAAACAAGGTGAGCTGCACGGCACGACAGTACACATCAAAATACCTGACAATGCTTTGGAACTTTGTGAATAACACTGTGAATAAAATGTAACATTATTTCACCTTTTGAGATTGTAGCAGGTGTTCAACTGAATGATGATCATGTCAGACAGACAGACAGACAGACAGACAGGCAGGCAGGCAGGCAGGCAGGCAGACAGACAGACAGACAGACAGACAGAACGACAGAACGACAGAACGACAGACAGACAGACAGACAGACAGACAGACAGACAGAACGACAGACAGACAGACAGACAGACAGACAGACAGACAGACAGACAGACAGACAGACAGACAGACAGACAGACAGACAGACAGACAGACAGACAGACAGACAGACAGACAGACAGATAGATAGATAGATAGATAGATAGATAGATAGATAGATAGATAGATAGATAGATAGATAGATAGATAGATAGATAGATAGATAGATAGATAGATAGATAGATAGATAGATAGATCGATCGATCATCTCATGGCTCTACTTTCTACTCTGTTTGTCCATCTTTCAACAGATCCTACAGATACAAGCAATAAGGTGATCTGGAGTACTGAGAACATACAGTAGAGGCTGTTTGTGATGCTGTGGGGTGTTTGCTTGTTCACAATGTTCCTCTTGCAAATATGCTTGACATGTTTTTCTTATTTCCTTCCTTCTGAGATGGAGAATAGAGGCTGTACTTTGTGCTGATGTGCAGAACAGACTAAAGGTGTGAATATTAGGCGTGAAACTCTTGTTGTACATGTTTGTTGCAAAACATGATAGTCTCATTACAACACAAGATATCCATCATTTCAACATCTACACTTGATTCCTTGTAAGAAAGTAAGCTATAACCTTCCATAGAATACTAGGCTCTTATGATATTTTTGCTTTTTTTATATATATTAAAAAATATATGTATATATATATATTTTTTTTTAAGGTTGGAATAATCTGTGCTTTTTAAATATTGATCGATGAATTTCAGGGACCCCTCCCCATTCCAAAGTGGATATATAATGCTTTTTAGAATGAAACCCTTATATGAACATTTTGACATGGTAGCCTGCCCCATTGTGATTCCATTGTGAGATTCATGTGTTTCACTGTACTTGTTACTTACATTATAGAAATTGTGATTTTGTAATACAACTTTTTTCCCTCCATATTTTTGGCCATTGATTCAGACTTATTGTATGCTCCTGAATTACCTTCAGTATTTAAGAATGAGGTCACCCCCTTCTGGCTTAAAGAGTGTATTTCTACTTCCCCAGCTAAACGCTGCTTCTCTTATTCATAGTAGTATTATCATGATGTGTTTTTGTCATACAATATAATGGTGCAATGCCACAGCTCATTGGCCAGTGGCCACAGTTGTCATGTAATGATAATCACCTGTCATTTGTGACCAAGATGATGGGACATCTGAAGTGCCATCTAAAGCACTGCATCCTCACCCTGCTCCACGAGTGCTGCTCTGTAGTGACCATGAGCTCTGATGTGTCTCAAGAAATGCATGTGTTTTGTGTTTCTAAGAGGAATATGCTGAAAGATCAATTCCAATTGCTAGTGACAATAAAGTAACCTTCAACAAACCGCGCTATTGATTCAACTACTGACATGTTTGGGTTCTGTGTAATTTACATTTTGTCATTTAGCTGACACTTTTATCCAAAGCGACTTACAAGTTTTGTTCAACAAGTCAGCAGGAAGGGTACAACTCTATCAGCTGAGTAACAATGTTCATCAGTGTTGAGTGCTACAGTGTAGGTTATATTTCGTATTTGCATCGCGTCCCGCTCTGAGCCTTACGAGATACTCCTATCTCCTGTGATACCTAATGTATCTCCCACGAATAAAAAACACATGCACCCCACCTGTATGGGGCCCCGCCCCTTATGGTGGCACCGCCCATATAACCATGACTCTGGTCATGAAACACCCTTCCTCTATTTTCGTCCCAGCGTATTGGATGCGTGCACCATACGAGCTAGCGGAATGAAAAGATTAAGGAAGATTAATAATGTTGGAAGCTTACCGGAGGTTGCTGGCCCCTGGCATCTTCGACGCATGTTTTCGGCGACACGATGGGCCTGTGTTGATGTTCCTCGTTTGATGACTGCACATCGAGGTTCAGCTGTACAAGGCTGGCTGTCGGGCCAGCTTGTACTCAGGTAGGCCCTGTGTCTTCAGGCATGGGTATTAGTGTTAGTAATGCTGGTTTGTTTTGTTAACACAACCATGTTGTGTGTTGGCGCTGGGGGCAGGATGGTTTGGTGAACGTTCTCTGCAGGGAACGGTTTCCAAGCTGTCTTGGGCGTGCTGCTAAAACATCTAAAACTATGCTACATGCTATCGCTACTGCCGCATGCTATCACTACTGCTAATTGCTATGCTGTTTTAATGTCTCCGCCGTGAGATGTTGTCACTCTCCCGCCTCTTGCCCGGTTCATCAATGAAGGTCAGTCGGTAGCTGTTGTGGGGTTTTTGAGTTCTATTTACCTTTTTCGGGTGAATGGGTTGACAACGGGGTAGGTCGTGGCTAGGTTCCTAGCCAGGTATTTTACCTTGTGTTCCGGCGGGGTTTGTTGAACGGTGTTCCCATCTGGGTTGGCGTCGGGTAGTGGGGCTATGGGTCCAGCCGACATGATAAACATGTTGCGTGTCTGTGCACAGGCAATTGTTGTCTTGGGTCCCACATTGCCTGGCGTTAGGCTGCAGTAGTATAAGGGCAGGGCCGCCTGGGAGAAATGTGAGGCCCTGTGCGTTTTTAGACGCGAGGCCCCCCATCTCCTGGGGCGGCCCTGTGTAGGGGGCTATTGTTTCGTTTTGTCACTCTGCTATGAGAAGGTCTGTCTTGCTACAGCTTTCTCTCCTCTCAAACCATTCATACTGACGGTCAATCGGTATACTGGGGGAGTAGTGCGGGGGGGGGCTTTGTTTACCTTTTTTGGTAAATGGGCTAAACTAGGGCTGGTGTTCTGTTGTGAATATTTTGAATGAAGACGGGTCTGGTCCGTCTCCCCTTAACTTTGTGTGTATGGGTTTGCTCATTCTACAGTTTTTGTGGTTTAGCTCTTTTATTCATTTAACCTTTTCATGGTGCACACCACAGTGGTGGGTGCTGTTTGCAATCACCACTGGTGCTCCATGTTAACGTCAGTCCTTTGTTTTTGATATATTGAAACAATGCCCCGCCCGGCCGACACCTTGGGTGGGTCGGCCTGGCGAGTGGCTGGTGGGCTGTTAAGGCTTGTACCGCCACGGTATGGAATTGGCAACGATTAGAACTGTGTTCGAATTGGTGTTTTTTCTATTAAAAAAAATGGTGTCTGGTGGAGGGGCCTTGAGGGCCAGCCGACGTCGACACATCGCGCGAGGTTGTTGACGTTATTAGCTTTGACCCAGCCGCAAGCTATAACCGCTCAGGGTTCCCCTCTCCGCAGGGGATTTTGGTCTTCTGCTGGAGCGCGGGCGGTATTGTCCTAGGCCCTACACCGCCTCACACCGCGCAGCCAGAAGAAGAGAGAGCACGGCCTCGTCAGCGGCGATGACGGGGCCCTCGACAGGCGGCCATGTTTTTCCCCCGCCAGAGGTATCCTGGGCGTTGATTCGACAGGTGTCCACAAGGCCGACAGCCTTGGCGGCCGAGGGATCGGCCATGTAGGATGGGTTCGGCTTGAACAAACAAGCCGTCACCGTCCTGCCGCGAGCAGCCCGCTCTCCGATCACTCCCTTCCCCAACACCAGCGGAAGAAGTGGGCTCTGATTGTTTCCTTTGGCTGCGGGCCGCATGCCTTCGTTGATGCGCGGGCGGCCCCCCCTTTTCGCTTCTCATGGGGACAGGGGCTGACACCCAGTTGATGGCTGAGCCTGGGTCTGTCCGTGAGAATGTTGTGCTGTCAAGCGGCTCCCACACCTTGAACTGTGTTGGTTGAGCCTGGTGTTACGTCTGTCAACTTAAGTGTTGTCAGCAGGGGGGCTCGAAACCTTTTGAGGCACACAGTGCGGGCTTCCCCGGCCTCGCCTTCGCCAGGCCAGGTATCATGTTGGTGCCTCCCACTCCTGAAATATTGGCAAGTGGTCGCAGCTCACATGGTTTGGGGTGGTAGTAATATCACTGCAGGGCTACGGTGTGTAGGAACCCATGGGGGCCTTACACCTTGCATGTCCGGCTGCAGAACAACTCCTTCAGCATGTTCTGGAGGGGTGTTCAGTGGGGGGGCTTTTTTGATCGGAAGCCCCCCGTATCAGACAGGCCCTTTCTGTCGGGGTTCCCCCTTGGGTGCGATTGCCTCGTGGGTGGTGTCAGGGTCAGGTGTTCCGACACGGAACGCGCTCCTCGCACGGTTCCAGGGTTGTCTTCGCACAGCGGGGGGGACCGGGCCAACTATCTACAGTTCCTGGCGGACCTGCGCCACGTGACGGCGGGTGCGTTGGGAGTGTCGTCACATATGACTACGGCAGTACCATATGTCGAGGTAGATGGAGAGAATGGTGAGGCGGGGACTTGTGTTTACACAACCCCACCCGTTTTCAGGTTTGGTACAGACCCTGTTGTCGGGGTCTCCAGCAGGGACAGCTCTGGTCGACGAGATCCAATCTCTGTGGACGAAGCAAGCCATCGTCGTGGCGTTCTCCTCCCGGTGTTCTCTGCCCGAGAAGTCGGGAGGGAGGGGTGTAAGACCCAGGCTGGACCTGTCCCATGGGAAGGTTCAGCATTTTTTGGATCGTCTCCTACCTGTTGAACACTGTCAGGTGGGGGTCTGGTTCTCCTCCATAGACCTGTAGGATGCGTATGCGCATCCCCGATCTTCCATCCTAGGGCTTACCTACGCTTCCTTTGCAGGGTTAGCGTATGAGTACCAGAGGCTGCCGTTCGGTTTTCTCTGGCTCCCCGCATCTTCACCAAGTGCGTGGAGGCCGCACTGGGGCCTCTGCGTCATCCGGGGTTACGGAGTGTTCTGCCCTGATGACGTTCTGGTCCTTCGCGGTCAAGGTGGATCGTCAGGTCTCGTACCAGGCAGGACTCTACCAGCCTGGGGTTGCTGTAGACTGGATGTAGAGTATTCCTCTTCCCAGTCAACGGTTGGAGGGCTATGGGCATCCATCTCAGAGCGTGTTGTCAACACGCTCGGGAGGTTCCGTCCTAGGACGGTTACGGCGCTGTCTCACGTCGCGTTTTCACCGACGCCTCCCTCGCTGGTGATGCGTCGGGCCAACGCAGTAGGGGGCAGCTGGCAAACCATGCTGCCCGGTCTGCGCTACGTTCAATGTGTTGGTGTTGAAAGCGGTCCTTCTGGTCCACAAATGGTGTTGATCAGGACGGACGATACGACGTCAGTGTCGTGTATCGACAGACAGGGAGGAGTACGCTCCCCCTGTCTGCACCAGGCGGCGGGCGGCTGGCTATGGGCGTCCTCCATCTGCGCGGCCTAAGGGCTCCCCACATCCCCGGCAGGGAGAATGTGGGTGCAGGTGTACTGTCGCGGGGCGGCCCTCATCCTGACGGGTGAGGATTGCGTCTGGACATGGCCAGGCAGGTCTGGGACCGATGCCGTGCCGCCAGGGATTCTTCCCCATACATCTGTTAGGTCAGTTGTTGGGACGGGTACGTTGAGGGGCGCAGGTTCTTGATCCTGATGGTGTTACCATCTGGAATGCGCATGCTCCCTCCACTGTCGCGCTTACGCGGGCAGATGACGTATGTTCCAAGTGTGGTGTAAGGCGGGGGGCCGGGACTCAGTCTCCTGCCCCCTGGATGCTGTCCTTAGTTACCTCCAGTCTCTCCTTGATAGACTGTCGGCTTCGACGGTGAGGGTATATGCAGCAGCTATATCCTCCTATCATGAGGGGTTTGAGGGGATGTCTTGTTCAGCCACCCTCTTGTGAAGCGTTTCCTGCTTGGCGCTCGACGCGTTAAGCCGGTGCAACGCTCCTTGGCTCCGACTTGGGATCTTCAATTGGTCCTCGGTCGGTTGTCCTTGGCCCCGTTTGAGCCGCTCGAGCAGGCGCCGTTGGGACAGCTGTCCTTCAGGACCGCGTTCCTTCTGGCTGTCACTTCCGCTAAACGCGTAGGTGAGCTCTGTGCTCTCTCGGTACGTCCAGAGTGCCTATCTTTTCGGACCGTTTGCGGTGTCACTCTGCGACCTAATCCTGCTTTCGTGCCTAAGAATATCCGGAGTTCCTTCCGCTCCCGGGATATTGTGGTTCAGGCGTTTCGTCCTCCTCCTCACACTAGTGAGTTAGATGCGGGCCTTCACCTGTCATGTCCAGTCCGTGCTTGGGGATTTACCTCAGCCGTACTCAGGATTTCAGGGTTACCGACCAGCTTTTTGTCTGTTACGGTGGGGCTCGTGCTGGTAAGGCACTGTCGGAGCAGCGCCTGTCCCATTGGTTGTGCGAGGGTGTTACCCTCTGCTACACGTTGGCTGGGCAGGATCCCCCTGGGGGCGTCAGGGCGCACTCCACTCGTGGGGTGGCTGCCTCTGCCGCTCTCCTGGGTGGGGCCTCGGTGGAGGCCATCTGTGCTGCAGCTTCATGGTCCTCCCCGGGCTCCTTTGTAAGGTTTTCCTCATGGACATGACCGGGGGTTCTGTCTCCCAGGCGGTTCTGGGGTCTGTGGCCTTTCCTGCTTCCCGTCCTTTGGTCGGGTAGCAGGAGTATATGGGTATGGGCCGCAGTGTGTTGAGTCACACGTGGTTCCGCCTGTACGGTGTGTTCAAGGGGTTCTAGTTCCCTCTTGTTCGCATTCAGGTGGAGTTGACTGCGCCCCCCCTTCGTTAGGAAGGATGGGGTGACAGGGCTCCCCGCACCCCTTGATGTGGGCTTACGGGTCCTCAGGGGGTACATCTGTCGGGTCTCGCGCCCGCTCTTCCCCATTATCTCGTAAGGCTCAGAGCGGGACGCGATGCAAATACGAAATATAACGATAGGTTATGTAGATAACCTAGTTATATTAGTATTGGCTAAGCGTCCCGCTCTGCGCGCCCTGAGTTCCCTCTTGAGCAGGGGTGGGCAATTATTTTTCCCGGGGGGCCGAATGAGCAACTGAAAATATGTTGGGGGGCCGGGCCAAAATTCCAAACTCAATTATGCATAATATACATTTTATTTCTATATAAAAAGCAGTAAATGGCATTGTTTTGACCCCTGGTAAGAGTGTATGTTATTATTTGGCAATTAAAAGGTGAGGTTAGCTTTCAAAAATATCATTTATTCAAATAGAATTTATTTCCAAAATGATAAACAAAATGTGAAACATTAATAACAAAGGGCATTTTGAGTTTCATATACTATTGAAACAAGGATTTTCTTAGCTTTCTAAAGACATCACATCATCTTATAGCAAAAATAAACAAGACATGTCACTGAACTGTGTAAAGAAAAGTGTCCCAGTTTTGTAGCCTTTTTTACTTTACATGCCTATATTAAACATTTAAGAAAAAAAAATATCAAGTGTCCCATTTCACTTGTTATATTTCCACATTTTAGTGTTCTTCGGTTCTTTTTTGTTTCATTCAGTGTGAGAAATCTAGTCTCTGTTGAGCTTTAACAAGTCCATCAAAGTCAGGTTGCATGTCTGAGGTGGAGATGCGAAGCACAGCTGCCAGATGTTCATCAGTGAGAGAGGATCTGTACCTGGACTTGGTAAACGAGAATGAGAATGTCTGTTCACATATGTAGGTGGATCCAAAGAGAACCAACATCTTCTGAGCATGTCTCCTAAGCGTATGTTGTGCGTGTGAACGTTGACATGAAAAGAAAAAAGTAAAAAAAAATTAAAATATTAAAAAAAAATTATTATCATGTAATCTTTCGCGGGCCGGTCAGAATCATCCCGCGGGCCGGATGCGGCCCGCGGGCCGTACAATGCCCAGGTCTGCTCTTGAGGGATCTTTTCCTGGGACGGGTTTTGGCGAGGAAGGGTGTTTCATGACCAGAGTCATGGTTATATGGGCGGTGCCACCATAAGGGGCGGGGCCCCATACAGGTGGGGTGCATGTGTTTTTTATTCGTGGGAGATACATTAGGTATCACAGGAGATAGGAGTATCTCGTAAGGCTCAGAGCGGGACGCTTAGCCAATACTAATATAACTAGGTTATCTACATAACCTATCGTTAGTATTAGGACAAGTGCATGACAGTAAGGTTAGTTAGGGTTATATATATATATATATATATATATATATATATATAAAATTATTATTTATTTATTCAGATATTGATTGAGGAGGTGTCTTTAGTCGACGGTGGAAGATTGGACGTGTTTCGGCTGACCTAACTGTGGTGGGAAGTTCGTTCCACCATTGTGGGGCAAGGACTGAGCAAAGGCAGGTTCTCCTTGATGACCCTCCCGGAGCTCGGATAGGAGTAGGTCTGAGGCGGCCAGAAGATGCAGAGCGTAGGGATCTTGAGGGTGTGTAGTTAGAGACCATTGACCGGAGGTTTGATTGATTGATTGATTTGATTGAAAAGTTTATTAACAGATTGCAGAATGGGTACAGTACAGTACAGCTCAATACATACAATTGTTAAGAGGATGCAGACCTGAGAAAGACTTTCGTCTTGTTTCCATCAGGGTCCCCCATTTTCAATTCATCATATGACACACATGACATACAGATAGACAGTACTGCTACATCTATACATTTATGACATACCAGATTTTCAAATAGGAGGTAGGCGGGAGCCGTTCCCTTCGCCGCACGATATGCCAGGTCGAGGGCCTTGAAGCGGATTCGTGTGGCAATGGGGAGCCAGTGCATGAGGTCCCTGAGAATCAATCACCTGCGCTGTGATTGATTGAATGAAAATTGTATTAACAGATTGCAGAATGGTACTACAAGAATTAAGAATTTCCCCAAATGTTGGCGTGTTAGATAGAAACTCCATTTGCTGTTGAAGTGATGGCCTAAAGGTTAGAGAAGAGAGGGCTTGTAACCACTGGTCACTTGTCCCATCCCCCAGACCAGTTGGAAAATCTGGGTGGGAAAGTGAACGAATGTCTCAATACCAACCACTGATGTGCCCTCAAGCAAGGCACTTACATTTTTACATTTACATTTAGTAATTTAGCTGATGGTTTTATCCAAAGCGAGTTACAAGTTCTGTAACAAGTCCGCAGGAAGGGTACAACTCTGGCAGCTAAGGGTCAGTAAGATTGTTTGTCCAACAGTACGAAGGTTAGTAGTTTTTTTTACCCCACTTAACCTCCTCAACTGCTCCAGTGGAGCTGCTCAGTGGCCAACAGTGACTGTGGTTGTAGTGGGCAGCTCCCATGTGTGAATGTGTGTGTACTGTGAGTATGTGCAAAGCAGGGTGTTGCTGAAAAAGACATTGGCTCAGTGATCAAACCCAGAATATATAAATAAATATGTAAATATATAAATATAAATATAGATGTATATATAAGTCCAGTGAACAGCAGACACTACTCACATTCTTTCTGTTACAATATTTTAAAAGCACAACTTCTCCACGACTTAGCAAAAAAAAATCACTATGAATTGAAAATGGGGGACCCTGATGTAAACAAGACAAACGTCTTTCTCTGGGCTGCATCCCCAGCCGTACTGTAGTGTACCCATTCTGCAATCTGTTAAATAAAGTTTTCATTAATTCATTCATTCAAATACTCGATGCTCTGGTGGTTCACACTCCGGAGCAGCAGGGGGCGGTAATGCACCTTTAAGTTCAATGCCAACCGCCCTTAAAAAAAACAAGAAGGATTTTCCGGTCTCTGTTTCTCCCATTGGTTACTGACCATTTCCGTGTTAAAGTTTGAATGTGCAAGGTACTAACAGGCTACTTGTCGTCGCTATTCACACAGTATTGTGTCCATTTCTCACATGTAAAGGATTATTACTGTTCATTTCTCAAGTAACATATTGGTTGTATTGCGGTCCATACTTGTAAGCCAACCTTAATCCAGATCTCCACTCAGTTAATTTCGCTAATGCTAAACTAGATAGCTGAATGAATGAATGAATTTGTAAAGGACAACAATAGGACATGTCCACGCATGTTGATGTCTGGCTGCTTGTGGCTTGACACGCAATTTGTCCTCACATTTCAGAGGGAGCAGAGCCCAGAGAGCACTATGGACGATGACACTCACAATTTGTTTAGAAGAGTTGCCGACAGAATGGGTTGGACAAAGAAGGGTGGATTGGACACAGCCGAGGAAAAGGTGTGTATTGAATTGAAAATGGGGGACCCTGATGTAAACAAGACGAAAGTCTTTCTCTGGTCTGCATCCCCTTAACAATTGTGTGTATTGAGCTGTACCGTATTGTACCCATTCTGCAATCTGTTAATAAAGTTTTCAATCAATCAATCAATGGCCAACCTCTAGGTTAAACCCTACTGATCAATTATGGGTAGTTTACATCATTGGTATCTAATTTCATTATTTATTTTTTTCCATTTGACACCGGAAATGCCACTCTGAAAGAGTTAAAAAGATCCACGCACGAATAACATGCACGCGCGAATCAAAAAAGCTTATCAAACGCCGACGTCACAACAGGTGTGGCTTGCATATTAATGAGCCGAATCTAATGTTGCTTTTCCACTAAAATAAAGTACTCAGTTTGTCTCCGTGTGGGGAGGCGGGGCTGCTGGTGACCACCGTAACACATGCGGGATGCGTGAATATCTGAAATCAGGGAGGAGATTGTGGGGGGGGGGGGGGATTCAAATGAATGAATGTGGACGAGAGCCGTGATGTAAGTGGTTGCCGATACGGCTGTGGGGGTGCTAGAGACATGATCGAATAGACGTTTATGCGCCTCGCTCTCCTGAACACGGCGTGACCCATAACTAATCGATCAGAACTAAATCGGCAGAGAAAAAGCCCATTTTAAAGCACCTATTCCGCATGGACATGCGCAGAGTGCCCATGGAGTCTGGACGACGCGAGATGACGCTCGAATGAATGTGGACTGTTCCATCAGAGGGGGGAGCTTCGATGGTCATGTAAGTGGCTACAGACCGCTGCACTTAAATATAAACATTAGTCTACCTGTAGACTCAATGAGGTAATTGTAGATGTCGCCATAAGACGCGTCTGGCCATTTAGTGGGATCATTTTTTCATTATCCTGTTCGGCTGAAAGGACATTGGCCACCGAAGCTCCGCCCTCTGATGGAACAGTCCACATTCATTCGTGCGTCATCTCGCGTCGTCCAGACTCCATGGGCACTCTGCGCATGTCCATGCGGAATAGGTGCTTTAAAATGGGCTTTTTCTCTGCCGATTTAGTTCTGATCGATTAGTTATGGGTCACGCCGTGTTCAGGAGAGCGAGGCGCATAAACGTCTATTCGATCATGTCTCTAGCACCCCCACAGCCGTATCGGCAACCACTTTGTTGGCGCAGCAGCCATTTTCAGCAAAGGTCTAGACAGCCTTGGGCTACTACGGAGGAATAAAAGACGCCACACACTTCATTGCAGTTTCACACACCACTGACCGAATCTCCCAAGTGAGCCGGCAATGATCCCTTTATTGGAACCAGCTGCGTAATTGTCAAGCTGACAAGTATGACGTCAGCATAAGAGCATTAAAGAGATGCATCGTTCACGACTGTTCAACACCCCCACTTGATCTTATTCTGATAAAACCTTTGACATACATTTACATTTTCTTTTCTTTCATTTTTAACCTTCAACACCAAAAATAAAATACACAAACTTTTCAAGCATGACTTTTGTTGCAGGTTTGGTTAACATATCAGCTACCATTTCTGTTGTTGGACAGTATTCAATAATAATGTTTCCATCATTTACTGCAGATCGAACAAAATGATATTTAATGTCAACATGTTTACACCTTTGGCGACACACAGGATTCTTTGAAAGTGCAATTGCCCCTTGGTTATCCTCAAAGATTGTCACTGGTGCATAATCATTTTCACTATCCATTCCTTTTAATAACTGCACAAGATAAAAACTTTCCTGTGTAGCAGCTGCCAAAGCCATATATTCTGCTTCACATGTGGATAAAGCAACTGTAGGCTGTTTCTTAGATTTCCAGGAAATAACAGGTCCTGTCTGACATAGACTAAAACAGTACCCAGTTGTGCTCCGTCTGTCATTTTGATCTGCTGCCCAATCAGCATCACAATATGCAACAAGTTTTAGTTTTGAATCACTTCTCTTGTAACACAACTCCTGGTCTACAGTTCCCTTCAAGTATCTCAACACATGTTTTGCTGTTACCATATGCTGTTCTTTTGGTTCGGATAAGTGTTGAGACAACTTACTAACACCTTGTAACACCTATTTCGAATGACAGCAGCAGTCATAACTGCATATGTCCACAACTCTTTTGGTAGGTCACTCTCAATTAGCATGCATCTCGCCATTTCAAACAATGTTCTCCAATTTCTCTCAGCTGTCCCATTTTGATGGGGTGAATAAGGAGCTGAGGTCTCATGTCTGATGGCATTTCTACTTAGCAATGACTGAAATTGACCAGAAGTATACTCTGTACCATTATCAGATCTCATGCATTTGAGTTTTCCATAAGGTGAAACGTCAGCAATGTACTTCTCAGTAGCCTTGACTGTGTCACTCTTTGATTTAAAAAAATAAACAAAAACTGCTCCTGAATAGTCATCAGTAAATGCTAATGTGTATCTGAACCCATCTTTAGCTGTAGGATCTATAGGTCCAGACAAATCTGTGTGTACAAGCTGCAGTGGAGCCTTTGCTCTTTCATCTGGCTCTCTGCTCCTGCTCTGAGCAAATTTACCCTTTGTGCACACTTCACATGTCAAATTAGATGTATCAGTTTTGCCTTTAATTGTCATACCCTCTGTGACTTTTTGCAATTTTAACACATCTTCGTAGTTACAGTGACCTAGAATTTCGTGCCATGTTTTGATATCATAACACCCATGACATTCATCAACATTTTCATCATTAACTGTGTTTAGATAAAACAATCTATCATACACCTTAATATCAAATGTCGTACCGTTCTCATGAATGAGCTTGTTCTGTCCTTCCTTGAATACAACCGTGGCTCCGTTGGTCGTCGCTGCCTTGACCGAGAAAATGTCTTGGGGAAAGGATGGGACGTACAGCGCCCCCGTCAGCATCGTCTCCACCTCTCGACCCGTATTGTCTTTCAGCCAAACTTTGGCTGCACCTCTCTTCAGCGCTATGCCAGAGGCCCTCACTCCATCAGCCAACTCCAGGACATGTTTTCGTGGCTCGAAACTCTCGTCAAAGTCTTTGAACTTGCTCACGTCAGTCACTATGTGCGATGTAGCACCGGTGTCGACCATAAGCCCTCTTTGCTTCAGGCCATTGCCTGGGTCGCCGTCCACCTGTCGTTCGCGGGCCTTGAAGGCGAATGTGTGGTGGTGGTCGTGGTCCTCTTCATCCGCGGCCTGTTTTACGTTGTCTCGTCGTCCTCTCCGCCTGCAGTTTGCATCTCTGTGCGTGGAACTTCTGCAAAAACGGCACCACTGTCTCTGTTGTTCCCCGTGACCAGCAGCCTTGCACTCGCGGGCCATATGGCCCTTTTGGCCGCAAGCATAACAGGTCAGCAGCTTCACATCAAAGTCTTTGCCTCTTACTTTCATCACGCTGTCATCAACTGAGCTCCCACTGAACTTCTCAGTGCTCTCGTAGCTCCTCAGCTTGGTTTTGAACTCGGCGAAGGTGATCTTCTCATCACTTTGTGTAATGTGGATAGAAAACGGTTTAAACGACGCTGGCAGCCCCTTCAGAATCATCGCTATCAATAAACCGTCACTTAAAATCTCTTCTGCATTCCTCAGTGCTGTGATAGCAGTTTCAGCTCGTATAATATAGTCTGTAATGCTTTCATTAGCATATTTCTGGAGAGACGTAAGCTCTGTGTACAAGCTGATCACACGTGGTTTTCCTGTACTTGCGTAGTGATCCCTCAGAATCTTCAACGCCTTTCTCCCATCGTCCGCTGCATCTCTCATGACCATGCAGAGACAAACTTGTGTCGTCCAACAATTGAATAAGTTCGGCGTAGACTTCTTCATTTTTGTCAGCATCTTCTGCGGCTCTTGTTGCGGCTGCGTCTGCGTCTTCTTCGTCCTCGTCACTGTTAGGCTTTTTCAATATGGTGCTTTTCAGCCCATGTAGACGCAGGTGGCCAAGAAACTTTGTTTCCCACAACTCGTAGTTTTTCTCCTCTCCGTCAAAGCACAAACGATTCCATCGGCTTCCAAGATCCTTTCTGGGCCCATAACCTGTTGGCGCAGCAGCCATTTTCAGCAAAGGTCTAGACAGCCTTGGGCTACTACGGAGGAATAAAAGACGCCACACACTTCATTGCAGTTTCACACACCACTGACCGAATCTCCCAAGTGAGCCGGCAATGATCCCTTTATTGGAACCAGCTGCGTAATTGTCAAGCTGACAAGTATGACGTCAGCATAAGAGCATTAAAGAGATGCATCGTTCACGACTGTTCACGGCTCTCGTCCACATTCATTCATTTGACCCCCGCAATCTCCTCCCTGATTTCAATGTAACACGGAAGTGTAGTGGTCTATGAGAGCTCCAGAAATGTCACGTGAAAAACTGCAGACCACTGATTGGTCAGAAGAGAGACGCGTCACTGTTTGGGGAGTCTGAACGAAAACAGAATGCCGCCATCTTTAATGTCTCGCGTAGGATGTCTTATGTATGTTTGCAGCAAGAAACAAGTGCAATTAAAAAGGATACAGTCACTGTGTATTCTGCCTCATTTATTGATGAAACAAAACCGACATCAACACAATTTGCTACCGAGCGGAGAGTTTAGTCTGACAAAAAGATCGCTGATTAGTTACGCTTGTTGTTGGGGGTTAGGGACGTAACGTTAGTTAGCCTAATGCTAACGTTAGCAGATAGACACGAGAGGCTAGGTAACGTTAAAGCTTGTAGAATAGACACAATGAGGTAGCGTTAGCATAATAGACACAACGAGAGTCTGGTTAATGTTGTTATTTGTGTGCCCCCGTCCCCGCGGAGGAGCTTGTGGACTCGACAACAGCGGAGCCCGCAGCGCTAGTTAGCTCATAGCTATCGTGTAACACTAGCCTTTGCGGGCTCGGGCGCCCTGCGGCTGCCGCCGCCGTCGCGTCCATGGGCCCCCCGGCAGGGCACCCGTGGGGACGGGTCGGGGTGTACAGAGAGGAGATAACCATTTTGGGTCGGCCGTTCATGCCGGCCAGCGAGCCGGATGTCGGGATATGTTGTTAGCACAATAGCTACCAAGCTAAGCTATGTTATCTACTAACGTTATAAACACAATATGTGTACAACGACACAATGATTTACATTATTACAAATATGGTAACGTGGTTGTGGCTTTTACAAATAGTGGTTAGCTTTAGAGATGGATGGATGGCTATTATGGAGCAATAGTGAGGTGAAACAGATACATTTCCATTCGGCTAGTAGTAGCAAGCATATATCTATGGTAGCAAGGCTCTCTGCCTGCCACTAGCTGTGTGACTCTCAGCGCCCCCTGGTGAGCCCCCTGTTGTCCTGCACCTGTTGTGACGAGATTACACGCGCACGTTATGAATCATTGATTAAAATATGCACGTGCGTGGTGATTGTGTTGGGCAGACAAAATGTTTGATAAAAACGCTAAAACTGGGTCAATTTCAATACTTTTTTTCCCCCTTCTTCATGAAAGCCACTGTTGGCCTAGTCCACATTGTTTATTGAACAAAAATACAATGTGGAGGTTGACCTTTAAAGACTCAATCAGTGAACAAATTATGCAATTATGCCACATCAATGTGGAACGCCCTACCCAAAGCTGTAAAGGAATGTGAATCCCTACCCACATTCAAAACCGCTCTTAAAGAGCACCTAGGGGAGGCTGCAATTCGAAACTGGCCACCGTAAATGTCCAAACCCCCCCTAATAGACAGTCTCCACTCTCCTCCCCACCGCATGTATATATTCTCTCTCCACCGTATGTATATCTCTCTCCCACCCACCCACCCCCTCCTAATGTAGTCTCCTCCCCATCATATGTATATACTCTGTCAGGATCTATGGGTAACAGTACTGTATATTTGCATATTGTATATGTCACAAACAGGGGAGGAAATTAGGCCACTTTACTGGCCAAATGCTAGTATTTTTTACGTTTGGCTGGTAAAAAAAATCGGATACCCGCCAGTTGGCTGGTAAGCCAAAAAGTTAGTTTCCTCCCCTGCTGGCGAGTATACAAAAAAATAAAACATTCTGCAATCACTGCACTGGCAAACGGTGCGTGTCTTCCGAGTGTTCGCTTTAGTTGACAGTGCCACGAGAGCACTGCACAAGACCACCCGCGGACATATAATGTTTAATAAACGTTTGCGCAGTACTGGCCAACCCGCGGACATATAATAATAAAAGTCCCGCGGTACTAGGCTAGCCATCAGGAGCACTCGCAAACGGATAACGTTAAACACAGCAGAAGATGGAAAACAGACAGACTGACCAACGGGGAACTGCATCCAACCCTAGTACAACCCTCGAGTATAAGTTACTAAGGACACATTTAAATCACAGAGGTGTAATGTTAGTCTACTGGAACTGTATACAGTGGTTAGCTTCTAGTTAGCGTTTTAGCTATAGCTGCTTGCTAGCTAACGTTAGCCCTGTGTGCTCAAAGCAGCCAGCTAGGTGTATCTGTTATGACTATAATGTTTCCAAAAAAGCACCGGACTACGACGTAAGGTTAGACATTTTATTTCATGCTCAAAAGCCCCTGGCTTGCACATCGCAGTCACGAAAGGGGCTAGCTCAACCAGTGCACTGTGCACAACAGCACACCAACCCAACTGACGTTACCACAACACTTGACGGTACTTCACAGCACTGTTGTAAGACCACCGTGCTGTCTTAAAGGCACAGTGTGCCTACCCAGATGCATACACAACATTGACACGGCTTGACATACAAAGAAGTAATTATCACAATTAGCGATTTTTTTTGTCTGGTAAAAAATCTGTTTGGCTGGTAAAAAAAATCAGATACTCGCCAGTTGGCTGGTAAGCCAAAAAGTTAGTTTCCTCCCCTGGTCACAAATGTAACAGTACTATATACCTGTATGTCATGTATGTCCCTATGCCATAAATGTCATGATGTCATATATGTTGTGTATGTCATAAATGTCACTATGAATTGAAAATGGGGGACCCTGATGTAAACAAGACAAAAGTCTTTCTCTGGTCTGCATCCCCTTAACAATTGTGTGTATTGAGCCATACTGTATTGTACCCATTCTGCAATCTGTTAAATAAAGTTTTCATTCATTCATTCGCTGGTCTCATGTCAAACGCTAGCTGGGACCAGAAACCCCACCACCAGGAATAAGAATGGAGACATGTTTTTATTTCCTAGTTTACAACAGGTTGTAATTGTATTCTCTGTATTTTGTGGCTGACTAAAAAGTGTGTTCATTGTCAACACTGGAGTAAAACGGTACATTAATTCTGATTTGCAATTGGTCAAGAACATTGCAAATAACCATATTTTCCACCTACAGATGAAACTGGGGGAGCATTATGCCTACGTCAGCCCCTTGACTTGTTTACTACCACAACACTTGATTCAGCTTTTTAAATACTTTGGTTACAATATAACTTTCCCAAAATAGGCAGAGCCCACAACAATGGCTATACTAGGGGTGGCTAAGTGGCGCAGTGGGCAAGGCGCTCGCCAGTCGCGACTAACGCAGGAGATTCTGGGTTCGAGCCCAGCTCTCGGCGTTGCTACCAGCTTGGCTGGTCGTTCATACTAACACAATTGGCAGTGTTAGGGGTGGGAAAGCTGGTGGGTGGGGATTGGACGTTGTGGACAGCGACTCCTACAGGTCGGTTGGTGCGCCTGTACAGCAGAATCGGGAAGTAACGGGGGCAGTGTGAGCCTCCCACGCGTTAAATAAACTTAAACTTAAACTTAAACTCCTCGCCACTGAGAGATCGCGCTGTACAGGTGAAAAGATGTGACGGCTAGGGATGGGTACCGTTCACGTTACTCCTCGCCACTGAGAGATCGCGCTGTACAGGTGAAAAGATGTGACGGCTAGGGATGGGTACCGTTCACATTTGAACCGATACGCTACCGGTACCTGTGAATAGATACCGGTACAAAAACTGTACCCTTTTTCGGTATTTATATGAATGTTTATTTTTATAACCTTACATTGAAACAGCATTAGGAATATTGATTGGATTTAGATAAAGTCATTGAACTGTATTATTTGTCTTAATAGAACATTCGCGATGTCACCGTATGATGTGATAGTGGGGCGGCTTTTGCTCAGGGGTAGAGCGGGTCGTCTAATGATCGAAGGATTGGTTGTTTGAATCCCGCTCAAGCCCATGTCCATCCCATTGCCGTTGTGTCCTTGGGCAAGGCACTTTAACCTACTTGCCTCGTATGAATGTGTATGCATGTGAATGAATGTTGGTGGTGGTCGGAGGGGCCGTAGGCGATGATTATTCATTACCACCGGTATGACTGTGTATGAACGAATAATGGACTCTGTAAGCGCTCTGGGGTCACTGGGGTGTCATGAAGAGCGCTATATAAATCCAATCCATTATTATTATTATAACATTCTAGAGCATTCGGGATGTCACAGTATGATTGATGTCATAATCAAACATTCTAGAACATTTGTGTATCTATCTATATATATTCAACAATTCTCTCTATAGGTGCCAGGAGTTTGGCCATATAGCTACCACGTGTAGGAAGGGGCTGAGGTGCGCTAGGTGTGGCGGGGAACATGAATATGGGGATTGTGGAGAGGGAGTGAAGCCGAAGTGCTGTAGTTGTGGTGGGGAGCATAGTGTAGCGTTTAGGGGGTGCGAGGTGATGATGAAGGAGGTCGCGGATCGGAGAGAGAGAAGGGAGGGTAAGTTGACGTATGCTGGGGCGGTTAGCAGGGCAGGACAGGGTAGCCAAGAAAGGGTGAAGGGGGTTGAAGGAGGGCATTTGGCAGTGAGGGTAGAGCAGGTGGAAAGAGAGAGGGGAAGGGAGGAGAAATTAGGTATTGTGGCCTTCGTGGCAGGGGTAGTTACTGGTATGGCAGAGGTTAAGGGTAAAACAGAGATGGTGAAGATGATTGTTAGGATAGCGGTTCAACATCTGGGATTGGAAGGTCTGAACTGGGAGCAGGTGGTTAGGGAATTGGCTGAGGGGGCTGCGAGGGACAAGGCTGCGAGGGACAAAGCAGCCCAGGATAAGATAGCAGGGGGCAAGGTGGGTCCCGCGGAGGGGGGCTCAGACAGGAAGTAGCAGCAGTAGCTGCACTCCAATGGTCAATGTAGTTGATGACGGGGTCCAGTAGAAGAAGAAAAAGAAGGTGAAGAAGGAGAAGAAGGAGAAGAAGAAGAGCCCAAAAAAAGAATTGCGGAGGGCAGTAATACGCCACGATGCGTCTACTCTGCCGGAAATTCAAATAAGAAGAAGAAGAAGAAGAGCTCATTGTGCATCTTGAAACAGTGCTGAGCAGTACTGAACAGATAGACTAAACAACATAGATTGAAGCCTGCATTTCTCAACCAAGGTACTAGGGGTGCACCGATATGAAAATTGGCCACCGATACCGATACCGATTGTTCAACTAACACAATCGGCCGATACCGATACCGATACCGATAATTGTGGCAAAAAATAAGTATTTTTAATTTTTTTTAATTTTTTTTTTACTTTTTTTTTTTTACTTTTTTTTTATTTTTTTAATGAAACTACTGTATATTTGTATGTGTGTTTGTATTTGTAGGCCTCTTTACTTACTTAAAAAAGGAAACATCAAGAAATATGTTTATGGTATCACTGATCCCTCTCCCAGTATCGTCTGGCGGCCTGCAGAGGGATACTATTTTCTCAACCAGAGCTTTCAACCAATGCAATGGAACCATTCTGGCGGCCTGCAGCGGGATACTATTCTCTCAACCAGAGCTTTCAACCAATGCAATGGAACCATTTTGATTGACAGTCGATTCGGCCAATTACGCCACAACGCTAGCACCCACCTCCTGCTTACCACCAAGCGTTTATTCATTTTTCTACTTCGGGGCATGCCGCCATTGATCTGCTTGCAAGAATGCGAGTCAAACTTAGAACCACAACAAGCTAATACGTTAGCTGCCCGGCAGTGCCCGCCGATCAGCGCGCTCCACAGGATGGCCAAACGAGACACAATGATTTTACTGCAACACATTTTATAATAAAACAAAGCCTTTCTATACATTTGTCTGGTTGAAAACTTTATTAACAGATTGCAGAATGTGTAGTTGGGTACGGAATGAGCAACGGAATGTAACCGAGCTATGCACGGCTTGCTTGCTATCTTCGGGTAAATACTATGCTGATGTAATTGAACGTGTAACTAACTATAATAACGTTAATGCCACAAAACGAATGTTTGTGTCATTTTAACAGCAGATACTTTCTTAAATGCCATCCTCCCGACAGAGCGGTGTTGATGGGGAGCTCTGATGGATTCGCTTGGTTGTGTTATTAACATTGAACAGCTAACCGAAAGCTAGGGTTAACTAATGTTAAAGGTTTAGCCATAACGTTACGTTGGCTAAAGTTGGGGCTATTCTTAATCCAGTAATAATGGCTGCAGACCTGCAAGCAAAGTACAGCAAGTTGGCAAAGGAGTATTCCAACGTAAATCACATTTTCACCAGTAACGTTAGTCTTCTGCCTCCCGGCTATGAACGGACTCGGAGTAATGCCTTGCTGCTATGGGTAATAATAATATGCTGATGTTATTGTCCGTGTAACACTAACTATATAACGTTAATGCCACAAAACGAATGCCTTGTTAATCATAAATAGTAACTTTGATGCAGTAGCTTGTGTGTGTGTGGGGGGGACGGCGGGCGTTGTGCAGGTAGGTCGCGAGTGATTTTTTTTTTTGCCTTTTGACGCTACACAAATGGATGGTTAGTTATCGGCGACTGCTATCGGCACATTTGAGCTTATCGGCCGATAGGCCGATAGCAGTCAACAAGGCACTTATCGGCCGATACCGATACCCGACCGATATATCGGTGCACCCCTACAAGGTACCTTGCCTACCGTTTTGCTGTGGAAAGAGCCGGCAAGTTGATTTACGGCTTTCAGGTGAGGAGGAATTTTCATGTGTTGAGTCGGCTGTGATTTTGGAGACTGGGAAAATACAGTTTTCTTACCTTGTAGTAGTGACGTGAATATTTAGGAAAATAGCTTTAGGATCACTTAGCGGCTGTGGACCTTATTTTTCTTTATCAACGAACGTACTACTCACGAGTAAGCGACTTTAACCAGTTGAGTGGAACGTCGGCCCTGATACGTATATTGTACGTTGACATGAAAAGAAAAAAGGTAAAAAATTTTTTTAACACTTTCAGTGCCGGCCGTGTTTTCCTTTTTACCCTGTTGAATGCCACCATCCACGGCCAATGTTAACGTTAATATCGCCTAATCTATGTTTTAAATTATGGCTATGTGTCTAATCTGCCCGTCGCTTATCAAAGACTCATTTTCCAGTCAACATTGGCAAGGCAGATTGTATTTTTATCGCTTCATTTCCGTTTGATAGCATTTTGAAAATCACCCGTTTTCCGGGGAAAAACAACCTAGATAATCGCCTTTTACTGGAATATTCCAGAACGTTGAATATAACGTTGAGAATACTCGTAACCGTGGCATTCAACGGTCGGGGCGTAAACCCGAGAAAAGCCGTGAGTGGCACTCAAAGTGTAAGTGCAAAAAAAATTAAATCTTCTTTTTTTTATTACGGCATCTCACGTGAATCGATACTCGGTAGTACCGACGTGTTTCGGTAAGTATCTTTTAAAAGTACCGAATTCGGTACCCATCCCTAGTGACGGCTGCCTCCTCGTGTACCGGAGGGGACACGGGATGCAAGGCTTCGTCCTCACTGCAGCCGACCAGTGGGAGGCATAGTCTAGCAACGTTCGAGACAGGGGAGGGGAGAATTGAAGGGAGAATTGGCGAGGCAAAATTGGGATGGGAGAAAAATAGAAAATAAGGAGAAAAAGTGGATACAAAAAAATAAAAGAAGATCCACCAACAATAAAACAATGGGTAGGAATAGTAGAGGAGATACAGGATATGGAGAGGATAACTCGCATGCTGAGGCTACAAGAAGAAAAATTTGGGGAAAGATGGGGAAAATGGGAGGACTATAAGGGGAACGAGAACGACATCACAGAGGAAGAAACAAATACAACACAAGAAGGATAAAGGAGGAAAGAAATTCAAGGGGGGTCATTGAACCCATGTCACACTTTTTTTGTTTTAGTCTCATCATTTATGTTGAATGTTTGTTGGAATATATTATTATTTTTGTCTGTCAACTGTACTGTAAATTGTGAAAATGTGAATACAATTTGAGTTAAAAAAAAAACTGGCTATACTAATAATTACATCATTGATACCGTCTGTTGCAGCTGGGGAAGGATATCGGCAAGCCCCGCCATCCTGCCACAAGCAGTCCTGGACTCAGGGAAGCTGTGGACCTCCGTTCCCCTGTTCCACTACTGTTTGACAGTGAGGAGGACCCATAGAAGGAGAACCACTTCTCCACTCACGGCTACAGGAACACGCCCTCGAACGAGTCCTCTGATGACAACTTTGACCAGTGTAAGAAGTGAGGGTGGAAGACTGTTGGTAGCCATGTTTAAATGCAGTAATTTGTATGTGACTTGAGATTGAGTGTTATGTGTGTTTTCCACCTCAGTTCTTGTAGATATGGCTACACCCAAAGCAAAAGCAGCCTCGCAGAAACGCTGTCGTTCTGCAAGGAAAGACTGGTAAGATAAGGGGAGAGTGGATTGAAATGTTTATTTTGGTATGCAAGTAGGGTTGGGTACCGTTCACATTTGAACCGATACCAGTAACAGTTCCTGGAATTCAGTACCGGTACCCAAAGGTACCCTTTTGTCAGTTCTTAACTCTCTGAAATAACAAAATAAAAATAATTCTGTTGTAGAAAATAAGTCCAAACATCTCAATTTAAACATTGTTATTTATTTAAAACATTTAGTTATTTATTGTTGTAACACACGAATCGCATGATCATGTATTGTGTTTTTAAATGTTTAAATATCAACATTATCTGGCCATCCTCAGTAAATATGATCAAACTCCTCTGACCTCGTCTGGTCTTTCCAAAGGCCCAAGAGACGGGACGGTAATATATATATTTGTGGAAAAGGCTCCCTCTTGTCTAGTATATTACACTCCTAGCCTTTATACTAAACATCACCAAGACAGCCTCCAAAATAATTGACTCCATCTACACCTCACGCACGTCACCCGCTCTGGTAAAATAGTCAACGATCCCTCCCACCCAGCACACCACTTATTCCAGCGCATGCCCTCAGGTCGCTACAGGTCCATTTTCAAAGCAGTCCGAACACTAAAGCGGCACGGTGGTGTAGTGGTTAACACTGTCGCCTCACAGCAAGAAGGTCCAGGGTTCGATTCCCGCTTGGGGACCAGGTTTCCATGATGCCAGGTACCCAGGTGGGGGATCTCCCAGGCCTTTCTGTGTGGAGTTTGCATGTTCTCCCCGTGCTCGCAAGGGTTTCCCCCCCGATAAGATAAACCCAATGGAAAAACATGCACAACAACAGATCGCTAACGCTGTGGCGTCCTTGACGAAGACGGACAGGAGCACTTGGATTGGTCCCCTGGCGCGGCTCACGTTGACGCCTGTCTGCTCCCGGCTGCCCTTGAGGGGGGGAAGGACGACGGGATGGGTTAATCGCAGAGACAAATCGCATCTGCGATCCTAAAAGACAATGCATGCGTGTGTGTTCCGGTATGTGTGCTAAACTAACCGCTGTGTGTACCACTAAAAACATTGAGTGTTGTTGCTTGCCGAATAAAGACCTCTGCAACAGGTCCTGCATTATTATTATTAATATTATTATTAAACACCCTGGCCCGCCCCCCTTTGCACAGACGAGCAAGCAACCGTCACTGACTGACACTGTTACATGTGACTGTCCTGTATGTATTTATTGTGGGGATTGGGAGATGGGAGGGGGGCGTTTGATGTCTGATGTTTCATGTTGATGTCTCAGTGCTTTTAACAAACTGTACCGCAAACAATTACCACCAACCATCGTTGTGTGGCATTAAAGTATCTTGTATCTTGTATGTAAAGGTACAGACATTTGGTACCGATTGATCTAGTGTGAATTGGTACTCGGTAGTGCCGATGTAATTCGGTGAGGGTATAGCTGTGTTTTGATTACATTTCAATTTAGCTTCTCTTTCATCACAACGACAAAGTCTTTTGTGAGGAAGTCTAACGTTTGGTCCGATTGTGTGTTTTTTTTTTTTTTTAGTTAGTCTGTCCTGGTGGTGAGCTCAGACAGTGATGGCAGCTTTGAGACTTGTAAGTAGAGTACTGGGCTTTGTTGTGAATGGATCATACTATTGTGTGACTGTCAGCAGCCATGCATAAGAAGCATAAATGACAACAACAGCAACAACATACATACAAACAAAAAGAGCAATCCAGACGAGTTTAAAAGGATGAAATGGTTAAATTTGAACATTTACAAAAGTAATTTAGTTCTAACCACTGAGAAGCAGTGGGCAGCCACAGACCGACGCCAGAAAACCGACTCCAGCTGATGTGCCAGTACCTTGATTAAGGGCAACGGCAGTAGTGTAGCATGCATGTCGGAGGAAACCAGAGGAAGACCCACACAAATACGGGGTGAACATGTAAACTTGTGTGTAACTATTACTGTATTTTCTGATCTTGCACATTGTAGTCCTGAACCGAGTGAAGACACCTAAGCCCAACGCTAAGAAAGCATCACAGAGTGGCAGTGAAGACAGGTGTGTTTTGATGCATTTAATTTTTTCACACTGTCTGACATTGAGTGCACTTATGGTGCTTTTCCACTGCCTTGCCGTGCCATGGTGAAATCCGTGCTCCCGCTTTGTTTACCATTTTCCACTTCCTGTGCGGAGCAGCGCTAGCCCATGCTGGCTTAGCTACTACAAAACACCCTACCTGTGCTGCAACCTGACACTACAGACCTTGATTGGTCAATCGTCAGCCCATGCCGATGTTAATGGTATTTCACCGCACTACAAGCTCCGCAACGTGAAATGCGTATCATAAACTGATAAATATTGTGATCACAACAGCGATTATGTTTTCCAGCAAATGTCTTAGTTACAATTACATACAAGTACATGCACACACAGTGTTCTGGATACTAGCTTATATCCCAGATACGGCCTTAGTCTGAGGATAAGGTATACGCATCTTCATATCCCATATTATAGTAAAGCACTAAACTGAATATTTCTACCTCAGTCTTCTTAGGTACTTGCTTAAGATATTTGCTTAAAATTATTCCTACTTGTGAGGCCAGTAATGCCCATTCAGCGCTGCAAGCCAGCTCCACATACTGTACAGTGATTGAGCGGAATCCTCGAGCTGCTTTGTGACTTTATAATTGTAAATCGGGTCATTTAAAATTCAGGGCTCACCCAGGTTATTGTGAACAGGAACTCAAATAGGGAATACTCGAGTATCCCAAACAATATCGGAATGCATGTGAACACACCGTGATATTTGTCGCGTCGGGTAATCCTCACATCTACCTCTGTTTTACTCTCAGCCTCAAAAACTTCATAGTGGATGTGGATAACATCTCATCTGACGATGACTTTGTTGTTGAGATGAAGAAACCCTCTTCTAAAGGTAACCAATTATCTTATCTGTGCTCTCTTGTTATATACTTAATAGAAAAGCGACACAATGAAAGGTTGTTTGTGGAGAAAGTAATTTTCCAGATAAAAGTGCCATTTGGCGGGCGCTTTTATCCAAAGCACCTTAAGTGCAGACATCTTTTAGCATGGATGCCCCCTCCTGGTGGAATCGAACCCATAACCCTGGGGGAGGGTTAGTGCCTTGCTCTATCCATCGAGCTACTGTACAGCACCACAACAGAATGACATTTTGTTCTCGTTGACTGTTTTACAGTCTCAAAGAGCACAAGACGCCCAGCAGCCCAGCCTCCGGTGAGAAAACCTCTGTCCCTCTGCGACTCTCCAGTCTTCCTCAGCGACAGCGATGATGATGATGATGATGATGATTGTATCATTGTCAAAAGCACTTGGGGGACTCGACACACCAAGCCGCAGCCACCGAAACAGGCTGGGAATGTTAAAGCCCAAGGCGGCGATCGAGAGGAGAACTCCCCCTTGCTTTCTCTCTCCTCCTCCCCTCCTCTCCCCGTCTTTCTTCTACCCCCGACGCCTTCACACGCCACCTTCCTGACGCCCACACCGGCCCCTTCTAAGCGTACCTGTTCAGCGCCATCGAAGTTGCAGGACTCGGACAGCTCCGAAGAGGAGTTCCTTTCCTTACTGGAGAGGTTGAAGAAGAGAAACTGCAACCACAAAGCCAGTGTCGGCACAACCACAACCATCCATAATACAGGTAACACTCTGAATTCAACAGTGTCAGCACACCCGTCCACAATACAGGTAACACTCTGAATTCAACTGAAGCTGATGTCTGATATGATTCTCCTTGGATCCAGAGTCCGGAACGAAGCCTCCCGTGACGATACCTCCTATGAAGGGACTGAAGGCACCAGACCCCAAGCCATTGGGGACGACACCGATGCATGTGAAAACCCCAGGGCGGCCCGCGGCCTCCAAACCCAAGGTCTCCCAGACCGAGCCCAGACCTGGTCCTACCAGCAGGTACAGGGTCTGACCTCTTTCAGATCATATCAGCAGCAATGCTATTACTACTGCAAGCACATACAAAACAAGATAAGATATTTAGTGATGCGACGGCTACGTGGCGTAGTGGGCAAGGCGCTCGCCACGAATGACGGAGACGCTGGGCTTGCCTGTTCGAGCCCAGCGCTCCACATTGCTTTCAGTTTAGCTGGTCGTTCATACTAATACACATTGGCCGTATTAGGGGGTGGGAAACTGATGGGTGGGGATCGGGCGTTGTGGACAGCGACTCCTACAGGTCGGTTGGTGCGCCTGCGCAGTAGAATCAGGAAGTGTCGGGGGCAGCGTGAGCCTTCCATGCGTTACTCCTCGCCACTGAGAGATCGAGCTGCGCAGGTGAAAAGATGCGACTGCTGTTACCTCAAGTACCGGAGGGGACTTGTGCTATGTATGACTTAGTCCACATTGCAGCCGGCTTGTGGGAGGCAAGAAACAGCGTTCGTGACAGGGGAGGGTTGAATTGGATGATACGAAATTGGGATGGGAGAAAATATAGAAAATGGGAGAAAAAGTGGATAAAAAAAATATATATTTAGTGATGCACCGATGTGAAAATTGTGGCCGATACCGATAACCGATATTAATATTGCTGTTCTGGCCGATACCGATATTTACCGATGTCGATATCTCTGTATAGAAAACACTTTTTTATGATAATCAAATAAAGCAATTTTCCAAAACGCTTTTTTTTTTTTTTTTTTTTTCTTTTTTGCAACTTATTTTCAGAAATGACAGATATTTTGGCCAAAACATGTAAAAAGATTTTTTTTTTTTTTTATATCGGCCATATCTTGATATCGGACCGATACAGAATGTGTAAAAAAAACGGCCATATCGGCCGATATTTTATCGGCGGCCGGCGCCGGCCAATATATCGTGCATCACTAAAGATATTGCTTTATTGATACAATTCGAGCGTCATAACAGCATGGGGGAGGGGAGGTACAGGTATGGGCAGGGTAAAGGATGAAATAAATGTAGGAAATCAAATTAAATCTGTATATATAAATCACTGATTCTTGAGAGTCGGGACAAAACACTTTTTAATATTATATTTTGAGAATGCACACTATATTGATTAGAGTTGTATATTCATGTAGAGAAAGGTCTGAGCTATTTAACCATGTAAAGGTGCGGGCTCTACATAGAAAAACATTTTCAACAAATTCACATGTTTCCCTTTGAAACTTGATTTGTGTTAACTTTGTCAGACACACAAAAAAGTATATAATTCTAATTATTCCAGTCCAACAAGAATCTAAAGTTCTGAAGTATGTTGTAATAGTGTTTAGTTACTCTGGTATGCAATCAAAATTATAATATATAAACCTCAGGTGTAATTTCACACTATTCTGAAAACCCAGATTTAGAAATATCTGCATTTTCAAACTTTGTTTTTAATTTTGATATGATAAAAAAAAGATCATTAAGTAAATAAGACAAGAGGATGAAGATCTGATGCTCCTTTATTACTTAAACAACATAAACTGAGGAAGGAATTTGTATTTCCCCCAAAATTAACAAAAACAAACATCTGACGGTGTTGACAAAGATCTGACGGTGTTGACGAGAAACTGACGGAGTTGACAAAATTGTATATGCATCTCTGATAAATGAACACATGCATTTTTTAAACAGATGGAAGTGACAATGATAAGAACTAATAACTCCTTGTCTTATACTGAACATTTTGTTAACCTAATTGTAATAACAACAAACTTTACATACACCGTTTCCAACTATTACAAAATGCACTGTTTCCAACAACAAAAACAGTAATGGAGACCTGGGCCCCGTTCCATGTACGTGGTTCAACTAAGTCGATCAACATGTCCATTATCCAGCTTCAGTTAACCCGATGTTCAAAGCCGGGATTTTCCTGTTTCACAAAGGAGGATTCAGTCTCGTTAACTCAAGCCAGACTTGAGAGTCAGGCTCAAGTCAGGCTAGATGCGCGCTCCCGTTTTAGGTGGAAAGCCAGCACGTATCGATGGCAGAGACCCTGATTCTCAACGGCATTGATTGATTAATTGATTTAAGACTTTATTGACAGATTGCAATAGGCTCAATCGCCTCGCCGACAAGTTAAATGCGTTATCTATAGGCTAATTCTAAGTCCCTCATTACCTCAATCAATCAGATTATATTTCTTTAAACTTGCCTGCTGGATTGAATAATCAAATGAGATCTTGCTAGCGAAAATTATTAGTTAACTGTTATACAGAATTACGATACGGCTCTCTTACCCATTGATTGATGTATAGTCAATCTTTTACTTATCTTCTCTGTGGTGTAACGGGTTCTTCTTTTGACTTTCACACGGACGACCGGGGTTCAAGGCCCTAGTCTTTTCCTTCTTTTTGCAATATAGGAATAATTCAATTTGGTGCACGTTGAGAGCTATATAAAGAATGACATCCTCAATGCATGTAGATTTATAATATTTTAACTTAAAACCAGGCTACTTTGGCGTATAATCATTAATATTATATTCAAAAAAATCATATTGGAAACACGGGGATTTGAACCCCGGTCGCTGAACTGGCAGGGATGAGCACTACCGCTGGGCCACTGGGCCAGATGGGATAAATTCATTGTTTATACATTAATGAACGAGAGACCCGTGTTTAGAATATCCGTTGTTTTGAATGAAGTTTATCTCTTTATCCTCATTCATTAATGTGACGTCAACGGCTCATTCAATTTCTCAAATCCGTCAAACAGCGCATCTCATCAGACATCTTAATCCCAGTTACAATTAAAATAACCACATCATGTGTACATCGCACGAGCGAGCGCCACCGTCGCCACGGTATATATAACGTGCATTATTTAGGACAAAGTGAATTTAATATCAGCATTTTGGGTCTATTTTACATTTCAAAAGCCCCCTCTGGAAGAATGGAGCACAAAAACGTAATTCAGAATGGTATAATGCAGATCGTAGACTGTGGGAATAGTTTCAGGAAACGGGCTGTCACTTCTTTGCGGGGGCGTGGCGATAGTTCAGGCTAACTTGAACTTGAACTCTGCTTTCGAGCAGGCTCAAACTTTTGGATATGTTGTCATGGTGATTTGGGAAATCCAGGTACATGAAATCGGAAAGTCAGGCTAACACAGTTAGCCTGATAAAGTTATCCGGCTAACTCGGTTATCCCGGTACATGGAACGGGGCCCTGGGCCCTGTTTCATGTACGTGGTTCAACTAAGTCGATCAACATGTCCATTATCCAGCTTCAGTTAACCCGATGTTCAAAGCCGGGATTTTCCTGTTTCACAAAGGAGGATTCAGTCTCGTTAACTCAAGCCAGACTTGAGAGTCAGGCTCAAGTCAGGCTAGATGCGCGCTCCCGTTTTAGGTGGAAAGCCAGCACGTATCGATGGCAGAGACCCTGATTCTCAACGGCATTGATTGATTAATTGATTTAAGACTTTATTGACAGATTGCAATAGGCTCAATCGCCTCGCCGACAAGTTAAATGCGTTATCTATAGGCTAATTCTAAGTCCCTCATTACCTCAATCAATCAGATTATATTTCTTTAAACTTGCCTGCTGGATTGAATAATCAAATGAGATCTTGCTAGCGAAAATAACTAGTTAACTGTTATACAGAATTACGAGACGGCTTTCTTGCCCATTGATTGATGTATAGTCAATGTTTAACTTATCTCCAATGTGGTCCAACGGGTTGTTCTTTTGACTTCCACACGGACGACCCGGGTTCAAGACCGGGGTCCTTCTTTTTGCAATATAGGAATAATTCAATTTGGTGCACGTTGAGAGCTATATAAAGAATGACATCCTCAATGCATGTAGATTTATAATATTTTAACTTAAAACCAGGCTACTTTGGCGTATAATCATTAATATTATATTCAAAAAAATCATATTGGAAACACCGGGATTTGAACCCCGGTCGCTGGATTGGCAGGCTTGAGCACTACCACTGGGCCAGATGGGATAAATTCATTGTTTATACATTAATGAACGAGAGACCCGTGTTTAGAATATCCTTTGTTTTGAATGAAGTTTATCTCTTTATCCTCATTCATTAATGTGACGTCAACGGCTCGTTCAATTTCTCAAATCCGTCAAACAGCGCATCTCATCAGACATCTTAATCCCAGTTACAATTAAAATAACCACATCATGTGTACATCGCACGAGCGAGCGCCACCGTCGCCACGGTATATATAACGTGCATTATTTAGGACAAAGTGAATTTAATATCAGCATTTTGGGTCTATTTTACATTTCAAAAGCCCCCTCTGGAAGAATGGAGCACAAAAACGTAATTCAGAATGGTATAATGCAGATCGTAGACTGTGGGAATAGTTTCAGGAAACGGGCTGTCACTTCTTTGCGGGGGCGTGGCGATAGTTCAGGCTAACTTGAACTTGAACTCTGCTTTCGACCAGGCTCAAACTTTTGGATATGTTGTCATGGTGATTTGGAAAATCCAGGTACATGAAATCGGAAAGTCCGGCTAACCCAGTTATCCAGCTAAAGTTATCCGGCTAACTCAGTTATCCAGGTACAAGAAACAGGGCCCAGGACCCCTTCTTCTCATCCCTGTTTTCATCTACCTCTTCTACACCACTTCCTGATCTTCACTTTCTCACCCACTTCTCCGCTTCGTTTCCTTCTGCATTTCCGATTAGTTTCACTATGATGTCTTGAACTGGGCAGAAACAGAACCTTTTCTGTTGGACCATGGGGATGCAGAAATTCCACTTTCACATCTTGTTGATCAGTATCCACATTGTTGTGAAGGGCCAGATTAAACCGAATATATATATTTATTTATATATATATATTTAATTGTATTTGTATATTCTCTAATATTCCCTGATATCCCTTGTATATTCCTTGTACAATATGCATTGAATATCCATTCTAGCCTACTGAACATCCCATAATAGTCTTCATTCTACTATTGGTCGAGACCTTGGTGCCAGGCTGCCATACCCCTCAGACCCAGTTCAAACGTACCGCTCGACATGTACGAACAAGTCCTAGTTCCGCGTAGGAATTTGGCTACCGCACCACTAATGGGACTATTTGTTCATAGTGCGTATATATACTGCGCTACTAAAGTAGGACTTTCTTTTCAGTCCAGTTTCTTACCCTCCAATAGAGTCACAGACGTAAAGCCTCCCCGCGACGCCACGTGTGGGAGTAAGGCCAAGTTCGCCTACCATCGGTATTGAGACATCGTGTATATTAATATTTGAATAGTCATATTTGGCACTATATCGTCGAGTTGGACGTAGTCTATTAAGCTAATAATAGTCTGTTAATATATAGTGCTTCGTGCGGTGAGAATACTACCGTAGTCAGTACCCCATCGTTTCGGGCAGAGAACTGGCTGCTTACCCAGGGTGGTTGACCCTATGTGAAGCTGCACCCGAGTAGCCCCAGAGCCGACGAGCGAGTGGACCTGTATACCGGATTATTCTACCGACGACAGCCCGCCTTCCCAGGCACGGATTATGCTTTGGATACTTTGATTATTCCATGGATAAAGACCCCCGACACTGCCGTGTGTTGGAACCCCCCCCCCTGGAGAGGACGCAAGGTGAGGAGACGCTCTGCAAGACGAGGTCGCTTCACGTCTCTCCCCCGTGGACCGGAGAGAGCCGGCCCACAAAGAGTCCACCTGCTTTCATCTGTGGTCCAAGGATCGCCGGCGCATTGAACGGCACTACAGTGGGTTCACCTGGGATACCCTTGGCCGGACGAGGCAGCCGGATTCTACCCTCCCCCCCCTCCTACTCCTGTCGGCTTACAAGCGACCGGATTAACCCCCTCTAGTGTATCTAGTATAATCATTAAAGTATCATTGCTGTTATTCCTTAACTATTCCAGGTCGTATATTTACCACCTGCGCCTTCAGAGATTGGACATTCTCTATTGATATACCGACGAATACTCCTTGCCATAAAAGTGCATACTATTTCAATTCATAAATGTAATTAAGTGATTAAGTGCTTATTCTACACACCATCGCTGTGTAGGAAATAAAGACCTGTTTCTAATTCGTACATTTGTGTTGGATCCGTTTCATCTACGTGAGAGTGTTCATGATAATATATTTATGCCGTGTACTGGGTGGCCGAATATTAAGTACAAAGGTAGTGGTAGTAAGTATCATATCTAGTAATACAGTCAGGGAATTGTACCCCTCAGTTACACACATCGATGGTCTTGGCTAGCCACCAGTGGTCAGCATATTAGGGCGGGCCATACTTTTGTGAAAACATGAATTTTAAAGAAATCTTAACATGAGGGGTGTCTAAAATATGTGTTTATTGTGGGGAATTCAAATATAGGATAATTTTTCGGATATGATAACTCTAACCTACATCATTTTGGATTTCAAAATGGCAGATTTTACCATTTTTCACCCCTTCGCAGGGCCGGACTGGGGGAATTATTCAGGCCAGGAAATATAGTGCGAAATATAGCCCAAGTCAGGCCACTTTTTAAGCAGGGGGTCTGGGGGTCCCCCACCAGGAAGATTTTTGTTACAAAGACTTAATTCCCTGCATGCTGGTGCAGGACCTTTAAAATGTTTACCCTTTAAATGCCATTGTTTGTGATGGCATCACAAATTATTGTTAAAAAAACACACACAAACATTTAAATATTTTCAATATACCAAATGCAAAGTGGATTTTTCTGGGGGGGATTATTACAGGCTAATAATTGTTATAATCATCATGTGTCAATGATTAGCAACAACACTGATTTTGATGGATTTTTTGTTTTTGTAATGTCAGACTTAACAACTCTTATCAGAAAAGTGAGAGTATTTCATTTCTAATCTGACATTACAAGAACAATGAAAAATTTAAATAGTTATCAGGACTGAAGTTGAATAAAAGATTTATGGGGGGGAAAAAGTGACAGGGGATGATGATGATGCATGGTAACGTTAGCTATGTTAGCTAGCTAGCATGTTTATTTTTATCAATGACTAACCTGCTGGTCCTGTGGTGCAAGAAAACATTTGGTCAATGTTGCCACATTTAGCGGCATCTCCTGCAAGGGCCTTTATTTTTATTTCTCTCTCCCTCTCTGCTCCATGCTTCCTCTTTTTTTCCACTGTTGAAGTGTTGAAACATTTAATTTCCAGTAATTTCCATCTGACTGTTCTGTGAAATACAAGCAGTCAGCAGCAGTATGTATTTTTCTCTCCCTCCCTCTCTGCTCCACCTTCCTCTTTTTTCCACTGTTGAAACATTTCATTTCCAGTCATTTCCATCTTGACTGTTCTGTGCAATACAAGCAGTAAGCAGTATGTATTTTTCTCTTTCCCTCTGCTCGACCCTTCCTCTTTTTTCACTGTCCATTTTCAAGCGCAGGTTATGCTTGAAATGTTTTGTCTTTCGCTGTCTCTTCCTGTCATTTTGCAGAAGTGCCATTCCATTCGCCATCTCCACTGTCAATCAGTTGTATGGCCTGGTCCCGCCTCCACCAATCACATGCGGCTCCCTTTGTGTGTGTGTGACAGACAGACAGACAGACAGAGCTCCCGATGGCCAGTCCGGGCCTTCGCCATACATGGATGCCAACATGAATCTGAAGGAAATCCTAACATGCAAAGTGTCTAAATTATGTGTTTCTTAATGGGGAATTTAAATATGAGTAACATTTTTGGGATAGGATAACTCTAACCTACATCATTCCCTTTCGAAGATTTTAAAAGATATGGGAAATAATTTATAATGACAAAGCCATCAATAGCACTATCCATCGTCACACGTGCAGAGTTCAGGAAGAAATCCTGCACAGTCTGTGTTACACCCTGTATGAATGTTGGCCTTTTCTGAGGATGCTCCCTTTCTCTCATTAACTTATAGATTAACCCAAAGTCTTTCATTTGTTGAAGAAGACGATACTTTTTAAGAATCGTGCCTGATGACACACTCAGTGCTGGTTTTTGGCGCCGTGGGCCAGGAGTTTGTTTGTTTGTCTTCAGCTCTCTTCTGAGGATGTGGTGGAATAGCAGGGCCTTTTGGATTTTCTGATTCCTTACTTTGCTTCCTGATAGCATATTCTTTGTTTCCGTGCCTGGAGAGTCCAGTGGTGATGTATTTGTAGCCTTTTTTCAGCACATTATTGTTTTTCTCAGGTTGTTTTGTTGCTTTGTTACATTTGTAATCTTCTCTTTTAAAGTTTGTATTTCTCTTGAATGCCTTTTTCGCGTTTTACTTTGTTTCTGTTCCTGTCTGAGAGACTCTGCGCTGTTTGGCATTGTTATCTAGAATATCCTGATCTGGGGGGGTGTCTGCCTCCAGCACCGCACCTTCACAGGACCTTTTCAATCTGCACCTTTTTTGGACCTCTCTCCAATATTTTCTCCGATACCTCTGTGCCCTGTCTCCCATCTTGTCTATTTCTTTTTTTTGATCCACTTTTTCTTCCATTTTCTATATTTTCTCCCATCCCAATTTCGTATCATCCAATTCAACCCTCCCCTGTCATGGACGCTGTTTCTTGCCTCCCACAAGCCGGATGCAATGTGGACTAAGTCATACACAAGTCCCCTCCGGTACTTGAGGTAACAGCAGTCGCATCTTTTCACCTGCACAGCTCGATCTCTCAGTGGCGAGGAGTAACGCGTGGGAGGCTCACGCTGCCCCCGACACTTCCTGATTCTACTGCGCAGGCGCACCAACCGACCTGTAGGAGTCGCTGTCCACAACGCCCGATCCCCACCCATCAGTTTCCCACCCCCTAATACGGCCAATGTGTATTAGTATGAACGACCAGCTAAACTGAAAGCAATGTGGAGCGCTGGGCTCGAACAGGCGAGCCCAGCGTCTCTGTCATTTGTGGCGAGCGCCTTGCCCACTACGCCACGTAGCCGCCCCCCATCTTGTCTATTTCTATAACTTTTTTTTGCCCATGCTCTAAAAGTCAGAAGTGTATTGTAATGCATGCTATTATATGCACACTTCTGTGCAGATACAACTCTGAAATAACATTTAAATCCTTTACCATGTTCAAAAATAGTATAATAATAGCATATTATGAGGTTATTAATGGATTTGTCAACTCCGTCAGCTTACACGTCAACTCCGTCAGACACAAAATCTGACACATTTTCCCTCCAAGCCTGTATTGTGCACTGCAGCTAGCTAGTTTTTTGGCAGTTGCTAGCTGTCTTAATAATCTCACTGAAACACTTGAATTCAATCCACTATTGTTTTTTAAAAGTATAATAACGGAGAGACGGTGTTGACATGTTCCAGCTGTGACCATCGGAATATTGACATTGTTTGTCTAAAATATCAAAAAGTGTAAAACTTACCAGACCATGTGTGGTAGTGTTGCATTCACCACATTCAGGGGAAGGAAAAGGGGTCCTCAGGGATAGAGCTGGCCATGCTATTGCCTGATTTAATTAGGTTTATGAAAAGGTCTGACAGAGTTGACATAAACTGAGGACACAACTTTGATAGGTAGATTTCTATGGACAATATTATTTGAGTTTCATGGCATGCATTGTTTTATACATGTATAACCATTATCTTTGATTTGATATGTATGTTTTCACAAGTGGAGAGGTCTTTCAAGCTTGTTTGGGCTGGTCCATAATGTGACCCCTTGCTGAGGACAAGATAAATAACATGGGAGCTTCTAACCACAGATTATACATTTAAACAAATATCCCCCAAAAAACAAATATATGTGCTAAAACATAACATCAGTATACACAATACCTTTAGATGTAACTTTGTGAGTATATCACTCATTATGAATTTCTTTCTTTTTTATATAAATTAGACTTTTCTATGTAGGACATGTTTTGTCCCAACTCTCAAGAATCAGTGAAATACGAGAAGAATAAACTGTATAACGATATGATTAACTCTGAAATATAAAAAATGTGAGACAAATAAACTGTATATACAAGGTGCAGGTGAGGGTCTCTGTACCCTAGCATGATTTATGTCATACCTTATATTCCGTGCAGGTTTTGGAGGTTAAGAGTCGGACACAACACTTAGTGGTCAGACATTCCTTATAGTTCTCAAGTTCTGCAGTCGTTAGTTCTCCAGCTGTTGGCAGCAGTCAATGCCCACAGTTGTGGAGCCTGGCTGGCTGAGGCTGTTAGTGGAGTGTCAGGGCCCAGGGGGGTTTGAGTCTGTGTGTTACAAAGGGTCAGATTAAACCGAATATATATATTTATTGCTTGAGATCCCTTGTATAATATTTGTATATCGTTTGATATCCCTTGTATATTGTTTGTATATATACACGGAATATCCCTTTACCTGGGTACAAACCAGACCATAATATTCGCTCTCCTATTGGACAGCGACCCCTAGGCGCCAACGACCATACCCCCAACGGCAAGTTCAAAGGCAACTCCAGGCATGTCTCAACATGCCCAGGGTCTGCGCAGTAATACGAGACAGAACTGAGGTTGGCACTAGATAATTCACCTTACGTATAAATACGGCGCAGGTGTACACAGCAGCACTTGTCTTCTAAACCTTGATGCCTTCACCACGAGACAACGTGCAGTGAAGTGAGCAACTTTGCCTCTGAATAGAGCCTTGAGAACCGCGTGCGAATAGATTGCTAAAGTGTCAGAGTTTAACGCAGTACCGTTGAGTTCGACTTATTCTAATGTGAAGTAATAGTCTATCATTTATAGTGTATCGTGCGGCTACCGTTCTTCAGTGACCAGCATTACCACCGGTTCGTCGTGTATATAGCTAGTGCACTTATCCAGGCTGGGCGGCCTAAACTCGTGCCCCCACCCGAGGAGTCCTAGACGAGAACCGTTGGATATGTACACCGGAGAACCTACACCGGCGACTGCAGAACCTTTTCTGGTTGGATTATATTGCTTTGGTACCGTGACTGCTGGAGCAGAGAACCGTCGACCCCACTATCGTTTGGGATCTACCCCCCGTGAGGATCATCACTCGAGCCCGCCTCTAGGAAGAGGCTGGCTAGCTGTCTTCCATGCTGTCGAGCATACTGGATTATAGCTGTTGCTTTGTCTACTGATCAAGGGAGTACTGCACTGGCTCCTGTATCTGGAACCTCGTTATTCCTCGTTGACCCAGACTTTGTACCCGAACATTCCTCTACCCCGGCCGGCCTTACACCCGGTGGGAACCCCCCAGTGTCTCCAGCTGGTACTAGTGTGCCCTATGTAATTGCTATGCCACAGGTGGCGTCAGTTTAGACCCATCTTAGTATTCATACTATTCTCATTGACTTACGCTCTTGACTTACTTTACGTGTGTTCTTCGCCATACAAGCGCAAGCATAATTCTCAATCTGTAACCTAACGTTGCTTTGATAATAATAAATACCCTCTAAATAGTACTTTATGTGTCATTGCCGTATTCTTGTGTGGGTGTTCACCATATATATTCATGTACTGTATGGCCAGTAATTAAAGTACATAACTAGTAGTGGTTTAATATACCATACTCTTCAATACAGTCAGGGAATTGTACCCCTCAGTTACACTGTGACTGAACGTGCTCCTCATCTTGGCTAGCTCCTCATAGAGGGGGTGCGGGATAAGTCTGTGGCTGAACATGCTCCATCCTCATCTTGGCTAGCTCCAAGGGGTTCTCCAGGATAGCGGCCAGCTTCCTTCTCATCCTCCTCTCTGCCACCACCTCTAGTTTGACCAGCTCGACCCCCACTACAGAGCTAGCCTTCCTCACCAGCTTGTTCAGTTTGTTGATGTAGCCCCCCCCCCCCCCCAGCATGAAAGCAAAAAAGAGGACGCTGGCACTACAGACTGGTAAAACGACTGCAGCAGCTTATTGCACACATTGAGGGACCCGAGTCTCCTCAGGAAGAACGGTCTGCTCTCCTTTCCTGTAGAGGGCCTCTGTGTTGTGATGTAGTATAAGGAGGTAGCTTACCAATAAGGGCCTTAAAAATGAACAAATACCAGTGTTTGTTGTGCCTCTCAATCAGTGAGGACAAACCAACCTTCTCATAAAGGACACAGTGATGAGTGTCGTATCGATCATTAGTGATGAATCTGAGGGCAGAGTGATAGACACTTCAGGGATTTATGGGTTGAGGCCACATAATGAGTGTGATAATGTGCTATGATTGGCCCTGAACCCAGATTGGTGTGGTCTTAGTACAGAGTGATTTGAGAGAAAGGACTTAAGTTAATTATTCACTAAAGACTCTAGACTTTCGCTAAGCAGGGTTACTTGGAGATAGGACGGTAGGTATTTAAATCATCTCTATAACACCACCTTTATATAACGGCATCACATGGCAGATTTCCAGACACTAGATAATCTTCCTGTTGAGATAGAAAGATAAAAAATATGCATCAATTGCTCTTTAATTAAAGGAGCAGTCAAATTATCCTCACCAGTTGAGGTCCTGGGATCTGTGGATTGGAGAGTGTCTTAATACTTCATCACGTGAAAAGGGACTAAAGGGGAATTGAGCGGTGTGATCCACAGAACTCACACAATCAGTGTCTATCATCATCATTAACATTAACAGGAAGAAGTCCGATATATTCTCTATCAAACAGGTTCCCAGCAACTGAAAAGTGTTTATTAACACTTTGATCGCCGGGGTTAAATTCATAATTTACCATCCCTCGCCAGCCCTATTTAACATGGAGAAGTTCCCCTTCTTTGCAGGGCTATAACTTTTTAAATTGTATTGCTAAATTGACATTACCATGGCCCATTCAAAGTCTTATATCTATTGTGCAGGGTGTAGCAACGTTATACTTTTTCATTCACATATTCATACTAAAATACGGTCTAAAGTATAAGTATGTTTTTATCGTTTTCTGCAGCTTTCTCCAGAACGTGATTTATAGCCCTAAATGCATTATATTGATGATTGTATACAGTTTGATAGCAATCGGCGCGAGATAAAAAATCTCAACTGCACGTACTTCTAGAAGTTACTACATTTGATCTGATGTTGACCGGATGGGCGGGGGGTCGTTTATAATTCCGTGGGCAACGTTATATCATTCATCTAGTGTGGGTGATATGATCATTAGAGCAGTTAGTATAGAAGACATTACAAAATAACGCTGAAACTCACCGTAGCTTCCTCTCGCCGTTGGGAGATGAGCGTGGAACAGAATTTTTTCTATTATGGGATGTAGAAATACCAGATCCATTTCCAGGTTGTATAATAGTATATACGTCCAAATCATGTTGTTTATCGAGTTATTGGCAACGGATCGATATCCATTGTGTCGAGCTCGAGTCCCGGGACCTATAGCGAGTGATCGGACCAAATTGAAATGAGCACCAGCTTCCACTTCCCTGTTTCTTCCCTGGGCGATCGGCCACCAGATGGCGCTCTTGAACCGTTAGAGAGTTGACAGGGGCTCACCAGTACATATAATGTCTCCGGGGGAGAAATATGATTTCGATCACAGATTTTTGAAATATTGATATCAAAGACGCTGTCCAGCGTCATCGGCAGAATAAGCATGGCGGGGAATGACGTGTTCCAGCGTCAACGGCGATTAAAGTGTTAAATGCAAGACAAATTTTGTTCTGGCTAGAAATAACACAATCGTCAACACTAATATAAGCGGGTAGTGAATTAGAGGTCTTGTTTTTCTTTAAGTTAACTGCCTTCCAAAACTTGTAATTAAATGTATTAGTACTAGTTATAAAAAAGTTGTAATATGATTTTGACTTTCTCACAGCTGTGGTACATCTGTTTAAAGGCAAGCCAGTGTTGTGGGTCACCTGAGCGTCTAGCACGTGACCAGGCCTTATTCCGGTCATTAAGCAGAGTTGACAACTCATGCGAGAACCAGGGTGCTTTTCTATCTTTAATTCTGAGTCTCTTGAGCAGAGCATGTTTATTGCTCAGAGAAATAGGAGTATTTGTGAAGAGGTCAAGGGTCACCTGAACATCGTCAGACTCTGCCGTGAAGAGGATGTTGCTATGCATAATATCTGGGTACTGGGACAGGATACTACAGCACAGAAAGTTAGCTGGATGATGGAAGTGGACTCTTGGTGTACTTAACCATAGACATATATAAAGGCTAGATGACTCACCTGCGCTGCTGGCCAATGGAGACCGACGTTGCCACATGACCACGCACCATTTTGCCACAGGCAGCCCGCCCACTCATCATAACATGAATGTCTACGGTGCATGTACTATTGAAATAACCATAGCATGCAACATTTTCAACCGGTTTTCAAGCGGTTTGGTTTGTTATAAACGTCAGAGGTGTAGTTTATCATACACCTCACACCTCAAATATACACCATCACCATTTTCTTTTAAAATTAATTAATCATTATTATATTGATAATTAATTATATATGTATATATATAATTGTTTTGCACCTACGTCTCCCTCCAGAGTGGTGGTGTGTAAGACGCCCGGCTGCTTCCTCCAGTCTCTGTCTGCTCCCAGCTCCCGCTACGGCTGTCGCTTCAAGCAGAACAAGGAGGAGCTCACCAGCAAACTCTACCTGCTGTACAACACAACCGTGTTTGGCATCCAGGTGAGCACGTTCTCACATTCTGCTCTTTTAAAAAACATGTCTTTCTTCGGTCATCTCTTCTCTGACCTGTCGATGTTTCTTGCACTTGTTGTCTGCACCCCCTCCCCCCTTTTCAGCTCCCTACCACCATGTCAGTGACTTGGAATAAGAAGATGACGAAGACCGCGGGCTATTGCGTCACAAGTCAGGAGCGAGGGCCGGGGGGAAATCGATACGCCCGCATCGAGCTGTCCGAGAAGGTGTGCGACTCTGCAGGTATAACGCTGCTCTGTAACAAGACCTGTCCTGATGACTGTCCTGATGACTGACCTGATGACTGACCTGATGACTGTCCTGATGACTGACCTGATGACTGTCCTGATGACTGACCCTGATGACTGACCCTGATGACTGACCTGATGACTGTCCTGATGACTGTCCTGATGACTGACCCTGATGACTGACCTGATGACTGTCCTGATGACTGACCTGATGACTGACCTGATGACTGACCTGATGACTGTCCTGATGACTGTCCTGATGACTGTCCTGATGACTGTCCTGATGACTGACCTGATGACTGACCTGATGACTGACCTGATGACTGTCCTGATGACTGTCCTGATGACTGTCCTGATGACTGACCTGATGACTGTCCTGATGACTGACCTGATGACTGACCTGATGACTGTCCTGATGACTGACCTGATGACTGTCCTGATGACTGACCTGATGACTGACCTGATGATTGTCCTGATGACTGACCTGATGACTGACCTGATGACTGTCCTGATGACTGACCTGATGACTGTCCTGATGACTGTCCTGATGACTGACCTGATGACTGACCTGATGATTGTCCTGATGACTGACCTGATGACTGACCTGATGACTGTCCTGATGACTGACCTGATGACTGTCCTGATGACTGTCCTGATGACTGTCCTGTGAATGGTCTTTCCCAGCAAAGCAACATGTATAAAGTACACAGGTCGAGCAATGCTAGTATGCTATGCTTGCTAATTATTTTATTTCATTTAACCTTTATTTAACCAGGCAGGTCAATTTAGAACAAATTGTTATTTACAATGACGGCCTGGCGAGAGGACAAAAGGTCCCCTCGAAGTGTAACGGGGAAAGGGGACGAAAATAGAAAAGAGACAGATGGTACATATTCACAGAGGTAAGGGAAATCATTAAAACAAACAACCCAATAAAATTACAAAGGGGCATACATGAAGCAGAACAGTCAAATTACAGTTAAAAGGCTGGGTGACCGTTGCAGGTGTGTAAACAACTCTGCGATAGTCATCTCGTTGCAACTGCTGGGACCAGCAAATTGGAAGGAGGAGTGTGGAAGGAAGTGTTAACATCTAGCGAGATATGGTGAGCAGCTCTGGTGTTATATGGAGTAGATGACCATTTTAAATAAGGAGGGGTCAGACCAAGGAATGTTTTGTAAATGAGTGTAAGCCAATTAATTTCTCGTCGAGGGTAACAATGGCCAATCTACAGATGTGTACAAGTCACAGTGATGTGGTGAAAAGGGGCCGTTATTATGCTCACGTTAACAGGGTTCGCACAAGGTCCTTGAAGTGCTTAAAGTGCTGGATTTGTGTCCAAAAAAAGTCACAGAGTGGAATTCCTTAAACAGCCCATTTTTTTAACAAGGTGCTTAAAAAGTCCTTGAAATTCAATCAACCATTCACTTTGAAAACAGATTTGTTCATCCATGATAAAATAGTTCTGAATCAAGAAATATAAGTGCATCTGGCCTTGCCGTCCATTAACCCCATGTAATCGCTCACCTTGTTTGTAGAGCTAAACCTATATTTTATATTATAGCTATGGGTCTAATAACGCCGTCGATTGTCAGTGAGTTGCTTCCAGTCAACGTGCAAGAAACGGATACTTTTTTCATTCGTACATTTCCGTTTTATACCGTTTTGAATATGAATATAGTTTGGGTGCTTCTGAGTAATTCCAGGAAAAAGACGCGATAATAGCGTTTTTGTGTAATTCACTTATCGCGTTGTAATTTTTCGCCTGTTTATCGAATCTTCCTGAAATCAACGCTAGATGATCATTATTTCTCCTCGTGCATACATGAAATGGGCCCTGGAGCGCGGCGCTCCCCCCCTCCCCTCCTGCACCCAACGGTAAACAGCCACACACAGCACACACAGATAGCTTCAATCGCGGGAGAAAGAAATATCAGATCAACGCAAGATTGGATTTATAGAGTCCATACCTGGTATCTGATGTAATCCAAAAACAAATAATCCAATTATCTGATCGCCATTCCAGTTATCCACAGCGATCCTGTCTCCAACGTTATTGGGCATTGCACATGAACGGGCGGGCGGGGTCAGTTGTCCAAGCCATCCCTACAAGCGTGTGTTTTGCCGGAGTGTTTAGGACACCGTTTCTAATGGAGTGCAATAGCGGCCTGAAGGCTTTAGAGGGCGGTATAAGACCGTCTGCCAGCTCAGACACATTCAGAACAGTATGCACAAGGTGCCCCGCTGAATTATGAATGGCAATGGCGAATAAAAGAAATACTGTGAGAAACTTAGATCTACGTTTCCGGCACTCAACCGTCGGGCGACAGAAACGTAGTTCTATGTGAAAGGCACCCAAAGGGTTAATCTAAAGTGTAACTAATTGTCCGAAATGGGTTTTAAGCCATCAAATTTGGATCCGATTTTCGTGTCAATAAAAAACTGCATTTAAAAGTGAATTACAAGATACAAGATACTTTAATGCCACACAACGATGGTTGGTGGTAATTGTTTTCGGTACAGATGTTGAGCACTGGTTATATCAAACATAAAACAGACATCAAACATCAAAAACGTCAAAACATATATACATATAGGACAGTCACGGTAACAGTGTCGGTCGGTGACAGATGCTTGCCCGTTTGTGCAAAGGGGGGCGGGCCAGGGTGTTCAGTGTTTGGACTGCTGTGGGGAAAAAACTGTTTGTGAAACGTGTGTGTCTGGTTAGGATGGACCTGTAGCGACCTGAGGGCATTGTATCCTTTTTTTTTTGTATTTAATTTTTTTATTATTTTTTAAACAAACACATAAACAAACATGACAACACACGATAAGATATACAAGCATTAGTTGACAGTGCACATCCAATGAAATCACATTTTAGTTAATTGTCTTATATAGGATATACCCTTAATACCTGTTATCTAAAAACCTACACACATATGCTCCAGCTCGTACCCCCCCCCCCCCCTCCCGGACAATCCGGACAAAATTGGATAATCCATCCATCCATTTTTTTTTTTTTTTTTTGTCCACTTTTTCTCCCATTTTCTATATTTTCTCCCATCCCAATTTCGTATCATCCAATTCAACCCTCCCCTGTCACGGACGCTGTTTCTTGCCTCCCACAAGCCGGCTGCAATGTGGACTAAGTCATACATAGCACAAGTCCCCTCCGGTACTTGAGGTAACAGCAGTCGCATCTTTTCACCTGCGCAGCTCGATCTCTCAGTGGCGAGGAGTAACGCGTGGGAGGCTCACGCTGCCCCCGACACTTCCTGATTCTACTGCGCAGGCGCACAAACCGACCTGTAGGAGTCGCTGTCCACAACGCCCGATCCCCACCCATCAGTTTTCCCACCCCCTAATACGACCAATGTGTATTAGTACTGACGACCAGCTAAACTGAAAGCAAATGTGGAGCGCTGGGCTCGAACTGACGAGCCCAGCGTCTCCAGCATTTCGTTGACGAGTGCCTTGCCCACTACGCCACGTAGCCGCCCTGGATAATCCATCCATTTTCCCTCGCTCCTAACCAGACATTACCATTATATGCTAGCTTTTATTTTCTCCACCACTTCTAACCACAATGTCATTTTGGATTCATTGAGACCCAAAATTCTTGCTGTATATATTTCTTGATAGATCACATCGAGATATGTAATAATCCAGACCTTTCGGCAAATTTTTCCGGTTGGAACCATCGTGATGCTATCAGCTTTTTAGCCACTGTGATACCCGATAAAACCAATCTCTTTAGCTGTGGATATACTGCACACTCAAAAACATCATTCAGCATTGTATCCTTTTAAGTGCCCTTTTAAAATGGAAAATACTAAAAATAGTGATTAGAAAAGTACTTGAAAGTCCTTGAATTTCATTTTGCAATGTCTGTGGGAACCCTGCGTTAAGTAGCAGAGGTTGTCTGAAGGAGTCGTCTGCCAGCAAAGATCACCTCAGACGTGAAGAGAACAAATCCAGTCACAAAGCGGATTCAGCGTTATTGAAGACTCCTGTGACTGATGAGTAATTATCATTACTTTAACCATTTCTTCACAAAGCCCGTCTAAAGGGTTCACTCTGGGTCACAGGGACCTCTTTGAACGGGGAGTTATCCGTATCCAAGAATCTGTTGCACGTGTCGTCGTTCTTCTTGCACATTGGAAGTCGACGGACTCATTGGTCAAACAGGACAACTTTGTGATAGTTTGATTTCGATCGTCGTCGTCGTCTACGCATGAGCCATGTGGTGGCATCTCTCCTGTTACTTTGAGCAAAGAAGGTCAAGAGTACAGAAATGTAAAGGTTTATTTCATTACCGGGACAATGATCTGAATGTTCACAGCAGACGACAACGTGCATTTTTTTATATAATTTATGAGTAAAGAAATTACTTGTGGAAATTCGGTAAGGCACGATCATTGGTTTGAAATATAAGTGTAGACTTAATTTATGGGAAAACATCTTGGGTGGTAACCCAGGGTAGGTTCTTAATTAACCCAGGGTAGGTTCTGGTTCTTAATTAACCCAGGGTAGGTTCTTTATTAACCAGGGGTCGGTTCTTTATTAACCAGGGGTAGGTTCTCTGAGCATGAATGCTCTTTCAGCAACACCCTGCTTCACACTCACTCACACAGTTGCAGACATTCACACCAAGGCGCTGTTGACACTGTTGGCCATTTTGCCCGAAGACTGTGAACATACTAATTTGGTCATGCTACACGCACGCGCACACACACACACACACTATGTGTTGCAGAACATTCTCAAACAAGTATTTTTCACAGATCTTGAAAAAAAATCTTGTGGTTTGACAGTTTAAATGGATATAGCCTGACGGTGCAAGACAAGAAATGCAGAAATAACTTCTCGTAAAGGAGCACAGGAAAGCTTTTGCATCAACTCAGCTATTTTCCACCGCAAGAGACATTTAAGAAACGCGAGTTATATTTTTCACTTCAGCCATCCAGTCGTCTCTGCCCTTAGTTACCATGGCAACCACCCACTGCGATTCCCAGCCTTTTGGCCGAGATCGTTATTCATATTCACAGAGCGGGCGTGACATTTGATGTGCAACACACAGCTTTTGCAAGGCTACAAATTTCTAAACACAAAATGTAGATGAGAAAATTGAATGGCAGATTACTTGGTCAACCCCTCGATGGGTCTTTGTAATAAACATGCTAGGACACCTGAGTGATGTATTTCAAGGTGTTTGTCAAGTTTTGTTTTATTTGTCACATATAAGGTACATGTACATTGCAGTGAAATGCTTGGTTCTGTACTATGAGCCTCCTAAGATTGTGCTTCATACAGTAAAATGTGTTGGATGTTTAAAAGAACACGGCAACATTTTGGGAAATTAGCTTATGGTCTTCTCCAGAGAGAGACAAGAAGATAGATACCAGTTTCCTCTCTGTGCGTTCAGTAGAAATCTATCTGGCTGCATGTTAGCCTAGTTTAGCACAATGAATGGAAGCGGACAGTGACTGGTAGCCTAGGCATTGTCCAACTAACACCTCTCCCAAAGGCTACCCGTCACTGTCCGCTTCCATTAATTGTGCTAAGCTAGGCTAACATGCAGACAGATGGCTTTCTACTGAACGCACAGAGAAGGAAACTGGTATCCATCTTCTTGTCTCTCTCTGGAGAAGACGGTAAGCTAATTTCCCAAAATGTTGGCGTGTTCCTTTTTAAAGTGAGCGTGTGGATGTGTGTGCAACGCATGTAGAATGGATGGGTTAGTGTTGCTGCATAGAGTCACTGAGCGTCCTGATGTGCTTGAATATCTTTGAAATTGCCAAGGTAATTGGAATTTGTTTTCTATCCTTCCTTGATTTCCCAGATCGTCTGAGGGACACACTGGTCCACGAGATGTGCCACGCTGCCACCTGGCTGATCAACGGCGTGAGAAACGGCCACGGCAGCCTCTGGAAGCTGTACGCCCAGAAGGCCACGCTGGCCCACCCGGAGCTCCCCATGGTGACGCGTTGCCATAGCTACGACATCAAGTACAAACACCAGTACCAGTGCACCCGCTGCAAGAACACGTACGTCGTCCAACCACACTCTCATTTCGGGAACGTTCAGTGGTGGAAACATTCTATGGGAATGAACCCTTTCACTGCCACACGACAGAAGGTTATAACCCTTTACTATCCGCACAACCGACGGTCGCCGTAAAGGGTTAACCTTCTGTCGTGTGGCAGTGAAAGGGTTAACCGTTTTGGTTAGTGCGGCAGTGAAAGGGTTAATGGGAATATATGGGAATTAACGAGAATAGAATGGAATTATGGGGGTTGTTCGCAGGGGTTGCTACGAAAAAAAAATGCTCTTTATTTTTTAAACCAATAGTTATGACTTTATTTTTTTACATTGTTTGTATTTGTAGTGCGCTACACACGAGAGTGCACTGTGCCGATGGTTGTAATTCTACTGAATTCCCATTAGATGGGATGCCGCAACGTTTGTCTAAAGAGAAGTCTGTTCACTCTGCCGCCATCTTGATAACGGGACTAATGAGACCTGACCCCTGTCTCCATGAATGGGGAGTCTGACCCCGGTCTCCATGAATGGGGAGTCTGACCCCTGTCTCCATGAATGGGGAGTCTGACCCCTGTCTCCATGAATGGGGAGTCTGACCCCTGTCTCCATGAATGGGGAGTCTGACCCCTGTCTCCATGAATGGGGAGTCTGACCCCTGTCTCCATGAATTTTTGTATTTGTATTTATTGGTTTAAAATACAGAGACAGTGCATATTAAGGAACATTTGACTGTAAATATGCCAGTTTAGCCAAGTTGGCTAATTTTCAACTGTAGTCTCTGGGGCAGGTGACATGAGCACAACAATAATTAAAACATAGTACAATAATTAAAACACAGTAGGAATCAATATAGGTTACAATACACTAAAATACATACAAATAAATACATTAAAATACAACCCCTCAGTTAAAAAACATAGTACAATAATTAAAACACAGTAGGAATCAGTATAGGTTACAATACACTAAAATACATACAAATAAATACATTAAAATACAACCCCTCAGTTAAAATGGTCGCACACTTGACCATCTCTCAACCATGATTTTAAGTTAGTTTTAAATGAGATGTAACTTTGATACTCCCTGAGCCGTGTTGGCAGACTGTTCCAGGTGTGGGCTGCTCTCACGGAAAAGGCTGTCTGACTAAAAGCAGACCTCCTGTTTGGGACTACACAGTCCCCTCTGACTACAGACCTGGTATATCTATCAGCAGATGCTTTCTGTTTTATGAAAGTACAGAGGGGGGGAGGAGCCAAGCCATGTAGGATTTTATAGGTAAGGCAGGCATCTTTGAATTTGACAAGATTGTCCCAGCTCAGTAGGTTCTGGTTTGTTATGCTATGACAATGGTGGTGGCTGTTTGTTTTCCTGTCCAGAACTTTCACAGCCTGATGGTAAACTACCTGTACAGATCGTAATGTTGTACAGGAGGCTTGTGTCCAGCTAGTCAGACAGTATGTTAAGTGTGACATAATAATGGCATTAAAATACAGTGCTGCTGCTTTTGTTGACAGAGAGTTTCTGATGTGACGGAAGTTTGATAAGTGAAACATTGCATTGTTTAATACCGATTTAATTTGTTTTTTAAATGTAAGATTGGAGTCCATTTTTATCCCAAGGTATCTAAATGGAATGGGGAGTCTGACCCCTGTCTCCATGAATGGGGAGTCTGACCCCTGTCTCCATGAATGGGGAGTCTGACCCCTGTCTCTCTGAATGGGGAGTCTGACACCTGTCTCCATGAATGGGGAGTCTGACCCCTGTCTCTCTGAATGGGGAGTCTGACCCCGGTCTCCATGAATGGGGAGTCTGACCCCTGTCTCCATGAATGGGGAGTCTGACCCCTGTCTCTCTGAATGGGGAGTCTGACCCCTGTCTCCATGAATGGGGAGTCTGACCCCTGTCTCTCTGAATGGGGAGTCTGACCCCGGTCTCCATGAATGGAGAGTCTGACCCCTGTCTCCATGAATGGGGAGTCTGACCCCTGTCTCCATGAATGGGGAGTCTGACCCCGGTCTCCATGAATGGGGAGTCTGACCCCTGTCTCCATGAATGGGGAGTCTGACCCCTGTCTCCATGAATGGGGAGTCTGACCCCTGTCTCTCTGAATGGGGAGTCTGACCCCTGTCTCCATGAATGGGGAGTCTGACCCCTGTCTCTCTGAATGGGGAGTCTGACCCCTGTCTCCATGAATGGGGAGTCTGACCCCTGTCTCTCTGAATGGGGAGTCTGACCCCGGTCTCCATGAATGGGGAGTCTGACCCCGGTCTCCATGAATGGGGAGTCTGACCCCTGTCTCCATGAATGGGGAGTCTGACCCCTGTCTCCATGAATGGGGAGTCTGACCCCTGTCTCCATGAATCATCCCTATCTAAGAAGCTGTCATGCATGTCGTTGGTTTTTTCCTTCACGTTTGTGACAAACCGGTCACAGCGGGTGAAGTTGGGAATTAACATCTCCGATCCCAAGTCTATCAGCACTGGCTCCCCACAGGGCTGCGTTCTGTCCCACTACTATTCTCCCTGTACACCAACAGCTGCGTCTCTCTGAACCCCTCGGCCACTCACCTCTGTGGCCATGAAGAGAGGCTGGTCAAGGATCACATTTGTGCCTCCCTCCCCAGTGATATGGACCCTATGCAATTTGCATACAGGCCAAACAGGTCCACTGACGATGCGGTCTCCCAAGTACTGCACAGCACCCTCTCTCACCTGGACCGTCAGAAGGGGGGCTATGTGAGACTGTTGTTCATTGACTACAGCTCAGCGTTCAACACCATAGTCCCCACCAGACTGGTGGACAAGCTGATCGAGCTGGGTCTGAGCTCCGCTCTGAGCGCCTGGATACTGGACTTTCTGAGTGAAAGGCCCCAGGCGGTCAGGGTGGGGGGTCAGACCTCCAACAGCATCACACCCTGAGCATCGGGTCCCCCCAGGGCTGTGTTCTGAGCCCCCTGCTGTACTCACTATACACACATGACTGTGTGGCCAAGTTCAGCTCCAACTCCATAGTGAAGTTTGCGGACGACACAGTGGTGGTGGGGCTGATCTCGGACAACGACGAGAAGGCCTACCGGGAGGATGTTGAGGTACTGGAACGCTGGTGCCAGGACAACAGGCTGCTCCTGAACATTGGTAAAACCAAGGAGCTGATTGTGGATTATAGGAGAGGACAGCAGGAGGCTCACACACCACTGAGGATAAACGGGGCTACCGTGGACAGGGTGAGCAGCTTTAAGTACCTGGGGGTCCACATCGCAGAGGATCTGACATGGACAACACACATAGACTCAGTCGTAAAAAAGGCGAAGCAACGCCTCTACCACCTGAGACAGTTAAGGAAGTTCAGAGTATCTGGGAAGATACTCCAGTCCTTCTACTCCGGAGCTGTAGAGAGCATCTTGACTGGAAACATCACTGCCTGGTATGGAAACGGCACAGGACAAGAAGGCCCTACAGAGAGTGGTGCGCTCAGCCGAGCGTACCACGGGTATTGCACTACCACCCCTGCAGGTCCTATACAACAAGAGGTGCAAATCCAGAGTCTGCAGAATAATGAAAGACCCACACCACCCCAACAACAGCCTGTTCATGCTGCTGAGGTCAGGCAGACGCCTGCGAACACCAGCTACTAGGACAGAGAGACTTCGGCTCAGCTTCTTCCCCCAGGCCATCAGAGCCTTGAACACTGAACTCTCCACACACAGGCACACATGAGCACACACACGACACACACACTGTACACGCTCACACACTAGCAGCCACTTTAACATGAGCAAGCACACACTCATGCTGCACACGCCCACACTTATGGCCACTAAGGAAAGGTCACTTTAAAAATAGTATAGTATAACCGGAGATTGTATAAATTGGCATGTACAGAAAAGACCCAGTGCCTCATCCGTAGCTAACAGTGTATTGCACTACCAAAGGACCTAGCATGTCCTCCATGCTCTGTAAATAACTTATGTACATATACCGATATGCCCTACTATGTTACTTGTTACTTGTTTATTGCACAATGTTACTTGTTTATTGCACAATGTTCTATTGGATTCTATTATATGTTATTGCACATCGTTGCGGGCAAGACCACCCGCATTTCATTGTATACTTGTATGCCGTGACAAATAAAACTCTTGACTTGACTTGACGGTCAAACTCCTGAAGTTTGCGGACGACACCACCCTGGTGGGTCTCATATCCAGGGGGGACGAGTCCGCCTACAGGAGGGAGATCGAGAGGCTGCTGAGCTGGTGCAGCTGCAACAATCTGGACCTCAACGCCCAGAAAACAGTGGAGATGGTAGTGGACTTCAGGCGGAAGGCAGCCCGGTGGCCTCTGTGGAGTCCTGCCGCTTCCTCGGCATGACACTCTCCCGGGACCTGAAATGGGAGCTGAACACCATCGCTCTCAATAAAAAGGCCCGGAAGAGGATGTTCTTCCTACGTCAGCTGAGGAAGTTTAGGCTGCAGAGGACTATGATGGTCCAGTTCTACACTGCCATCATCCAGTCCATCCTCACCCTCTCCATCATCACCTGGTTCCCTGCAGCCACGGTCCAGATGATGGTTTAGAACGGGGATCAGAGGAAAAAGATCAAAGGATCTAAAAACGTATTATTACGTGTTTGACGCTCAAGCGTTGGCGGTGAAACACGTAATATATTACGTGTTTGGCGCCCAATGAGCTTAAGCAAATTTTAGTTTTTGGGGAACATTTCCAAAATTCCAGCGCTCAACTCCCTGTGGAAATTGTTTGCAACCCTGCTCTGAACTGTCACTGGAAAAATCAGCTACTTGAATTGTTTAGAATTAACACATTGGCTCAAGGGATGCATGGCCACCGATCATGCCAATATGCGATTGTGATCTGTGATCGATTGTGATCTGTGATCGATTGTCTGCCGATTTTATCTCAGTCATTGCATCCCTGAATAAGATTAAATTAAATTAAGATTAGATTAATAGTATACCTCTCATTTACAGACTTCCATGTCCATTCCCACGGAGCATGTTCTTAATGCTCTCCTGTACCATGCCCCCCCCCCCCCTCTCTCTCCACACAGGATCGGGCGTCATTCCAAGTCACTGGACACCCAGCGGTTCATGTGCGCCTTCTGCACGGGACAACTGGTCCTGCTCACCCCCTCTCGGGCTCTCGCGCCCTTCGCTAACTTTGTCAAAGAGAACTATGGCAGCGTGCGCAAGGAGCTGGTGGGGGGGCAGAGCCACGCGGAGGTGATGCGTAAACTTAGTGCAGACTTTGCCTACAAGAAAAAACTCAAAGGTGAGATACATGCTGCACCCCACACACTGTACATTTGTCTCGATGTTGACTCATTCGGCACCGGGGATTAGTCGGGCCTTGTCGGGGCCCTGTGGTCGCATTGCCACACGTTGAAATATAGGACTGAGTCACCTTGTTTGTAGAGCTATAACTTAACTATATTCTATATTGGATACTTGGATAGTAATGAAATGGCAAATTATCGTCCAATATCCAACCTACCATTCAATAGTAAAGTACTTGAAAAGATAGTTTCAGTTCAAATAAATTCCTTTCTTGAAGAAAACAACATCTTAGAAGAATTTCAGTCAGGATTCAGAAAATATCATAGCACTGAAACTGCCCTCACCAAAATAATCAGTGACCTCAGACTAAACTCTGACGAGAATAAGATCTCCATCCTTATCCTGTTAGATCTCAGTGCAGCATTTGATACAATCGATCACGATATTCTAATCGATCGTCTTGAAAACCATGTCGGTTTCTCAGACCATGTGCTAGGCTGGTTTATACAACGGCATGCAAATTTCTCGATTCTGATTGGCCATTTACACGTCTTTATTGGCAACAATCCACGGTCCTGGGCTCAGGACCCGCCCACAACCGAATCACATATCACTCCCCGGCTCACTCCGGGAGAAAACAAGATCGCGGACAACAAATGGATATGTTGATAGCACCATAACGACTAAATATGAAGCGATTCTGTCAAGGGAAATGTGTTAGTCCTTTAAACAATGTTGGATGATGTAATTGATGGGTCTTGAGTCAATCTAGAACAAAAGAAAAATCGCGGATTGATTGATTGATTAATTGATTGATTTAAATTTCTACTTCCTTCCCACTGACTGCAGCGTTCACTCTCACACTGTCCGACGCTGGCGTACCCACAAACACACACACACACATACACACACACACACACACACACACACACACACACATACACACACACACACACACACACACACACACACATACACACACTGTGACACACACACACACACACGCACACACACACACACACACACACACACTCCTGTCTGCAACAGCGGGGGAGTCAGACTGAGAGAGAAGCAGCGCTGTTTTAAGTGAGCATGGTCTATTGAATTGATTGATTGGTTGATTGCTAATTTTATTACTGTACCCCTGGTTTCCAACTGGTTAAGTTTAGGCTAAAAGAAATAAATAAAAAAATAGGGCGAAGAAAACGTTTTTTTCCTATAGGGCAAAGAAAACGTTTTAATTTGTTTTACCTACTTTATATAGAAGCATCTAAGAATGAAGTTCTATGGAAAGTAGGTCTGCATTCCCTTAACAATTGTGTGTATTGAGCCGTACTGTATTGTACCCATTCTGCATCTGGTAATAAAATTTTCAATCAATCATTCCAATAATACACAGTTGGATGTGTTAGTTGGTTGGATGCACTTCAAGCTGCTTCCACATGAGGCAACTTCTCTCAATCATTCCAATAATACACAGTTGGATGTGTTAGTTTGGTTGGATGCACTTCAAGCTGCTTCCACATGGAGGCAACTTGTCTTTTTTGTAGTTGTGGGAACTACTTTTTCTGGCGGATGGTTTTTTCAATAAATCTTCGATTAATGTGTGTTTATTGTATAGAAATAAGGTTGGATGAATCTGGCAGTTGTATAAAAGCTTTACACCACTTGTAGTCGTGATTTGTGACCAATAAACCATGCCTAGGGGGGTCTAACGACCCTCGGCTGCGCCTCGGGCCTAACGACCACCCCTAGGCATGGTTTATTGGTCACAAACCACTCAAGTACAAACACCAGTACCAGTGCACCCGCTGCAAGAACACGTATGTCGTCCAACCACACTCTCATTTCGGGAACGTTCAGTGGTGGAAACATTCTATGGGAATGAACCCTTTCACTGCCACACGACAGAAGGTTATAACCCTTTACTATCCGCACAACCGACGGTCGCCGTAAAGGGTTAACCTTCTGTCGTGTGGCAGTGAAAGGGTTAACCGTTTTGGTTAGTGCGGCAGTGAAAGGGTTAATGGGAATATATGGGAATTAACGAGAATAGAATGGAATTATGGGGGTTGTTCGCAGGGGTTGCTACGAAAAAAAAATGCTCTTTATTTTTTAAACCAATAGTTATGACTTTATTTTTTTACATTGTTTGTATTTGTAGTGCGCTACACACGAGAGTGCACTGTGCCGATGGTTGTAATTCTACTGAATTCCCATTAGATGGGATGCCGCAACGTTTGTCTAAAGAGAAGTCTGTTCACTCTGCCGCCATCTTGATAACGGGACTAATGAGACCTGACCCCTGTCTCCATGAATGGGGAGTCTGACCCCGGTCTCCATGAATGGGGAGTCTGACCCCTGTCTCCATGAATGGGGAGTCTGACCCCTGTCTCCATGAATGGGGAGTCTGACCCCTGTCTCCATGAATGGGGAGTCTGACCCCTGTCTCCATGAATGGGGAGTCTGACCCCTGTCTCCATGAATTTTTGTATTTGTATTTATTGGTTTAAAATACAGAGACAGTGCATATTAAGGAACATTTGACTGTAAATATGCCAGTTTAGCCAAGTTGGCTAATTTTCAACTGTAGTCTCTGGGGCAGGTGACATGAGCACAACAATAATTAAAACATAGTACAATAATTAAAACACAGTAGGAATCAATATAGGTTACAATACACTAAAATACATACAAATAAATACATTAAAATACAACCCCTCAGTTAAAAAACATAGTACAATAATTAAAACACAGTAGGAATCAGTATAGGTTACAATACACTAAAATACATACAAATAAATACATTAAAATACAACCCCTCAGTTAAAATGGTCGCACACTTGACCATCTCTCAACCATGATTTTAAGTTAGTTTTAAATGAGATGTAACTTTGATACTCCCTGAGCCGTGTTGGCAGACTGTTCCAGGTGTGGGCTGCTCTCACGGAAAAGGCTGTCTGACTAAAAGCAGACCTCCTGTTTGGGACTACACAGTCCCCTCTGACTACAGACCTGGTATATCTATCAGCAGATGCTTTCTGTTTTATGAAAGTACAGAGGGGGGGAGGAGCCAAGCCATGTAGGATTTTATAGGTAAGGCAGGCATCTTTGAATTTGACAAGATTGTCCCAGCTCAGTAGGTTCTGGTTTGTTATGCTATGACAATGGTGGTGGCTGTTTGTTTTCCTGTCCAGAACTTTCACAGCCTGATGGTAAACTACCTGTACAGATCGTAATGTTGTACAGGAGGCTTGTGTCCAGCTAGTCAGACAGTATGTTAAGTGTGACATAATAATGGCATTAAAATACAGTGCTGCTGCTTTTGTTGACAGAGAGTTTCTGATGTGACGGAAGTTTGATAAGTGAAACATTGCATTGTTTAATACCGATTTAATTTGTTTTTTAAATGTAAGATTGGAGTCCATTTTTATCCCAAGGTATCTAAATGGAATGGGGAGTCTGACCCCTGTCTCCATGAATGGGGAGTCTGACCCCTGTCTCCATGAATGGGGAGTCTGACCCCTGTCTCTCTGAATGGGGAGTCTGACACCTGTCTCCATGAATGGGGAGTCTGACCCCTGTCTCTCTGAATGGGGAGTCTGACCCCGGTCTCCATGAATGGGGAGTCTGACCCCTGTCTCCATGAATGGGGAGTCTGACCCCTGTCTCTCTGAATGGGGAGTCTGACCCCTGTCTCCATGAATGGGGAGTCTGACCCCTGTCTCTCTGAATGGGGAGTCTGACCCCGGTCTCCATGAATGGAGAGTCTGACCCCTGTCTCCATGAATGGGGAGTCTGACCCCTGTCTCCATGAATGGGGAGTCTGACCCCGGTCTCCATGAATGGGGAGTCTGACCCCTGTCTCCATGAATGGGGAGTCTGACCCCTGTCTCCATGAATGGGGAGTCTGACCCCTGTCTCTCTGAATGGGGAGTCTGACCCCTGTCTCCATGAATGGGGAGTCTGACCCCTGTCTCTCTGAATGGGGAGTCTGACCCCTGTCTCCATGAATGGGGAGTCTGACCCCTGTCTCTCTGAATGGGGAGTCTGACCCCGGTCTCCATGAATGGGGAGTCTGACCCCGGTCTCCATGAATGGGGAGTCTGACCCCTGTCTCCATGAATGGGGAGTCTGACCCCTGTCTCCATGAATGGGGAGTCTGACCCCTGTCTCCATGAATCATCCCTATCTAAGAAGCTGTCATGCATGTCGTTGGTTTTTTCCTTCACGTTTGTGACAAACCGGTCACAGCGGGTGAAGTTGGGAATTAACATCTCCGATCCCAAGTCTATCAGCACTGGCTCCCCACAGGGCTGCGTTCTGTCCCACTACTATTCTCCCTGTACACCAACAGCTGCGTCTCTCTGAACCCCTCGGCCACTCACCTCTGTGGCCATGAAGAGAGGCTGGTCAAGGATCACATTTGTGCCTCCCTCCCCAGTGATATGGACCCTATGCAATTTGCATACAGGCCAAACAGGTCCACTGACGATGCGGTCTCCCAAGTACTGCACAGCACCCTCTCTCACCTGGACCGTCAGAAGGGGGGCTATGTGAGACTGTTGTTCATTGACTACAGCTCAGCGTTCAACACCATAGTCCCCACCAGACTGGTGGACAAGCTGATCGAGCTGGGTCTGAGCTCCGCTCTGAGCGCCTGGATACTGGACTTTCTGAGTGAAAGGCCCCAGGCGGTCAGGGTGGGGGGTCAGACCTCCAACAGCATCACACCCTGAGCATCGGGTCCCCCCAGGGCTGTGTTCTGAGCCCCCTGCTGTACTCACTATACACACATGACTGTGTGGCCAAGTTCAGCTCCAACTCCATAGTGAAGTTTGCGGACGACACAGTGGTGGTGGGGCTGATCTCGGACAACGACGAGAAGGCCTACCGGGAGGATGTTGAGGTACTGGAACGCTGGTGCCAGGACAACAGGCTGCTCCTGAACATTGGTAAAACCAAGGAGCTGATTGTGGATTATAGGAGAGGACAGCAGGAGGCTCACACACCACTGAGGATAAACGGGGCTACCGTGGACAGGGTGAGCAGCTTTAAGTACCTGGGGGTCCACATCGCAGAGGATCTGACATGGACAACACACATAGACTCAGTCGTAAAAAAGGCGAAGCAACGCCTCTACCACCTGAGACAGTTAAGGAAGTTCAGAGTATCTGGGAAGATACTCCAGTCCTTCTACTCCGGAGCTGTAGAGAGCATCTTGACTGGAAACATCACTGCCTGGTATGGAAACGGCACAGGACAAGAAGGCCCTACAGAGAGTGGTGCGCTCAGCCGAGCGTACCACGGGTATTGCACTACCACCCCTGCAGGTCCTATACAACAAGAGGTGCAAATCCAGAGTCTGCAGAATAATGAAAGACCCACACCACCCCAACAACAGCCTGTTCATGCTGCTGAGGTCAGGCAGACGCCTGCGAACACCAGCTACTAGGACAGAGAGACTTCGGCTCAGCTTCTTCCCCCAGGCCATCAGAGCCTTGAACACTGAACTCTCCACACACAGGCACACATGAGCACACACACGACACACACACTGTACACGCTCACACACTAGCAGCCACTTTAACATGAGCAAGCACACACTCATGCTGCACACGCCCACACTTATGGCCACTAAGGAAAGGTCACTTTAAAAATAGTATAGTATAACCGGAGATTGTATAAATTGGCATGTACAGAAAAGACCCAGTGCCTCATCCGTAGCTAACAGTGTATTGCACTACCAAAGGACCTAGCATGTCCTCCATGCTCTGTAAATAACTTATGTACATATACCGATATGCCCTACTATGTTACTTGTTACTTGTTTATTGCACAATGTTACTTGTTTATTGCACAATGTTCTATTGGATTCTATTATATGTTATTGCACATCGTTGCGGGCAAGACCACCCGCATTTCATTGTATACTTGTATGCCGTGACAAATAAAACTCTTGACTTGACGGTCAAACTCCTGAAGTTTGCGGACGACACCACCCTGGTGGGTCTCATATCCAGGGGGGACGAGTCCGCCTACAGGAGGGAGATCGAGAGGCTGCTGAGCTGGTGCAGCTGCAACAATCTGGACCTCAACGCCCAGAAAACAGTGGAGATGGTAGTGGACTTCAGGCGGAAGGCAGCCCGGTGGCCTCTGTGGAGTCCTGCCGCTTCCTCGGCATGACACTCTCCCGGGACCTGAAATGGGAGCTGAACACCATCGCTCTCAATAAAAAGGCCCGGAAGAGGATGTTCTTCCTACGTCAGCTGAGGAAGTTTAGGCTGCAGAGGACTATGATGGTCCAGTTCTACACTGCCATCATCCAGTCCATCCTCACCCTCTCCATCATCACCTGGTTCCCTGCAGCCACGGTCCAGATGATGGTTTAGAACGGGGATCAGAGGAAAAAGATCAAAGGATCTAAAAACGTATTATTACGTGTTTGACGCTCAAGCGTTGGCGGTGAAACACGTAATATATTACGTGTTTGGCGCCCAATGAGCTTAAGCAAATTTTAGTTTTTGGGGAACATTTCCAAAATTCCAGCGCTCAACTCCCTGTGGAAATTGTTTGCAACCCTGCTCTGAACTGTCACTGGAAAAATCAGCTACTTGAATTGTTTAGAATTAACACATTGGCTCAAGGGATGCATGGCCACCGATCATGCCAATATGCGATTGTGATCTGTGATCGATTGTGATCTGTGATCGATTGTCTGCCGATTTTATCTCAGTCATTGCATCCCTGAATAAGATTAAATTAAATTAAGATTAGATTAATAGTATACCTCTCATTTACAGACTTCCATGTCCATTCCCACGGAGCATGTTCTTAATGCTCTCCTGTACCATGCCCCCCCCCCCCCCTCTCTCTCCACACAGGATCGGGCGTCATTCCAAGTCACTGGACACCCAGCGGTTCATGTGCGCCTTCTGCACGGGACAACTGGTCCTGCTCACCCCCTCTCGGGCTCTCGCGCCCTTCGCTAACTTTGTCAAAGAGAACTATGGCAGCGTGCGCAAGGAGCTGGTGGGGCAGAGCCACGCGGAGGTGATGCGTAAACTTAGTGCAGACTTTGCCTACAAGAAAAAACTCAAAGGTGAGATACATGCTGCACCCCACACACTGTACATTTGTCTCGATGTTGACTCATTCGGCACCGGGGATTAGTCGGGCCTTGTCGGGGCCCTGTGGTCGCATTGCCACACGTTGAAATATAGGACTGAGTCACCTTGTTTGTAGAGCTATAACTTAACTATATTCTATATTGGATACTTGGATAGTAATGAAATGGCAAATTATCGTCCAATATCCAACCTACCATTCAATAGTAAAGTACTTGAAAAGATAGTTTCAGTTCAAATAAATTCCTTTCTTGAAGAAAACAACATCTTAGAAGAATTTCAGTCAGGATTCAGAAAATATCATAGCACTGAAACTGCCCTCACCAAAATAATCAGTGACCTCAGACTAAACTCTGACGAGAATAAGATCTCCATCCTTATCCTGTTAGATCTCAGTGCAGCATTTGATACAATCGATCACGATATTCTAATCGATCGTCTTGAAAACCATGTCGGTTTCTCAGACCATGTGCTAGGCTGGTTTATACAACGGCATGCAAATTTCTCGATTCTGATTGGCCATTTACACGTCTTTATTGGCAACAATCCACGGTCCTGGGCTCAGGACCCGCCCACAACCGAATCACATATCACTCCCCGGCTCACTCCGGGAGAAAACAAGATCGCGGACAACAAATGGATATGTTGATAGCACCATAACGACTAAATATGAAGCGATTCTGTCAAGGGAAATGTGTTAGTCCTTTAAACAATGTTGGATGATGTAATTGATGGGTCTTGAGTCAATCTAGAACAAAAGAAAAATCGCGGATTGATTGATTGATTAATTGATTGATTTAAATTTCTACTTCCTTCCCACTGACTGCAGCGTTCACTCTCACACTGTCCGACGCTGGCGTACCCACAAACACACACACACACATACACACACACACACACACACACACATACACACACACACACACACACACACACACACACACACACACACACATACACACACTGTGACACACACACACACACACACACGCACACACACACACACACACACACACACTCCTGTCTGCAACAGCGGGGGAGTCAGACTGAGAGAGAAGCAGCGCTGTTTTAAGTGAGCATGGTCTATTGAATTGATTGATTGGTTGATTGCTAATTTTATTACTGTACCCCTGGTTTCCAACTGGTTAAGTTTAGGCTAAAAGAAATAAATAAAAAAATAGGGCGAAGAAAACGTTTTTTTCCTATAGGGCAAAGAAAACGTTTTAATTTGTTTTACCTACTTTATATAGAAGCATCTAAGAATGAAGTTCTATGGAAAGTAGGTCTGCATTCCCTTAACAATTGTGTGTATTGAGCCGTACTGTATTGTACCCATTCTGCATCTGGTAATAAAATTTTCAATCAATCATTCCAATAATACACAGTTGGATGTGTTAGTTGGTTGGATGCACTTCAAGCTGCTTCCACATGAGGCAACTTCTCTCAATCATTCCAATAATACACAGTTGGATGTGTTAGTTTGGTTGGATGCACTTCAAGCTGCTTCCACATGGAGGCAACTTGTCTTTTTTGTAGTTGTGGGAACTACTTTTTCTGGCGGATGGTTTTTTCAATAAATCTTCGATTAATGTGTGTTTATTGTATAGAAATAAGGTTGGATGAATCTGGCAGTAGTATAAAATCTTTACACCACTTGTAGTCGTGATTTGTGACCAATAAACCATGCCTAGGGGGGTCTAACGACCCTCGGCTGCGCCTCGGGCCTAACGACCACCCCTAGGCATGGTTTATTGGTCACAAACCACTCCTGCGCGTGATGTAATGCTTAATTAAAACATACATCAGAGGGAGGAAATTCTATGTTAAACTAGGAGATCACATGTCTGATATATACGACAACAACTATGGAGTTGCACAAGGGAGTTGCTTAGGTCCTTTACTCTTCTCCCTTTACATGTTACCGCTGGGTGATATCATCAGAGAACATAATGTAGATTTCCATAGCTATGCGGATGATACACAACTGTACATATCTGCTGAACCAAATGATACAGCGATTAGCTCCATTACAGACTGCTTACTGGCAATAAATAAATGGATGAGTAAGAACTTCCTGAAACTAAACGAGAACAAAACTGAAATTCTAATTATCGGCTCCAAAACTAAAAAAGAAACATTAATAAAGAACCTGGGGGGACTAACCCCTTGGATCAAATCTGAGGTCACTAGTCTTGGGGTTGTCATAGATTCAGAACTGAACTTCAATTCTCATATTAGCAAAGTGACGAAAACATCGTTCTTCCATCTCAGAAATATAGCAAAAGTACGACCATTTATTAATCAGAACGATGCTGAGAAGCTAATTCATGCATTCATATCTAGCCGGTTAGACTACTGTAATGCACTTTTCACAGGTCTCCCTAAGAAAACCACAGAGAGGCTTTAGCTAATCCAAAACTCTGCAGCCCGACTGCTAACTAGAACCAAAAGGAGAGAGCACATTAGTTCAGTCTTAGCCGCTTTACACTGGCTTCCTGTAACATTTAGTATTGACTTTAAGGTCCTTCTCCCATCGAGAGGTTTTGTTTCAGAATTTTATCATCAATTACTAACGTCCTCGTATGAAACCCTCCAACTTGACTCTGTCTGGAGGAGGGATATACCAGACCTGGAAAATGACTTTGATTGGCAAGGAGCCTGGGCAAATGTCCGACTTACATCAAGGAACCCGGATCATCAACAAATCAATCTTAACTATATTCACAGGACATACTTGACTCCTATAAGACTGTGCCGAATGGGGCTCAAACAAGATTCCAAATGCACCCAATGTACAAATGGGGACGAAGGGACATTTATGCACATGTATTGGGACTGCTCACCAGTTAAGGCATTCTGGAAAGATGTGACCCAACAAATATCAAAACTCGTATCTTGGAATATACCTGTACACCCCTCGGTATTGCTGTTGAATGATGTTTTTGAGTTTGCAGTGAATCCACAGCTAAAGAGATTGGTTTTATCGGGTATCACAGTAGCCAAAAAGCTGATCGCATCACGCTGGTTTCAACCGGAAAAAATGTGCCGTAAAGTTTGGTTTCTTACATATCTCGATGTAATTTACCATGAAATATCTACAGCAAGAATTCTGGGTCTCAATGAATCCAAAATGTCAATGTGGTTAGAAGTGGTGGAGAGAATAAAAGCTAGCTTATAATGGTAGTGTCTGGTTAGGTGCGAGGGATAGTGGAGGTACTTCTCAAGGTGGGGTCCGGGAGGGGGGGTTTCGAGCTGAGCATACGTATGTAGGGTTTTTTTTTAGATAACAGGTATTATGGGTATATCTTATATAAAACAACTAACCAAAATGTGATCTCATTGGATGTGCCCTGACAATTAATGCTTGTATATCTTATCGTGTGTTGTCATGTTTGTTTATATGTTTGTTTTAAAAAAGAATAAAAAAATAAAATACAAAAAAAAAGGTCCTTCTCCTTACATACAAAACTCTAAATGGACAGGGACCTAGCTACATCGCCAACACTCTAATAAATTACACACCAGCAAGAACACTGCGATCATCAGCTGCTGGACTACTAGAGGCTCCCAGAAGCAGTCAAAAGAGGATCGGTAATGCAGCCTTTATCAACTATGCCCCAAAACTATGGAACAAACTGCCCCAAAACATCAGGGAAGCCAACTCGCTAGACATCTTTAAAAGACAGCTTAAAACCTATCTCTTTGCTCAGGCATTTCACTGATAGATATCTGCTACCACCTAGTGGCAAGAGGAAACATCAGGGATATCCTGACACAACTTGTATTTATTCGTACCCTGCCTACTCTTTTACACTGCCTATCAAATTCATGTGTCGGTTATTGCACTTTTTACTTCTTACTGATGACTATTTTTAAACTGAATCATTTTAAACTATTCTTATTATTTGCTATGCTCGCTCATGCCTGTATTTTTTATGTCCGTCGGTTATTGCACTTTTTAATTACTGAATAGAGAGCCTATTAGGATGCTAGATCCTAATGTGAAACACTATGCTTATGGCAGATCAATCAGCATGGATTGTCTGTAAACTTTAATACATGGCAGTTTGGTTTGTTAGAACAGACTGTAATCTTATGCTTATGGCAGATCAATCAGCATGGATTGTCTGTAAACTTTAATACATGGCAGTTTGGTTTGTTAGAACAGACTGTAATCTTCACTTGCTTATGGCAGATCAATCAGCATGGATTGTCTGTAAACTTTTCACTTGCTTATGGCAGATCAATCAGCATGGATTGTCTGTAAACTTTCACTTGCTTATGGCAGATCAATCAGCATGGATTGTCTGTAAACTTTATGCATTGTTGTCACTTGCCATATCTTGCTATGCTCGCTCATGCCTGTATTTTTTATGTCCGTTCTATTTTATAATTTTTATTTTATTTTATTTTATTTTTATTTTACTATTTTTAAACTGAATCATTTTAAACTATTTTTACTATTTGTGTTACTGAAAACTGTAAGCGGAGAGCCTATTGGGATGCTAGATCCTAATATGAAACACTGTGATTCTACCTGTCTATCTTTTTATGCTAGCTTATGCCTGTATTTTTTACTGTTGTGAAGCACTTTGAACTGCAACCTCTGTATGAAAAGTGCTATACAAATAAAGTTATTATTATTATTATTATTATTATTATATTATAGCTATGGATACAATACTATGGCCCATTTGACATCACCTATCTATCGTTCAAAATGTGAGAAAGAATACATTTTTCCATCCATACGTTCCCGTGTTATATACCGTAGTGAATATAAGTATGGTTTTAGAGCGGCCTGGGGTAATTCATGAAATCCTGAGTTAAAGCCCTATACGTCGATTTCACTATAGACGTTGCCATGTCTTGCCTGTATACGCTATTATCCCGAAATCAAATCTACATCATAGCTATTATGTTCCATCATGAATGCATGAAAGGGGGGGGGGGGGGATTATTCCAAAAATAATATTCCAATTGGTCGCCATCTGGTATATCCAATGTCCATTTCGTCGACGGCATAATTCACCACAACATATGGATCGGAGATATTTGATGCGCTTCGATGGAACCGGGAGAACCGCTCCCCTCGCCCAACAAGGAAAAGTGAAACCGGAGACCTGGGGCCGTCCCACAGAGAAAGATACAAGGGTAGAAAGGGTGCTCGATACCACCGTCTAGTGTGATGCGGCCGGTATTGCACTTTTACATTCTCATGAGGATTCCCCATGTTAACCCCGAGTCTGTGCGCCTGTAATGAATAGAAATATCGAATAAAAGAAATAACGATCAAATAACGAGTATACTCATTCTTGGCGTTCAACGATTGGCGGCCAATAACGAGTATACTCGTCGTTGGCGGGGAATGTGTTAAGTAACTTTGAGGCTGATTGGGAGGGATCTTCCATGAAAATGAATAAGTCATCCGCATATAGAGCAATTTTGTGTGATGTCTCATTGATTGCCAAATGTTAATCTTGTCATTAATGGACAGGCACTGTGAAAGTGTCACCTTGTGTATAAGGTGTGAATTTGTGACTAAACTTTGTAGATATTTTTGGCTTTGTGTGTGTTTCACATTTTAGTGTTTGTATTGATATTTGTCTTTCTTTTCCAAATGTTTTTTAATAAAGATTCAGTGCTTATTTGCATCACTGTGTGTACTATCTATATACACACACAAGCTATGTGTTTCAGAACATTCTCAAACAAGTATTTTTCACAGATCTTGAAAAAATCTTGTGGTTTGACAGTTTAAATGGATATAGCCTGACGGTGCAAGACAAGAAATGCAGAAATAACTTCTCGTAAAGGAGCACAGAAAAGCTTTTGCATCAACTCAGCTATTTTCCACCGCAAGAGACATTTAAGAAACGCGAGTTATATTTTTCACTTCAGCCATCCAGTCGTCTCTGCCCGAAGTCCTTAGTTACCATGGCAACCACCCACTGCGATTCCCAGCCACACACACACACACACATATTCCCAGCCCCACACACACACATATACACTGAGTATGTCAGCGTTGTGGTGTCTGTCCTTATCAGACATGCAGTCTGACCAAAGCCAGAGATCCTTGTCGGGTCCAAGAGTGCATGCAAAAATGCTGATGTCGTTTCCAATAACTAACAAACCACACTCGCTAACACCCACCACACTGACACTCACTCACACACACATTGTTAGAATCAGCTCGTTGATGCATTTTATGATGAATTGAAAATGGGGAACCCTGATGTAAACGAGACGAAAGTCTCTCTGGTCTGCATCCCCTTAACAATTGTATGTATTGTACTGTACTGTACCCATTCTGCAATCTGTTAATAAAGTTTTCAATCAATCAAAACCTTTTTTATTTATCTAAAGTGCATTGGTTGCCATTTGTTTTATAGTGCTGCTCTATGGAAAATGCATTAAATAGGATTTTGCTGGTGAACTTGGTCTTGGCTTTAACTCACCATGCTACAGTACCTGCTGTATGAGGGAGAGAGAAAATGGGTAGATAAAACAGTTCTGTTGAGCTGCATGCATGATGCACTGGTCTCTACCTGGACCCAACTTCATTCAACACCAGTCTCTACCTGGACCCAACTTCATTCAACACCAGTCTCTACCTGGACCCAACTTCATTCAACACCAGTCTCTACTAGGGATGGGTACCTTTCACATTTGAACCGATACCGGTACCTGTGAATCGATACCGGTACCCAACGGTACCTTTTTTCGGTACTTTAGTCTCAAGAAATTTAATTTACCTACCTCAGTCGTAAAAAAAAATCCAAACTTCAAATAACTACAATTTCGACAGTTTTCGGCTTGTCATTGCTCCGACTGCTTTGTTGTTGAATCAAGTCAAATCCTAGGTAAGCATATATTGTGCGTGTGAACGTTGACATGAAAAAAAAAAAAAAAAAAGTAAAAAAAAAATAATAATAAAAAATATACTCGGTAAAAATATACTCGGTAGTACCGACGTGTTTCGGTTCGGTGCCTCAAAAGTACCGAATTCTGTACCCATCCCTAGTCTCTACCTGGACCCAACTTCATTCAACACCAGTCTCTACCTGAACCCAACTTCATTCAACACCAGTCTACCTGAACCCAACTTCATTCAACACCAGTCTCTACCTGAACCCAACTTCATTCAACACCAGTCTCTACCTGAACCCAACTTCATTCAACACCAGTCTCTACCTGGACCCAACTTCATTCAACACCAGTCTCTACCTGAACCCAACTTCATTCAACACCAGTCTCTACCTGGACCCAACTTCATTCAACACCAGTCTCTACCTGAACCCAACTTCATTCAACACCAGTCTCTCTACCTGGACCCAACTTCATTCAACACCAGTCTCTCTCTACCTGGACCCAACTTCATTCAACACCAGTCTATCTACCTGGACCCAACTTCATTCAACACCAACACCAGTCTATCTACCTGGACCCAACTTCATTCAACACCAGTCTCTCTACCTGGACCCAACTTCATTCAATACCAGTCTCTACGAACCCAACTTCATTCAACACCAGTCTCTCTCTACCTGGACCCAACTTCATTCAACACCAGTCTCTCTACCTGGATCCAACTTCATTCAACACCAGTCTCTACCTGGACCCAACTTCATTCAACACTGCTGCCCCAGTATTATTGCAAACAATTATTTACTTTGTGAAGACTGCATTCATTGATGATTTAGGAATAATCATATTTTATGGGGTGTCCCAAGATCAGTCATTGGAGAAGGCAAATCATAGTAGTGCCCTTCATATTAAAGCAAGTGGTTTGCTAGGCTACACGTCCATATCAAGGCAACAATGGTATAGGCAGCTACAGAATAAAAGCAACTGCTCATCCCAATATTTGATTAGTCTTTTGTTTGTTGTGATACTGTGAGTGAGCAGTTATATCTGTTCACATTATAACTCACTCTGCAACTGTGAAAAGAAACCCACTTCCCACAATATATTGACCTGCTAAGCATTATGATGAAGAAAAAGAAAAACAAATGAAAGAAAAAGCAAACGGAATCCTTCACTCAGAACTGTGTGAGTTTATTATAGACCAGTAGCCTAAAACCAGTCACTGTTCCTCATTTGGCTGTTCCGTTATATGAGCTGCCTAAGGAAGAACGGGTTTTAATTGTTAATGTTTGACAGTTCAGGTCACTGTTATGATTACTATTTATTATTTCCCCTTATTTGTACCCTTTTATTGTTTTATCTTTCTTCAGTTCAATATCTGCTGATGATGGATGAATAATTTTCCAGATGATTAATAGTGTGTAACTGTGTATACATCTCTCTGTGAGACTGCTGGGATCAACATGATCAGAGGGGAATCTACAGTTGTCCTCAATGTAAAATTATCTTTATCCCATCGTCTTGATTGATTGATTGAAAATGTTATTAACAGATTGCAGAATGGGTACAATACAGTACGGCTCAATACACACAATTGTTAAGGGGATGCAGACCAGAGAAGGACTTTCGTATTGTTTACATCAGGGACCCCCATTTTCAATTCATCATAACATATGACATACAGATGGACAGTACTGCTACATCTATACATTTATGACATACCAGATCTACAAATACAGTACTGTTTTTGATACAAGAAGAGTAAAAAAAAAGAGAGTATATACATTTGACGAAGAAACTGTACATTGGAGGAGGTTGGGTAGGTGGGGTGGGGGGGGCCCAGTGAGCAAAAGACGTCTTTTCAACCAAGCGTTTTTGCATAGCTCTCGTATAACCGAGCCAAATCGTGTTTTTTTGTAGACGTATTTTAAACTATGTACTAAGTATATTATTTCAATGCATTCACATCTGAAAATATTATCAATATGGACAGAGGCATCCTGCAAACGCACCTACAAATATATGAGCACGATATTTTCGAAGATTTTATGTGACGTCTATCCATCGCTCGCATTTAGCCCAGGATAATCTTGTCTAAGCTTAGACGTATTTTAAACTATGCACTAAGTATATTATTTCAATGCATTCATATCTGAAAATATTATCAATATGCACAGAATCTCAGTGACCCAGATGTCCTGAGGGGCGTGAGTTTAGCGAGGTGAGTGTAATGGGGAAGCCCGTGAGTCTGCTGTGCAGATGGTTTGCCATTTGATCAGCAGGTGGCGCTGATAGTGCACTGCTGGGAAACCTGACTGATCACAATCCTGCATGATTAAATAATGATTAAATTCTTCTGACTGTGTGTGTGTGTGTGTGTGTGTGTGTGTGTGTGTGTGTGTGTGTGTGTTAGGGTGACCAGATACAAAAAGTCCAAAAGCAGGACAACAGTAAGATTTTGGTGGGACAAAGTGGGACAGATAGATAATGTAATTTTTTTTATTATAATAACTCGTCTTCACCGAATAGATAAAGGTTAAATCTAAATAAATACAAATTAAATACAGAATTATATCTCTCCACATTCATCTTGGCACTGGCAGCCGGCTTGTTACCACCTAACATCTGTTTTAAATATTCAAACTTTATCACTTGACAGGAATGTCTTGTGTTCGATATTTTTTTTTTGCTTCAAAAAGAGGGACATCCTCTCAATATGTGGGACGCGGTCTCAAATGGTGGGACAGTACAACCAAAAGGGGGACACCTGGTCACCCTAGTGTGTGTGTGTGTGTGTGTGTGTGTGTGTGTGTGTGTGTGTGTGTGTCTATCCATATCTCTCATTTAGCTCAGGAGAATCTTGTCTAAGCTTAGACGTCTACCAAACTTTCACTTTTCACCCCATTTTAGACATTGTTTAAACGTCTAAGCTTAGACGTTCAAAACACGTCTAAGCTTAGACGTCTACCAAACTTTCACTTTTCACCCCACTTTAGACTGATTTTAGACGTCTATGTCATGACGTTGAAACAACGTCTAAGCTTAGACGTTCAAAACACGTCTAAGCTTAGACGTTCAAAACACGTCTAGAATAGACGTCTACCAAACTTTCACTTTTCACCCCATTCTAGACTGATTTTAGACGTCTATGTCATGACGTTGAAACAACGTCTAAGCTTAGACGTTCAAAACACGTCTGGAATAGACGTCTACCAAACTTTCACTTTTCACCCCATTCTAGACTGATTTTAGACGTCTATGTCATGACGTTGAAACAACGTCTAAACATAGACGTTCAAAACACGTCTAAGCTTAGACGTTCAAAACACGTCTAGAATAGACGTCTACCAAACTTTCACTTTTCACCCCATTCTAGACTGATTTTAGACGTCTATGTCATGACGTTGAAACAACGTCTAAGCTTAGACGTTCAAAACACGTCTGGAATAGACGTCTACCAAACTTTCACTTTTCACCCCATTCTAGACTGATTTTAGACGTCTATGTCATGACGTTGAAACAACGTCTAAACATAGACGTTCAAAACACGTCTGGAATAGACGTCTACCAAACTTTCACTTTTCACCCCATTCTAGACTGATTTTAGACGTCTAAGCGTAGACGTTCAAAACACGTCTAAGCTTAGACGTTCAAAACACGTCTAAGCTTAGACGTCTACCAAACTTTCACTTTTCACCCCACTTTAGACTGATCTTAGACGTCTATGCAATTGTACATATCTAATTTAAATGATTAGAAGCATTATGGTAAACTTTATATTACCAGCTATACGTTAATATAATTAACCAAGTTCACATTGTGAGATGGAGAGTTCAGTGTTCTGATGGCCTGGGGGAAGAAGCTGAGCCGGAGTGTCTCTGTTCTCGTAGTGTGTGTGTGTACGGCGTTTGCCTGACCACAGCAGCTTGAACAGGCTGTTGTTGGGGTGGTGGAGGGTGTTTAATTATTCTGCAGGCTCTGGATTTGCACCTCCTGTTATATAAGACCTGCAGGGGTGGTAGTGCAATACCCATAGTACGCTCTGCTGAGCGCACCATTCTCTGGAGTGCCTTCCTGTCCTGTGCCGTGCTGTTTCCAAACCAGGCAGTGATGTTTCCAGTCAGAATGCTCTCTACAGCCCCGGAATAGAAGGAGTGGAGTATCTTCCCCGATACTCTGAACTTCCTTAACTGTCTCAGGTGATAGAGGCGCTGTTTAGCCTTTTTCACCACAGAATATATGTGTGTTAACCATGTCAGGTCCTCTGTGATGTGGACTCCCAGGTACTTGAAACTGCTCACCCTGCTCACCCTCTTCTTGGACCTAGTAAGGTTTCGTCAATATTCCAATGTACAGTTACCCCCCACCCCCCCCCCCCCCCCGCCTATCCCACCCCCCGCCCCACCCAACCACCTCCAATGTACAGTCCGCCTCCCCCACCCCACCTCCTATACAATGTACAGTCTCTTCGTCAAATGTATATACTCTCTTATTTTTTTAAACTCTTTTTGTATCACAAACAGTGTATTTGTAAATCTGGTATGTCATAAATCCCCAATCCCATTCAATCTAGTTAGCTGCAGCTCAAATGTATCCCCTTGCCCCACTTATATCTCATATCACACTCTCCAGTCCAACCACGACCCACCAATGATACATTTACCGGACATCAGAAACACTGCAGCGGTTATTGTGATGCAGACAGCCATGCAACCAAGCTGACGGGCGCACAAGCCACAATAACACATGTGATGTTTCTGATGAAAGCGTTTGATTTCACCGCCTATGACCTGGCTGAAGCCTTCATCGTGCTGATCTTCTGCCTGGGACTCTACTGCAAGATAAAGACTTGTTCTCCAAAACAAGGTGAGCTGCACGGCACGACAGTACACATCAAAATACCTGACAATGCTTTGGAACTTTGTGAATAACACTGTGAATAAAATGTAACATTATTTCACCTTTTGAGATTGTAGCAGGTGTTCAACTGAATGATGATCAGACAGACAGACAGGCAGGCAGGCAGGCAGGCAGACAGACAGACAGACAGACAGACAGACAGAACGACAGAACGACAGAACGACAGAACGACAGAACGACAGAACGACAGAACGACAGACAGACAGACAGACAGACAGACAGACAGACAGACAGACAGACAGACAGACAGACAGATAGATAGATAGATAGATAGATAGATAGATAGATAGATAGATCGATCGATCATCTCATGGCTCTACTTTCTACTCTGTTTGTCCATCTTTCAACAGATCCTACAGATACAAGCAATAAGGTGATCTGGAGTACTGAGAACATACAGTAGAGGCTGTTTGTGATGCTGTGGGGTGTTTGCTTGTTCACAATGTTCCTCTTGCAAATATGCTTGACATGTTTTTCTTATTTCCTTCCTTCTGAGATGGAGAATAGAGGCTGTACTTTGTGCTGATGTGCAGAACAGACTAAAGGTGTGAATATTAGGCGTGAAACTCTTGTTGTACATGTTTGTTGCAAAACATGATAGTCTCATTACAACACAAGATATCCATCATTTCAACATCTACACTTGATTCCTTGTAAGAAAGTAAGCTATAACCTTCCATAGAATACTAGGCTCTTATGATATTTTTGCTTTTTTTTTATATATATTAAAAAATATATGTATATATATATATATATTTTTTTTAAGGTTGGAATAATCTGTGCTTTTTAAATATTGATCGATGAATTTCAGGGACCCCTCCCCATTCCAAAGTGGATATATAATGCTTTTTAGAATGAAACCCTTATATGAACATTTTGACATGGTAGCCTGCCCCATTGTGATTCCATTGTGAGATTCATGTGTTTCACTGTACTTGTTACTTACATTATAAAAATTGTGATTTTGTAATACAACTTTTTTCCCTCCATATTTTTGGCCATTGATTCAGACTTATTGTATGCTCCTGAATTACCTTCAGTATTTAAGAATGAGGTCACCCCCTTCTGGCTTAAAGAGTGTATTTCTACTTCCCCAGCTAAACGCTGCTTCTCTTATTCATAGTAGTATTATCATGATGTGTTTTTGTCATACAATATAATGGTGCAATGCCACAGCTCATTGGCCAGTGGCCACAGTTGTCATGTAATGATAATCACCTGTCATTTGTGACCAAGATGATGGGACATCTGAAGTGCCATCTAAAGCACTGCATCCTCACCCTGCTCCACGAGTGCTGCTCTGTAGTGACCATGAGCTCTGATGTGTCTCAAGAAATGCATGTGTTTTGTGTTTCTAAGAGGAATATGCTGAAAGATCAATTCCAATTGCTAGTGACAATAAAGTAACCTTCAACAAACCGCGCTATTGATTCAACTACTGACATGTTTGGGTTCTGTGTAATTTACATTTTGTCATTTAGCTGACACTTTTATCCAAAGCGACTTACAAGTTTTGTTCAACAAGTCAGCAGGAAGGGTACAACTCTATCAGCTGAGTAACAATGTTCATCAGTGTTGAGTGCTACAGTGTAGGTTAGTATTAGGACAAGTGCATGACAGTAAGGTTAGTTAGGGTTATATATATATATATATATATATATATATATATATATAAAATTATTATTTATTTATTCAGATATTGATTGAGGAGGTGTCTTTAGTCGACGGTGGAAGATTGGACGTGTTTCGGCTGACCTAACTGTGGTGGGAAGTTCGTTCCACCATTGTGGGGCAAGGACTGAGAAAAGGCAGGTTCTCCTTGATGACCCTCCCGGAGCTCGGATAGGAGTAGGTCTGAGGCGGCCAGAAGATGCAGAGCGTAGGGATCTTGAGGGTGTGTAGTTAGAGACCATTGACCGGAGGTAGGCGGGAGCCGTTCCCTTCGCCGCACGATATGCCAGGTCGAGGGCCTTGAAGCGGATTCGTGTGGCAATGGGGAGCCAGTGCATGAGGTCCCTGAGAATCAATCACCTGCGCTGTGATTGATTGAATGAAAATTGTATTAACAGATTGCAGAATGGTACTACAAGAATTAAGAATTTCCCCAAATGTTGGCGTGTTAGATAGAAACTCCATTTGCTGTTGAAGTGATGGCTTAAAGGTTAGAGAAGAGAGGGCTTGTAACCACTGGTCACTTGTCCCATCCCCCAGACCAGTTGGAAAATCTGGGTGGGAAAGTGAACGAATGTCTCAATACCAACCACTGATGTGCCCTCAAGCAAGGCACTTACATTTTTACATTTACATTTAGTAATTTAGCTGATGGTTTTATCCAAAGCGAGTTACAAGTTCTGTAACACGTCCGCAGGAAGGGTACAACTCTGGCAGCTAAGGGTCAGTAAGATTGTTTGTCCAACAGTACGAAGGTTAGTAGTTTTTTTACACCACTTAACCTCCTCAACTGCTCCAGTGGAGCTGCTCAGTGGCCAACAGTGACTGTGGTTGTAGTGGGCAGCTCCCATGTGTGAATGTGTGTGTACTGTGAGTATGTGCAAAGCAGGGTGTTGCTGAAAAAGACATTGGCTCAGTGATCAAACCCAGAATATATAAATAAATATGTAAATATATAAATATAAATATAGATGTATATATAAGTCCAGTGAACAGCAGACACTACTCACATTCTTTCTGTTACAATATTTTAAAAGCACAACTTCTCCACGACTTAGCAAAAAAAAATCACTATGAATTGAAAATGGGGGACCCTGATGTAAACAAGACAAACGTCTTTCTCTGGGCTGCATCCCCAGCCGTACTGTAGTGTACCCATTCTGCAATCTGTTAAATAAAGTTTTCATTAATTCAAATACTCGATGCTCTGGTGGTTCACACTCCGGAGAAGCAGGGGGCGGTAATGCACCTTTAAGTTCAATGCCAACCGCCCTTAAAAAAAACAAGAAGGATTTTCCGGTCTCTGTTTCTCCCATTGGTTACTGACCATTTCCGTGTTAAAGTTTGAATGTGCAAGGTACTAACAGGCTACTTGTCGTCGCTATTCACACAGTATTGTGTCCATTTCTCACACGTAAAGGATTATTACTGTTCATTTCTCAAGTAACATATTGGTTGTATTGCGGTCCATACTTGTAAGCCAACCTTAATCCAGATCTCCACTCAGTTAATTTCGCTAATGCTAAACTAGATAGCTGAATGAATGAATGAATTTGTAAAGGACAACAATAGGACATGTCCACGCATGTTGATGTCTGGCTGCTTGTGGCTTGACACGCAATTTGTCCTCACATTTCAGAGGGAGCAGAGCCCAGAGAGCACTATGGACGATGACACTCACAATTTGTTTAGAAGAGTTGCCGACAGAATGGGTTGGACAAAGAAGGGTGGATTGGACACAGCCGAGGAAAAGGTGTGTATTGAATTGAAAATGGGGGACCCTGATGTAAACAAGACGAAAGTCTTTCTCTGGTCTGCATCCTTGTACCCATTCTGCAATCTGTTAATAAAGTTTTCAATCAATCAATCAATGGCCAACCTCTAGGTTAAACCCTACTGATCAATTATGGGTAGTTTACATCATTGGTATCTAATTTCATTATTTATTTTTTTCCATTTGACACCGGAAATGCCACTCTGAAAGAGTTAAAAAGGTCCACGCACGAATAACATGCACGCGCGAATCAAAAAAGCTTATCAAACGCCGACGTCACAACAGGTGTGGCTTGCATATTAATGAGCCGAATCTAATGTTACTTTTCCACTAAAATAAAGTACTCAGTTTGTCTCCGTGTGGGGAGGCGGGGCTGCTGGTGACCACCGTAACACTTCCGGGATTCTGAAATCAGGGAGGAGATTGGGGAGGGGGGGGGGGGGGGTCAAATGAATGAATGTGGACGAGAGCCGTGATGTAAGTGGTTGCCGATACGGCTGTGGGGGTGCTAGAGACATGATCGAATAGACGTTTATGCGCCTCGCTCTCCTGAACACGGCGTGACCCATAACTAATCGATCAGAACTAAATCGGCAGAGAAAAAGCCCATTTTAAAGCACCTATTCCGTATGGACATGCGCAGAGTGCCCATGGAGTCTGGACGACGCGAGATGACGCTCGAATGAATGTGGACTGTTCCATCAGAGGGGGGAGCTTCGATGGTCATGTAAGTGGCTACAGACCGCTGCACTTAAATATAAACATTAGTCTACCTGTAGACTCAATGAGGTAATTGTAGATGTCGCCATAAGACGCGTTTGGCCATTTAGTGGGATCATTTTTTCATTATCCTGTTCGGCTGAAAGGACATTGGCCACCGAAGCTCCGCCCTCTGATGGAACAGTCCACATTCATTCGTGCGTCATCTCGCGTCGTCCAGACTCCATGGGCATTCTGCGCATGTCCATGCGGAATAGGTGCTTTAAAATGGGCTTTTTCTCTGCCGATTTAGTTCTGATCGATTAGTTATGGGTCACGCCGTGTTCAGGAGAGCGAGGCGCATAAACGTCTATTCGATCATGTCTCTAGCACCCCCACAGCCGTATCGGCAACCACTTTGTTGGCGCAGCAGCCATTTTCAGCAAAGGTCTAGACAGCCTTGGGCTACTACGGAGGAATAAAAGACGCCACACACTTCATTGCAGTTTCACACACCACTGACCAAATCTCCCAAGTGAGCCGGCAATGATCCCTTTATTGGAACCAGCTGCGTAATTGTCAAGCTGACAAGTATGACGTCAGCATAAGAGCATTAAAGAGATGCATCGTTCACGACTGTTCAACACCCCCACTTGATCTTATTCTGATAAAACCTTTGACATACATTTACATTTTCTTTTCTTTCATTTTTAACCTTCAACACCAAAAATAAAATACACAAACTTTTCAAGCATGACCTTTGTTGCAGGTTTGGTTAACATATCAGCTACCATTTCTGTTGTTGGACAGTATTCAATAATAATGTTTCCATCATTTACTGCAGATCGAACAAAATGATATTTAATGTCAACATGTTTACACCTTTGGCGACACACAGGATTCTTTGAAAGTGCAATTGCCCCTTGGTTATCCTCAAAGATTGTCACTGGTGCATAATCATTTTCACTATCCATTCCTTTTAATAACTGCACAAGATAAAAACTTTCCTGTGTAGCAGCTGCCAAAGCCATATATTCTGCTTCACATGTGGATAAAGCAACTGTAGGCTGTTTCTTAGATTTCCAGGAAATAACAGGTCCTGTCTGACATAGACTAAAACAGTACCCAGTTGTGCTCTGTCTGTCATTTTGATCTGCTGCCCAATCAGCATCACAATATGCAACACGTTTTAGTTTTGAATCACTTCTCTTGTAACACAACTCCTGGTCTACAGTTCCCTTCAAGTATCTCAACACATGTTTTGCTGTTACCATATGCTGTTCTTTTGGTTCGGATAAGTGTTGAGACAACTTACTAACACCTTGTAACACCTATTTCGAATGACAGCAGCAGTCATAACTGCATATGTCCACAACTCTTTTGGTAGGTCACTCTCAATTAGCATGCATCTCGCCATTTCAAACAATGTTCTCCAATTTCTCTCAGCTGTCCCATTTTGATGGGGTGAATAAGGAGCTGAGGTCTCATGTCTGATGGCATTTCTACTTAGCAATGACTGAAATTGACCAGAAGTATACTCTGTACCATTATCAGATCTCATGCATTTGATTTTTCCATAAGGTGAAACGTCAGCAATGTACTTCTCAGTAGCCTTGACTGTGTCACTCTTTGATTTAAAAAAATAAACAAAAACTGCTCCTGAATAGTCATCAGTAAATGCTAATGTGTATCTGAACCCATCTTTAGCTGTAGGATCTATAGGTCCAGACAAATCTGTGTGTACAAGCTGCAGTGGAGCCTTTGCTCTTTCATCTGGCTCTCTGCTCCTGCTCTGAGCAAATTTACCCTTTGTGCACACTTCACATGTCAAATTAGATGTATCAGTTTTGCCTTTAATTGTCATACCCTCTGTGACTTTTTGCAATTTTAACACATCTTCGTAGTTACAGTGACCTAGAATTTCGTGCCATGTTTTGATATCATAACACCCATGACATTCATCAACATTTTCATCATTAACTGTGTTTAGATAAAACAATCTATCATACACCTTAATATCAAATGTCGTACCGTTCTCATGAATGAGCTTGTTCTGTCCTTCCTTGAATACAACCGTGGCTCCGTTGGTCGTCGCTGCCTTGACCGAGAAAATGTCTTGGGGAAAGGATGGGACGTACAGCGCCCCCGTCAGCATCGTCTCCACCTCTCGACCCGTATTGTCTTTCAGCCAAACTTTGGCTGCACCTCTCTTCAGCGCTATGCCAGAGGCCCTCACTCCATCAGCCAACTCCAGGACATGTTTTCGTGGCTCGAAACTCTTGTCAAAGTCTTTGAACTTGCTCACGTCAGTCACTATGTGCGATGTAGCACCGGTGTCGACCATAAGCCCTCTTTGCTTCAGGCCATTGCCTGGGTCGCCGTCCACCTGTCGTTCGCGGGCCTTGAAGGCGAATGTGTGGTGGTGGTCGTGGTCCTCTTCATCCGCGGCCTGTTTTACGTTGTCTCGTCGTCCTCTCCGCCTGCAGTTTGCATCTCTGTGCGTGGAACTTCTGCAAAAACGGCACCACTGTCTCTGTTGTTCCCCGTGACCAGCAGCCTTGCACTCGCGGGCCATATGGCCCTTTTGGCCGCAAGCATAACAGGTCAGCAGCTTCACATCAAAGTCTTTGCCTCTTACTTTCATCACGCTGTCATCAACTGAGCTCCCACTGAACTTCTCAGTGCTCTCGTAGCTCCTCAGCTTGGTTTTGAACTCGGCGAAGGTGATCTTCTCATCACTTTGTGTAATGTGGATAGAAAACGGTTTAAACGACGCTGGCAGCCCCTTCAGAATCATCGCTATCAATAAACCGTCACTTAAAATCTCTTCTGCATTCCTCAGTGCTGTGATAGCAGTTTCAGCTCGTATAATATAGTCTGTAATGCTTTCATTAGCATATTTCTGGAGAGACGTAAGCTCTGTGTACAAGCTGATCACACGTGGTTTTCCTGTACTTGCGTAGTGATCCCTCAGAATCTTCAACGCCTTTCTCCCATCGTCCGCTGCATCTCTCATGACCAGAGACAAACTTGTGTCGTCCAACAATTGAATAAGTTCGGCGTAGACTTCTTCATTTTTGTCAGCATCTTCTGCGGCTCTTGTTGCGGCTGCGTCTGCGTCTTCTTCGTCCTCGTCACTGTTAGGCTTTTTCAATATGGTGCTTTTCAGCCCATGTAGACGCAGGTGGCCAAGAAACTTTGTTTCCCACAACTCATAGTTTTTCTCCTCTCCGTCAAAGCACAAACGATTCCATCGGCTTCCAAGATCCTTTCTGGGCCCATAACCTGTTGGCGCAGCAGCCATTTTCAGCAAAGGTCTAGACAGCCTTGGGCTACTACGGAGGAATAAAAGACGCCACACACTTCATTGCAGTTTCACACACCACTGACCGAATCTCCCAAGTGAGCCGGCAATGATCCCTTTATTGGAACCAGCTGCGTAATTGTCAAGCTGACAAGTATGACGTCAGCATAAGAGCATTAAAGAGATGCATCGTTCACGACTGTTCACGGCTCTCGTCCACATTCATTCATTTGACCCCCGCAATCTCCTCCCTGATTTCAATGTAACGCGGAAGTGTAGTGGTCTATGAGAGCTCCAGAAATGTCACGTGAAAAACTGCAGACCACTGATTGGTCAGAAGAGAGACGCGTCACTGTTTGGGGAGTCTGAACGAAAACAGAACGCCGCCATCTTTAATGTCTCGCGTAGGATGTCTTATGTATGTTTGCAGCAAGAAACAAGTGCAATAAAAAAGGATAGTCACTGTGTATTCTGCCTCATTTATTGATGAAACAAAACCGACATCAACACAATTTGCTACCGAGCGGAGAGTTTAGTCTGACAAAAAGATCGCTGATTAGTTACGCTTGTTGTTGGGGGTTAGGGACGTAACGTTAGTTAGCCTAATGCTAACGTTAGCAGATAGACACGAGAGGCTAGGTAACGTTAAAGCTTGTAGAATAGACACAATGAGGTTAGCATAATAGACACAACGAGAGTCTGGTTAATGTTGTTATTTGTATGCCCCCGTCCCCGCGGAGGAGCTTGTGGACTCGACAACAGCGGCGGCTGCAGGGCGCCGGAGCCCGCAGCGCTAGTTAGCTCATAGCTATCGTGTAACACTAGCCTTTGCGGGCTCGGGCGCCCTGCGGCTGCCGCCGCCGTCGCGTCCATGGGCCCCCCGGCAGGGCACCCGTGGGGACGGGTCGGGGTGTACAGAGAGGAGATAACCATTTTGGGTCGGCCGTTCATGCCGGCCAGCGAGCCGGATGTCGGGATATGTTGTTAGCACAATAGCTACCAAGCTAAGCTATGTTATCTACTAACGTTATAAACACAATATGTGTACAACGACACAATGATTTACATTATTACAAATATGGTAACGTGGTTGTGGCTTTTACAAATAGTGGTTAGCTTTAGAGATGGATGGATGGCTATTATGGAGCAATAGTGAGGTGAAACAGATACATTTCCATTCGGCTAGTAGTAGCAAGCATATATCTATGGTAGCAAGGCTCTCTGCCTGCCACTAGCTGTGTGACTCTCAGCGCCCCCTGGTGAGCCCCCTGTTGTCCTGCACCTGTTGTGACGACATTACACGCGCACGTTATGAATCATTGATTAAAATATGCACGTGCGTGGTGATTGTGTTGGGCAGACAAAATGTTTGATAAAAACGCTAAAACTGGGTAAATTTCAATACTTTTTTTCCCCCTTCTTCATGAAAGCCACTGTTGGCCTAGTCCACATTGTTTATTGAACAAAAATACAATGTGGAGGTTGACCTTTAAAGACTCAATCAGTGAACAAATTATGCAATTATGCCACATCAATGTGGAACGCCCTACCCAAAGCTGTAAAGGAATGTGAATCCCTACCCACATTGTTGTGAAGGGCCAGATTAAACCGAATATATATATTTATTTATATATATATATTTAATTGTATTTGTATATTCTCTAATATTCCCTGATATCCCTTGTATATTCCTTGTACAATATGCATTGAATATCCATTCTAGCCTACTGAACATCCCATAATAGTCTCCATTCTACTATTGGTCGAGACCTTGGTGCCAGGCTGCCATACCCCCCAGACCCAGTTCAAACGTACCGCTCAACATGTACGAACAAGTCCTAGTTCCGCGTAGGAATCTGGCTACCGCACCACTAATGGTACTATTTGTTCATAGTGCGTATATATACTGCGCTACTAAAGTAGGACTTCCCTTTTAGTCCAGTTTCTTACCCTCCAATAGAGTGACAGACGTAAAGCCTCCCCGCGACGCCACGTGTGGGAGTAAGGCCAAGTTCGGCCTACCATCGGTATTGAGACATCGTGTATATTAATATTTGAATAGTCATATTTGGCACTATATCGTCGAGTTGGACGTAGTCTATTAAGCTAATAATAGTCTATTCATATGTAGTGCTTCGTGCGGTGAGAATACTATCGTAGTCAGTACCCCCATCGTTTCGGGTAGAACTGGCTGCTTATCCAGGGTGGCCGACCCCATGTGAGGCTGCACCCGAGGAGCCCCAGAGCCGACGAGCGAGTGGACCTGCATACCGGATTATTCTACCGACGACAGCCCGCCTTCCCAGGCACGGATTATGCTTTGTATACAGTGATTATTCTATGGATAAAGACCAACACTGCCGTGTGTTGGAAACCCCCCCCCCGGAGAGGACGACAGGTGAGGAGACGCTCTACACGACGAGGTCGCTTCACGTCTCTCCATCGTGGACCGGAGGAAGCCGGCCCACAGAGAGTCCAACTGCTTTCATCTGTGGATCGAGGATCGCTGAGGCACCGAGCCGCACAACCGTGGGTTCTCCCAGGATACCCTCGGCCAGACGGATACAGCCAGACTCTACCCCCCCCCCCCTTCTCCAGTTGTCTTACAAGCGACCGGAATTCCCCCCTAGTGTATCCAGTTCTATAATCATTAAAGTATCATTGCTATTATTCCTTAAATATTCCAGGTTGTATATTTACCGCCTGCGCCACCAGAGATTGGACGTTCTCTATTGATATACCAACGAATACTCATTTGCCATAAAAGTGCATCCTATCTCAAATCATAAATGTAATTAAGTGATTGCTCTACATACCTTTTGCTATGTATTAATTATTATTAAACGCAGACTTTCGACTTGGTACATTTGTGTTGGATCGTTTCATCTAGTGTTTCATCTAGTGTTTACCATAATTATTTATGCCTAGTACTGGGTGGCCAGAGTCTAAAGTACAAGAGGTAGTGGTAGTAAGTATCATATCTAACAATACAGTCAGGGAATTGTACCCCTCAGTTACAATTGGTCCTTCGAGCCGGATGGTAATTAGTGTAATATTAATATAGTGTTATTAATATTGAAATGGCCTATGATGAACACTCCACGAAACGATCCTCCTAACCAACGCCCGCAGCGCGAACGACGGCTCCCTCAGTACTTAGAGGCTTACGCTGTCAGTCAACAACCTAGTCTTCTACTAACAGTAAACGCGGTAAAACTAGAAAGTAAAAGTATGTCTAACCCCAACGCCCAGACTACCCCGACCATAGAGGCCCCTACGGGTTCTAATGTAACTGACCAAGCTCACGGTGGGGACCAGTGGGAACCAGACATGACTTCACACCCCGCCAGTACTGAAGAAGTAGTCCCCGATGAGTCCCGGGAGGAATACAACGCTACCGAGAGAGAACTCGGCACGGAAGAAGACGGGGAGAGCACCGTGGAGATAGAGCTCCAAGGCTCCGCAAGGAGTACCCCGAGGGAAGGCTCCCCTATAGAACCGCCTTCTCCCAGCGAGGCAGAGAGGACCCTACAGCAGGCCTTCCTCATCAGCCTGAACGCCGCTGCTGAACGCGACCGACTGCAGATCCAGCAGCGGAGCGAAGAAGAGCATATACGTCTAGAAATAAGACGCATTCAGATGGAAGAGAATGTGGCCCGAGACCGAGCAGACAGCCAGCGAGCAGCTGCTGGTGCTCTACGGGACGCAGAGCGCGACAGACAGCAAGCGAAACTAATAGAACAGCTGATCAGACGGACCACACCCTCTCCCTCCGCCAGAGGCTCCAGGAACTCGTCTAGACACACCTCCAGGGCGGCATCCCCTAGCCGAGTAAACAACCCTGAACTTGACCAACAGACGAGGTCTATACCCCCCACAGACCACCTCCCCCCACCGGTCCAAGCGAAACCTAGCAACCGGGAAGGAGCAGCATATCCTGTGGAGAGGCTAAACCAGAGACTACAAGCACTGGATGACCTAACTGAAGACGAAGAGGAAGAGGAGGAGAACCGCGCCCGACGACAGCACAGTACTCTACCGGACCAGGAGGTCCGGTACAGCCCAGGCTATACTCCCGCGGAGCTGCGCTACAGACCCCCGACTCTATACACGGGTGAGCACGACGCACGACCCGCACCGAGGAACAGCACCTGGACAAGCGGGCCATGGTACACTGCCGGTACCAGCCCATACCAAGGAGCGGGAGGAGACTCGCCTAGGAGGCCTCCCCCCCAACGCTCGCCGATGTATCCACAGTCAGCGTCATACATTGGCACGCCTATGGTACCCGACTTCACCCAAGAGAACCGGGCCCAGTATACAGAACTCCGCATGTGTCTGGAGACCATGTTGGTGGATGTATTGGATGAACGCCATAAATACGCCATCCTACTGAAGCACTTAAAGGTACCCCGCGCACATAATATAGCGCTCGCCTACGAGACTTCCACCACCCCATACACAGCAGCGCTGGTAGCATTGGACCAGAGGTATGGGCGCATATGGGATTACGTGATCCAGGAGATCCGACACATCGACCGCTTACCCCCAGCAATAGACAATCGAGCACTGGACGACCTGTCCATCAGAGTGCAGTCCCTGGTAGGGATGTTGGGAGCGCAGAGAGAGAAGGGGAGGCATGAACTTTACGCCAACTCAAATGTGGAAAGGATCTTGGAGAAGCTGCCGCCCGCTCGACAGGAGCGTTTTAGGCGGCAGAGAGACCACCGAGACCCGAATGGCCCCGAACCGAACCTCCTCGATCTAGCAGACTTCCTGGCGAGAGAAGTCAGCAGCCTACGGCTAGATACATTCGGACGGAGCACCCCTGGCTCCAGAGAAGGAACCAGACGACTAAATGATGGAAGAAGATCGGTGACTGTGATGCACCAATCGGAGTCAGTACCGAGCAGCAGGAGCCACAGTACCCCCTCCAGAACGGAGAAGTGGAAGATAGTGTGCCCCTACTGTGAGAAAGAACACTGGCTAGCGCAATGTGACTCCTTCCCCAAGCTGAACGCGGAGGAAGCAAGTCAATGGATAAAGTCCAACAAGTGCTGTTTTCGCTGTGCGCGCTCACACATGGCAGCCGAATGCCGCTTAAAGAAAAGGTGCACCAAGTGCGATGGAGCCCATCTGGACATACTTCACGACAGTAACAGACGGCGCCCTTCACCCGCACCATCCAGCAGCAAAGCGAGCGTCATGTACATCGATCCCGCCAGCAGCAGTGGAGCCCGAGTACTCCTAAAAGTAGTGCGTGTGACACTAAGCTACCAGAATAAAGTCCTGGACACTTACGCCGTCCTCGATGACGGGTCAGAGAAGACCCTTCTGCTCGCCTCCGCTGCGGCCCAGCTAGGGCTGCGGGGAAGCGAAACCCAAATGACAATTCGGACAATAAGACGAGATTTGAAGACGATAAAGGGCGAGAATGTCTCATTCTCTATCGCAGCAAGCGGCCAGCCTGAGCGACGGTACCAGATTACAGACGCTTTCACCAGCCAAGAAATAGGACTGTCGCGGTACACATACCCCGTCGCCAAGCTGATGGAGAAATATGCACATCTGCGCACGTTACCGATCCCGCTCATAGACAATGCTATGCCGACCCTGTTGATAGGCTCCGACCATGCAGACCTCATTGTCCCGATAGACCGGGTTCATACCGGACCCCGAGGCTGTCCTGCAGCAGTCGAGACCCGTTTGGGATGGACTCTCCAAGGCCCGCTCGCCAAATCTCTCAACCGAAGTACAGCCACTAGATGTCTCCACTCCCGAGTCACAGAGGGAGAAACCGCACTCCTGCAACACGTAGAGCGGCTATGGACCTTGGAACAAATGCCCTTTAAGAACGGAAAGAAAGACATTCGCTCTAAAGATGACATCTACGCCATTCACCTCCTCGAGACAGGGACCAAGAGAGTCCCGGTCAACGGCGTGTTGAGATACGCCACGCCACTCCTGCGGCGAGAAGGAATGCCTACTTTCCACGCCAAGACAGACGCCACAGAACGGTACCTGCTGAACACGGAGCGGCGCTTAGCCAAGAACCCCGCCCAAGAGAGTGTATACCGCGCTGAGATTGAGAAGCTCATCACAGCGGGACACGTCACAAAGATGGACATTAAAGAGGCTGACCAGACCACTGAATCGTGGTACGTGCCTCACCACAAGGTCCATCACAACGGTAAAGACCGCATAGTATTTAACTGCAGCTACCAGATCGGATCCCAAAATCTGAATAAAGAGTTACTGCCCGGTCCCACACTCGGCCCCTCCCTACTCGGCGTTCTACTCCGCTTCCGCCAGGAAAAGGTGGCCATCAGCGGGGACATTAAAGGAATGTTCCTGCAGGTGAGATTAGTAGAGGAGGACAAGCCCCTGTTACGGTTCCTATGGAGAGAGAAGCCAGGAGATGAGCACCCAGCCATCTACCAATGGGAAGTCCTCCCCTTCGGAACGACGTGCAGCCCCTGCTGTGCTACATTTGCACTACAGAAACATGTAGCAGAGGACCCAGCAGCGGACGAAGAGGTCCGACACAGCGTAAAGAACAGCTTCTACGTAGACAACTGTCTACAAAGCCTTTCAACCCAGGAAGAAGCCGAGGCTCTCCTGATTAAACTCCGCGCCTCATTGATCAAAGGCGGCTTTGATCTCAGGCAGTGGGCCAGCAGCGATCCGCAAGTACTGCACAGCCTCTCCTCCGAGGACAAGGCAGCCAGCAGCGAGACCTGGATGGCTACAATCCCGGGAGAAGCCCAGGAGATGACCCTGGGATTGGTGTGGCGATTCAAAACAGATTCGCTTCACTACAGACACAAGCCCCTGACTACGGAGCAGGGAAGGCCGGCGGCGGCGCCGACCACCAGACGGAGTGTGTACACAACACTCGCCCGACAATATGACCCGCTAGGATGTATTCTACCGTACACCACCAGGGCAAAAATGATTGTACGAGCATTGTGGGACAAGGACCAGGGCTGGGACGACCCCATTCCCGCACACCTTGCATCCACCTGGAGAGAGTGGGAGATGGAGCTCCACTCACTCCCAGGCGTTAATATGCGCCGAAGCTACTTCCCACCCACGGTGAGGCCAGAGACATGTAAAATGGACTTACACGTCTTCAGTGACGCCTCAGAGGTCGCATACGGATCAGTAGCCTACTTGCGGGCCCAAGAAGAGGGGGGAGAGATCTACACAGCATTTGTCCTCGCCCGCTCGAGAATAGCCCCACGCAAGCAACAATCTATCCCACGTCTAGAGCTCTGCGCAGCCCTAGCCGGAGCGCACCTAGCCACGTTCATCCAACGTGAGCTCACCATACCGGTGTCTAGAACAATCCTGTGGTCAGATTCCACGACAGTACTCGCCTGGATCAAATCGGACTCATGCAAGTACAAAGTCTTCGTGGGAGTCAGAGTCACCGAGATTCAAGACTTAACCGAAGAGTTAACCGGAGAAACAGAGTGGCGCCACGTTGATACAAAACAGAACCCAGCTGACGTCATCACCCGGGGAATGCCCCTAGATGACCTCACCCGTCGCAATGTCTACAGTGACGGCCCAGCATTCCTAAAGCTCCCGGAAGGAGAGTGGCCCACGCCTATCCCGAGGGAAGCCAGTCAAGAGGAGGCTGAGAATAAGAAACCTATGTTCTGTGGATTGAGCACTGTTATCTCCGCAGACCCCAACATAGATGATTGCACTACCATAGAGAGTGCACAACAAAGGACATTCCTACTGCACTACCTACCGTCTCTACAGACCCGCCAGAAGTGGGTAAAGGAGAGAGACAATTTGACAGAAGGAACGGTCGTCATGATTATTGATCAATCACTGCCCAGAGCTATGTGGCCGGCCGGCCGCGTAAGCAAAGTGATCACCGGTGCCGACGGCAAGGTCCGAGCAGCTGAAGTGCTTGTCCAGGGTCGCACTTACACCCGTCCCGTGGCGAGGCTCATAGGACTGCCCCGACTCCCAGACACAATCGATGATGACCATGACCCTATAACCCTATGACTTTGTGAAGTTGACTGACCCCTACAGCAAACCCTTATGTGTAAATAGACAACGCGATTAATCTGTCTCTGCTTAACTGATTAGGTCTGGGACCAATCAGGGGGTGGCTGTTGTGAAGGGCCAGATTAAACCGAATATATATATTTATTTATATATATATATTTAATTGTATTTGTATATTCTCTAATATTCCCTGATATCCCTTGTATATTCCTTGTACAATATGCATTGAATATCCATTCTAGCCTACTGAACATCCCATAATAGTCTCCATTCTACTATTGGTCGAGACCTTGGTGCCAGGCTGCCATACCCCCCAGACCCAGTTCAAACGTACCGCTCAACATGTACGAACAAGTCCTAGTTCCGCGTAGGAATCTGGCTACCGCACCACTAATGGTACTATTTGTTCATAGTGCGTATATATACTGCGCTACTAAAGTAGGACTTCCCTTTTAGTCCAGTTTCTTACCCTCCAATAGAGTGACAGACGTAAAGCCTCCCCGCGACGCCACGTGTGGGAGTAAGGCCAAGTTCGGCCTACCATCGGTATTGAGACATCGTGTATATTAATATTTGAATAGTCATATTTGGCACTATATCGTCGAGTTGGACGTAGTCTATTAAGCTAATAATAGTCTATTCATATGTAGTGCTTCGTGCGGTGAGAATACTATCGTAGTCAGTACCCCCATCGTTTCGGGTAGAACTGGCTGCTTATCCAGGGTGGCCGACCCCATGTGAGGCTGCACCCGAGGAGCCCCAGAGCCGACGAGCGAGTGGACCTGCATACCGGATTATTCTACCGACGACAGCCCGCCTTCCCAGGCACGGATTATGCTTTGTATACAGTGATTATTCTATGGATAAAGACCAACACTGCCGTGTGTTGGAAACCCCCCCCCCCGGAGAGGACGACAGGTGAGGAGACGCTCTACACGACGAGGTCGCTTCACGTCTCTCCATCGTGGACCGGAGGAAGCCGGCCCACAGAGAGTCCAACTGCTTTCATCTGTGGATCGAGGATCGCTGAGGCACCGAGCCGCACAACCGTGGGTTCTCCCAGGATACCCTCGGCCAGACGGATACAGCCAGACTCTACCCCCCCCCCCTTCTCCAGTTGTCTTACAAGCGACCGGAATTCCCCCCTAGTGTATCCAGTTCTATAATCATTAAAGTATCATTGCTATTATTCCTTAAATATTCCAGGTTGTATATTTACCGCCTGCGCCACCAGAGATTGGACGTTCTCTATTGATATACCAACGAATACTCATTTGCCATAAAAGTGCATCCTATCTCAAATCATAAATGTAATTAAGTGATTGCTCTACATACCTTTTGCTATGTATTAATTATTATTAAACGCAGACTTTCGACTTGGTACATTTGTGTTGGATCGTTTCATCTACGTGGGAGTGTTTACCATAATTATTTATGCCTAGTACTGGGTGGCCAGAGTCTAAAGTACAAGAGGTAGTGGTAGTAAGTATCATATCTAACAATACAGTCAGGGAATTGTACCCCTCAGTTACACACATTCAAAACCGCTCTTAAAGAGCACCTAGGTGAGGCTGCAATTCGAAACTGGCCACCGTAAATGTCCAAACCCCCCCTAATAGACAGTCTCCACTCTCCTCCCCACCGCATGTATATATTCTCTCTCCACCGTATGTATATCTCTCTCCCACCCACCCACCCCCTCCTAATGTAGTCTCCTCCCCATCATATGTATATACTCTGTCAGGATCTATGGGTAACAGTACTGTATATTTGCATATTGTATATGTCACAAATGTAACAGTACTATATACCTGTATGTCATGTATGTCCCTATGCCATAAATGTCATGATGTCATATATGTTGTGTATGTCATAAATGTCACTATGAATTGAAAATGGGGGACCCTGATGTAAACAAGACAAAAGTATTTCTCTGGTCTGCATCCCCTTAACAATTGTGTGTATTGAGCCATACTGTATTGTACCCATTCTGCAATCTGTTAAATAAAGTTTTCATTCATTCATTCGCTGGTCTCATGTCAAACGCTAGCTGGGACCAGAAACCCCACCACCAGGAATAAGAATGGAGACATGTTTTTATTTCCTAGTTTACAACAGGTTGTAATTGTATTCTCTGTATTTTGTGGCTGACTAAAAAGTGTGTTCATTGTCAACACTGGAGTAAAACGGTACATTAATTCTGATTTGCAATTGGTCAAGAACATTGCAAATAACCATATTTTCCACCTACAGATGAAACTGGGGGAGCATTATGCCTACGTCAGCCCCTTGACTTGTTTACTACCACAACACTTGATTCAGCTTTTTAAATACTTTGGTTACAATATAACTTTCCCAAAATAGGCAGAGCCCACAACAATGGCTATACTAGGGGTGGCTAAGTGGCGCAGTGGGCAAGGCGCTCGCCAGTCGCCACTAACGCAGGAGATTCTGGGTTCGAGCCCAGCTCTCGGCGTTGCTACCAGCTTGGCTGGTCGTTCATACTAACACAATTGGCAGTGTTAGGGGTGGGAAAGCTGGTGGGTGGGGATTGGACGTTGTGGACAGCGACTCCTACAGGTCGGTTGGTGCGCCTGTACAGCAGAATCGGGAAGTAACGGGGGCAGTGTGAGCCTCCCACGCGTTACTCCTCGCCACTGAGAGATCGCGCTGTACAGGTGAAAAGATGTGACGGCTAGGGATGGGTACCGTTCACGTTACTCCTCGCCACTGAGAGATTGCGCTGTACAGGTGAAAAGATGTGACGGCTAGGGATGGGTACCGTTCACATTTGAACCGATACGGTACCGGTACCTGTGAATAGATACCGGTACAAAAACTGTACCCTTTTTCGGTATTTATATGAATGTTTATTTTTATAACCTTACATTGAAACAGCATTAGGAATATTGATTGGATTTAGATAAAGTCATTGAACTGTATTATTTGTCTTAATAGAACATTCGCGATGTCACCGTATGATGTGATAGTGGGGCGGCTTTTACTCAGGGGTAGAGCGGGTCGTCTAATGATCGAAGGATTGGTGGTTTGAATCCCGCTCAAGCCCATGTCCATCCCATTGCCGTTGTGTCCTTGGGCAAGGCACTTTAACCTACTTGCCTCGTATGAATGTGTATGCATGTGAATGAATGTTGGTGGTGGTCGGAGGGGCCGTAGGCGATGATTATTCATTACCACCGGTATGACTGTGTATGAACGAATAATGGACTCTGTAAGCGCTCTGGGGTCACTGGGGTGTCATGAAGAGCGCTATATAAAACCAATCCATTATTATTATTATAACATTCTAGAGCATTCGGGATGTCACAGTATGATTGATGTCATAATCAAACATTCTAGAACATTTGTGTATCTATCTATATATATTCAACAATTCTCTCTATAGGTGCCAGGAGTTTGGCCATATAGCTACCACGTGTAGGAAGGGGCTGAGGTGCGCTAGGTGTGGCGGGGAACATGAATATGGGGAGTGTGGAGAGGGAGTGAAGCCGAAGTGCTGTAGTTGTGGTGGGGAGCATAGTGTAGCGTTTAGGGGGTGCGAGGTGATGATGAAGGAGGTCGCGGATCGGAGAGAGAGAAGGGAGGGTAAGTTGACGTATGCTGGGGCGGTTAGCAGGGCAGGACAGGGTAGCCAAGAAAGGGTGAAGGGGGTTGAAGGAGGGCATTTGGCAGTGAGGGTAGAGCAGGTGGAAAGAGAGAGGGGAAGGGAGGAGAAATTAGGTATTGTGGCCTTCGTGGCAGGGGTAGTTACTGGTATGGCAGAGGTTAAGGGTAAAACAGAGATGGTGAAGATGATTGTTAGGATAGCGGTTCAACATCTGGGATTGGAAGGTCTGAACTGGGAGCAGGTGGTTAGGGAATTGGCTGAGGGGGCTGCGAGGGACAAGGCTGCGAGGGACAAAGCAGCCCAGGATAAGATAGCAGGGGGCAAGGTGGGTCCCGCGGAGGGGGGCTCAGACAGGAAGTAGCAGCAGTAGCTGCACTCCAATGGTCAATGTAGTTGATGACGGGGTCCAGTAGAAGAAGAAAAAGAAGGTGAAGAAGGAGAAGAAGGAGAAGAAGAAGAGCCCAAAAAAAGAATTGCGGAGGGCAGTAATACGCCACGATGCGTCTACTCTGCCGGAAATTCAAATAAGAAGAAGAAGAAGAAGAGCTCATTGTGCATCTTGAAACAGTGCTGAGCAGTACTGAACAGATAGACTAAACAACATAGATTGAAGCCTGCATTTCTCAACCAAGGTACCTTGCCTACCGTTTTGCTGTGGAAAGAGCCGGCAAGTTGATTTACGGCTTTCAGGTGAGGAGGAATTTTCATGTGTCGAGTCGGCTGTGATTTTGGAGACTGGGAAAATACAGTTTTCTTACCTTGTAGTAGTGACGTGAATATTTAGGAAAATAGCTTTAGGATCACTTAGCGGCTGTGGACCTTATTTTTCTTTATCAACGAACGTACTACTCACGAGTAAGCGACTTTAACCAGTTGAGTGGAACGTCGGCCCTGATACGTATATTGTACGTTGACATGAAAAGAAAAAAGGTAAACTAATTTTTTAACACTTTCAGTGCCGGCCGTGTTTTCCTTTTTACCCTGTTGAATGCCACCATCCACGGCCAATGTTAACGTTAATATCGCCTAATCTATGTTTTAAATTATGGCTATGTGTCTAATCTGCCCGTCGCTTATCAAAGACTCATTTTCCAGTCAACATTGGCAAGGCAGATTGTATTTTTATCGCTTCATTTCCGTTTGATAGCATTTTGAAAATCACCCGTTTTCCGGGGAAAAACAACCCAGATAATCGCCTTTTACTGGAATATTCCAGAACGTTGTTATTTGTCTGCCTATTTATGAATCGTTTTCAAATAAACGCTAGATGATTGATAGTATATGTGTGCGCACGCACGCTCGTGCCGTGCGCTGATAATCGCTGCTCTTATTTCCTCATGGCTTTTACAGTCAAAACAGCCATATCACATATCACATAAACGCTTATATATCCGTGAAAACTAGTCTGATTATCCTAACACTGATAACATAGATTCCTTACCTGAGGTCAGATGGTATCCAAATGGTTTATTCCAATTTCCGATCGCCATTCGAAAAAATCGATAAATGTATTGATCCATCGTGTGTACACTATAACCCATATTCGCCGTGGCTCAGAGGCTCCAGAATGAACTCTGGTAGACCCCGGCTGCATCAGTGAGAAGTAAAATGTGGAGTCAGAAATCCGTTCTCCCATTCACTTTCATTGAGTCCATTCCAAAAGGGTGATTTACCATCTGGGAGACGATAGGGGGCGCTTTTTTCACATCTGAGCGCCGGCGGTCCCTGGATCTCCAACGGTAGGCTCGCGTGATGCAATATGATTTCAGACCGCTAATAATAAAAAAAAAAAAAAAAAAAAAGAGAATACTCGTAACCGTGGCATTCAACGGTCGGGGCGTAAACCCGAGAAAAGCCGTGAGTGGCACTCAAAGTGTAAGTGCAAAAAAAAATTAAATCTTTTTTTATTACGGCATCTCACGTGAATCGATACTCGGTAGTACCGACGTGTTTCGGTAAGTATCTTTTAAAAGTACCGAATTCGGTACCCATCCCTAGTGACGGCTGCCTCCTCGTGTACCGGAGGGGACACGGGATGCAAGGCTTCGTCCTCACTGCAGCCGACCAGTGGGAGGCATAGTCTAGCAACGTTCGAGACAGGGGAGGGGAGAATTGAAGGGAGAATTGGCGAGGCGAAATTGGGATGGGAGAAAAATAGAAAATAAGGAGAAAAAGTGGATACAAAAAAATAAAAGAAGATCCACCAACAATAAAACAATGGGTAGGAATAGTAGAGGAGATACAGGATATGGAGAGGATAACTCACATGCTGAGGCTACAAGAAGAAAAATTTGGGGAAAGATGGGGAAAATGGGAGGACTATAAGGGGAACGAGAACGACATCACAGAGGAAGAAACATACAACACAAGAAGGCGAAGGATAAAGGAGGAAAGAAATTCAAGGGGGGTCATTGAACCCATGTCACACTTTTTTTGTTTTAGTCTTATCATTTATGTTGAATATATTATTATTTGTCTGTCAACTGTACTGTAAATTGTGAAAATGTGAATAAAATTTGAGTTAAAAAAAAAACTGGCTATACTAATAATTACATCATTGATACCGTCTGTTGCAGCTGGTGAAGGATATCGGCAAGCCCCGCCATCCTGCCACAAGCAGTCCTGGACTCAGGGAAGCTGTGGACCTCCGTTCCCCTGTTCCACTACTGTTTGACAGTGAGGAGGACCCATAGAAGGAGAACCACTTCTCCACTCACGGCTACAGGAACACGCCCTCGAACGAGTCCTCTGATGACAACTTTGACCAGTGTAAGAAGTGAGGGTGGAAGACTGTTGGTAGCCATGTTTAAATGCAGTAATTTGTATGTGACTTGAGATTGAGTGTTATGTGTGTTTTCCACCTCAGTTCTTGTAGATATGGCTACACCCAAAGCAAAAGCAGCCTCGCAGAAACGCTGTCGTTCTGCAAGGAAAGACTGGTAAGATAAGGGGAGAGTGGATTGAAATGTTTATTTTGGTATGCAAGTAGGGTTGGGTACCGTTCACATTTGAACCGATACCAGTAACAGTTCCTGGAATTCAGTACCGGTACCCAAAGGTACCCTTTTGTCAGTTCTTAACTCTCTGAAATAACAAAATAAAAATAATTCTGTTGTAGAAAATAAGTCCAAACATCTCAATTTAAACATTGTTATTTATTTAAAACATTTAGTTATTTATTGTTGTAACACACGAATCGCATGATCATGTATTGTGTTTTTAAATGTTTAAATATCAACATTATCTGGCCATCCTCAGTAAATATGATCAAACTCCTCTGACCTCGTCTGGTCTTTCCAAAGGCCCAAGAGACGGGACGGTAATATATATATTTGTGGAAAAGGCTCCCTCTTGTCTAGTATATTACACTCCTAGCCTTTATACTAAACATCACCAAGACAGCCTCCAAAATAATTGACTCCATCTACACCTCACGCACGTCACCCGCTCTGGTAAAATAGTCAACGATCCCTCCCACCCAGCACACCACTTATTCCAGCGCATGCCCTCAGGTCGCTACAGGTCCATTTTAACCAGACACACACGCTTCACAAAGCAGTCCGAACACTAAAGCGGCACGGTGGTGTAGTGGTTAACACTGTCGCCTCACAGCAAGAAGGTCCAGGGTTCGATTCCCGCTTGGGGACCAGGTTTCCATGATGCCAGGTACCCAGGTGGGGGATCTCCCAGGCCTTTCTGTGTGGAGTTTGCATGTTCTCCCCGTGCTCGCAAGGGTTTCCCCCCCGATAAGATAAACCCAATGGAAAAACATGCACAACAACAGATCGCTAACGCTGTGGCGTCCTTGACGAAGACGGACAGGAGCACTTGGATTGGTCCCCTGGTGCGGCTCACGTTGACGCCTGTCTGCTCCCGGCTGCCCTTGAGGGGGGGAAGGACGACGGGATGGGTTAATCGCAGAGACAAATCGCATCTGCGATCCTAAAAGACAATGCATGCGTGTGTGTTCCGGTGTGTGTGCTAAACTAACCGCTGTGTGTACCACTAAAAACATTGAGTGTTGTTGCTTGCCGAATAAAGACCTCTGCAACAGGTCCTGCATTATTATTATTAATATTATTATTAAACACCCTGGCCCGCCCCCCTTTGCACAGACGAGCAAGCAACCGTCACTGACTGACACTGTTACATGTGACTGTCCTGTATGTATTTATTGTGGGGATTGGGAGATGGGAGGGGGGCGTTTGATGTCTGATGTTTCATGTTGATGTCTCAGTGCTTTTAACAAACTGTACCGCAAACAATTACCACCAACCATCGTTGTGTGGCATTAAAGTATCTTGTATCTTGTATGTAAAGGTACAGACATTTGGTACCGATTGATCTAGTGTGAATTGGTACTCGGTAGTGCCGATGTAATTCGGTGAGGGTATAGCTGTGTTTTGATTACATTTCAATTTAGCTTCTCTTTCATCACAACGACAAAGTCTTTTGTGAGGAAGTCTAACGTTTGGTCCGATTGTGTGTGTTTTTTTTTTTTTAGTTAGTCTGTCCTGGTGGTGAGCTCAGACAGTGATGGCAGCTTTGAGACTTGTAAGTAGAGTACTGGGCTTTGTTGTGAATGGATCATACTATTGTGTGACTGTCAGCAGCCATGCATAAGAAGCATAAATGACAACAACAGCAACAACATACATACAAACAAAAAGAGCAATCCAGATGAGTTTAAAAGGATGAAATGGTTAAATTTGAACATTTACAAAAGTAATTTAGTTCTAACCACTGAGAAGCAGTGGGCAGCCACAGACCGACGCCAGAAAACCGACTCCAGCTGATGTGCCAGTACCTTGATTAAGGGCAACGGCAGTAGTGTAGCATGCATGTCGGAGGAAACCAGAGGAAGACCCACACAAATACGGGGTGAACATGTAACTATTACTGTATTTTCTGATCTTGCACATTGTAGTCCTGAACCGAGTGAAGACACCTAAGCCCAACGCTAAGAAAGCATCACAGAGTGGCAGTGAAGACAGGTGTGTTTTGATGCATTTAATTTTTTCACACTGTGTCTGACATTGAGTGCACTTATGGTGCTTTTCCACTGCCTTGCCGTGCCATGGTGAAATCCGTGCTCCCGCTTTGTTTACCATTTTCCACTTCCTGTGCGGAGCAGCGCTAGCCCATGCTGGCTTAGCTACTACAAAACACCCTACCTGTGCTGCAACCTGACACTACAGACCTTGATTGGTCAATCGTCAGCCCATGCCGATGTTAATGGTATTTCACCGCACTACAAGCTCCGCAACGTGAAATGTGTATCATAAACTGATAAATCTTGTGATCACAACAGCGATTATGTTTTCCAGCAAATGTCTTAGTTACAATTACATACAAGTACATGCACACACAGTGTTCTGGATACTAGCTTATATCCCAGATACGGCCTTAGTCTGAGGATAAGGTATACGCATCTTCATATCCCATATTATAGTAAAGCACTAAACTGAATATTTCTACCTCAGTCTTCTTAGGTACTTGCTTAAGATATTTGCTTAAAATTATTCCTACTTGTGAGGCCAGTAATGCCCATTCAGCGCTGCAAGCCAGCTCCACATACTGTACAGTGATTGAGCGGAATCCTCGAGCTGCTTTGTGACTTTATAATTGTAAATCGGGTCATTTAAAATTCAGGGCTCACCCAGGTTATTGTGAACAGGAACTCAAATAGGGAATACTCGAGTATCCCAAACAATATCGGAATGCATGTAAACACACCGTGATATTTGTTGCGTCGGGTAATCCTCACATCTACCTCTGTTTTACTCTCAGCCTCAAAAACTTCATAGTGGATGTGGTTAACATCTCATCTGACGATGACTTTGTTGTTGAGATGAAGAAACCCTCTTCTAAAGGTAACCAATTATCTTATCTGTGCTCTCTTGTTATATACTTAATAGAAAAGCGACACAATGAAAGGTTGTTTGTGGAGAAAGTAATTTTCCAGATAAAAGTGCCATTTGGCGGGCGCTTTTATCCAAAGCACCTTAAGTGCAGACATCTTTTAGCATGGATGCCCCCTCCTGGTGGAATCGAACCCATAACCCTGGGGGAGGGTTAGTGCCTTGCTCTATCCATCGAGCTACTGTACAGCACCACAACAGAATGACATTTTGTTCTCGTTGACTGTTTTACAGTCTCAAAGAGCACAAGACGCCCAGCAGCCCAGCCTCCGGTGAGAAAACCTCTGTCCCTCTGCGACTCTCCAGTCTTCCTCAGCGACAGCGATGATGATGATGATGATGATTGTATCATTGTCAAAAGCACTTGGGGGACTCGACACACCAAGCCGCAGCCACCGAAACAGGCTGGGAATGTTAAAGCCCAAGGCGGCGATCGAGAGGAGAACTCCCCCTTGCTTTCTCTCTCCTCCTCCCCTCCTCTCCCCGTCTTTCTTCTACCCCCGACGCCTTCACACGCCACCTTCCTGACGCCCACACCGGCCCCTTCTAAGCGTACCTGTTCAGCGCCATCGAAGTTGCAGGACTCGGACAGCTCCGAAGAGGAGTTCCTTTCCTTACTGGAGAGGTTGAAGAAGAGAAACTGCAACCACAAAGCCAGTGTCGGCACAACCACAACCATCCATAATACAGGTAACACTCTGAATTCAACAGTGTCAGCACACCCGTCCACAATACAGGTAACACTCTGAATTCAACTGAAGCTGATGTCTGATATGATTCTCCTTGGATCCAGAGTCCGGAACGAAGCCTCCCGTGATGATACCTCCTATGAAGGGACTGAAGGCACCAGACCCCAAGCCATTGGGGACGACACCGATGCATGTGAAAACCCCAGGGCGGCCCGCGGCCTCCAAACCCAAGGTCTCCCAGACCGAGCCCAGACCTGGTCCTACCAGCAGGTACAGGGTCTGACCTCTTTCAGATCATATCAGCAGCAATGCTATTACTACTGCAAGCACATACAAAACAAGATAAGATATTTAGTGATGCGACGGCTACGTGGCGTAGTGGGCAAGGCGCTCGCCACGAATGACGGAGACGCTGGGCTTGCCTGTTCGAGCCCAGCGCTCCACATTGCTTTCAGTTTAGCTGGTCGTTCATACTAATACACATTGGCCGTATTAGGGGGTGGGAAACTGATTGGTGGGGATCGGGCGTTGTGGACAGCGACTCCTACAGGTCGGTTGGTGCGCCTGCGCAGTAGAATCAGGAAGTGTCGGGGGCAGCGTGAGCCTTCCACGCGTTACTCCTCGCCACTGAGAGATCGAGCTGCGCAGGTGAAAAGATGCAACTGCTGTTACCTCAAGTACCGGAGGGGACTTGTGCTATGTATGACTTAGTCCACATTGCAGCCGGCTTGTGGGAGGCAAGAAACAGCGTTCGTGACAGGGGAGGGTTGAATTGGATGATACGAAATTGGGATGGGAGAAAATATAGAAAATGGGAGAAAAAGTGGATAAAAAAAAATATATTTAGTGATGCACCGATGTGAAAATTGTGGCCGATACCGATAACCGATATTAATATTGCTGTTCTGGCCGATACCGATATTTACCGATGTCGATATCTCTGTATAGAAAACACTTTTTTATGATAATCAAATAAAGCAATTTTCCAAAACGCATTTTTTTTTTTTTTTTATAACTTTTGCAACTTATTTTCAGAAATGACAGATATTTTGGCCAAAACATGTAAAAAGATATATATTTTTTTTTATATCGGCCATATCTTGATATCGGACCGATACAGATATCGGCCGATATTTTATCGGCGGCCGGCGCCGGCCAATATATCGTGCATCACTAAAGATATTGCTTTATTGATACAATTCGAGCGTCATAACAGCATGGGGGAGGGGAGGTACAGGTATGGGCAGGGTAAAGGATGAAATAAATGTAGGAAATCTAATTAAATCTGTATATATAAATCACTGATTCTTGAGAGTCGGGACAAAACACTTTTTAATATTATATCTTGAGAATGCACACTATATTGATTAGAGTTGTATATTCATGTAGAGAAAGGTCTGAGCTATTTAACCATGTAAAGGTGCGGGCTCTACATAGAAAAACATTTTCAACAAATTCACATGTTTCCCTTTGAAACTTGATTTGTGTTAACTTTATCAGACACACAAAAAAGTATATAATTCTAATTATTCCAGTCCAACAAGAATCTAAAGTTCTGAAGTATGTTGTAATAGTGTTTAGTTACTCTCGTATGCAATCAAAATTATAATATATAAACCTCAGGTGTAATTTCACACTATTCTGAAAACCCAGATTTAGAAATATCTGCATTTTCAAACTTTGTTTTTAATTTTGATATGATAAAAAAAATATCATTAAGTAAATAAGACAAGAGGATGAAGATCTGATGCTCCTTTATTACTTAAACAACATAAACTGAGGAAGGAATTTGTATTTCCCCCAAAATTAACAAAAACAAACATCTGACGGTGTTGACAAAGATCTGACGGTGTTGACGAGAAACTGACGGAGTTGACAACATTGTATATGCATCTCTGATAAATGAACACATGCATTTTTTAAACAGATGGAAGTGACAATGATAAGAACTAATAACTCCTTGTCTTATACTGAACATTTTGTTAACCTAATTGTAATAACAACAAACTTTACATACACCGTTTCCAACTATTACAAAATGCACTGTTTCCAACAACAAAAACAGTAATGGAGACCAGGACCCCTTCTTCTCATCCCTGTTTTCATCTACCTCTTCTACACCACTTCCTGATCTTCACTTTCTCACCCACTTCTCCGCTTCGTTTCCTTCTGCATTTCCGATTAGTTTCACTATGATGTCTTGAACTGGGCAGAAACAGAACCTTTTCTGTTGGACCATGGGGATGCAGAAATTCCACTTTCACATCTTGTTGATCAGTATCCACATCGATGGTCTTGGCTAGCCACCAGTGGTCAGCATATTAGGGCGGGCCATACTTTTGTGAAAACATGAATTTTAAAGAAATCTTAACATGAGGGGTGTCTAAAATATGTGTTTATTGTGGGGAATTCAAATATAGGATAATTTTTCGGATATGATAACTCTAACCTACATCATTTTGGATTTCAAAATGGCAGATTTGACAATTTTTCACCCCTTCGCAGGGCCGGACTGGGGGAATTATTCAGGCCAGGAAATATAGTGCGAAATATAGCCCAAGTCAGGCCACTTTTTAAGCAGGGGGTCTGGGGGTCCCCCACCAGGAAGATTTTTGTTACAAAGACTTAATTCCCTGCATGCTGGTGCAGGACCTTTAAAATGTTTACCCTTTAAATGCCATTGTTTGTGATGGCATCACAAATAATTGTTAAAAAAACACACACAAACATTTAAATATTTTCAATATACCAAATGCAAAGTGGATTTTTCTGGGGGGGGTTATTACAGGCTAATAATTGTTATAATCATCATGTGTCAATGATTAGCAACAACACTGATTTTGATGGATTTTTTGTTTTTGTAATGTCAGACTTAACAACTCTTATCAGAAAAGTGAGAGTATTTCATTTCTAATCTGACATTACAAGAACAATGAAAAATTTAAATAGTTATCAGGACTGAAGTTGAATAAAAGATGTATGGGGGGGAAAAGTGACAGGGGATGATGATGATGCATGGTAACGTTAGCTATGTTAGCTAGCTAGCATGTTTATTTTTATCAATGACTAACCTGCTGGTCCTGTGGTGCAAGAAAACATTTGGTCAATGTTGCCACATTTAGCGGCATCTCCTGCAAGGGCCTTTATTTTTATTTCTCTCTCCCTCTCTGCTCCATGCTTCCTCTTTTTTTCCACTGTTGAAGTGTTGAAACATTTAATTTCCAGTAATTTCCATCTGACTGTTCTGTGAAATACAAGCAGTCAGCAGCAGTATGTATTTTTCTCTCCCTCCCTCTCTGCTCCACCTTCCTCTTTTTTCCACTGTTGAAACATTTCATTTCCAGTCATTTCCATCTTGACTGTTCTGTGCAATACAAGCAGTAAGCAGTATGTATTTTTCTCTTTCCCTCTGCTCGACCCTTCCTCTTTTTTCACTGTCCATTTTCAAGCGCAGGTTATGCTTGAAATGTTTTGTCTTTCGCTGTCTCTTCCTGTCATTTTGCAGAAGTGCCATTCCATTCGCCATCTCCACTGTCAATCAGTTGTATGGCCTGGTCCCGCCTCCACCAATCACATGCGGCTCCCTTTGTGTGTGTGTGACAGACAGACAGACAGACAGAGCTCCCGATGGCCAGTCCGGGCCTTCGCCATACATGGATGCCAACATGAATCTGAAGGAAATCCTAACATGCAAAGTGTCTAAATTATGTGTTTCTTAATGGGGAATTTAAATATGAGTAAAATTTTTGGGATAGGATAACTCTAACCTACATCATTCCCTTTCGAAGATTTTAAAAGATATGGGAAATAATTTATAATGACAAAGCCATCAATAGCACTATCCATCGTCACACGTGCAGAGTTCAGGAAGAAATCCTGCACAGTCTGTGTTACACCCTGTATGAATGTTGGCCTTTTCTGAGGATGCTCCCTTTCTCTCATTAACTTATAGGTTAACCCAAAGTCTTTCATTTGTTGAAGAAGACGATACTTTTTAAGAATCGTGCCTGATGACACACTCAGTGCTGGTTTTTGGCGCCGTGGGCCAGGAGTTTGTTTGTTTGTCTTCAGCTCTCTTCTGAGGATGTGGTGGAATAGCAGGGCCTTTTGGATTTTCTGATTCCTTACTTTGCTTCCTGATAGCATATTCTTTGTTTCCGTGCCTGGAGAGTCCAGTGGTGATGTATTTGTAGCCTTTTTTCAGCACATTATTGTTTTTCTCAGGTTGTTTTGTTGCTTTGTTACATTTGTAATCTTCTCTTTTAAAGTTTGTATTTCTCTTGAATGCCTTTTTCGCGTTTTACTTTGTTTCTGTTCCTGTCTGAGAGACTCTGCGCTGTTTGGCATTGTTATCTAGAATATCCTGATCTGGGGGGGTGTCTGCCTCCAGCACCGCACCTTCACAGGACCTTTTCAATCTGCACCTTTTTTGGACCTCTCTCCAATATTTTCTCCGATACCTCTGTGCCCTGTCTCCCATCTTGTCTATTTCTTTTTTTTGATCCACTTTTTCTTCCATTTTCTATATTTTCTCCCATCCCAATTTCGTATCATCCAATTCAACCCTCCCCTGTCACGGACGCTGTTTCTTGCCTCCCACAAGCCGGCTGCAATGTGGACTAAGTCATACATAGCACAAGTCCCCTCCGGTACTTGAGGTAACAGCAGTCGCATCTTTTCACCTGCGCAGCTCGATCTCTCAGTGGCGAGGAGTAATGCGTGGGAGGCTCACGCTGCCCCCGACACTTCCTGATTCTACTGCGCAGGCGCACCAACCAACCTGTAGGAGTCGCTGTCCACAACGCCCGATCCCCACCCATCAGTTTCCCACCCCCTAATACGGCCAATGTGTATTAGTATGAACGACCAGCTAAACTGAAAGCAATGTGGAGCGCTGGGCTCGAACAGGCGAGCCCAGCGTCTCTGTCATTTGTGGCGAGCGCCTTGCCCACTACGCCACGTAGCCGCCCCCCATCTTGTCTATTTCTATTACTTTTTTTTGCCCATGCTCTAAAAGTCAGAAGTGTATTGTAATGCATGCTATTATATGCACACTTCTGTGCAGATACAACTCTGAAATAACATTTAAATCCTTTACCATGTTCAAAAATAGTATAATAATAGCATATTATGAGGTTATTAATGGATTTGTCAACTCCGTCAGCTTACACGTCAACTCCGTCAGACACAAAATCTGATGGAGTTGACGTCTGACAGAGTTGACAAAAGGGCACACATTTTCCCTCCAAGCCTGTATTGTGCACTGCAGCTAGCTAGTTTTTTGGCAGTTGCTAGCTGTCTTAATAATCTCACTGAAACACTTGAATTCAATCCACTATTGTTTTTTAAAAGTATAATAACGGAGAGACGGTGTTGACATGTTCCAGCTGTGACCATCGGAATATTGACATTGTTTGTCTAAAATATCAAAAAGTGTAAAACTTACCAGACCATGTGTGGTAGTGTTGCATTCACCACATTCAGGGGAAGGAAAAGGGGTCCTCAGGGATAGAGCTGGCCATGCTATTGCCTGATTTAATTAGGTTTATGAAAAGGTCTGACAGAGTTGACATAAACTGAGGACACAACTTTGATAGGTAGATTTCTATGGACAATATTATTTTAGTTTCATGGCATGCATTGTTTTATACATGTATAACCATTATCTTTGATTTGATATGTATGTTTTCACAAGTGGAGAGGTCTTTCAAGCTTGTTTGGGCTGGTCAATAATGTGACCCCTTGCTGAGGACAAGATAATTAACATGGGAGCTTCTAACCACAGATTATACATTTAAACAAATATCCCCCAAAAAACAAATATATGTGCTAAAACATAACATCAGTATACACAATACCTTTAGATGTAACTTTGTGAGTATATCACTCATTATGAATTTCTTTCTTTTTTATATAAATTAGACTTTTCTATGTAGGACATGTTTTGTCCCAACTCTCAAGAATCAGTGAAATACGAGAAGAATAAACTGTATAAAGATATGATTAACCCTGAAATATAAAAAATATGAGACAAATAAACTGTATATACAAGGTGCAGGTGAGGGTCTCTGTACCCTAGCATGATTTATGTCATACCTTATATTCCGTGCAGGTTTTGGAGGTTAAGAGTCGGACACAACACTTAGTGGTCAGACATTCCTTATAGTTCTCAAGTTCTGCAGTCGTTAGTTCTCCAGCTGTTGGCAGCAGTCAATGCCCACAGTTGTGGAGCCTGGCTGGCTGAGGCTGTTAGTGGAGTGTCAGGGCCCAGGGGGGTTTGAGTCTGTGTGTTACAAAGGGTCAGATTAAACCGAATATATATATTTATTGCTTGAGATCCCTTGTATAATATTTGTATATCGTTTGATATCCCTTGTATATTGTTTGTATATATACACGGAATATCCCTTTACCTGGGTACAAACCAGACCATAATATTCGCTCTCCTATTGGACAGCGACCCCTAGGCGCCAACGACCATACCCCCAACGGCAAGTTCAAAGGCAACTCCAGGCATGTCTCAACATGCCCAGGGTCTGCGCAGTAATACGAGACAGAACTGAGGTTGGCACTAGATAATTCACCTTACGTATAAATACGGCGCAGGTGTACACAGCAGCACTTGTCTTCTAAACCTTGATGCCTTCACCACGAGACAAAGTGCAGTGAAGTGAGCAACTTTGCCTCTGAATAGAGCCTTGAGAACCGCGTGCGAATAGATTGCTAAAGTGTCAGAGTTTAACGCAGTACCGTTGAGTTCGACTTATTCTAATGTGAAGTAATAGTCTATCATTTATAGTGTATCGTGCGGCTACCGTTCTTCAGTGACCAGCATTACCACCGGTTCGTCGTGTATATAGCTAGTGCACTTATCCAGGCTGGGCGGCCTAAACTCGTGCCCCCACCCGAGGAGTCCTAGACGAGAACCGTTGGATATGTACACCGGAGAACCTACACCGGCGACTGCAGAACCTTTTCTGGTTGGATTATATTGCTTTGGTACCGTGACTGCTGGAGCAGAGAACCGTCGACCCCACTATCGTTTGGGATCTACCCCCCGTGAGGATCATCACTCGAGCCCGCCTCTAGGAAGAGGCTGGCTAGCTGTCTTCCATGCTGTCGAGCATACTGGATTATAGCTGTTGCTTTGTCTACTGATCAAGGGAGTACTGCACTGGCTCCTGTATCTGGAACCTCGTTATTCCTCGTTGACCCAGACTTTGTACCCGAACATTCCTCTACCCCGGCCGGCCTTACACCCGGAGGGAACCCCCCAGTGTCTCCAGCTGGTACTAGTGTGCCCTATGTAATTGCTATGCCACAGGTGGCGTCAGTTTAGACCCATCTTAGTATTCATACTATTCTCATTGACTTACGCTCTTGACTTACTTTACGTGTGTTCTTCGCCATACAAGCGCAAGCATAATTCTCAATCTGTAACCTAACGTTGCTTTGATAATAATAAATACCCTCTAAATAGTACTTTATGTGTCATTGCCGTATTCTTGTGGGGGTGTTCACCATATATATTCATGTACTGTATGGCCAGTAATTAAAGTACATAACTAGTAGTGGTTTAATATACCATACTCTTCAATACAGTCAGGGAATTGTACCCCTCAGTTACACTGTGACTGAACGTGCTCCTCATCTTGGCTAGCTCCTCATAGAGGGGGTGCGGGATAAGTCTGTGGCTGAACATGCTCCATCCTCATCTTGGCTAGCTCCAAGGGGTTCTCCAGGATAGCGGCCAGCTTCCTTCTCATCCTCCTCTCTGCCACCACCTCTAGTTTGACCAGCTCGACCCCCACTACAGAGCTAGCCTTCCTCACCAGCTTGTTCAGTTTGTTGATGTAGCCCCCCCCCCCCCCCCCCCCCCCAGCATGAAAGCAAAAAAGAGGACGCTGGCACTACAGACTGGTAAAACGACTGCAGCAGCTTATTGCACACATTGAGGGACCCGAGTCTCCTCAGGAAGAACGGTCTGCTCTCCTTTCCTGTAGAGGGCCTCTGTGTTGTGATGTAGTATAAGGAGGTAGCTTACCAATAAGGGCCTTAAAAATGAACAAATACCAGTGTTTGTTGTGCCTCTCAATCAGTGAGGACAAACCAACCTTCTCATAAAGGACACAGTGATGAGTGTCGTATCGATCATTAGTGATGAATCTGAGGGCAGAGTGATAGACACTTCAGGGATTTATGGGTTGAGGCCACATAATGAGTGTGATAATGTGCTATGATTGGCCCTGAACCCAGATTGGTGTGGTCTTAGTACAGAGTGATTTGAGAGAAAGGACTTAAGTTAATTATTCACTAAAGACTCTAGACTTTCGCTAAGCAGGGTTACTTGGAGATAGGACGGTAGGTATTTAAATCATCTCTATAACACCACCTTTATATAACGGCATCACATGGCAGATTTCCAGACACTAGATAATCTTCCTGTTGAAATAGAAAGATAAAAAATATGCATCAATCGCTCTTTAATTAAAGGAGCAGTCAAATTATCCTCACCAGTTGAGGTCCTGGGATCTGTGGATTGGAGAGTGTCTTAATACTTCATCACGTGAAAAGGGACTAAAGGGGAATTGAGCGGTGTGATCCACAGAACTCACACAATCAGTGTCTATCATCATCATTAACATTAACAGGAAGAAGTCCGATATATTCTCTATCAAACAGGTTCCCAGCAACTGAAAAGTGTTTATTAACACTTTGATCGCCGGGGTTAAATTCATAATTTACCATCCCTCGCCAGCCCTATTTAACATGGAGAAGTTCCCCTTCTTTGCAGGGCTATAACTTTTTAAATTGTATTGCTAAATTGACATTACCATGGCCCATTCAAAGTCCTATATCTATTGTGCAGGGTGTAGCAACGTTATACTTTTTCATTCACATATTCATACTAAAATACGGTCTAAAGTATAAGTATGTTTTTATCGTTTTCTGCAGCTTTCTCCAGAACGTGATTTATAGCCCTAAATGCATTATATTGATGATTGTATACAGTTTGATAGCAATCGGCGCGAGATAAAAAATCTCAACTGCACGTACTTCTAGAAGTTACTACATTTGATCTGATGTTGACCGGATGGGCGGGGGGTCGTTTATAATTCCGTGGGCAACGTTATATCATTCATCTAGTGTGGGTGATATGATCATTAGAGCAGTTAGTATAGAAGACATTACAAAATAACGCTGAAACTCACCGTAGCTTCCTCTCGCCGTTGGGAGATGAGCGTGGAACAGAATTTTTTCTATTATGGGATGTAGAAATACCAGATCCATTTCCAGGTTGTATAATAGTATATACGTCCAAATCATGTTGTTTATCGAGTTATTGGCAACGGATCGATATCCATTGTGTCGAGCTCGAGTCCCGGGACCTATAGCGAGTGATCGGACCAAATTGAAATGAGCACCAGCTTCCACTTCCCTGTTTCTTCCCTGGGCGATCGGCCACCAGATGGCGCTCTTGAACCGTTAGAGAGTTGACAGGGGCTCACCAGTACATATAATGTCTCCGGGGGAGAAATATGATTTCGGTCACAGATTTTTGAAATATTGATATCAAAGACGCTGTCCAGCGTCATCGGCAGAATAAGCATGGCGGGGAATGACGTGTTCCAGCGTCAACGGCGATTAAAGTGTTAAATGCAAGACAAATTTTGTTCTGGCTAGAAATAACACAATCGTCAACACTAATATAAGCGTGTAGTGAATTAGAGGTCTTGTTTTTCTTTAAGTTAACTGCCTTCCAAAACTTGTAATTAAATGTATTAGTACTAGTTAAAAAAAAGTTGTAATATGATTTTGACTTTCTCACAGCTGTGGTACATCTGTTTAAAGGCAAGCCAGTGTTGTGGGTCACCTGAGCGTCTAGCACGTGACCAGGCCTTATTCCGGTCATTAAGCAGAGTTGACAACTCATGCGAGAACCAGGGTGCTTTTCTATCTTTAATTCTGAGTCTCTTGAGCAGAGCATGTTTATTGCTCAGAGAAATAGGAGTATTTGTGAAGAGGTCAAGGGTCACCTGAACATCGTCAGACTCTGCCGTGAAGAGGATGTTGCTATGCATAATATCTGGGTACTGGGACAGGATACTACAGCACAGAAAGTTAGCTGGATGATGGAAGTGGACTCTTGGTGTACTTAACCATAGACATATATAAAGGCTAGATGACTCACCTGCGCTGCTGGCCAATGGAGACCGACGTTGCCACATGACCACGCACCATTTTGCCACAGGCAGCCCGCCCACTCATCATAACATGAATGTCTACGGTGTACTATTGAAATAACCATAGCATGCAACATTTTCAACCGGTTTTCAAGCGGTTTGGTTTGTTATAAACGTCAGAGGTGTAGTTTATCATACACCTCACACCTCAAATATACACCATCACCATTTTCTTTTAAAATTAATTAATCATTATTATATTGATAATTAATTATATATGTATATATATAATTGTTTTGCACCTACGTCTCCCTCCAGAGTGGTGGTGTGTAAGACGCCCGGCTGCTTCCTCCAGTCTCTGTCTGCTCCCAGCTCCCGCTACGGCTGTCGCTTCAAGCAGAACAAGGAGGAGCTCACCAGCAAACTCTACCTGCTGTACAACACAACCGTGTTTGGCATCCAGGTGAGCACGTTCTCACATTCTGCTCTTTTAAAAAACATGTCTTTCTTCGGTCATCTCTTCTCTGACCTGTCGATGTTTCTTGCACTTGTTGTCTGCACCCCCTCCCCCCTTTTCAGCTCCCTACCACCATGTCAGTGACTTGGAATAAGAAGATGACGAAGACCGCGGGCTATTGCGTCACAAGTCAGGAGCGAGGGCCGGGGGGAAATCGATACGCCCGCATCGAGCTGTCCGAGAAGGTGTGCGACTCTGCAGGTATAACGCTGCTCTGTAACAAGACCTGTCCTGATGACTGTCCTGATGACTGACCTGATGACTGACCTGATGACTGTCCTGATGACTGACCTGATGACTGTCCTGATGACTGTCCTGATGACTGACCCTGATGACTGACCTGATGACTGTCCTGATGACTGTCCTGATGACTGACCCTGATGACTGACCTGATGACTGTCCTGATGACTGACCTGATGACTGACCTGATGACTGACCTGATGACTGTCCTGATGACTGTCCTGATGACTGACCTGATGACTGACCTGATGACTGACCTGATGACTGACCTGATGACTGTCCTGATGACTGTCCTGATGACTGACCTGATGACTGTCCTGATGACTGACCTGATGACTGACCTGATGACTGTCCTGATGACTGTCCTGATGACTGACCTGATGACTGACCTGATGATTGTCCTGATGACTGACCTGATGACTGACCTGATGACTGACCTGATGACTGTCCTGATGACTGACCTGATGACTGTCCTGATGACTGTCCTGATGACTGTCCTGTGAATGGTCTTTCCCAGCAAAGCAACATGTATAAAGTACACAGGTCGAGCAATGCTAGTATGCTATGCTTGCTAATTATTTTATTTCATTTAACCTTTATTTAACCAGGCAGGTCAATTTAGAACAAATTGTTATTTACAATGACGGCCTGGCGAGAGGACAAAAGGTCCCCTCGAAGTGTAACGGGGAAAGGGGACGAAAATAGAAAAGAGACAGATGGTACATATTCACAGAGGTAAGGGAAATCATTAAAACAAACAACCCAATAAAATTACAAAGGGGCATACATGAAGCAGAACAGTCAAATTACAGTTAAAAGGCTGGGTGACCGTTGCAGGTGTGTAAACAACTCTGCGATAGTCATCTCGTTGCAACTGCTGGGACCAGCAAATTGGAAGGAGGAGTGTGGAAGGAAGTGTTAACATCTAGCGAGATATGGTGAGCAGCTCTGGTGTTATAGGGAGTAGATGACCATTTTAAATAAGGAGGGGTCAGACCAAGGAATGTTTTGTAAATGAGTGTAAGCCAATTAATTTCTCGTCGAGGGTAACAATGGCCAATCTACAGATGTGTACAAGTCACAGTGATGTGGTGAAAAGGGGCCGTTATTATGCTCACGTTAACAGGGTTCGCACAAGGTCCTTGAAGTGCTTAAAGTGCTGGATTTGTGTCAAAAAAAAGTCACAGAGTGGAATTCCTTAAACAGCCCATTTTTTTAACAAGGTGCTTAAAAAGTCCTTGAAATTCAATCAACCATTCACTTTGAAAACAGATTTGTTCATCCATGATAAAATAGTTCTGAATCAAGAAATATAAGTGCATCTGGCCTTGCCGTCCATTAACCCCATGTAATCGCTCACCTTGTTTGTAGAGCTAAACCTATATTTTATATTATAGCTATGGGTCTAATAACGCCGTCGATTGTCAGTGAGTTGCTTCCAGTCAACGTGCAAGAAACGGATACTTTTTTCATTCGTACATTTCCGTTTTATACCGTTTTGAATATGAATATAGTTTGGGTGCTTCTGAGTAATTCCAGGAAAAAGACGCGATAATAGCGTTTTTGTGTAATTCACTTATCGCGTTGTAATTTTTCTCCTGTTTATCGAATCTTCCTGAAATCAACGCTAGATGATCATTATGTCTCCTCGTGCATACATGAAATGGGCCCTGGAGCGCGGCGCTCCCCCCCCTCCCCTCCTGCACCCAACGGTAAACAGCCACACACAGCACACACAGATAGCTTCAATCGCGGGAGAAAGAAATATCAGATCAACGCAAGATTGGATTTATAGAGTCCTTACCTGGTATCTGATGTAATCCAAAAACAAATAATCCAATTATCTGATCGCCATTCCAGTTATCCACAGCGATCCTGTCTCCAACGTTATTGGGCATTGCACATGAACGGGCGGGCGGGGTCAGTTGTCCAAGCCATCCCTACAAGCGTGTGTTTTTTCGGAGTGTTTAGGACACCGTTTCTAATGGAGTGCAATAGCGGCCTGAAGGCTTTAGAGGGCGGTATAAGACCGTCTGCCAGCTCAGACACATTCAGAACAGTATGCACAAGGTGCCCCGCTGAATTATGAATGGCAATGGCGAATAAAAGAAATACTGTGAGAAAAACTTAGATCTACGTTTCCGGCACTCAACCGTCGGGCGACAGAAACGTAGTTCTATGTGAACGGCACCCAAAGGGTTAATCTAAAGTGTAACTAATTGTCCGAAATGGGTTTTAAGCCATCAAATTTGGATCCGATTTTCGTGTCAATAAAAAACTGCATTTAAAAAGTTAATTACAAGATACAAGATACTTTAATGCCACACAACGATGGTTGGTGGTAATTGTTTTCGGTACAGATGTTGAGCACTGGTTATATCAAACATGAAACAGACATCAAACATCAAAAACGTCAAAACATATATACATAAATACATATAGGACAGTCACGGTAACAGTGTCGGTCGGTGACAGATGCTTGCCCGTTTGTGCAAAGGGGGGCGGGCCAGGGTGTTCAGTGTTTGGACTGCTGTGGGGAAAAAACTGTTTGTGAAACGTGTGTGTCTGGTTAGGATGGACCTGTAGCGACCTGAGGGCATTGTATCATTTTTTTTTTTTGTATTTAATTTTTTTATTATTTTTTAAACAAACACATAAACAAACATGACAACACACGATAAGATATACAAGCATTAGTTGACAGTGCACATCCAATGAAATCACATTTTAGTTAATTGTCTTATATAGGATATACCCTTAATACCTGTTATCTAAAAACCTACACACATATGCTCCAGCTCGTACCCCCCCCTCCCGGACAATCCGGACAAAATTGGATAATCCATCCATCCATTTTTTTTTTTTTTTTTTTGGTCCACGTTTTCTCCCATTTTCTATATTTTCTCCCATCCCAATTTCGTATCATCCAATTCAACCCTCCCCTGTCACGGACGCTGTTTCTTGCCTCAAACAAGCCGGCTGCAATGTGGACTAAGTCATACATAGCACAAGTCCCCTCCGGTACTTGAGGTAACAGCAGTCGCATCTTTTCACCTGCGCAGCTCGATCTCTCAGTGGCGAGGAGTAACGCGTGGGAGGCTCACGCTGCCCCCGACACTTCCTGATTCTACTGCGCAGGCGCACCAACCGACCTGTAGGAGTCGCTGTCCACAACGCCCGATCCCCACCCATCAGTTTTCCCACCCCCTAATACGACCAATGTGTATTAGTACTGACGACCAGCTAAACTGAAAGCAAATGTGGAGCGCTGGGCTCGAACTGACAAGCCCAGCGTCTCCAGCATTTCGTTGACGAGTGCCTTGCCCACTACGCCACGTAGCCGCCCTGGATAATCCATCCATTTTCCCTCGCTCCTTAACTCCTTTAACTCCAATGTTAAATCAGTCCTCCTGTATGGCGCCGAGACCTGGAAGACAACTGTAGGGCTGAATCAGAAAGTACAGTCCTTCATAAATTCCTGCCTCCGCCGCATTCTAAGAGTGAGATGGCCAAATGTCATTACAAATCTGGACCTGTGGGAGCGCACAAAACAACTACCCCCGCCAGAAGAAATAAAGAAGAGAAAGTGGATGTGGATAGGCCATACCCTGAGAAAGGAAGACACAAACATCACCCGGCAAGCCCTACGATGGAACCCACCTGGAAAGAGGAAACGCGGCACGCCTCGAAACACCTGGCGCCGTTCTTGGGAAGGGGAAATGAAAGAGGCTGGACTGGGATGGCACAACATCGTTCGGGAGGCCAAAAACCGTGCAACATGGAAAGAAATCGTCAGTGGCCTATGCTCCGCAGGGAGTGCAAAGGCTTAAGTCAAGTAAGTCAAGTAGCGACCTGAGGGCATTGTATCCTTTTTTTTTTTGTATTTAATTTTTTTATTATTTTTTAAACAAACACATAAACAAACATGACAACACACGATAAGATATACAAGCATTAGTTGACAGTGCACATCCAATGAAATCACATTTTAGTTAATTGTCTTATATAGGATATACCCTTAATACCTGTTATCTAAAAACCTACACACATATGCTCCAGCTCGTACCCCCCCCCTCCCGGACAATCCGGACAAAATTGGATAATCCATCCATCCATCCATTTTTTTTTTTTTTTTTTTTTTCGATTTTTCTCCCATTTTCTATATTTTCTCCCATCCCAATTTCGTATCATCCAATTCAACCCTCCCCTGTCACGGACGCTGTTTCTTGCCTCCCACAAGCCGGCTGCAATGTGGACTAAGTCATACATAGCACAAGTCCCCTCCGGTACTTGAGGTAACAGCAGTCGCATCTTTTCACCTGCGCAGCTCGATCTCTCAGTGGCGAGGAGTAACGCGTGGGAGGCTCACGCTGCCCCCGACACTTCCTGATTCTACTGCGCAGGCGCACCAACCGACCTGTAGGAGTCGCTGTCCACAACGCCCGATCCCCACCCATCAGTTTTCCCACCCCCTAATACGACCAATGTGTATTAGTACTGACGACCAGCTAAACTGAAAGCAAATGTGGAGCGCTGGGCTCGAACTGACGAGCCCAGCGTCTCCAGCATTTCGTTGACGAGTGCCTTGCCCACTACGCCACGTAGCCGCCCTGGATAATCCATCCATTTTCCCTCGCTCCTAACCAGACATTACCATTATATGCTAGCTTTTATTTTCTCCACCACTTCTAACCACAATGTCATTTTGGATTCATTGAGACGCAAAATTCTTGCTGTATATATTTCTTGATAGATCACATCGAGATATGTAATAATCCAGACCTTTCGGCAAATTTTTTCCGGTTGGAACCATCGTGATGCTATCAGCTTTTTAGCCACTGTGATACCCGATAAAACCAATCTCTTTAGCTGTGGATGTACTGCACACTCAAAAACATCATTCAGCATTGTATCCTTTTAAGTGCCCTTTTAAAATGGAAAATATGAAGGTCCAAAGAAGGAGAAGGAATGTAATGGTGTAATGCCTCCTGTGGCTTGGTCCTTGGGAGGCCAATATGGCTCTCCCTGGGCTCCTAGATATAAAGCCTGAGGCCATTCAAGTTTGCTGACTCTGGAGTGAGCAGCCACTTCCAGGAGGATCTCCGGGGTAAGTTATGTGAGATAAAGTTAAAGATTGGCTAGGTTAGTTACTGCCTTTGTGCATGAATTGTTCTGGAATATTTGAAGCATCCATACAATTACAGGGGGGGTTGACTTGTATTGCTCAATATTCCAGAACAAAACAATGATAACATTTCCATGATTATATTTTCATAAGTAAAGGGTTTTAAGATCTGTATTGAAAAGAATAGTCTTACATAGAGTTTTCTTCTGTTGCCAGTTAACCCTTTTGTAATAGTAGGCGTCACATTTCGAAGGGATGGATTACTTGTTTTCACTCCCTTTCTCTCCTTGTATTAACTGGTGACCTCATGTTCCCCTCCCCACTGCAGATGTCCAAAGCTAAAGCTGTACCCCCTCCAGGGTGCACTCTGAACATCAACGATCCCCAGGTCCAGGAGGCTGCCATTCGCATCCAGGCTTCCTACCGGGGTCACAGGTACTAGACAGTGTTCTATCTCTTGACATCCGTGACATTCAATTGAACTTTGAGCACAATTGAGGTAAATGTGTTAAGAATAGTTCAGTGATTCGGCTTAGAGCTGGCTCTCTGTCATGCGTGCAAGATTTGTTTTTGTCCATTGCTTCACCTAGTTTGACTTAACTGGGTGATAAGGGTCTTGGTCAACTAAGACCTTTTTGTCAATTTGTCTTTCTTTTGTGTGCTGAATGAGTTATTAGTCATTAGTCATTCCTTGAACATGATAAGCACCACATTGCAATAATCACAATAATATTATGGTTTGGTCTTTGTTATCAAAGATTTAAAGAGGTCCTCTGCAGGATTGCCAAAGAATAATGTAAGGGAACACAACGTTACAGCTCTGTCGATATAGAGGATTATATCTGTCTGCAAACTTCTTTGACCTATTAGTCAAGTAATAATTTGTAGTCTAGTCAAGGACAGCTCCTATCATTTGCTGCTGTGTTTCACCACATAGATCGCGTAAGGAACTGAGGGAGAAAGGCCCTCCCAAAATCCTGCAAGAACTGAAAGATGTGGTTCTCCTGGAGGGCAGCGCTGCCAAGCTGGAGTGTAGGGTCAGTGCCTTCCCCGACCCCTTCATTGTCTGGTTCAAGGACGGAAAAGAGCTGAAGGATGGTCCCAAGTACCGCTACGTATTCGAAGACCCCGATTTTGTGGCGCTAGTGGTCCGAGATGGGGTTCTGTCTGACTTGGGGAAATACACAGTCACCATCAAGAACCCTTTCGGACAGACGTCTGGATCTGTTTCTATTCTAGTGGAGGGTGTGTACAGTGTGTTCCAACACCCACTACCAAATCTCACTTTTCCTTTACCTCTCCTGGTTATATTACTGCATACAGTAGCACTGCTGTCAGGAAAAACCTCATGACTCTACTTTCAGAATTTATTTTGTTTTTGTTTTTATTTTTTACATTATGATTGAATTGAAAGTTGAAAATGATCCTCTTTCATGACCCTAGAACCCATGGTGGAAAAATGAAAAAAAGATAATATACACACACACAAAAATCAGTGACCACTTTACTAGGTGTATAGGTGTACATATATATATATGGATGTGGATGTCAAATAAAAATAAATGGACAGATTACATAACCTCTGGTTATTTTTATGCAACATCCTATAAGACAGCAAGGATGTTACGACTGCATTTTTTTTTTGTTGGTGTTAGGGAAGCCACTTTGAATTACATCTTGATTGCTAGGCAGCTATTTGTCATCGGTTTTGGAAATCACAGTCATTTCAGAAAATACTATTTCATAGAAATTGGTATTGGGATACAGGTTCAAGTCAACATTATACATATGGCAAAGCACACCCTATATTGCAATATGTGGCGTGTTATATGGATGACTTGAGAAGTAATCATACTGTATGGCTAATGGTGAGACTTTGTCTGGTGCTCACCCAGCTCCTGCTAAGGTTTCCAAAGGCCCAGACAACATCAAGGCCAAGAGGGGCAGGGCCGCCTGGGAGAAATGCGAGGCCCTGTGCGAGATTTAACGCGAGGCCCCCCCCCCCCCCCCCCCCCCCCAAGAGTAAAAAAAAAATATATATATATATATATATATTTTTTTTTTTTTTTTTTTTTTATACAGTCAACATATTCTTAAATAATAGCGCTGCCCGAGGCGGGGCATGATACAGTCAACATATAGCAAAAAAGAGAGCGAGAGAGAGCTCCCGTTCTACAGTCAATATACAGTGTACAGAGAGAGAGAGAGAGAGAGACACATTGGAAAGAAATTGAAATGCTATTTGGCCCTAAACAGAGAGTACACAGTGGCAGAATACCTGAGCACTGTGACTGAAGATCCTTGAGCACAGCCTAGCCATCGAGAAAGGCCGCCATAGGCAGACTGTGTGTGTTAGAAAGAGAGAGAGAGAGAGAGAGAGAACATGTGTGTTTGTCATGTGTGTGTGTGTTAGAGAGAGACTAGAGCATGTATGACAGATTCAAAAGGACAAAGATCAACACTTAAATCCAAGAGAGAGAGAGAGAGAGAGAGAGAGACACATTGGAAAGAAATTGAAATGCTATTTGGCCCTAAACAGAGAGTACACAGTGGCAGAATACCTGAGCACTGTGACTGAAGATCCTTGAGCACAGCCTAGCCATCGAGAAAGGCCGCCATAGGCAGACTGTGTGTGTTAGAAAGAGAGAGAGAGAGAGAGAGAGAGAGAACATGTGTGTTTGTCATGTGTGTGTGTGTTAGAGAGAGACTAGAGCATGTATGACAGATTCAAAAGGACAAAGATCAACACTTAAATCCAACAAGAAGAGGGTATACCAGAGAAACCAAAGCAGCAAGGAGCCAATGGCCGACATCAGCTAAATAGGCTAGCCAGGTACTGTGACACCAGGCCACACACAGCTTTGGCCAATGGCCCAACGCTACCCAAGCTACACAAACGACCATTCACACACAGCACATGTCGTATCTCCAAATGTTGTGAAGTAGCATATGTTTTGCCTGGAAAAAAACATCGTTATTAACAAAACATTCGGGAGGGGAAGGAAGGAAGAGTGGGGTAATGTCATGACATTTTCATTAATCCAAGTTACCTGCACGATGAACGCAGGGCGAAAGGCCGCAACACAGGTCTCCACGTTGACGAAAGGCCTCTCGCTGGCGGGACAAAAAGAAGCTATGGCCAGAGCCTTGTCATGGTGCAGGCCCGACTACATCTTCTGTCAAAGGGCCTGCTATTCTCAAGGCTAACTGATAGCATCAAACGAACGTTCCCAGCTGACGCTAAACAGCTAACTGGCTAACAGCTCACACAGTTAGCTACTAGTAGTATTAGCTAGTCGACCAGTTTGGCTCCAGAGAGAGAAAGAGAGATAGGGTCAGGTGACTCAGGTCCACGGCGGGTATATAATCATAAGTTGACTCACCATAACGCAGTATCAACGTGGAAGGAGACTTTCTTGGCCCCACGGTGTAATTTCGGCGTATTGCTGCCTAACAGATTTATCTGCTCACAAGTTCTCTTCTCCTTCTTTTGAAAAGACATCCACTCGCCTCGCCTCGCTCCTCTGAATAGGTTAGCTAACGCTAGTTAGCATTTAGCTAAGCTAGCTACTAGCCGACATGGCTATACCATGAAAGGCTCCGGCCATTTGTCCCGCTAGCGAGAGGCCTTTCGTCAACGTTCCTTGGTGACCGACCGACTGATAATGACCGACCTCTTTCTTCGTCTTGGCTATTGGGCATAACTAAGCATAGTCAAAAGCTGCACGCGCGAAAATGTCAAACGCAGCCGACTCACGCTGCCGGCGTACTACACTGTCTACACATGATGTAAGTAAAACCACTCCCTTCGTTGAAACCAATGCTGCTGCAGAACCCCAGAGGCTGAGCTCCAATAGTGAGTATGTCTGCAGCTGCAGGACTGCAGACCCAGGAACAAGTCAGACACATTCTACAAACGTGTCTAATGTGAAATATATAAGCATATAAGCAAAACTAGATTTTAGGTCTGTGATGAAAAAGGGCCTCGCGGGAAGGGGGGCCTCGCAAAAAAATAAAAATAAAAATAAAAAAAAATAATAAAAAAAATTAATAATTTTTTTTTTCTTTTTTTGCGAGGCCCCCCTTCCCGCGAGGCCCTGTGCGACCGCACTGCTCGCACACCCCCTGAGGCGGCCCTGAAGAGGGGAACAACAGTGGTGCTGAAGGCTGTGATCAGTGGAGAGCCTCCCCCAGACGTTGGCTGGCTGAAGGATGGGGAAGACATCGAAGAGGATGACAGGTAGGATGTCATGGTAGCAAGAGGGGAAAACAGCTGTCTTCCTCCTGTATTGACTGTGGTGGGAAATCCAGCTAATGTCTCATACTACATTGTATTTGCATGTTAAAACATTGAAACTGCATACAGTTACAATAATGAGATGACAAGATACAATGTGTTCTCTGAATAAAGGCTTCGTCAGTCGTGGAAATGGACAACAGATAGTAAGTGGAATGTGTAAAATATGCAAAATGGTGGTCCAGGGTAGATTATTGGGTAGAACAGGGCACTACCACTGGCAGGGTCAGGGCTTTCATTCCGACTGCAGCCACACCAAGCTAACAGTGTATGCACTCATTGGGTCCACCAAAGAGTCTATGTTATGATATTAAAAATACTTATACATACATAGGTATAGTTTTATAGAGACGCTAGGGACATGTTCTTACCAAAGCCACGGAAATATGAATTGTTCCTACCAAATGAATTTCAGTTTCTAAAAGCTTTAGTCGCAGACCTAGGATCAGATTTCCCTTACATTCCATAAGCTTAACAATTCGTACAATGGGAAAATAACTGACCCTGAATCTGTGGCTAGTATCTGTTTCACCCAACACTAGTGCTCCGGTGATCATAACCATTTATCTCTAAAGCTAACCACTATTTTAAAAAGCCACAACCACGTTACCATATTTGTATTTATAATTTAAATCGTATAACGTTATTTCGCTGCATATTAAATCACTGTAAATACTAATGTAAATCATTGTTTCGTTGTACATATTGTGTATAGTTTAAAACGTTTTTTTTTTTTTTTACGTAACGTTAGTAGCTTGCTAGCCGGCATGATGCGTGCAGTTCTTTGCCCCAGAGTGTAACCACAGGTCTGAGAAGAGGACCTGCACATTTTACTCGTTCCCGAAACTCCTCTACATGCCCCGATTTAAAATGGTTCACGACAGTAGACATTGCTAACGTCTAGTACGTTTAGCGAGGTAACGTTAACGTTAGCTAGCTGGCTAGCTTGGTATCAGCTGGCCGTGACGTGGATTAGGCGACAGCACTGAACAACAGGCTGCCTATTGGTGTAGTGTAGTTATTTTTTTTACGACAAATTAAAAACCTTATAACTACCTTTATTTCAACCAGAAATGCTTAAACAATAATGTTAGTGGTAGAAGGGAACTCATTTTGTGCAAAAATGGAAGCTTGTCAATTTCCATGCGGCATAATTGTTACAATAGCCGATAATCCATTTTCCCAATGATGAATCCCTATACGGGTGGAACAACCAGTGACGTCAGACTACACCTCCCTATAGTCCCGACTCCCCAGCTAAACAAAGAACGAAGCAGACATATTTTTCTTCAGCCGGTATCCTCAACTGGTTTCGTCGGCATAACGGTACTCGTCTGTTCCATTTTCGGGTATCGTGAGGCTAACCTCGTTCCCAGTTTTATCTCCGTGCGTGAGGCTGGACGAGGCGGCGATAACAAGGTTGTTTCTGGGGGGAATGCATTTTCATGAACACCGTGTCGTGATTGATCTGTTCGGAGGCAGCTTTGGCTCAGGGGTAGAGCGGGTCGTCCAATGATCGAAGGGTTGGTGGTTCGAATCCCGCTCAAGCCCATGTCCATCCCATCGCCATTGTGTCCTTGGGCAAGACACTTAACCTACTTGCCTCGTATGAATGTGTATGCATGTGAATGAATGTTGGTGGTGGTCGGAGGGGCCGTAGGCGATGATTATTCGCCACGCTTCCGTGAGTCTGCCTCAGGGCAGCTCTGGCTGCAATTGTAGCTTACCACCACCGGTATGACTGTGTATGAACGAATAATGGACTCTGTGAAGCGCTCTGGGTGTCATGAAGAGCGCTATATAAATCCAAGCCATTATTATTATTATTATTCCAGGGGAAGTACATACACCGGAAATTCGACCCCATAGACACTTTCGGCAGTAGTTCTTTACCAGGATTTATCTCATTGAGTGCCTCTGTCACAGCTGATTTTTGTAGCTCAAAAACAGTATTTACATTTAAATTAGTTAAATTTTTTTTGGTGCATTAAGTATTGTAAGTGCATTAAGTGTCCCTACCAAAGCTCAAATCAAACCTATGCCCTTGTATAATATACTTTAGTATACGGTAGGGGTATAACGGTACGTGAATTCGTCCCGCGAATTTACGGTACAGGCTTGATGGTGCGGTACGTGCAGCCATACAAAGAATACGTCTCATACCACTAGGTGAAACTAGGGTTGCACATTTTACAAATCTATGCTCAATATCTTTACTTTACTTTACACTGGCTTACATTGATATTTAACGTTGAATATTAAGCTTGTATTGGCAAATTTAGATGATGAATAAAACGTTGAAGCTTGTAAACACGCGCGATGACAAGCACAGAACAAATAAACAACGCGCACTGACCCTCTGCACTCAGCACTGCAGGCAGTTTCTCCCCTGCCTTACTAACAGGTGTCGGGTGTCCCTAAAACAAAACTATGAATTAATTATATCACGTTTGTAACACAGCAGGGTCATTACAATTTTACAGTTTTCTTTCGTTTTCTTGTTTGCCCAATGATGTTAACCAATGGAAAGACACACACACAGACACACACCAAGTTGGTGTGTCACCAACACACACACGGACTTTCTCCGCGGACTTTCTCAGTAAATCCAAAATATTGATAAATCCTCTGCCATTGTTGTGTAACATGTCATCTGTTCTCTAGTCTTCTTCAGTCTCGGCTTCACATGAAGTTAAATCCTCTCTACAAGTGAAACTGAAACTAAGTTGTTGCATAAGTTGTTAAGGGGGTAATAGGCAATTAATTTACTCATTGGATGCCTGAACACAGAATGACACCAGTATCACTGACTACCACGGCAAGCCTATAGAATATCATTCTATTTAATAATAATAATTATAAATATATAATAATAATAATTATAAATATTTTTTTTCTGTTGTACCGAAATCGTACCGAACCGTGACACCAATACCGAGGTATGTACCGAACCATGGCTTCTGTGTACCGTTACACCCCTAGTATACGGATATCAACATACATTATAGACACAGATGTTCTTTCCATCGCTTAGGAGAGCTCCTCCTACAATGATGATGTAACGCTGATGTCATTGACCTCCAGGGTTTTCTACGACATTGGGGACACGGAGACGATCCTGACGATCAAGAACGCAAAGTCTTCTGACGCGGGCAAGTATGAAGTGTTTGTGGAGAACAACCTGGGCAGCAACCAGTCCTTCGCCCGCGTGGACGTCCTCTAAATACATCCTCGGAGTCCACCGTCTCTAAGGCACAAAGCTAATGTTTTGTTTTTTGTCTCAGAGTCACTGATTTCCAATTGCAATGTGAATAAAACATTGCTGTATTCAAAGATGTACATAACTTAAGAACATTGTGTATCTTCTCAATAAAGCGTAAAGGCTTCTTCTTTTTTTGCTAAGTGCTTGTTTTCGAGTTTCTTTATTCAAATTATGAACTAATATAATGGCTACAATAAAACAGTCAGTGTGGAAACCTTGGGATTCACAAAAAAAACAGGTATCTCACGCATCATACACCATATCCAATGGGTGGTTAAGGTAGGTTAAGGGGTTTAACATGATAGTCCTGTGAGACCTCTGTACATAATTAAACCTTGAGACAAAGAACCATAGACATCCATTTGATCATATTTTGAACAGCCAACATTGTAGCTGTATGTCACAAACCGGCCGTACGGCCATGACAAAGAGGGAGACGCAGACAACCAAAGTCAAGTAGCAAATGATATTTAACTACTATAGACAAAACAAGGAAACTCTTACTAAATTAGTCTGTGATTGTAAGGGTGCATGCATGGTAAGGTGTTGGGAAAGTTCACTTTCTACATGAACTAGTTCAGTTCAGTTCAACATTTTTAAAATGAACTAGTTCAGTTCATAGTTCATAATTCCCCCCTTCTTTGCTGTTCCAGCACGGAGCGGGACCCGACCCCCCCCTCCCCCCTTCCCACCCTCAACAACAAAGCCCCCCAGCCCCACACAGAGGAACAGATCACAAACGAACAATACTTCGAACCTGCCAACATCAATGAAATAACCAACGCCAATGGACTGAACATTTTTCACATTAACATTAACAGCTTAAAAAACAAATTGGATGAAATCAAACAATTATTCATAAATGGTAAGGCAAACATACTGTGCTTCTCAGAAACTAAGCTTGACGATTCTGTAAAAGATCCAGAGATAGAGATTGAGAACTACTCAATAATTAGGAATGATAGGAACAAACATGGAGGTGGTGTCTGTATGTACATACACAAGGACACCAAATTCATCAACAGAAATGACCTGAATCATAAATCAATTGAAACTGTATGGGTGGAAATCCTATTCGAAAGGGCGAAATCCCTACTGGTTGGCACAGTCTACAGGCCGCCAGATCATAGTGACTTTTATGATACACTGGATGGGTGTTTAGCTGGAGTTGAGGATGTAGACAAAATTCTTATTGGAGACTGGAACACGGATATGCAACGAAAAGATGCACCCGTCTTCAAGTCATTCAGTAGGTTTTGTGATCTGCACGGCCTCAGCCAGCTAATCACCCAACCCACACGTGTATGTGAATCAACTCAGACTACCATTGACCTCATTCTGACCTCCGACAAGTCCAAGATCTCCAATAAAGGGGTTATAGCATGCGGGTTAAGTGATCATTATATGATATTCTGTACCCGCAAAAAACTAAAACAAAAGGCTGGCTGCCACAAAACAGTCACATCTAGAGACCTCAAAACCTACTCTAGCGAGGCCTTTAACCTTGAACTGGAGAGCCTGGACTGGTCAGATGAACTCAATGGTACACTGGTTGAAGAAACATGGCTTGGTTTCAAAACCAAATTCTCAACAATACTAAACGACATGGCCCCCCTAAGAACCACCAGGGTAAAAAATCGCGCTGAGCCGTGGATGCACTCCGAAATACTGGCCGCTATGAAAACCAGAGACAAAAAATGCTCTGAGTTTCGTAAAAGTCAGTCAAAGCTTACTAAAAGCACGAGCAGTGAACTCCAAGCCCACGTGACTGAACTCAAACTAGAAAGAAACAGACTAAGAAACGACGTAAACTCCATGATCAAAACTGCAAAAAAGAATTTCATCAATGACAAAACTGAGGAAAACAAAAACAAACCACGTGAACTTTGGAAATTACTCAATAATCAACTAGGATGCAGTAAAAAACTTAAAACCAGATTCTCAAACATAAACATAAAAACGGACAACACGCTCATCACAGACAAGCTGGATGTAGCCAATTACTTAAACATGTTCTTCACAAACATAGCCACAACACTGGTAAACAAACTACCCTCCCACTCAGGGCTTTATGGGGTAGAACACATAGTAGCTTACTACAAAAACCTAGGGGTCCGCAAGGACGACTTCAAGCTAGAAATGGTAACAACAGATGAGGTACTCAATAAACTGAGCGCCCTCCAACCTAACAAGGCCACTGGCCATGACAACATCCCCTCCAAATTCCTCAGAGACTCAGCAGCCGCCATCACCCCAATAATAATAAACCTCTCCATAAAACAGGGACACGTCCCCAAGGACTTCAAAATTGCGAGGGTGACCCCTCTGCACAAAAAGGGCAGCAAATTAGACCCAGGCAACTACCGCCCTGTTTCTATTCTCACCTCCATCTCGAAAGTCATGGAAAAAATAGTCTACGAACAGGTCGAAAAGTACCTAGCGGAAAAAAATCTAATCTACGAATTCCAATCTGGCTTCAGAACATCCCACTCCACTGACACATGCCTTCTCTATTTGAATGACCACATCAAACAAGAGGTGGACGCAGGCAAATACTGCGGCATGGTCATGCTGGACCTACAAAAGGCCTTTGACACGGTCAATCACTCCATTCTGATTGACAAGCTAAAAGCAATTGGTTTTGATAGTCTATCAGTGAGCTGGATGCAATCCTACCTTGAGGGGAGGGAACAGATGGTGGAGGTAAACGGTACCCTATCCCCCCCTCTCACAGTGAGCTGTGGTGTTCCACAAGGAAGCATACTAGGACCGCTACTGTTCCTAATTTATGCAAATGACATGTCGTCAGCTTGTGACTGCAACTTGTTCCTGTTTGCGGACGACTCAGCCCTGCTGGTCTCTGACAAGAACAAGTTACAGGTTGAAAAAACCCTCAGCTCGGAACTAGGCAGAATCTGCATATGGCTCGCTGATAACAAACTATCATTACACATGGGCAAAACAGAGTCCATTCTCTTCGGTTCAAATAACAAACTCAGCAAGACCGACGGCTTCTCAGTTACAGTGGGTGACAATATTGTCACAAGGAAAGATGAAATTACCTACCTGGGTTCCATCCTAGAGGCTAATCTCTCCTGTGACAAAATGGCATCCAATGTAATAAAAAAAGTCAACCAACGAACTCGATTCTTGTACCGGATCTCCTCTCTGGTAAACAAGAATACCCTGAAGACTCTGGCAGGAGCACTCATTCAGGGGTACTACGACTATGCTTGCACCTCATGGTACCAAAGCACCTCAAAGGCGCTAAAAACAAAATTACAAACATCTCAAAACAAACTGGTCAGACTACTGCTTGACCTTACTCCTAGAACCCACCTCACCCCTGCCCACTTTGACAACCTAGGATGGCTTAGAGTAGATGACAGAGTACAGCAACTTGCAATGGGCCTGGTCTACAAGATACACTACACGACCAAGGTACCCATGTACATGGCAAAATACTTCCCAAAGGTCAGTGAATACCACGATCACAACACCAGAGGGAGCTCCACAAATCATGTTAAACCCAGATTCGGCTCAAATAAGGGACTAAACACGTTTCGCAATTATGCCACATCAATGTGGAACGCCCTACCCAAAGCTGTAAAGGAATGTGGATCACTACCCACTTTCAAAACCTCTCTCAAGAGACACCTACGGGAGACTGCAATTCAACACTGGCCCCTGTAAATATCCTAACCCAACCCCCTCCAATGTACAGTCATTTACCTAGTATGGTTTTGTCAATAGTCCAATGTACAATTTTGTTTGTTTGTACAGAGTCTCCCCCCCCCCCCCCCTCAATGTACAGTTTTGCTTGTTTATACAATGTGCCCCCCCCCCCCACCCACCTCCAATGTAAATTACCCAGTATGGTTGTCAATATCCCAGTGTACCCAACCCCCCCCACCCAACCTCCTCCAATGTACAGTTTCTACGTCAAATGTATATACTCCCTTTTCTTGACTCCTTCTGTATCACAAACAGTACTGTATTTGCAAATCTGGTATGTCATAAATGTATAGATGTAGCAGTACTGACTATCTGTATGTCATGTATGTCATATATGTCCTGATGAATTGAAAATGGGGGACCCTGGTGTAAACAAGACGAAAGTCTTTCTCTGGTCTGCATCCCCTTAACAATTGTGTGTATTGAGCTGTACTGTATTGTACCCATTCTGCAATCTGTTAATAAAGTTTTCAATCAATCAATCAATCAATTCAAAAATTTGAACTAAAGTTCATGGTTTCAAAAAAGAACTAATTTATAGTTTATAGTTATTTTATTTTTATTTTTATAGTACTTTTTTCAATACGTTGCTGGCTGCGAGCTATTATTTGTAAAAATTATTGAACCACAGACAGCAATCGGAATACTGGCATTTGCATTTTTCATTTGTCATATATGTCCTGATGAATTGAAAATGGGGGACCCTGATGTAAACAAGACGAAAGTCTTTCTCTGGTCTGCATCCCCTTAACAATTGTGTGTATTGAGCTGTACTGTACCCATTCTGCAATCTGTTAATAAAGTTTTCAATCAATCAATCAATCAATGCATTTCCATAACGCTTTGCTGTCGCCCATTCAGTCCACACTAGTAGCAGCTGCAGCTTTCATCTCTACAGTATATTTTCAAAAACATGAGGAAAAACTTTGCTTGAATTGTCTTTATTATGAAAACAAAAACAGGACGTTTGCTTATTCTCAATGTGCCGTTTAAACGTTAAGGTTTGCTGTCGACGTCGTCGATGTGCGGACTTGCTTCTTCAAACCGGGTGGACAAAGTTTACAGACAAACGTTAGATTTTTTCCGTCTGAGTCAGTACTGACTTTAACGTTAAACTCTTTTAAATGGTCATACGCCGACGTCATAGAGGTAGGGTCTGACATATACTTGTTCGAGATGGATTTCGGTTTGCCTCGAAAGTAGACGAGAGTAGCCGAGTGAAGCCGGGGGAGGAGTTAAAAAGGCGGACACTTCCGATTTCACGAGAGCCTCTCGCCTAGTATCGCATAGCAGATACGCTTTCACGTCACCACACACACATTACACACCTACGCAGCTCGCTTCATTACTTTAGGCAACCAACTTGCGCCTAGCCACACCCCCGCGGCGACGCGGCAGCGGCAGACTCTGCCGCGGAGCTCTGCCACGGCATTATGCAGCCGTAATCCCCCCTCTTTTAACATTGACGGTTAGCTCAACTCGTTCGCCGCCTTGCTGTGGAGCTTGTGGTGCGGTTGGTGACAAGTTCAAATCACTTCAATTTTTCTTATTTTATTTTTTTTAACGTGCATTCTTTCGCCGGTTAAGTTTAGGCATTCTTTCGGAGTTGGTTAAGGTTAGGGTTAAGTTTAGGCATTCTTTCGGAGTTGGTTAAGGTTAGGGTTAAGTTTAGGCATTCTTTCGGAGTTGGTTAAGGTTAGAGTTTGTCTTAGAGCATGGCAATATGTCGGAGTTGGTTAAGGTTAGGGTTAAGTTTAGGCATTCTTTCGGAGTTGGTTAAGGTTAGGGTTAAGTTTAGGCATTCTTTCGGAGTTGGTTAAGGTTAGGGTTAAGTTTAGGCATTCTTTCGGAGTTGGTTAAGGTTAGAGTTTGTCGCAGAGCATGGCAATAGAATGCAGCCTATTTCCGCACTGCCGCTCTCTCGCGCTGCCGCGGTCACATGGGCGTCGTGGCCAATCAGAGAAACGCTGAATGCAAGTTGGTTGCCTAAAATGTTGATGCAAAATTAGATCAGATTCAAATGTACAGCATACCATATACTGCTATAGTGGAATATACTATTCATATACCATAATGTATACCATCTTGTTGCACGCTCCTGGCCGCACGCACACACAACACACTGCTGAATAATTCTGTTTTGCATCAATAATATATATATGTATACTGTGTATATTGAGGCAAGACAGAATTATATATACAGTGTTGAGGCAAAACAGACGACGCATGTGTGTATGTGTCTGACAGCTTGAAGTTTATCATGATGATATGATGATAACACATAACGTTATTTGAGCTCTTGGTACCCAAACTCCTGTATCCAATAATAATAATAATAAATATATCTGATAGACGGGTACGCGGGACCCGTACTGTAATAAAGTTTTCAATCAATCAATCAATCAAACGTCTCATAACTCTCTGGCTGTCACGTGGCTTTTTTTATTTTGCTTTTCTGAGCCAATAGGCGCTTTGCGCGACCATAGCAAGTCGTTTGCTTGTGTGGAGCAGCCGGGTGAGAGGTACTGTGGCGCCTTGCTCTGAAGGCTGTGCGTGGCTCAGTCCCGCGATATTTCCGCGCCTCGTCTCGTCAGGTTTTCAGAGCAAGTCGGACAACATTCTAACCGTCATGCAACGCGCTTGGCGAGACCGTAGTAAAACCTGCGCAGATCTGCGTCGCCTATCCCATCTCGAACACGTCTTCTGAGCGAGTGCTGCTCTCGACCTGCTGCTCGGCTTCTGCTCACTGGTCTGTTTGTTGTGATGAGTCTGATGACGTAGCCAGGGTAGGGTGACCAGATGCAAAAAGTCCAAAAGCAGGACAAGTTGGACAACAGTAAGATTTTGGTGGGACAAAGTGGGACAGATAGATAATGTAATTTTTTTTTATTAGAATAACATGGTCTTCACCGAGACCAATGTTTTTTTTTTGCTTCAAAAAGAGGGACATCCTCTCAATATGTGGGACGTTCGGTCAAATGGTGGGACAGTACAACCAAAAGGGGGACACCTGGTCACCCTAAGCCAGGGGGTGACAGGCGCGTTGCCAGATCGGGTGGTTTTCCACATACTTGTAGCCTGTTTACGGTGTGTTTTAACTGGGTTTTCGGCTGAAATGCATATGAAATCTGGCACACCTTTGAACGCCGTTATACTCAGAATGAACGCACGTTTGAACGCCGTTATACAGCGCTGATAATGAACGCGTTCTCAATAATATTCATTTAGTGGATAATCAGTAAGTTCAGTTCACGTTTGCCCAAAATACGAATGCGTTCATGAACGATCGTTCATTGAATGCGTTCAGGTACATGAGGGGCGTCATTTTGGTATGGCAAGGTATGGCACTCGCATTGGTCACAAATGACAGGTGATTATCATTACATGCCAATGAGCTGTGGCATTGCACCATTATATTGTATGACAAAAACACATCATGATAATACTACTATGAATAAGAGAAGCAGCGTTTAGCTGGGGAAGTAGAAATACACTCTTTAAGCCAGAAGGGGGCGACCTCATTCTTAAATACTGAAGGTAATTCAGGAGCATACAATAAGTCTGAATCAATGGCCAAAAATATGGAGGGAAAAAAGTTGTATTACAAAATCACAATTTTTATAATGTAAGTAACAAATACAGTGAAACACATGAATCTCACAATGGAATCACAATGGGGCAGGCTACCATGTCAAAATGTTCATAAGGGTTTCATTCTAAAAAGCATTATATATCCACTTTGGAATGGGGAGGGGTCCCTGAAATTCATCGATCAATATTTAAAAAGCACAGATTATTCCAACCTTAAAAAAAAAATATATATATACATATATTTTTTTATATATATAAAAAAAAGCAAAAATATCATAAGAGCCTAGTATTCTATGAAAGGTTATAGCTTACTTTCTTACAAGGAATCAAGTGTAGATGTTGAAATGATGGATATCTTGTGTTGTAATGAGACTATCATGTTTTGCGACAAACATGTACAACAAGAGTTTCACGCCTAATATTCACACCTTTAGTCTGTTCTGCACATCAGCACAAAGTACAGCCTCTATTCTCCATCTCAGAAGGAAGGAAATAAGAAAAACATGTCAAGCATATTTGCAAGAGGAACATTGTGAACAAGCAAACACCCCACAGCATCACAAACAGCCTCTACTGTATGTTCTCAGTACTCCAGATCACCTTATTGCTTGTATCTGTAGGATCTGTTGAAAGATGGACAAACAGAGTAGAAAGTAGAGCCATGAGATGATCGATCGATCGATCGATCGATCTATCTATCTATCTATCTATCTATCTATCTATCTATCTATCTATCTATCTATCTATCTATCTATCTATCTATCTATCTATCTATCTATCTATCTATCTATCTATCTATCTATCTATCTATCTATCTGTCTATCTGTCTGTCTGTCTGTCTGTCTGTCTGTCTGTCTGTCTGTCTGTCTGTCTGTCTGTCTGTCTGACATGATCATCATTCAGTTGAACACCTGCTACAATCTCAAAAGGTGAAATAATGTTACATTTGTCATAATAGAACCTTCTAGAACATGCGTGATATCACAGTATGATGTCATAGTCAAACATTCTAGAACATTTGTGATGTCACAGTATGATGTCATAGTCAAACATTCTAGAGCATTCGTGATGTCACAGTATGATGTCATAATCAAACATTCTAGAACATTTGTGTATCTATCTATATATATTCAACAATTCTCTCTGAAGAGCTCATTGTGCATCTTGAAACAGTGCTGAGCAGTACTGAACAGATAGACTAAACAACATAGATTGAAGCCTGCATTTCTCAACCAAGGTACCTTGCCTACCGTTTTGCTGTGGAAAGAGCCGGCAAGTTGATTTACGGCTTTCAGGTGAGGAGGAATTTTCATGTGTCGAGTCGGCTGTGATTTTGGAGACTGGGAAAATACAGTTTTCTTACCTTGTAGTAGTGACGTGAATATTTAGGAAAATAGCTTTAGGATCACTTAGCGGCTGTGGACCTTATTTTTCTTTATCAACGAACGTACTACTCACGAGTAAGCGACTTTAACCAGTTGAGTGGAACGTCGGCCCTGATACGTATATTGTACGTTGACATGAAAAGAAAAAAGGTAAACAATTTTTTTTAACACTTTCAGTGCCGGCCGTGTTTTCCTTTTTACCCTGTTGAATGCCACCATCCACGGCCAATGTTAACGTTAATATCGCCTAATCTATGTTTTAAATTATGGCTATGTGTCTAATCTGCCCGTCGCTTATCAAAGACTCATTTTCCAGTCAACATTGGCAAGGCAGATTGTATTTTTATCGCTTCATTTCCGTTTGATAGCATTTTGAAAATCACCCGTTTTCCGGGGAAAAACAACCCAGATAATCGCCTTTTACTGGAATATTCCAGAACGTTATTTGTCTGCCTATTTATGAATCGTTTTCAAATAAACGCTAGATGATTGATAGTATATGTATGCGCACGCACGCTTGTGCCGTGCGCTGATAATCGCTGCTCTTATTTCCTCATGGCTTTTACAGTCAAAACAGCCATATCACATATCACATAAACGCTTATATATCCGTGAAAACGAGTCTGATTATCCTAACACTGATAACATAGATTCCTTACCTGAGGTCAGATGGTATCCAAATGGTTTATTCCAATTTCCGATCGCCATTCGAAAAAATCGATAAATGTATTGATCCATCGTGTGTACACTATAACCCATATTCGCCGTGGCTCAGAGGCTCCAGAATGAACTCTGGTAGACCCCGGCTGCATCAGTGAGAAGTAAAATGTGGAGTCAGAAATCCGTTCTCCCATTCACTTTCATTGAGTCCATTCCAAAAGGGTGATTTACCATCTGGGAGACGATAGGGGGCGCTTTTTTCACATCTGAGCGCCGGCGGTCCCTGGATCTCCAACGGTAGGCTCGCGTGATGCAATATGATTTCAGATCGCTAATAAAAAAAAAAAAAAAAAAAAACAGAATACTCGTGACCGTGGCATTCAACGGTCGGGGCGTAAACCCGAGAAAAGCCGTGAGTGGCACTCAAAGTGTTAAAGTGCAAAAAAAAATTTAATCTTTTTTTATTACGGCATCTCACGTGAATCGATACTCGGTAGTACCGACGTGTTTCGGTAAGTATCTTTTAAAAGTACCGAATTCGGTACCCATCCCTAGTGACGGCTGCCTCCTCGTGTACCGGAGGGGACACGGGATGCAAGGCTTCGTCCTCACTGCAGCCGACCAGTGGGAGGCATAGTCTAGCAACGTTCGAGACAGGGGAGGGGAGAATTGAAGGGAGAATTGGCGAGGCGAAATTGGGATGGGAGAAAAATAGAAAATAAGGAGAAAAAGTGGATACAAAAAAATAAAAGAAGATCCACCAACAATAAAACAATGGGTAGGAATAGTAGAGGAGATACAGGATATGGAGAGGATAACTGGCATGCTGAGGCTACAAGAAGAAAAATGTGGGGAAAGATGGGGAAAATGGGAGGACTATAAGGGGAACGAGAACGACATCACAGAGGAAGAAACAAATACAACACAAGAAGGCGAAGGATAAAGGAGGAAAGAAATTCAAGGGGGGTCATTGAACCCATGTCACACTTTTTTTGTTTTAGTCTTATCATTTATGTTGAATGTTTGTTGGAATATATTATTATTTTTGTCTGTCAACTGTACTGTAAATTGTGAAAATGTGAATAAAATTTGAGTTAAAAAAAAAACTGGCTATACTAATAATTACATCATTGATACCGTCTTGCAGCTGGTGAAGGATATCGGCAAGCCCCGCCATCCTGCCACAAGCAGTCCTGGACTCAGGGAAGCTGTGGACCTCCATTCCTCTGTTCCACTACTGTTTGACAGTGAGGAGGACCCAGAGAAGGAGAACCACTTCTCCACTCACGGCTACAGGAACACGCCCTCGAACGAGTCCTCTGATGACAACTTTGACCAGTGTAAGAAGTGAGGGTGGAAGACTGTTGGTAGCCATGTTTAAATGCAGTAATTTGTATGTGACTTGAGATTGAGTGTTATGTGTGTTTTCCACCTCAGTTCTTGTAGATATGGCTACACCCAAAGCAAAAGCAGCCTCGCAGAAACGCTGTCGTTCTGCAAGGAAAGACTGGTAAGATAAGGGGAGAGTGGATTGAAATGTTTATTTTGGTATGCAAGTAGGGTTGGGTACCGTTCACATTTGAACCGATACCAGTAACAGTTCCTGGAATTCAGTACCGGTACCCAAAGGTACCCTTTTGTCAGTTCTTAACTCTCTGAAATAACTAAATAAAAATAATTCTGTTGTAGAAAATAAGTCCAAACATCGTTATTTATTTAAAACATTTAGTTATTTATTGTTGTAACACACGAATCGCATGATCATGTATTGTGTTTTTAAATGTTTAAATATCAACATTATCTGGCCATCCTCAGTAAATATGATCAAACTCCTCTGACCTCGTCTGGTCTTTCCAAAGGCCCAAGAGACGGGACGGTAATATATATATTTGTGGAAAAGGCTCCCTCTTGTCTAGTATATTACACTCCTAGCCTTTATACTAAACATCACCAAGCCAGCCTCCAAAATAATTGACTCCATCTACACCTCACGCACGTCACCCGCTCTGGTAAAATAGTCAACGATCCCTCCCACCCAGCACACCACTTATTCCAGCGCATGCCCTCAGGTCGCTACAGGTCCATTTTAACCAGACACACACGCTTCACAAAGCAGTCCGAACACTAAAGCGGCACGGTGGTGTAGTGGTTAACACTGTCGCCTCACAGCAAGAAGGTCCAGGGTTCGATTCCCGCTTGGGGACCAGGTTTCCATGATGCCAGGTACCCAGGTGGGGGATCTCCCAGGCCTTTCTGTGTGGAGTTTGCATGTTCTCCCCGTGCTCGCAAGGGTTTCCCCCCTGATAAGATAAACCCAATGGAAAAACATGCACAACAACAGATCGCTAACGCTGTGGCGTCCTTGACGAAGACGGACAGGAGCACTTGGATTGGTCCCCTGGCGCGGCTCACGTTGACGCCTGTCTGCTCCCGGCTGCCCTTGAGGGGGGGAAGGACGACGGGATGGGTTAATCGCAGAGACAAATCGCATCTGCGATCCTAAAAGACAATGCATGCGTGTGTGTTCCGGTGTGTGTGCTAAACTAACCGCTGTGTGTACCACTAAAAACATTGAGTGTTGTTGCTTGCCGAATAAAGACCTCTGCAACAGGTCCTGCATTATTATTATTAATATTATTATTAAACACCCTGGCCCGCCCCCCTTTGCACAGACGAGCAAGCAACCGTCACTGACTGACACTGTTACATGTGACTGTCCTGTATGTATACATGTATTTATTGTGGGGATTGGGAGATGGGAGGGGGGCGTTTGATGTCTGATGTTTCATGTTGATTTCTCAGTGCTTTTAACAAACTGTACCGCAAACAATTACCACCAACCATCGTTGTGTGGCATTAAAGTATCTTGTATCTTGTATGTAAAGGTACAGACATTTGGTACCGATTGATCTAGTGTGAATTGGTACTCGGTAGTGCCGATGTAATTCGGTGAGGGTATAGCTGTGTTTTGATTACATTTCAATTTAGCTTCTCTTTCATCACAACGACAAAGTCTTTTGTGAGGAAGTCTAACGTTTGGTCCGATTGTGTGTGTTTTTTTTTTTTAGTTCGTCTGTCCTGGTGGTGAGCTCAGACAGTGATGGCAGCTTTGAGACTTGTAAGTAGAGTACTGGGCTTTGTTGTGAATGGATCATACTATTGTGTGACTGTCAGCAGCCATGCATAAGAAGCATAAATGACAACAACAGCAACAACATACATACAAACAAAAAGAGCAATCCAGATGAGTTTAAAAGGATGAAATGGTTAAATTTGAACATTTACAAAAGTAATTTAGTTCTAACCACTGAGAAGCAGTGGGCAGCCACAGACCGACGCCAGAAAACCGACTCCAGCTGATGTGCCAGTACCTTGATTAAGGGCAACGGCAGTAGTGTAGCATGCATGTCGGAGGAAACCAGAGGAAGACCCACACAAATACGGGGTGAACATGTAAACTTGTGTGTAACTATTACTGTATTTTCTGATCTTGCACATTGTAGTCCTGAACCGAGTGAAGAGACCTAAGCCCAACGCTAAGAAAGCATCACAGAGTGGCAGTGAAGACAGGTGTGTTTTGATGCATTTTATTTTTTCACACTGTGTCTGACATTGAGTGCACTTATGGTGCTTTTCCACTGCCTTGCCGTGCCATGGTGAAATCCGTGCTCCCGCTTTGTTTACCATTTTCCACTTCCTGTGCGGAGCAGCGCCAGCCCATGCTGGCTTAGCTACTACAAAACACCCTACCTGTGCTGCAACCTGACACTACAGACCTTGATTGGTCAATCGTCAGCCCATGCCGATGTTAATGGTATTTCACCGCACTACAAGCTCCGCAACGTGAAATGCGTATCATAAACTGATAAATCTTGTGATCACAACAGCGATTATGTTTTCCAGCAAATGTCTTAGTTACAATTACATACAAGTACATGCACACACAGTGTTCTGGATACTAGCTTATATCCCAGATACGGCCTTAGTCTGAGGATAAGGTATACGCATCTTCATATCCCATATTATAGTAAAGCACTAAACTGAATATTTCTACCTCAGTCTTCTTAGGTACTTGCTTAAGATATTTGCTTAAAATTATTCCTACTTGTGAGGCCAGTAATGCCCATTCAGCGCTGCAAGCCAGCTCCACATACTGTACAGTGATTGAGCGGAATCCTCGAGCTGCTTTGTGACTTTATAATTGTAAATCGGGTCATTTAAAATTCAGGGCTCACCCAGGTTATTGTGAACAGGAACTCAAATAGGGAATACTCGAGTATCCCAAACAATATCGGAATGCATGTAAACACACCGTGATATTTGTTGCGTCGGGTAATCCTCACATCTACCTCTGTTTTACTCTCAGCCTCAAAAACTTCATAGTGGATGTGGATAACATCTCATCTGACGATGACTTTGTTGTTGAGATGAAGAAACCCTCTTCTAAAGGTAACCAATTATCTTATCTGTGCTCTCTTGTTATATACTTAATAGAAAAGCGACACAATGAAAGGTTGTTTGTGGAGAAAGTAATTTTCCAGATAAAAGTGCCATTTGGCGGGCGCTTTTATCCAAAGCAGACATCTTTTAGCATGGATGCCCCCTCCTGGTGGAATCGAACCCATAACCCTTTATCTTTATCTTTATTATCGAACCCATAACCCTGGGGGAGGGTTAGTGCCTTGCTCTATCCATCGAGCTACTGTACAGCACCACAACAGAATGACATTTTGTTCTCGTTGACTGTTTTACAGTCTCAAAGAGCACAAGACGCCCAGCAGCCCAGCCTCCGGTGAGAAAACCTCTGTCCCTCTGCGACTCTCCAGTCTTCCTCAGCGACAGCGATGATGATGATGATGATGATGATTGTATCATTGTCAAAAGCACTTGGGGGACTCGACACACCAAGCCGCAGCCACCGAAACAGGCTGGGAATGTTAAAGCCCAAGGCGGCGATCGAGAGGAGAACTCCCCCTTGCTTTTTTGCTCCGAAGAGGAGTTCCTTTCCTTACTGGAGAGGTTGAAGAAGAGAAACTGCAACCACAAAGCCAGTGTCGGCACAACCACAACCATCCATAATACAGGTAACACTCTGAATTCAACAGTGTCAGCACACCCGTCCACAATACAGGTAACACTCTGAATTCAACTGAAGCTGATGTCTGATATGATTCTCCTTGGATCCAGAGTCCGGAACGAAGCCTCCCGTGACGATACCTCCTATGAAGGGACTGAAGGCACCAGACCCCAAGCCATTGGGGACGACACCGATGCATGTGAAAACCCCAGGGCGGCCCGCGGCCTCCAAACCCAAGGTCTCCCAGACCGAGCCCAGACCTGGTCCTACCAGCAGGTACAGGGTCTGACCTCTTTCAGATCATATCAGCAGCAATGCTATTACTACTGCAAGCACATACAAAACAAGATAAGATATTTAGTGATGCGACGGCTACGTGGCGTAGTGGGCAAGGCGCTCGCCACGAATGACGGAGACGCTGGGCTTGCCTGTTCGAGCCCAGCGCTCCACATTGCTTTCAGTTTAGCTGGTCGTTCATACTAATACACATTGGCCGTATTAGGGGGTGGGAAACTGATGGGTGGGGATCGGGCGTTGTGGACAGCGACTCCTACAGGTCGGTTGGTGCGCCTGCGCAGTAGAATCAGGAAGTGTCGGGGGCAGCGTGAGCCTTCCACGCGTTACTCCTCGCCACTGAGAGATCGAGCTGCGCAGGTGAAAAGATGCGACTGCTGTTACCTCAAGTACTGGAGGGGACTTGTGCTATGTATGACTTAGTCCACATTGCAGCCGGCTTGTGGGAGGCAAGAAACAGCGTTCGTTGAATTGGATGATACGAAATTGGGATGGGAGAAAATATAGAAAATGGGAGAAAAAGTGGATAAAAAAAAAATATATTTAGTGATGCACCGATGTGAAAATTGTGGCCGATACCGATAACCGATATTAATATTGCTGTTCTGGCCGATACCGATATTTACCGATGTCGATATCTCTGTATAGAAAACACTTTTTTATGATAATCAAATAAAGCAATTTTCCAAAACGCATTTTTTTTTTTTTTTTTGCAACTTATTTTCAGAAATGACAGATATTTTGGCCAAATCATGTAAAAAGATTTTTTTTTTTTTTTTATATCGGCCATATCTTGATATCGGACCGATACAGATGTGTAAAAAAAACGGCCATATCGGCCGATATTTTATCGGCGGCCGGCGCCGGCCAATATATTGTGCATCACTAAAGATATTGCTTTATTGATACAATTCGAGCGTCATAACAGCATGGGGGAGGGGAGGTACAGGTATGGGCAGGGTAAAGGATGAAATAAATGTAGGAAATCAAATTAAATCTGTATATATAAATCACTGATTCTTGAGAGTCGGGACAAAACACTTTTTAATATTATATTTTGAGAATGCACACTATATTGATTAGAGTTGTATATTCATGTAGAGAAAGGTCTGAGCTATTTAACCATGTAAAGGTGCGGGCTCTACATAGAAAAACATTTTCAACAAATTCACATGTTTCCCTTTGAAACATGTGACACACAAAAAAGTATATAATTCTAATTATTCCAGTCCAACAAGAATCTAAAGTTCTGAAGTATGTTGTAATAGTGTTTAGTTACTCTGGTATGCAATCAAAATTATAATATATAAACCTCAGGTGTAATTTCACACTATTCTGAAAACCCAGATTTAGAAATATCTGCATTTTCAAACTTTGTTTTTAATTTTGATATGATAAAAAAAAAGATCATTAAGTAAATAAGACAAGAGGATGAAGATCTGATGCTCCTTTATTACTTAAACAACATAAACTGAGGAAGGAATTTGTATTTCCCCCAAAATTAACAAAAACAAACATCTGACGGTGTTGACAAAGATCTGACTGTGTTGACGAGAAACTGACTGAGTTGACAAAATTGTATATGCATCTCTGATAAATGAACACATGCATTTTTTAAACAGATGGAAGTGACAATGATAAGAACTAATAACTCCTTGTCTTATACTGAACATTTTGTTAACCTAATTGTAATAACAACAAACTTTACATACACCGTTTCCAACTATTACAAAATGCACTGTTTCTAACAACAAAAACAGTAATGGAGACCAGGGCCCTCATTCATCAACGTCTTCTACGCACAGATCTGTGCTTACCCTGTGCGTACGATCATTTCTAAGCAAAGAGTGGGATTCATCAATTTCGATTTGAACTTGACTCCGTGCTTACATCTACGCACAGGTCGGACCTGGCGTACCTGACGCCCAGTGGTAGAATATATTATTACAACAAGGAAATTAGCTTCTGTGCATAATAACACTGGCATGTTCCGTACGAACCGTAGTTCATTATAGTTCATTGTAAAATAGCAACAGTAGTGTAATTATGGTCAAAACCCTATAAATAGCATTTGGAATAATAGATCTTTCTCTCAGAATGAATGCAGCATGGTTTATATAGCGTTATCGGAATATACGGGGTGTAGGCTACTGACTGACTGCGCTCCGCGTAGCTTGATTGATTGATTGATTGAAAAGTGTATTAACAGATTGCAGAATGGGTACAGTACAGTACAGCTCAGTACATACAATTGTTAATTGGGGATGCAGACCAACTTTCGTCTTGTTTACATCATGGTCCCCCATTTTCAATTCATCATAAATCATAAAGCTCAACTCGTTATTATTTTGCGCACAGACCGCAGAAACACGGGAACGTTTTGATTATATTTAAAAGGCTTTACGTTAAACGAAACAAGTGGAATTTCGAAGCTGTAAGCAGAATACAAGTCATATGAATATAGTGTTCTTCCCCCTTTTTACTGTATAAGAAAGAATAGAAAACGCATTGCAATGACACTATAGTGGACAGACTATGTATATGATGGGATTCAAGTTCGCGTTTTTGTTGATCATAGGCATGCTGTCAGAGTATGATATCTTCAAACATTCTAAAACATTTGTCGTCACAGATCATGTCCTAATAGAACATAGGCTATGGCATGGATCGTGATATTGTGTGGACTGTAATTATTACTGTACCGGTACCACCCATTGTGACAACAGCCTTGTGAGTCCCGCACACAAACATGATGGAATTCAAGTTCATGTATTGAAAGACAGGCTACATCATACATGCAGTGAGATTCATTGTTCTTGTATATGCTCTCGACTCTATTATTGTTTATATAGGCTACCCAATACTGACATCAAAATAGATTGTAGTATGCCTCTAGAAATCATATGCAGCAGGTAGAAAATTGACGGGAGATCCATCGCGATTTGGAATAAAATTGAGGAGAACTTTAATCCCTGCATAATCAAACAACACGGGAAAAGGCAGTCATATTCCAGCGCGGTCTTTATTAGCCGACAACAAAATAGATGCCTCTAAAAATCATATAGCCAATCGAACACAACTAATAAAGGCATTCATATTACAGCACGGTTATAATGACACACAACCAACGCCAAACAGTGGTCAACGAACGGTCTTTATTAGTATTTTGAGCTGTCCAGGCAGAATTGCAGCAATGGTCTTAGGGAGCCGTTGATATCTGACATCACCGTTTACAAATCCGCCTTTTATTTATCCCATAATACGCGATAGTGTCTTCTTGGTTCGACAGCAGTGAATTCTCCGTGGAGTTTCTCAGGGTTCCGCTCGGGTCGGTCCATTATTTCACATCCCATGGGGGGTGTTTCCTCACTTTCATGACCATATATGGATAATCATGCACGAGCATTGACGGTAGAACAAAGTGGTATTCATCATGACAGGTGTGCGTACGCTAGTTCTACATTCCGTGCTTACGTGTGGAAGTAGGTCAAGTTCTACGTCCACGTTGATGAATGAGGGCCCAGGACCCCTTCTTCTCATCCCTGTTTTCATCTACCTCTTCTACACCACTTCCTGATCTTCACTTTCTCACCCACTTCTCATCTTCGTTTCCTTCTGATTTTTTCGGATATGATAACTCTAACCTACATCATTTTGGATTTCAAAATGGCAGATTTGACCATTTTTCACCCCTTCGCAGGGCCGGACTGGGGGAATTATTCAGGCCAGGAAATATAGTGCGAAATATAGCCCAAGTCAGGCCACTTTTTAAGCAGGGGGTCTGGGGGTCCCCCACCAGGAAGATTTTTGTTACAAAGACTTAATTCCCTGCATGCTGGTGCAGGACCTTTAAAATGTTTACCCTTTAAATGCCATTGTTTGTGATGGCATCACAAATTATTGTTAAAAAAACACACACAAACATTTAAATATTTTCAATATACCAAATGCAAAGTGGATTTTTCTGGGGGGGATTATTACAGGCTAATAATTGTTATAATCATCATGTGTCAATGATTAGCAACAACACTGATTTTGATGGATTTTTTGTTTTTGTAATGTCAGACTTAACAACTCTTATCAGAAAAGTGAGAGTATTTCATTTCTAATCTGACATTACAAGAACAATGAAAAATTTAAATAGTTATCAGGACTGAAGTTGAATAAAAGATTTATGGGGGGGAAAAAGTGACAGGGGATGATGATGATGCATGGTAACGTTAGCTATGTTAGCTAGCTAGCATGTTTATTTTTATCAATGACTAACCTGCTGGTCCTGTGGTGCAAGAAAACATTTGGTCAATGTTGCCACATTTAGCGGCATCTCCTGCAAGGGCCTTTATTTTTATTTCTCTCTCCCTCTCTGCTCCATGCTTCCTCTTTTTTTCCACTGTTGAAGTGTTGAAACATTTAATTTCCAGTAATTTCCATCTGACTGTTCTGTGAAATACAAGCAGTCAGCAGCAGTATGTATTTTTCTCTCCCTCCCTCTCTGCTCCACCTTCCTCTTTTTTCCACTGTTGAAACATTTCATTTCCAGTCATTTCCATCTTGACTGTTCTGTGCAATACAAGCAGTAAGCAGTATGTATTTTTCTCTTTCCCTCTGCTCGACCCTTCCTCTTTTTTCACTGTCCATTTTCAAGCGCAGGTTATGCTTGAAATGTTTTGTCTTTCGCTGTCTCTTCCTGTCATTTTGCAGAAGTGCCATTCCATTCGCCATCTCCACTGTCAATCAGTTGTATGGCCTGGTCCCGCCTCCACCAATCACATGCGACTCCCTTTGTGTGTGTGTGACAGACAGACAGACAGAGCTCCCGATGGCCAGTCCGGGCCTTCGCCATACATGGATGCCAACATGAATCTGAAGGAAATCCTAACATGCAAAGTGTCTAAATTATGTGTTTCTTAATGGGGAATTTAAATATGAGTAAAACTTTTGGGATAGGATAACTCTAACCTACATCATTCCCTTTCGAAGATTTTAAAAGATATGGGAAATAATTTATAATGACAAAGCCATCAATAGCACTATCCATCGTCACACGTGCAGAGTTCAGGAAGAAATCCTGCACAGTCTGTGTTACACCCTGTATGAATGTTGGCCTTTTCTGAGGATGCTCCCTTTCTCTCATTAACTTATAGGTTAACCCAAAGTCTTTCATTTGTTGAAGAAGACGATACTTTTTAAGAATCGTGCCTGATGACACACTCAGTGCTGGTTTTTGGCGCCGTGGGCCAGGAGTTTGTTTGTTTGTCTTCAGCTCTCTTCTGAGGATGTGGTGGAATAGCAGGGCCTTTTGGATTTTCTGATTCCTTACTTTGCTTCCTGATAGCATATTCTTTGTTTTTTCTGTGCCTGGAGAGTCCAGTGGTGATGTATTTGTAGCCTTTTTTCAGCACATTATTGTTTTTCTCAGGTTGTTTTGTTGCTTTGTTACATTTGTAATCTTCTCTTTTAAAGTTTGTATTTCTCTTGAATGCCTTTTTCGCGTTTTACTTTGTTTCTGTTCCTGTCTGAGAGACTCTGCGCTGTTTGGCATTGTTATTCTAGAATATCCTGATCTGGGGGGGTGTCTGCCTCCAGCACCGCACCTTCACAGGACCTTTTCAATCTGCACCTTTTTTGGACCTCTCTCCAATATTTTCTCCGATACCTCCGTGCCCTGTCTCCCATCTTGTCTATTTTTTCTCCCATCCCAATTTCGTATCATCCAATTCAACCCTCCCCTGTCACGGACGCTGTTTCTTGCCTCCCACAAGCCGGATGCAATGTGGACTAAGTCATACACAAGTCCCCTCCGGTACTTGAGGTAACAGCAGTCGCATCTTTTCACCTGCGCCGCTCGATCTCTCAGTGGCGAGGAGTAACGCGTGGGAGGCTCACGCTGCCCCCGACACTTCCTGATTCTACTGCGCAGGCGCACCAACCGACCTGTAGGAGTCGCTGTCCACAACGCCCGATCCCCACCCATCAGTTTCCCACCCCCTAATACGGCCAATGTGTATTAGTATGAACGACCAGCTAAACTGAAAGCAATGTGGAGCGCTGGGCTCGAACAGGCGAGCCCAGCGTCTCTGTCATTCGTGGCGAGCGCCTTGCCCACTACGCCACGTAGCCGCCCCCCATCTTGTCTATTTCTATTACTTTTTTTTGCCCATGCTCTAAAAGTCAGAAGTGTATTGTAATGCATGCTATTATATGCACACTTCTGTGCAGATACAACTCTGAAATAACATTTAAATCCTTTACCATGTTCAAAAATAGTATAATAATAGCATATTATGAGGTTATTAATGGATTTGTCAACTCCGTCAGCTTACACGGCAACTCCGTCAGACACAAAATCTGATGGAGTTGACGTCTGACAGAGTTGACAAAAGGGCACACATTTTCCCTCCAAGCCTGTATTGTGCACTGCAGCTAGCTAGTTTTTTGGCAGTTGCTAGCTGTCTTAATAATCTCACTGAAACACTTGAATTCAATCCACTATTGTTTTTTAAAAGTATAATAACGGAGAGACGGTGTTGACATGTTCCAGCTGTGACCATCGGAATATTGACATTGTTTGTCTAAAATATCAAAAAGTGTAAAACTTACCAGACCATGTGTGGTAGTGTTGCATTCACCACATTCAGGGGAAGGAAAAGGGGTCCTCAGGGATAGAGCTGGCCATGCTATTGCCTGATTTAATTAGGTTTATGAAAAGGTCTGACAGAGTTGACATAAACTGAGGACACAACTTTGATAGGTAGATTTCTATGGACAATATTATTTGAGTTTCATGCATTGTTTTATACATGTATAACCATTATCTTTGATTTGATATGTATGTTTTCACAAGTGGAGAGGTCTTTCAAGCTTGTTTGGGCTGGTCAATAATGTGACCCATTGCTGAGGACAAGATAATTAACATGGGAGCTTCTAACCACAGATTATACATTTAAACAAATATCCCCCAAAAAACAAATATATGTGCTAAAACATCAGTATACACAATACCTTTAGATGTAACTTTGTGAGTATATCACTCATTATGAATTTCTTTCTTTTTTATATAAATTAGACTTTTCTATGTAGGACATGTTTTGTCCCAACTCTCAAGAATCAGTGAAATACGAGAAGAATAAACTGTATAACGATATGATTAACTCTGAAATATAAAAAATATGAGACAAATAAACTGTATATACAAGGTGCAGGTGAGGGTCTCTGTACCCTAGCATGATTTATGTCATACCTTATATTCCGTGCAGGTTTTGGAGGTTAAGAGTCGGACACACTTAGTGGTCAGACATTCCTTATAGTTCTCAAGTTCTGCAGTCGTTAGTTCTCCAGTTGTAGGCAGCAGTCAATGCCCACAGTTGTGGAGCCTGGCTGGCTGAGGCTGTTAGTGGAGTGTCAGGGCCCAGGGGGGTTTGAGTCTGTGTGTTACAAAGGGTCAGATTAAACCGAATATATATATTTATTGCTTGAGATCCCTTGTATAATATTTGTATATCGTTTGATATCCCTTGTATATTGTTTGTATATATACACGGAATATCCCTTTACCTGGGTACAAACCAGACCATAATATTCGCTCTCCTATTGGACAGCGACCCCTAGGCGCCAACGACCATACCCCCAACGGCAAGTTCAAAGGCAACTCCAGGCATGTCTCAACATGCCCAGGGTCTGCGCAGTAATACGAGACAGAACTGAGGTTGGCACTAGATAATTCACCTTACGTATAAATACGGCGCAGGTGTACACAGCAGCACTTGTCTTCTAAACCTTGATGCCTTCACCACGAGACAACGTGCAGTGAAGTGAGCAACTTTGCCTCTGAATAGAGCCTTGAGAACCGTGTGTGAATAGATTGCTAAAGTGTCAGAGTTTAACGCAGTACCGTTGAGTTCGACTTATTCTAATGTGAAGTAATAGTCTATCATTTATAGTGTATCGTGCGGCTACCGTTCTTCAGTGACCAGCATTACCACCGGTTCATCGTGTATATAGCTAGTGCACTTATCCAGGCTGGGCGGCCTAAACTCGTGCCCCCACCCGAGGAGTCCTAGACGAGAACCGTTGGATGTGTACACCGGAGAACCTACACCGGCGACTGCAGAACCTTTTCTGGTGGATTATATTGCTTTGGTACCGTGACTGCTGGAGCAGAGAACCGTCGACCCCACTATCGTTTGGGATCTACCCCCCGTGAGGATCATCACTCGAGCCCGCCTCTAGGAAGAGGCTGGCTAGCTGTCTTCCATGCTGTCGAGCATACTGGATTATAGCTGTTGCTTTGTCTACTGATCAAGGGAGTACTGCACTGGCTCCTGTATCTGGAACCTCGTTATTCCTCGTTGACCCAGACTTTGTACCCGAACATTCCTCTACCCCGGCCGGCCTTACACCCGGAGGGAACCCCCCAGTGTCTCCAGCTGGTACTAGTGTGCCCTATGTAATTGCTATGCCACAGGTGGCGTCAGTTTAGACCCATCTTAGTATTCATACTATTCTCATTGACTTACGCTCTTGACTTACTTTACGTGTGTTCTTCGCCATACAAGCGCAAGCATAATTCTCAATCTGTAACCTAACGTTGCTTTGATAATAATAAATACCTCTAAATAGTACTTTATGTGTCATTGCCGTATTCTTGTGTGGGTGTTCACCATATATATGTACTGTATGGCCAGTAATTAAAGTACATAACTAGTAGTGGTTTAATATACCATACTCTTCAATACAGTCAGGGAATTGTACCCCTCAGTTACAATTGGTCCTTCGAGCCGGATGGTATCAGTGTAATATCTAATATAATATTGATATTAACCATGGCCAGCGGTGAACACTCCCCAAGCGGCTCTCCCAAGCTAGAACGCCCGCAGCGCAAACGTCAGCCACCTCCCTATCTGGAGGAATAGGCTGTCAGTCTAATACCTAGCTTTAAACAGACGTTAAATGCGGATAAAGCGGATAGTCAAAGCATGTCAAATCCTACCGACCAGGCGACCCTGCCAGTAGAGACCCCAGTGGGTTCTAACGAAACTGACCAAGCTCACGGGGGGGACCAGGGGGGACATGACATGACTATACCCCCAGACAACATCAACGGGGTAGTCCCCGGAGAGCTCCAGGATAAAGAAAGCGCTCCAGGGACAGAACCCGACACACCACCAGAAGAGAAGCGCGCCCAGGAGATGGACCTTGGGGCGCGCCCAGAGAACAGATCTCCAACGAGCACTGTCAGAAGCCGATCACCTCCGTCAGTGTCATCCCCCAGCGAAGCGGACCAGATGCTGGCGCAGGCATTCATCGCCACCCTGGCAGCCTCCACTGAACGCGATCGACTTCAAGCACAGACGCTTAGTGAGCGCGAACATTCTTCCATGGAACAAGAGCGCCTCCGGGCGCAACAATTAAGTGAGCGCGAACACTCTACCATGGAAAGAGAACGCCTTCAGGCTCAACAGACGAGCGAGCGCGAACAATCTGCAGACCAACGAGAGCGCCTTCACGCGCAACTCCAAGCGCAAGCCCTTAGTGAACGCGAACACTCTGCAACCGAGCGAGAGCGCTTCCAGGCGCAACAAAGGAGTGAAGACGACCGCATAAGACTGGACACCAGACGCCTCCAGACGGAAGAGAACATTGAAAGAGGCCGCGCCGATGCACAGCGCGCCGCCGCCAATGCACAGCGCGACGCCGCCCATGCCCAGCGCGAAGCAGAGCGCGACCGGCTGCAGGCGCAGATAATAGAACATAGAACAATTGATTGCCAGGGCGACACCCCCTCTCTCCACACGGAGCTCCAGGACATCATCACGACAAGGGTCTAGGGCACCTTCCCCTACCCGACCAAGTGACCCGGAACCCGGCCAACAGAAGGATCCTATCTACGTCTCCGAACCCCCTCCCCGACCGGTCCATACGAGACCCAGCAACCGGGAAGAACCGGCCTACGCCGCCGAGAGACTGAATAGAAGACTTCAGCACCTAGAAGAGGAAGAGGAGGAAAGTCAAGCCCACCAGCAGCAACGTACTCAGGACCAGGAGGCCCAGTACAGCCCAGACTTCACCCCTGAGTCACTGCGCTACAAACCCCCGACTCAACTCACGGGTGAGTTTGACGCACAGTCAGCACCGAGGAACAGCACCTGGGTACCCGGCCTCTGGTACCCACCAAGTACCAGCCCACGACAACACGTACGGGGAGACTCGCCCAGGAGGCCTCTTCCCCTACGCTCACCAATGTGCCAGCCATCCATGGCATCGTACCTTGGCACACCGACGTTCCCAGACTTTACGCACGAGGACAGAGCACAGTACACGGAATTACGGATGTGCTTAGAGACTATGATGTCCGACGTCCCTGATGAGTCGTACAAATATGCCATCCTCCTCAAGCATCTCAAGGTGCCCCGAGCGCATAATATAGCGCTGGCATATTCCAACTCAAGCACCCCATACTCCGCGGCTCTAGTGGCCCTCGACCAGCGTTATGGACGCATATGGGACTACGTGATACAAGAAATAAGAACTATAGACCGTCTCCCCCCAGCCAAAGACAATAGAGCATTGGATGACCTCTCTATCAAGGTACAATCCCTGGTAGGGATGCTGGGGTCCCAAAAGGAGAAAGGGAGACATGAACTATATGCTAACTCTAATGTAGAATGAATACTAGAGAAGCTCCCTCCAGCCCGCCAAGAGCGCTTTCGGCGGCAGAGAGACCACCGTGATCCCGACGGTCCCGAGCCACCCCCCTAGACCTGGCCGCCTTCCTCGCGAGGGAAGTCAGCAGCCTCCGACTTGATACGTTCGTGTGGAGTGGACCAAGTCCAAGAGATGGACCTCGGAGATCTAATGATAACCGCCGGTCGGTGACCGTTATGCACCAAGCCGAGTCAGTACCGCAGCACAAGACCCACAACACCCCCTCGACGAAAGAGAAGTGGAAGATTGTATGCCAGTACTGTGAGAAAGAGCATTGGCTGTCTCAATGTGATACTTTCAAGAAGATGACCGCTGACGAGGTGAGTCAGTGGATCAAAGCCAACCGCCGCTGCTTCCGCTGCGCGCGCAGCCATATGGCAGCCGAGTGCCGTTTAAAGAAGAAATGCAGCAAGTGCGACGGCGCCCACTTGGATGTCTTACATGACAGCAACAAGAAGAAACTCGTACCCCCAAGCAGCTCGAGAGTGAACGTCATGTATATCGACCCCGCCAGCAGCGGGAGCTCCCGAGTACTCTTGAAAGTGGTCAGAGTGATATTAAGCTACGAGGACAAGGTCATGGACACTTACGCCGTCCTGGACGATGGGTCAGAAAAGACTCTCCTCCTCGCATCCGCCGCAGCCCGGCTGCGTCTGCGGGGGAGCGAAGAAACAATGACAATCCGTACTATAAGAAGAGACCTGAAGACCATAAAGGGTGAAAATGTCTCCTTCACGATAGCAGCAGTGGGGCAGCCCGAGAAGCAGTATAGGATTACTAACGCCTTCACCAGCCAAGACATAGGCCTGTCACAGTACACCTACCCCATCCCCAAGCTGATGGAAAAATACGTGCACCTACGTCAACTACCTATACCGCTCATCGACGGCGCCACCCCGACCCTGCTCATAGGATCCGACCACGCACACCTCATCGTCCCAACGGACCGGGTCCACATCGGGCCCAGAGGCTGTCCAGCAGCAGTCGAGACCCGCCTAGGATGGACACTACAAGGCCCCCTCTCCAGGTCTCCCAACCGACCAGCAGCCACTCGCTGCCTCCACTCAAGAATAAAAGAAGAAGACACCACCCTCTTACAGCACGTCGAGAGGCTATGGACATTAGACGCAATGCCCTTTAAGAATGAAAAGAAACTCGTCCGATCAAAGGAAGACACTTATGCCATAACCCTCCTCGAGCTGAGGACAAAGAGAGTCGAGGTCAATGGAGTGATGAGATACGCAACTCCACTCTTGAGGCGAGAAGGTATGCCCACCTTCCACGCCTCAAAAGAAGCGACGGAGCGATATCTACTGAACACCGAGCGGCGTCTAGCCAAAGACCCCACTCAAGCCACTGTGTACCGCGCTGAGATTGACAAGCTAATCACAGCGGGACACATAAAGAAAATTGACATTCAAGAGGCCGACCAGACGACCGAATCATGGTACGTGCCCCTCCACAAGGTCCACCACAACGGCAAGGATCGTATTGTGTTCAACTGCAGCTACCAGATCGGACTACAGAACCTGAATAAAGAACCCTTGCCCGGCCCAACACTCGGCCCCTCTCTACTAGGCGTGTTACTACGTTTCCGCCAAGACAAGGTGGCCATCAGCGGCGACATCAAAGGGATGTTCCTGCAGGTGCGACTAGTAGAAGAGGACAAGCCCCTGCTGCGGTTCTTATGGAGAGAGAGGATCGGGGATGAGCAACCATCCATCTACCAATGGGAGGTCCTCCCTTTCGGAACCACATGCAGCCCATGCTGTGCTACGTTCGCACTGCAAAAACATGTCGCAGAGGACCCAGCAGCTGACGAGGAGGTCAGACAAAGTGTAGAGAGGAGTTTCTACGTGGACAACTGTCTGCAAAGCGTCTCGACGCCAGAAGAAGCCGAAGCCCTCCTACTCAAGCTCCGCGCCTCCCTGATCAAAGGCGGCTTTGATCTCCGGCAGTGGGCCAGCAGCGACCCTCAAGTACTGCGCAGCCTCTCCCCAGAGACAAAGGCAGCAAGCAGCGAGACCTGGATGGCGACCATCCCAGGTGAAGCCCAAGAAATGACATTAGGACTAGTCTGGCGCTTCAAAACAGACTCGCTCCATTACAGATACACACCCCTGACCACGGAGCAGGGAAGGTCGACCTCTCTACCGACCACCAGACGGAGTGTATACAGAACACTCGCCAGACAATATGACCCGCTGGGATGTATCCTACCTTACACAACCAGAGCGAAAATGATTGTACGAGAGCTGTGGGACAAGGAACAGGGCTGGGACGACCCCATACCCGACCACCTCGCTTCCACCTGGAGAGAGTGGGAGAAAGAACTCAACTCGCTCCCAAATGTGAACATACGCCGCAGCTACTTCCCACCCACAGTGCGGCTGGAGACGTGCCAGATGGACCTGCACGTCTTCAGCGACGCCTCAGAAGTAGCCTACGGCTCGGTGGCTTACTTGCGGGGCCGAGAGGAGGGAGGAGAAATACACACAGCCTTCATCCTGGCTCGCTCAAGGATAGCCCCCCGCAAGCAACAATCGATCCCGCGTCTAGAGCTCTGCGCAGCCCTGGTAGGCGCGCAACTCGCCACGTTAATCCAACGTGAACTCACCATCCCGGTGCAAAGAACAATCCTGTGGTCAGACTCCATGACCGTACTCACATGGATCCAGTCCGATTCGTGTAGATACAAGGTCTTCGTGGGAGTCAGGATCACAGAGATCCAAGACTTAACAGAATCAGCATGCTGGAGGTACGTGGACACGAAACAGAACCCAGCAGATGTCATCACACGGGGGATGTCCCTAGATGACCTCACACGTCACAATATCTACAGTGATGGTCCTGAGTTCCTCAAGCTCCCGGAAGAAGAGTGGCCCAACCCCACCCCACGGGAGGCTAGTCAAGAGGAGGCAGAGATCAAGAAATCTATGTTCTGTGGGTTGACGCACACACCAGTCCCCACCGACCCTAACATAGACGACTGCCTCACCCTTGAGAGTGCGCAGTTAAAGACATTCCTGTGGCACCACCCTGAGGTTCCCTCCACTACGGACATTAATGCAGCTAACTATGAAGAAGCAGAACTCCTTCTGCTACAGCGAGCCCAAAGAGACTCGTTCCCCGACGAGCTAGACTGTCTGCAGGGATCAAAGCCAGTCCCGTCAGACAGCAGAATGCTCCACTTGGCCCCTGAGCGCGACGCCCATGACCTCATCAGAGTGGGTGGTCGTCTGAGACGGGCCCCGGACTTAACGGATGACGTCAAGTTCCCTATAGTCCTCAACAGCCGACACAAGGTCACCAAGCTCATCATAAAGAAATACGACGAGGATGTGCACCACGCTGGGGCAGAGAGAGTCTTCGCTGAGATCCGACGTCGCTATTGGATACTGAATAGAAGAGAAAAAGTACGACGCTTCCAGCGGACTCGACCAGACCACCAGTGGCGAGCACAGCCCAGTATACCCAGGAGGGCCGACCTGCCTCACCGCTACACCCGACCCGTGGCGAGGCTGATAGAGTTGCCAAGGCTCCCTGACTCCCTTGATGACGATCATGACCCACTGACTTTGTAAATTGCCCTACTCCCCCACAACAGACATTGAGTAGTTGACAAGACGATTAATCTGTCTTTGCTTTATCTAATTAGGTGCGGACTAATTAGGAGGCGGCTGTTACAAAGGGTCAGATTAAACCGAATATATATATTTATTGCTTGAGATCCCTTGTATAATATTTGTATATCGTTTGATATCCCTTGTATATTGTTTGTATATATACACGGAATATCCCTTTACCTGGGTACAAACCAGACCATAATATTCACTCTCCTATTGGACAGCGACCCCTAGGCGCCAACGACCATACCCCCAACGGCAAGTTCAAAGGCAACTCCAGGCATGTCTCAACATGCCCAGGGTCTGCGCAGTAATACGAGACAGAACTGAGGTTGGCACTAGATAATTCACCTTACGTATAAATACGGCGCAGGTGTACACGGCAGCACTTGTCTTCTAAACCTTGATGCCTTCACCACGAGACAACGTGCAGTGAAGTGAGCAACTTTGCCTCTGAATAGAGCCTTGAGAACCGCGTGCGAATAGATTGCTAAAGTGTCAGAGTTTAACGCAGTACCGTTGAGTTCGACTTATTCTAATGTGAAGTAATAGTCTATCATTTATAGTGTATCGTGCGGCTACCGTTCTTCAGTGACCAGCATTACCACCGGTTCGTCGTGTATATAGCTAGTGCACTTATCCAGGCTGGGCGGCCTAAACTCGTGCCCCCACCCGAGGAGTCCTAGACGAGAACCGTTGGATATGTACACCGGAGAACCTACACCGGCGACTGCAGAACCTTTTCTGGTTGGATTATATTGCTTTGGTACCGTGACTGCTGGAGCAGAGAACCGTCGACCCCACTATCGTTTGGGATCTACCCCCCGTGAGGATCATCACTCGAGCCCGCCTCTAGGAAGAGGCTGGCTAGCTGTCTTCCATGCTGTCGAGCATACTGGATTATAGCTGTTGCTTTGTCTACTGATCAAGGGAGTACTGCACTGGCTCCTGTATCTGGAACCTCGTTATTCCTCGTTGACCCAGACTTTGTAACCGAACATTCCTCTACCCCGGCCGGCCTTACACCCGGAGGGAACCCCCCAGTGTCTCCAGCTGGTACTAGTGTGCCCTATGTAATTGCTATGCCACAGGTGGCGTCAGTTTAGACCCATCTTAGTATTCATACTATTCTCATTGACTTACGCTCTTGACTTACTTTACGTGTGTTCTTCGCCATACAAGCGCAAGCATAATTCTCAATCTGTAACCTAACGTTGCTTTGATAATAATAAATACCCTCTAAATAGTACTTTATGTGTCATTGCCGTATTCTTGTGTGGGTGTTCACCATATATATGTACTGTATGGCCAGTAATTAAAGTACATAACTAGTAGTGGTTTAATATACCATACTCTTCAATACAGTCAGGGAATTGTACCCCTCAGTTACACTGTGACTGAACGTGCTCCTCATCTTGGCTAGCTCCTCATAGAGGGGGTGCGGGATAAGTCTGTGGCTGAACATGCTCCATCCTCATCTTGGCTAGCTCCAAGGGGTTCTCCAGGATAGCGGCCAGCTTCCTTCTCATCCTCCTCTCTGCCACCACCTCTAGTTTGACCAGCTCGACCCCCACTACAGAGCTAGCCTTCCTCACCAGCTTGTTCAGTTTGTTGATGTAGCCCCCCCCCCCCCCCCCCCCCCAGCATGAAAGCAAAAAAGAGGACGCTGGCACTACAGACTGGTAAAACGACTGCAGCAGCTTATTGCACACATTGAGGGACCCGAGTCTCCTCAGGAAGAACGGTCTGCTCTCCTTTCCTGTAGAGGGCCTCTGTGTTGTGATGTAGTATAAGGAGGTAGCTTACCAATAAGGGCCTTAAAAATGAACAAATACCAGTGTTTGTTGTGCCTCTCAATCAGTGAGGACAAACCAACCTTCTCATAAAGGACACAGTGATGAGTGTCGTATCGATCATTAGTGATGAATCTGAGGGCAGAGTGATAGACACTTCAGGGATTTATGGGTTGAGGCCACATAATGAGTGTGATAATGTGCTATGATTGGCCCTGAACCCAGATTGGTGTGGTCTTAGTACAGAGTGATTTGAGAGAAAGGACTTAAGTTAATTTTTAAATTGTATTGCTAAATTGACATTACCATGGCCCATTCAAAGTCCTATATCTATTGTTCAGGGTGTAGCAACGTTATACTTTTTCATTCACATATTCATACTAAAATACGGTCTAAAGTATAAGTATGTTTTTATCGTTTTCTGCAGCTTTCTCCAGAACGTGATTTATAGCCCTAAATGCATTATATTGATGATTGTATACAGTTTGATAGCAATCGGCGCGAGATAAAAAATCTCAACTGCACGTACTTCTAGAAGTTACTACATTTGATCTGATGTTGACCGGATGGGCGGGGGGTCGTTTATAATTCCGTGGGCAACGTTATATCATTCATCTAGTGTGGGTGATATGATCATTAGAGCAGTTAGTATAGAAGACATTACAAAATAACGCTGAAACTCACCGTAGCTTCCTCTCGCCGTTGGGAGATGAGCGTGGAACAGAATTTTTTCTATTATGGGATGTAGAAATACCAGATCCATTTCCAGGTTGTATAATAGTATATACGTCCAAATCATGTTGTTTATCGAGTTATTGGCAACGGATCGATATCCATTGTGTTGAGCTCGAGTCCCGGGACCTATAGCGAGTGATCGGACCAAATTGAAATGAGCACCAGCTTCCACTTCCCTGTTTCTTCCCTGGGCGATCGGCCACCAGATGCCGCTCTTGAACCGTTAGAGAGTTGACAGGGGCTCACCAGTACATATAATGTCTCCGGGGGAGAAATATGATTTCGATCACAGATTTTTGAAATATTGATATCAAAGACGCTGTCCAGCGTCATCGGCAGAATAAGCATGGCGGGGAATGACGTGTTCCAGCGTCAACGGCGATTAAAGTGTTAAATGCAAGACAAATTTTGTTCTGGCTAGAAATAACACAATCGTCAACACTAATATAAGCGGGTAGTGAATTAGAGGTCTTGTTTTTCTTTAAGTTAACTGCCTTCCAAAACTTGTAATTAAATGTATTAGTACTAGTTAAAAAAAAGTTGTAATATGATTTTGACTTTCTCACAGCTGTGGTACATCTGTTTAAAGGCAAGCCAGTGTTGTGGGTCACCTGAGCGTCTAGCACGTGACCAGGCCTTATTCCGGTCATTAAGCAGAGTTGACAACTCATGCGAGAACCAGGGTGCTTTTCTATCTTTAATTCTGAGTCTCTTGAGCAGAGCATGTTTATTGCTCAGAGAAATAGGAGTATTTGTGAAGAGGTCAAGGGTCACCTGAACATCGTCAGACTCTGCCGTGAAGAGGATGTTGCTATGCATAATATCTGGGTACTGGGACAGGATACTACAGCACAGAAAGTTAGCTGGATGATGGAAGTGGACTCTTGGTGTACTTAACCATAGACATATATAAAGGCTAGATGACTCACCTGCGCTGCTGGCCAATGGAGACCGACGTTGCCACATGACCATGCACCATTTTGCCACAGGCAGCCCGCCCACTCATCATAACATGAATGTCTACGGTGCATGTACTATTGAAATAACCATAGCATGCAACATTTTCAACCGGTTTTCAAGCGGTTTGGTTTGTTATAAACGTCAGAGGTGTAGTTTATCATACACCTCACACCTCAAATATACACCATCACCATTTTCTTTTAAAATTAATTAATCATTATTATATTGATAATTAATTATATATGTATATATATAATTGTTTTGCACCTACGTCTCCCTCCAGAGTGGTGGTGTGTAAGACGCCCGGCTGCTTCCTCCAGTCTCTGTCTGCTCCCAGCTCCCGCTACGGCTGTCACTTCAAGCAGAACAAGGAGGAGCTCACCAGCAAACTCTACCTGCTGTACAACACAACCGTGTTTGGCATCCAGGTGAGCACGTTCTCACATTCTGCTCTTTTAAAAAACATGTCTTTCTTCGGTCATCTCTTCTCTGACCTGTCGATGTTTCTTGCACTTGTTGTCTGCACCCCCTCCCCCCTTTTCAGCTCCCTACCACCATGTCAGTGACTTGGAATAAGAAGATGACGAAGACCGCGGGCTATTGCGTCACAGGTCAGGAGCGAGGGCCGGGGGGAAATCGATACGCCCGCATCGAGCTGTCCGAGAAGGTGTGCGACTCTGCAGGTATAACGCTGCTCTGTAACAAGACCTGTCCTGATGACTGTCCTGATGACTGACCTGATGACTGACCTGATGACTGACCTGATGACTGTCCTGATGACTGACCTGATGACTGTCCTGATGACTGTCCTGATGACTGACCCTGATGACTGACCTGATGACTGTCCTGATGACTGTCCTGATGACTGACCTGATGACTGACCTGATGACTGACCTGATGACTGTCCTGATGACTGTCCTGATGACTGACCTGATGACTGACCTGATGACTGACCTGATGACTGACCTGATGACTGTCCTGATGACTGTCCTGATGACTGTCCTGATGACTGACCTGATGACTGTCCTGATGACTGACCTGATGACTGACCTGATGACTGTCCTGATGACTGACCTGATGACTGTCCTGATGACTGACCTGATGATTGTCCTGATGACTGACCTGATGACTGACCTGATGACTGACCTGATGACTGTCCTGATGACTGACCTGATGACTGTCCTGATGACTGTCCTGATGACTGTCCTGTGAATGGTCTTTCCCAGCAAAGCAACATGTATAAAGTACACAGGTCGAGCAATGCTAGTATGCTATGCTTGCTAATTATTTTATTTCATTTAACCTTTATTTAACCAGGCAGGTCAATTTAGAACAAATTGTTATTTACAATGACGGCCTGGCGAGAGGACAAAAGGTCCCCTCGAAGTGTAACGGGGAAAGGGGACGAAAATAGAAAAGAGACAGATGGTACATATTCACAGAGGTAAGGGAAATCATTAAAACAAACAACCCAATAAAATTACAAAGGGCCATACATGAAGCAGAACAGTCAAATTACAGTTAAAAGGCTGGGTGACCGTTGCAGGTGTGTAAACAACTCTGCGATAGTCATCTCGTTGCAACTGCTGGGACCAGCAAATTGGAAGGAGGAGTGTGGAAGGAAGTGTTAACATCTAGCGAGATATGGTGAGCAGCTCTGGTGTTATAGGGAGTAGATGACCATTTTAAATAAGGAGGGGTCAGACCAAGGAATGTTTTGTAAATGAGTGTAAGCCAATTAATTTCTCGTCGAGGGTAACAATGGCCAATCTACAGATGTGTACAAGTCACAGTGATGTGGTGAAAAGGGGCCGTTATTATGCTCACGTTAACAGGGTTCGCACAAGGTCCTTGAAGTGCTTAAAGTGCTGGGTTTGTGTCCAAAAAAAGTCACAGAGTGGAATTCCTTAAACAGCCCATTTTTTTTAACAAGGTGCTTAAAAAGTCCTTGAAATTCAATCAACCATTCACTTTGAAAACAGATTTGTTCATCCATGATAAAATAGTTCTGAATCAAGAAATATAAGTGCATCTGGCCTTGCCGTCCATTAACCCCATGTAATCGCTCACCTTGTTTGTAGAGCTAAACCTATATTTTATATTATAGCTATGGGTCTAATAACGCCGTCGATTGTCAGTGAGTTGCTTCCAGTCAACGTGCAAGAAACGGATACTTTTTTCATTCGTACATTTCCGTTTTATACCGTTTTGAATATGAATATAGTTTGGGTGCTTCTGAGTAATTCCAGGAAAAAGACGCGATAATAGCGTTTTTGTGTAATTCACTTATCGCGTTGTAATTTTTCGCCTGTTTATCGAATCTTCCTGAAATCAACGCTAGATGATCATTATGTCTCCTCGTGCATACATGAAATGGGCCCTGGAGCGCGGCGCTCCCCCCCTCCCCTCCTGCACCCAACGGTAAACAGCCACACACAGCACACACAGATAGCTTCAATCGCGGGAGAAAGAAATATCAGATCAACGCAAGATTGGATTTATAGAGTCCTTACCTGGTATCTGATGTAATCCAAAAACAAATAATCCAATTATCTGATCGCCATTCCAGTTATCCACAGCGATCCTGTCTCCAACGTTATTGGGCATTGCACATGAACGGGCGGGCGGGGTCAGTTGTCCAAGCCATCCCTACAAGCGTGTGTTTTGCCGGAGTGTTTAGGACACCGTTTCTAATGGAGTGCAATAGCGGCCTGAAGGCTTTAGAGGGCCGTATAAGACCGTCTGCCAGCTCAGACACATTCAGAACAGTATGCACAAGGTGCCCCACTGAATTATGAATGGCAATGGCGAATAAAAGAAATACCGTGAGAAAAACTTAGATCTACGTTTCCGGCACTCAACCGTCGGGCGACAGAAACGTAGTTCTATGTGAAAGGCACCCAAAGGGTTAATCTAAAGTGTAACTAATTGTCCGAAATGGGTTTTAAGCCATCAAATTTGGATCCGATTTTCGTGTCAATAAAAAACTGCATTTAAAAGTGAATTACAAGATACAAGATACTTTAATGCCACACAACGATGGTTGGTGGTAATTGTTTTCGGTACAGATGTTGAGCACTGGTTATATCAAACATGAAACGGACATCAAACATCAAAAACGTCAAAACATATATACATAAATACATATAGGACAGTCACGGTAACAGTGTCGGTTGGTGACAGATGCTTGCCCGTTTGTGCAAAGGGGGGCGGGCCAGGGTGTTCAGTGTTTGGACTGCTGTGGGGAAAAAACTGTTTGTGAAACGTGTGTGTCTGGTTAGGATGGACCTGTAGCGACCTGAGGGCATTGTATCCTTTTTTTTTTTGTATTTAATTTTTTTATTATTTTTTAAACAAACACATAAACAAACATGACAACACACGATAAGATATACAAGCATTAGTTGACAGTGCACATCCAATGAAATCACATTTTAGTTAATTGTCTTATATAGGATATACCCTTAATACCTGTTATCTAAAAACCTACACACATATGCTCCAGCTCGTACCCCCCCCCCCTCCCGGACAATCCGGACAAAATTGGATAATCCATCCATCCATTTTTTTTTTTTTTTTTGGTCCACTTTTTCTCCCATTTTCTATATTTTCTCCCATCCCAATTTCGTATCATCCAATTCAACCCTCCCCTGTCACGGACGCTGTTTCTTGCCTCCCACAAGCCGGCTGCAATGTGGACTAAGTCATACATAGCACAAGTCCCCTCCGGTACTTGAGGTAACAGCAGTCGCATCTTTTCACCTGCGCAGCTCGATCTCTCAGTGGCGAGGAGTAACGCGTGGGAGGCTCACGCTGCCCCCGACACTTCCTGATTCTACTGCGCAGGCGCACCAACCGACCTGTAGGAGTCGCTGTCCACAACGCCCGATCCCCACCCATCAGTTTTCCCACCCCCTAATACGACCAATGTGTATTAGTACTGACGACCAGCTAAACTGAAAGCAAATGTGGAGCGCTGGGCTCGAACTGACGAGCCCAGCGTCTCCAGCATTTCGTTGACGAGTGCCTTGCCCACTACGCCACGTAGCCGCCCTGGATAATCCATCCATTTTCCCTTGCTCCTAACCAGACATTACCATTATATGCTAGCTTTTATTTTCTCCACCACTTCTAACCACAATGTCATTTTGGATTCATTGAGACCCAAAATTCTTGCTGTATATATTTCTTGATAGATCACATCGAGATATGTAATAATCCAGACCTTTCGGCAAATTTTTTCCGGTTGGAACCATCGTGATGCTATCAGCTTTTTAGCCACTGTGATACCCGATAAAACCAATCTCTTTAGCTGTGGATGTACTGCACACTCAAAAACATCATTCAGCATTGTATCCTTTTAAGTGCCCTTTTAAAATGGAAAATACTAAAAATAGTGCTTAGAAAAGTACTTGAAAGTCCTTGAATTTAATTTTGCAATGTCTGTGGGAACCCTGCGTTAAGTAGCAGAGGTTGTCTGAAGGAGTCGTCTGCCAGCAAAGATCACCTCAGACGTGAAGAGAACAAATCCAGTCACAAAGCGGATTCAGCGTTATTGAAGACTCCTGTGACTGATGAGTAATTATCATTACTTTAACCATTTCTTCACAAAGCCCGTCTAAAGGGTTCACTCTGGGTCACAGGGACCTCTTTGAACGGGGAGTTATCCGTATCCAAGAATCTGTTGCACGTGTCGTCGTTCTTCTTGCACATTCGAAGTCGACGGACTCATTGGTCAAACAGGACAACTTTGTGATAGTTTGATTTCGATCGTCGTCGTCGTCTACGCATGAGCCATGTGGTGGCATCTCTCCTGTTACTTTGAGCAAAGAAGGTCAAGAGTACAGAAATGTAAAGGTTTATTTCATTACCGGGACAATGATCTGAATGTTCACAGCAGACGACAACGTGCATTTTTTTATATAATTTATGAGTAAAGAAATTACTTGTGGAAATTCGGTAAGGCACGATCATTGGTTTGAAATATAAGTGTAGACTTAATTTATGGGAAAACATCTTGGGTGGTAACCCAGGGTAGGTTCTTAATTAACCCAGGGTAGGTTCTGGTTCTTAATTAACCCAGGGTAGGTTCTTTATTAACCAGGGGTCGGTTCTTTATTAACCAGGGGTAGGTTCTCTGAGCATGAATGCTCTTTCAGCAACACCCTGCTTCACACTCACTCACACAGTTGCAGACATTCACACCAAGGCGCTGTTGACACTGTTGGCCATTTTGCCCGAAGACTGTGAACATACTAATTTGGTCATGCTACACGCACGCGCGCACACACACACACACTATGTGTTGCAGAACATTCTCAAACAAGTATTTTTCACAGATCTTGAAAAAAATCTTGTGGTTTGACAGTTTAAATGGATATAGCCTGACGGTGCAAGACAAGAAATGCAGAAATAACTTCTCGTAAAGGAGCACAGGAAAGCTTTTGCATCAACTCAGCTATTTTCCACCGCAAGAGACATTTAAGAAACGCGAGTTATATTTTTCACTTCAGCCATCCAGTCGTCTCTGCCCTTAGTTACCATGGCAACCACCCACTGCGATTCCCAGCCTTTTGGCCGAGATCGTTATTTCATATTCACAGAGCGGGCGTGACATTTGATGTGCAACACACAGCTTTTGCAAGGCTACAAATTTCTAAACACAAAATGTAGATGAGAAAATTGAATGGCAGATTACTCGGTCAACCCCTCGAGGGGTCTTTGTAATAAACATGCTAGGACACCTGAGTGATGTATTTCAAGGTGTTTGTCAAGTTTTGTTTTATTTGTCACATAAGGTACATGTACATTGCAGTGAAATGCTTGGTTCTGTACTATGAGCCTCCTAAGATTGTGCTTCATACAGTAAAATGTGTTGGATGTTTAAAAGAACACGGCAACATTTTGGGAAATTAGCTTATGGTCTTCTCCAGAGAGAGACAAGAAGATAGATACCAGTTTCCTCTCTGTGCGTTCAGTAGAAATCTATCTGGCTGCATGTTAGCCTAGTTTAGCACAATGAATGGAAGCGGACAGTGACTGGTAGCCTAGGCATTGTCCAACTAACACCTCTCCCAAAGGCTACCCGTCACTGTCCGCTTCCATTAATTGTGCTAAGCTAGGCTAACATGCAGACAGATGGCTTTCTACTGAACGCACAGAGAAGGAAACTGGTATCCATCTTCTTGTCTCTCTCTGGAGAAGACGGTAAGCTAATTTCCCAAAATGTTGGCGTGTTCCTTTTTAAAGTGAGCGTGTGGATGTGTGTGCAACGCATGTAGAATGGATGGGTTAGTGTTGCTGCATAGAGTCACTGAGCGTCCTGATGTGCTTGAATATCTTTGAAATTGCCAAGGTAATTGGAATTTGTTTTCTATCCTTCCTTGATTTCCCAGATCGTCTGAGGGACACACTGGTCCACGAGATGTGCCACGCTGCCACCTGGCTGATCAACGGCGTGAGAAACGGCCACGGCAGCCTCTGGAAGCTGTACGCCCAGAAGGCCACGCTGGCCCACCCGGAGCTCCCCATGGTGACGCGTTGCCATAGCTACGACATCAAGTACAAACACCAGTACCAGTGCACCCGCTGCAAGAACACGTACGTCGTCCAACCACACTCTCATTTCGGGAACGTTCAGTGGTGGAAACATTCTATGGGAATTAACCCTTTCACTGCCACACGACAGAAGGTTATAACCCTTTACTATCCGCACAACCGACGGTCGCCGTATAGGGTTAACCTTCTGTCGTGTGGCAGTGAAAGGGTTAACCGTTTTGGTTAGTGCGGCAGTGAAAGGGTTAATGGGAATATATGGGAATTAACGAGAATAGAATGGAATTATGGGGGTTGTTCGCAGGGGTTGCTACGAAAAAAAACATGCTCTTTATTTTTTAAACCAATAGTTATGACTTTATTTTTTTACATTGTTTGTATTTGTAGTGCTCTACACACGAGAGTGCACTGTGCCGATGGTTGTAATTCTACTGAATTCCCATTAGATGGGATGCCGCAACGTTTGTCTAAAGAGAAGTCTGTTCACTCTGCCGCCATCTTGATAACGGGACTAATGAGACCTGACCCCTGTCTCCATGAATGGGGAGTCTGACCCCTGTCTCCATGAATGGGGAGTCTGACCCCTGTCCCCATGAATGGGGAGTCTGACCCCTGTCTCCATGAATGGGGAGTCTGACCCCTGTCTCTCTGAATGGGGAGTCTGACCCCTGTCTCCATGAATGGGGAGTCTGACCCCTGTCTCTCTGAATGGGGAGTCTGACCCCTGTCTCCATGAATTTTTGTATTTGTATTTATTGGTTTAAAATACAGAGACAGTGCATATTAAGGAACATTTGACTGTAAATATGCCAGTTTAGCCAAGTTGGCTAATTTTCAACTGTAGTCTCTGGGGCAGGTGACATGAGCACAACAATAATTAAAACATAGTACAATAATTAAAACACAGTAGGAATCAATATAGGTTACAATACACTAAAATACATACAAATAAATACATTAAAATACAACCCCTCAGTTAAAAAACATAGTACAATAATTAAAACACAGTAGGAATCAGTATAGGTTACAATACACTAAAATACATACAAATAAATACATTAAAATACAACCCCTCAGTTAAAATGGTCGCACACTTGACCATCTCTCAACCATGATTTTAAGTTAGTTTTAAATGAGATGTAACTTTGATACTCCCTGAGCCGTGTTGGCAGACTGTTCCAGGTGTGGGCTGCTCTCACGGAAAAGGCTGTCTGACTAAAAGCAGATCTCCTGTTTGGGACTACACAGTCCCCTCTGACTACAGACCTGGTATATCTATCAGCAGATGCTTTCCGTTTTATGAAAGTACAGAGGGGGGGAGGAGCCAAGCCATGTAGGATTTTATAGGTAAGGCAGGCATCTTTGAATTTGACAAGATTGTCCCAGCTCAGTAGGTTCTGGTTTGTTATGCTATGACAATGGTGGTGGCTGTTTGTTTTCCTGTCCAGAACTTTCACAGCCTGATGGTAAACTACCTGTACAGATCGTAATGTTGTACAGGAGGCTTGTGTCCAGCTAGTCAGACAGTATGTTAAGTGTGACATAATAATGGCATTAAAATACAGTGCTGCTGCTTTTGTTGACAGAGAGTTTCTGATGTGACGGAAGTTTGATAAGTGAAACTTTGCATTGTTTACTACCGATTTAATTTGTTTTTTAAATGTAAGATTGGAGTCCATTTTTATCCCAAGGTATCTAAATGGAATGGGGAGTCTGACCCCTGTCTCCATGAATGGGGAGTCTGACCCCTGTCTCCATGAATGGGGAGTCTGACCCCTGTCTCTCTGAATGGGGAGTCTGACACCTGTCTCCATGAATGGGGAGTCTGACCCCTGTCTCTCTGAATGGGGAGTCCGACCCCGGTCTCCATGAATGGGGAGTCTGACCCCTGTCTCCATGAATGGGGAGTCTGACCCCTGTCTCCATGAATGGGGAGTCTGACCCCGGTCTCCATGAATGGGGAGTCTGACCCCTGTCTCTCTGAATGGGGAGTCTGACCCCTGTCTCCATGAATGGGGAGTCTGACCCCTGTCTCTCTGAATGGGGAGTCTGACCCCTGTCTCCATGAATGGGGAGTCTGACCCCTGTCTCTCTGAATGGGGAGTCTGACCCCTGTCTCCATGAATGGGGAGTCTGACCCCTGTCTCTCTGAATGGGGAGTCTGACCCCTGTCTCCATGAATGGGGAGTCTGACCCCTGTCTCCATGAATGGGGAGTCTGACCCCTGTCTCCATGAATGGGGAGTCTGACCCCTGTCTCCATGAATGGGGAGTCTGACCCCTGTCTCCATGAATCATCCCTATCTAAGAAGCTGTCATGCATGTCGTTGTTTTTTTCCTTCACGTTTGTGACAAACCGGTCACAGCGGGTGAAGTTGGGAATTAACATCTCCGATCCCAAGTCTATCAGCACTGGCTCCCCACAGGGCTGCGTTCTGTCCCCACTACTATTCTCCCTGTACACCAACAGCTGCGTCTCTCTGAACCCCTCGGCCACTCACCTCTGTGGCCATGAAATATTTCGAGAGGCTGGTCAAGGATCACATTTGTGCCTCCCTCCCCAGTGATATGGACCCTATGCAATTTGCATACAGGCCAAACAGGTCCACTGACGATGCGGTCTCCCAAGTACTGCACAGCACCCTCTCTCACCTGGACCGTCAGAAGGGGGGCTATGTGAGACTGTTGTTCATTGACTACAGCTCAGCATTCAACACCATAGTCCCCACCAGACTGGTGGACAAGCTGATCGAGCTGGGTCTGAGCTCCGCTCTGAGCGCCTGGATACTGGACTTTCTGAGTGAAAGGCCCCAGGCGGTCAGGGTGGGGGGTCAGACCTCCAACAGCATCACACCCTGAGCATCGGGTCCCCCCAGGGCTGTGTTCTGAGCCCCCTGCTGTACTCACTATACACACATGACTGTGTGGCCAAGTTCAGCTCCAACTCCATAGTGAAGTTTGCGGACGACACAGTGGTGGTGGGGCTGATCTCGGACAACGACGAGAAGGCCTACCGGGAGGATGTTGAGGTACTGGAACGCTGGTGCCAGGACAACAGGCTGCTCCTGAACATTGGTAAAACCAAGGAGCTGATCGTGGATTATAGGAGAGGACAGCAGGAGGCTCACACACCACTGAGGATAAACGGGGCTACCGTGGACAGGGTGAGCAGCTTTAAGTACCTGGGGGTCCACATCGCAGAGGATCTGACATGGACAACACACATAGACTCAGTCGTAAAAAAGGCGAAGCAACGCCTCTACCACCTGAGACAGTTAAGGAAGTTCAGAGTATCTGGGAAGATACTCCAGTCCTTCTACTCCGGAGCTGTAGAGAGCATCTTGACTGGAAACATCACTGCCTGGTATGGAAACGGCACAGGACAAGAAGGCCCTACAGAGAGTGGTGCGCTCAGCCGAGCGTACCACGGGTATTGCACTACCACCCCTGCAGGTCCTATACAACAAGAGGTGCAAATCCAGAGTCTGCAGAATAATGAAAGACCCACACCACCCCAACAACAGCCTGTTCATGCTGCTGAGGTCAGGCAGACGCCTGCGAACACCAGCTACTAGGACAGAGAGACTTCGGCTCAGCTTCTTCCCCCAGGCCATCAGAGCCTTGAACACTGAACTCTCCACACACAGGCACACATGAGCACACACACGACACACACACTGTACACGCTCACACACTAGCAGCCACTTTAACATGAGCAAGCACACACTCATGCTGCACACGCCCACACTTATGGCCACTAAGGAAAGGTCACTTTAAAAATAGTATAGTATAACCGGAGATTGTATAAATTGGCATGTACAGAAAAGACCCAGTGCCTCATCCGTAGCTAACAGTGTATTGCACTACCAAAGGACCTAGCATGTCCTCCATGCTCTGTAAATAACTTATGTACATATACCGATATGCCCTACTATGTTACTTGTTACTTGTTTATTGCACAATGTTACTTGTTTATTGCACAATGTTCTATTGGATTCTATTATATGTTATTGCACATTGTTGCGGGCAAGACCACCCGCATTTCATTGTATACTTGTATGCCGTGACAAATAAAACTCTTGACTTGACGGTCAAACTCCTGAAGTTTGCGGACGACACCACCCTGGACGAGTCCGCCTACAGGAGGGAGATCGAGAGGCTGCTGAGCTGGTGCAGCTGCAACAATCTGGACCTCAACGCCCAGAAAACAGTGGAGATGGTAGTGGACTTCAGGCGGAAGGCAGCCCGGTGGCCTCTGTGGAGTCCTGCCGCTTCCTCGGCATGACACTCTCCCGGGACCTGAAATGGGAGCTGAACACCATCGCTCTCAATAAAAAGGCCCGGAAGAGGATGTTCTTCCTACGTCAGCTGAGGAAGTTTAGGCTGCAGAGGACTATGATGGTCCAGTTCTACACTGCCATCATCCAGTCCATCCTCACCCTCTCCATCATCACCTGGTTCCCTGCAGCCACGGTCCAGATGATGGTTTAGAACGGGGATCAGAGGAAAAAGATCAAAGGATCTAAAAACATATTATTACGTGTTTGACGCTCAAGCGTTGGCGGTGAAACACGTAATATATTACGTGTTTGGCGCCCAATGAGCTTAAGCAAATTTTAGTTTTTGGGGAACATTTCCAAAATTCCAGCGCTCAACTCCCTGTGGAAATTGTTTGCAACCCTGCTCTGAACTGTCACTGGAAAAATCAGCTACTTGAATTGTTTAGAATTAACTCATTGGCTCAAGGGATGCATGGCCACCGATCATGCCAATATGCAATTGTGATCTGTGATCGATTGTCTGCCGATTTTATCTCAGTCATTGCATCCCTGAATAAGATTAAATTAAATTAAGATTAGATTAATAGTATACCTCTCATTTACAGACTTCCATGTCCATTCCCACGGAGCATGTTCTTAATGCTCTCCTGTACCATGCCCCCCCCCCCCCCCCTCTCTCTCCACACAGGATCGGGCGTCATTCCAAGTCACTGGACACCCAGCGGTTCATGTGCGCCTTCTGCACGGGACAACTGGTCCTGCTCACCCCCTCTCGGGCTCTCGCGCCCTTCGCTAACTTTGTCAAAGAGAACTATGGCAGCGTGCGCAAGGAGCTGGTGGGGGGGCAGAGCCACGCGGAGGTGATGCGTAAACTTAGTGCAGACTTTGCCTACAAGAATAAACTCAGTCGTATGAACACAACAAGGTTATTCTAACAATTTAAGTAATCACTCCACTGATGAAGTGACTGGCACATTGAAGCTCTAAAAGGCTCTGCTTTTCTATTTTATCTAATCACTTAATTCGGTTCTAGTGGCTTCTCCACGTTGAATATTATTCTATCTCTCATTCCTTATCTATATATTTTTTTTTATTATTCTATTTTTTATCTCTATCTTTTAACTTACATTGTTCTTTTCCATTGTTTTTCACATTAAGGTGTCAATATTTCTCTACAATCTTTTCCTTTTTCCTGACTTTCCTACATGTTAGTAGAGGGTTCAAATGAATATGTCGATGAAAGTTTATTCTCTTTTTTTTTCTTTCATTTTTCACAATATTTCATTACAGTAAGGGAAGGTGCAAGACCAAAAGCGACATTCTATTGTATTAGAATGAAAATGTTAGATCCTATGGCAATTAGCATAGGAAGATTAGGATTACAATGCTCAGTTTGGGCAATCCGGTGGACTAAGGGAGAGAGTCATTCGCGGAGGATGTGTTTTTGGAACACAGGCCTGTACGACTCTCTGGGCGAGGGGAAAATAGGGGATTTTTATTTGTATATATATATGTTTTTAAGCTCGGCTCTCAACGGGACCTCATTAATTGGATGTACATCTATTGTAGCTTCGCACTCCAGAAGCATTACCAAAAACTACACAAGAACATGCATAGATTATGGCTAGTTTGAATATAATGATATGGAACACTGGTGGGATAAACAAACAACACAAACGCAAAAGCCTGCTCACACTGATGAAAAAAGAACATGTGGACGTGGCTCTATTAAGCGAAACGCACATTTTAGAGGAAGACATAGATACGTTAGCGGATAACATATACCATAATATTAGTCACTCTTCTTTTGGTACGAGAACTCGAGGTGTAGCCATAGTCGTCAGACGTAAATTAAATATCGAATTAAAAGGGGTATGGTCGGATGCTGAGGGGCGTATAACTATAGCTAGGATTGTACATAATAACAGGAAAATAGCGTTGGCAGCGGTATATGCCCCAAATTTGTACGAAGTGGGTTTCTTCACTTCACTAACCGGGGAAATGTTAAACCATCCCGAGTACTCATATATAATAGGTGCGGATTTTAATGCCATTTGGAATCCAAGGATGGACAAATCTTACCTTGCCTTTTCCAGCGAACAAAAAAATTCATCTAAAGCATTAAAAGATTGGTCAAAGACTACAGGGGTAATTGATTTATGGCGTTCACTTAATCCCATGACCCGAAAGTACTCCTGTCGTTCGGCGAGACACAACACATTATCCAGAATTGATTACGTCTTTGCATCCCCGAGAATATTTGATAAATATGAAGTGGAAATGATACCCAATGCGCTTTCAGATCACTGTTATTTAATCCTGAAAGCAACATTTGGTATACTATCTTCCCGGGCCCCAAGATGGCGTTTTAATACTATGCTGCTTAACAACAAGGAATTCATTACACAACTCAAAGAAGCTCTCACAGTATTCCTACGGGATAATGCAAACGCGGTGCAAGACCCCAGAATATTATGGATGTCGGTAAAGGGTATGATCAAGGATTTCACGGATAGATTTTCCTCCATATTGCGCAAAAATCAATGCACAAAACTGTCTGAAATGGAAACGCTTTACTCAACGTTATTTAATTCTTTAAAATACAACAACTCTACTGGACTAGAAAATCAAGTTAACATTCTAAAGACAGAGATCAATGCAATATACAGAAAAAAATCGGAAATGCAAATACGCAGCACAAGACAACAGCAGTATTTCCAAGGTTCTAAACCTAGTCACCTATTAGCCATGCGATTAAGAATTAATGCAAAATTTGCAGATATAACTGCCATTAGAAAACAACAAGTACTTGTAACAGACCCCAAAATAATAAACGATACATTCAAAGAATTCTACTCCGACTTGTATAATTCAGAAACGACCTTTGATCAAAACAAATTAGACACATATCTTAATCAAATTATTCTCCCTAAACTTTCGGAGGACGACGCTAAACAGTTAGAAGCACCGATCACATTAGAAGAACTCAAGAAGGCCATATCCGGAATGAAAAACGGTAAGGCTCCGGGAAAAGACGGTATCCCATCAGAAATGTACCTTTCTTGTTGGGACATATTTGGACCCTTATTACTAAATATGATCTTATACTCAGTCAAGGAGGGGAGCTTCCATAAACACCACAATATCGCACTCATTTCAGTTCTTCTCAAAAAAGACAAGGACCCCACTGAGTGCGGTAGTTACAGACCTTTAAGCCTCCTCGGAACCGATGTCAAACTGTACTCTAAGATATTAGCCATCAGATTGCAAAAGCATATGACGTCTTTAGTTCATCCGGACCAAACTGGCTTCATAAGAGGTCGCCTGATCAATGATAACATAAGGCGAATACTGCACGTACTAGATGCAGACAAAGAGGACACCACACCTAAGGCGATGCTATCCCTGGATGCTATGAAAGCATTTGACAGGCTGGAATGGTCGTTTCTATGGGCAGTATTAGAAAGGATGGGGTTAGGAAAAGGATTCATTGATATGATTAAAGTACTATACAAGGACCCATCGGCCATGATTACAACAGGCACATTCATCTCCGAAATCTTTCCGGTATCACGCTCAGCCAGACAGGGTTAGAGGACGATAGATAGAGGACGCGACCCTGGTCAGACGCCTCTGGTTTTAGCTCCGCAACGATGTACTCACTTTTAGCTATTATGTTTGTTTTTGCTACTTTTTTATTTAAAGCAACACTGGCGGGTACGTCATACGACCGTCAGACACTTATGGACCTGAACCCCGGGCTCAAAGAGGAGTTTGGAGACACTTTTGACCTAGAATGGCCAGCAGAAATCAGACGGGAGAATGGCGGCAAAGAAAAGAACAAAGGCGACGGCAGGAGAAGACACAGAGGGAGACGAGGAGGTATCAGATTGAGACTAAAAAGAGCTGCTTACCGCCCAGCAATTCCATCCATCTTTCTGGCGAATGCCCGTTCGTTGGAGGGTAGGATGGATGATCTGAGAGCGAGGGTCCGGTTCCAACGGGAGATGAGAGACATCAACATTATATGTCTCACAGAGACATGGCTCACGTCGACGACCCCAGACAAAAGCGTCTCTCCCTCGGATGCCTTCACAGTCTTACGTGCAGATCGCAACGCTGGCTCAGGAAAGACCATCGGCGGCGGAGTCTGCCTCATCACGAACAATTCCTGGGTTAATCCCGAGGGGGTGCAGGTCCTCTCAAACTCGTGTTCGCCGGACTTGGAACATCTTTCTATCCTATGTCGTCCGTTTCACCTCCCGAGGGAGTTCACAGCAGTCGTCATGACTGCCGTGTATATTCCCCCACACGCGAATACGGGCAAAGCGCTGGGCGAATTACACGATCATCTCAACAGTCACCAGATCAAACACCCAGACGCAGCGATGGTAGTGGCCGGCGATTTCAACCAGGCCAACCTGAAGAAAGTGATGCCGTCCTTTTTTCAGCACATCACTTGCTCCACCAGAGGGAAGAACACACTCGACCACTGCTATTCCCCGTTCAAAGCGGGTTACAAGGCAATAGCCGCTCCGCCATTAACGGGGTCCACAAGCTCGAGCGATCATGACTCCATCTTGCTATTTCCGGCATATCAACAGAGATCACGTGACGCCGTCGTGTCACGTGAGATAAAGAAGTGGACCGACGAATCAGAGGCCACGCTCAAGGACGTGCTTGCAGACACGGATTGGGATATGTTCATAGGAAGCGCCAGTGACGTCAGTGAACTAGCAGACATAGTGGTGTGCTACATAACAACAATAGCTGATGGTATTGTCCTCAGGAAAACGGTGCGGATTTTCCCAAACCAGAAACCGTGGGTGGATAGCACTATTAGAGCAGCTCTGAACTCTCGTACCACCGCCTACAACCTGGGTAGAGAGTCAGGAAACATGGAGGAGTATAAGGCTTCAGTCTATACTCTACGCAAAGCTGTCAAACTTGCTAAGAGGACATATGCTGACAAACTGGAGACACAAATGGCACAAAACGACACAAGAGGATTATGGCAGGGACTGAAGACAATAACTGACTATAAAGTCAGCGCCCCATCAATGGGGAGCGACGACGCCTCCCTCGCGGACAAGCTCAACACCTTCTACGCTCGGTTTGGTGTAGACAGTGGCGCTGCCGGCTCTCCGGCTAGTGACGTCACTGGCGCGCCGGCTGTTGTGGAGGGGGGGGGGGCAACCGCGAGGGGGGGGGGACGCTCTCTCGTTGTCGGAACACAGTGTGAGAAGAGCATTTATGCAGGTGAACACCAGGAAGGCTGCTGGCCCAGATGGCATAACAGGACGTATACTCAAGACCTGTGCCAACCAGCTGGCCCCTGTGTTCACCGCCATATTTAATCAATCACTGGCGGAGTCAGTGGTCCCTGCCTGCTTCAAGAGGTCTACCATCATCCCTGTGCCGAAGAAACCCTCCCCAGCATGTCCAAATGACTACAGACCGGTGGCACTCACCTCTGTGGTCATGAAATGTTTCGAGAGGCTGGTCAAGGACCACATTTGTGCCTCCCTCCCCAGTGATATGGACCCTATGCAATTTGCATACAGGACAAACAGGTCCACCGACGACGCGGTCTCCCAGGTACTGCACAGCACCCTCTCGCACCTTGACCGTCAGAAGGGGGGCTATGTGAGACTGTTGTTCATTGACTACAGCTCAGCGTTCAACACCATAGTCCCCACCAGACTGGTGGACAAGCTGATCGAGCTAGGTCTGAGCTCCGCCCTGAGCGCCTGGGTACTGGACTTTCTGAGCGAAAGACCCCAGGCGGTCAGGGTGGGGGGTCAGACCTCCAACACCATCACCCTGAGCATCGGGTCCCCCCAGGGCTGTGTTCTGAGCCCCCTGCTGTACTCACTCTACACACATGACTGTGTGGCCAAGTTCAGCTCCAACTCCATAGTGAAGTTCGCAGATGACACGGTGGTGGTGGGGCTGATCTCGGACAACGACGAGAAGGCCTACCGGGAGGAGGTTGAGGTACTGGAACGCTGGTGCCAGGACAACAGCCTGCTCCTGAACATTGGCAAAACCAAGGAACTGATCGTGGATTATAGGAGAGGACAGCAGGAGACACACACACCACTGATGATAAACGGGGCTACCGTGGACAGGGTGAGCAGCTTCAAGTACCTGGGGGTCCACATCTCAGAGGACCTGACATGGTCAACACACATAGGCACAGTAGTAAAGAAGGCGAAACAGCGTCTCTACCACCTGAGACAGTTAAGGAAGTTCAGAGTATCGGGGAAGATACTCCAGTCCTTCTACTCAGGAGCTGTAGAGAGCATCCTGACCGGAAACATCACTGCCTGGTATGGAAACAGCACGGCACAGGACAAGAAGGCCCTACAGAAAGTGGTGCGCTCAGCCGAGCGTACCACGGGTATTGCACTACCCCCCCTGCAGGTTCTATACAACAAGAGGTGCAAATCCAGAGCCTGCAGGATAATGAAAGACCCTCACCACCCCAATAACAGCCTGTTTCAGCTGCTGAGGTCAGGCAGACGCCTGCAAATCCCAGCTACTAGGACAGAGCGGCTTAGGCTCAGCTTCTTCCCCCAGGCCATCAGAGCCATGAACAATGTACATTGAGTGCTCAGAACATTGAACTGTCCACACACAAGCACACATGAACACACACGACACGCACACTGTGCACGCTCACACACGAGCAGCCACTTAACACTTTAACATGAGCGGGCACACACTCATGTCGCACACACGCACACTTATGGCCAAAGGAAAGGACACTTTAAATTAGAATAACAGGAACAGTGTATTGCACTACCAAAGCTAACTAGCATGTCACACATGCGCTGTAAATAACTATGTACAGATACCGAGATGTCACTCCATGTTACCTGCTACCTGTTACTGCACAATGTTGTTTCTTCTTTTGATTCTATTATATGTACCACTGTATTGCACATCGTTGCGGGCAAGACCACCCGCATTTCATTGTATACCTGTATGCCGTGACAATTAAAACTCTTGACTTGACTTGACTTGGTTGCCCTCTTAGTCCCGGACTATTCGATCTATCATTAGAGCCTTTAGCACAATATATAAGACAATCCCAATACATAGAACCAATCGTAATCAAGGGCACACAACATAAAATTAGTTTATATGCGGACGACGTAATATTGTTCATGCAAAACCCCAACACCACATTGCCGCATCTACTCAAGTTGATAGAGAACTTTGGTGATTTATCGGGATTTAAAATAAATTGGCCGAAGTTGGCTTTCCTTCCTCTTAACATCCGAGCAAAAAAAGACACAACCCTCCCAGGTGCGATACCCATGGTTAAACATTTTAGATGCTTGGGTGTGGAAATATTTCCCACCATAAGACAAACGGTGAAGCACAATTACACAAAAATACAGAACAAAATCAAAGACGACCTGGACAGGTGGGCAAAACTTAAAAACTCAGTACAGGCAAGGGTATCAATAGTTAAGATGGATGTATTACCAAGAATCAACTTCATCAGCTCAATGCTACCGTTACCTCCTCCAGAGGGCTACTGGAAAAGATTACAATCCTCCACATACAAATTTATTTGGAATAACAAACCACCTCGCATAAAAAGATCCACCGCACAGAGAAATAAAGCAGACGGTGGCATGGCAGTTCCAGATTTTTTACAATATTTTAAGGCTTTCACATTAAGACCATTGACAATATGGTTTGATCCCCAGGCTTTGGTATCTTGGAAAGAATTGGAAGAAAACATAGTAGCCCCACAGAGACTGAAGGACATAGCACACACTAAACTTTCAATCAAGCACTGTGAGCGGGAATTTGGCCCCATAATTACCCATGCAATCAGAACATGGCGAGAAACACAAAAAAAATATCCTAACCCTCAAAAATGGCATAATCACACTCCCATATTCAATAACAATGCACTCTTAATGGGAAAACGTCCTATAAGATTCCCTATATGGGAAGAGCAAGGCATACACTCATTAGGGGATATTTTTAATAACCAGGGCTTCTGTAGTTATGGAGAAATATGCACAAAGTTTAACCTCACCGAGTCCACATGGCTTTTTTACATACAGTTACGCCTATGTTTGAGGTCTCACGGTGTTCCATTACACATACCAGTTGAACACCACAGATACCACAAATTTTTCTATGAAAGAGAAACATTGGGAGGTTTTGTATCAGGTTTTTATTATCAATTACTAACGTCCTCGTATGAAACCCTTCAACTAGACACTGTCTGGAGGAGGGATATTCCAGACCTGGAAAGTGACTTTGATTGGCAAGAAGCATGGGCAAATGTCCGTCTTACATCAAGGAACCCGGACCATCAACAAATCAATCTTAACTATATTCACAGGACATACTTGACTCCTATAAGACTGAACAGAATGGGCCTGAAACAAGACTCAAAATGCTCCCAATGTACAAATGGAGACAAAGGGACATTTATCCACATGTATTGGGACTGCCCACCAGTTAAGGCATTCTGGAAAGATGTGACCCATCAATTATCAAAACTCGTATCTTGGAATATACCAGTACACCCCTCTGTATTGCTTTTAAATGATGTTTTTGAGTTTGCAGTAAATCCACAGCTAAAGAGATTGGTCTTATCGGGTATCACAGTAGCTAAAAAAACTGATCGCATCACGCTGGTTTCAACCGGAAAAAATGTGCCGGAAAGTTTGGTCTCTTACATATCTCGATGTGATATATCAAGAAATATCTACAGCAAGAATTCTGGGTCTCAACGAATCCAAAATGTCAATGTGGGTAGAAGTGGTGGAGAGAATAAAAGCTAGCTTATGATGGTAGTGTCTGGTTAGGAGTGAGGGATAATGGAGGTACTATCCAAGGAGGGGTCCGGGAGGGGGGGGGTTCGAGCTGGAGCATATGTGTGTAGGGTTTTAGAAAATAGGTATTAGGGGTATGTTCTATATAAACATTTATATAACTGTAATTTCGCTGGATATACACTGTATACGGTTAAAATGTTATTACAGACTTTTTTTTTATCTTGTTTCTGTACTTGCATGTAATTTTAACCACCTTGACTGTTAGTTTCATTATGCATTATGTGTTGAGTACTGACTTTTAATAATTTTTGTTTTGCAATAATAAAATAAATATATAAAAAAAAAAAAAAAAAAACTCAGTCAAAGCTGAGATACATGCTGCACCCCACACACTGTACATTTGTCTCGATGTTGACTCATTCGGCACCGGGGATTAGTCGGGCCTTGTCGGGGCCCTGTTGTCGCATTGCCACACGTTGAAATATAGGACTGAGTCACCTTGTTTGTAGAGCTATAACTTAACTATATTCTATATTATAGCTATGGATACAATACTATGGCCCATTTGACATCACCTATCTATCGTTCAAAATGTGAGAAAGAATACATTTTTCCATCCATACGTTCCCGTGTTATATACCGTGGTGAATATAAGTATGGTTTTAGAGCGGCCTGGGGTAATTCATGAAATCCTGAGTTAAAGCCCTATACGTCGATTTCACTATAGACGTTGCCATGTCTTGCCTGTATACGCTATTATCCCGAAATCAAATCTACATCATAGCTATTATGTTCCATCATGAATGCATGAAAGGGGGGGGGGGGGGAGTATTCCAAAAATAATATTCCAATTGTTTGGTCGCCATCTGGTATATCCAATGTCCATTTCGTCGACGGCATAATTCACCACAACATATGGATCGGAGATATTTGATGCGCTTCGATGGAACCGGGAGAACCGCTCCCCTTGCCCAACAAGGAAAAGTGAAACCGGAGACCTGGGGCCGTCCCACAGAGAAAGATACAAGGGTAGAAAGGGTGCTCGATACCGCCGTCTAGTGTGATGCGGCCGGTATTGCACTTTTACATTCTCATGAGGATTCCCCATGTTAACCCCGAGTCTGTGCGCCTGTAATGAATAGAAATATCGAATAAAAGAAATAACGATCAAATAACGAGTATACTCATTCTTGGCATTCAACGATTGGCGGCCAATAACGAGTATACTCGTCGTTGGCGGGGAATGTGTTAAGTAACTTTGAGGCTGATTGGGAGGGATCTTCCATGAAAATGAATAAGTCATCCGCATATAGAGCAATTTTGTGTGATGTCTCATTGATTGCCAAATGTTAATCTTGTCATTAATGGACAGGCACTGTGAAAGTGTCACCTTGTGTATAAGGTGTGAATTTGTGACTGAACTTTGTAGATATTTTTGGCTTTTTGTGTGTGTTTCACATTTTAGTGTTTGTATTGATATTTGTCTTTCTTTTCCAAATGTTTTTTAATAAAGATTCAGTGCTTATTTGCATCACTGTGTGTACTATCTATATACACAAACACACAAGCTATGTGTTTCAGAACATTCTCAAACAAGTATTTTTCACAGATCTTGAAAAAATCTTGTGGTTTGACAGTTTAAATGGATATAGCCTGACGGTGCAAGACAAGAAATGCAGAAATAACTTCTCGTAAAGGAGCACAGAAAAGCTTTTGCATCAACTCAGCTATTTTCCACCGCAAGAGACATTTAAGAAACGCGAGTTATATTTTTCACTTCAGCCATCCAGTCGTCTCTGCCCGAAGTCCTTAGTTACCATGGCAACCACCCACTGCGATTCCCAGCCACACACACACACACACACACATATTCCCAGCCACACACACACACATATACACTGAGTATGTCAGCGTTGTGGTGTCTGTCCTTATCAGACATGCAGTCTGACCAAAGCCAGAGATCCTTGTCGGGTCCTTAAGAGTGCATGGACCCTGATGGAAACAAGACAAACGTCTTTCTCAGGTCTGCATCCCCTTAACAATTGTATGTATTGAGCCGTACTGTATTGTACCCATTCTGCAATCTGTTAAATAAAGTTTTCATTCATTCATTCATGCAAAAATGCTGATGTCGTTTCCAATAACTAACAAACCACACTCGCTAACACCCACCACACTGACACTCACTCACACACACATTGTTAGAATCAGCTCGTTGATGCATTTTATGATGAATTGAAAATGGGGAACCCTGATGTAAACGAGACGAAAGTCTCTCTGGTCTGCATCCCCTTAACAATTGTATGTATTGTACTGTACTGTACCCATTCTGCAATCTGTTAATAAAGTTTTCAATCAATCAAAACCTTTTTTATTTATCTAAAGTGCATTGGTTGCCATTTGTTTTATAGTGCTGCTCTATGGAAAATGCATTAAATAGGATTTTGCTGGTGAACTTGGTCTTGGCTTTAACTCACCATGCTACAGTACCTGCTGTATGAGGGAGAGAGCAAATGGGTAGATAAAACAGTTCTGTTGAGCTGCATGCATGATGCACTGGGCCCCGTTCCCCGTACCTGGATAACTGAGTTAGCCGGATAACTTTCGGTGAAGTCTGACTTAAGCCGGACTTTCCGGTTCCCCGAATCTGGATTGTCCAAATCACCATGACAACAGATCCAAAAGTTTGAGCCTGGTCGAAAGCAGGGTTTAAGTTCAAGTTAGCCGGATGAACCATCGCCACGCCCCCGCAAAGAAGTGACAGCGCATTTCCTGAAATTATTCCCACAGTCTAGGATCTGCATTATACCATTCTGAATTACGTTTTTGTGCTCCATTCTTCCAGAGGGGTCTTTTGAAATGTAAAATATACCCAAAATGCTGATACTAAATTCACTTTGTCCTAAATAATGCACGTTATATACCGTGGCGCTCGCTCGGTGCAACAACAACAAAATAAAGAATATTCTAAACACGGGTCTCTCGTTCATTAATGTATAAACAATGAATTTATCCCATCTGGCACAGTGGCGCAGCGGTAGTGCTCAATCCTGGCAACCCGGCGACCGGTGTTCGAAACCCCGTGTTTCCAATATAATTTTTTGGAATATAATATTAATGATTATACGCAAAGGTAGCCTAGTTTTAAGTTAAAATATTATAAATATACATGCATTGAGGATGTCATTCTTTATATAGCTCTCAACGTGCACCAAATTGAATTATTCCTATATTGCAAAAAGAAGGAGAGACTAGGTTTCGAACCCCGGTCGTCTGCATGAAAGTCAAAAGAAGAACCCGTTACACCACAGTGGAGATAAGTAAAAGATCTACCATACATCAATCAATGGGCAAGAGAGCCGTATCGTTATTCTGTATAACAGTTTAACTAATTATTTTCGCTAGCAAGATCTCATTTGATTATTCAATCCAGCAGGCAAGTTTAAAGAAATATAATCTGATTGATTGAGGTAATGAGGGACTTAAAATTAGCCTATAGATAACGCATTTAACTTGTCGGCGAGGCGATTGAGCCGTACTGCAATATGTTAATAAAGTTTTAAATCAATTAATCAATCAATGCCGCTAGAGAATCAGGATCTCTGCTATCGATACGTGCTGGCTTTTCAAATGAAGCGGCCGCGCGCACTAATCCTGGGTCTCAAGTCTGGTTTGAGTTAACGAGACTGAATCCACCTTCGAGGAACAGGAAAATCCCGGCTTCAATCATCTCGTTAACTGAATCTGGATAATGGGACTCTCGATCGACTTAGTTGAACCAGGTACGGGGAACAGGGCCCCTGGTCTCTACCTGGACCCAACTTCATTCAACACCAGTCTCTACCTGGACCCAACTTCATTCAACACCAGTCTCTACCTGGACCCAACTTCATTCAACACCAGTCTCTACCTGGACCCAACTTCATTCAACACCAGTCTCTACTAGGGATGGGTACCTTTCACATTTGAACCGATACCGGTACCGGTACCTGTGAATCGATACCGGTACCCAACGGTACCTTTTTTCGGTACTTTAGTCTCAAGAAATTTAATTTACCTACCTCAGTCGTAAAAAAAAATCCAAACTTCAAATAACTACAATTTCGACAGTTTTCGGCTTGTCATTGCTCCGACTGCTTTGTTGTTGAATCAAGTCAAATCCTAGGTAAGCATATATTGTGCGTGTGAACGTTGACATAAAAAAAAAAAAGTAAAAAAAAAATAATAATACAAAATATACTCTGTAAAAATATACTCGGTAGTACCGACGTGTTTCGGTTTGGTGCCTCAAAAGTACCGAATTCGGTACCCATCCCTAGTCTCTACCTGGACCCAACTTCATTCAACACCAGTCTCTACCTGAACCCAACTTCATTCAACACCAGTCTCTACCTGGACCCAACTTCATTCAACACCAGTCTCTACCTGGACCCAACTTCATTCAACACCAGTCTCTACCTGGACCCAACTTCATTCAACACCAGTCTATCTCTACCTGAACCCAACTTCATTCAACACCAGTCTCTACCTGAACCCAACTTCATTCAACACCAGTCTATCTCTACCTGAACCCAACTTCATTCAACACCAGTCTCTACCTGAACCCAACTTCTTTCAACACCAGTCTCTACCTGAACCCAACTTCATTCAACACCAGTCTCTACCTGAACCCAACTTCATTCAACACCAGTCTCTACCTGAACCCAACTTCATTCAACACCAGTCTACCTGAACCCAACTTCATTCAACACCAGTCTCTACCTGGACCCAACTTCTTTCAACACCAGTCTCTACCTGAACCCAACTTCATTCAACACCAGTCTCTCTACCTGGACCCAACTTCATTCAACACCAGTCTCTCTCTACCTGGACCCAACTTCATTCAACACCAGTCTCTCTCTACCTGGACCCAACTTCATTCAACACCAGTCTCTCTCTACCTGGACCCAACTTCATTCAACACCAGTCTCTCTACCTGGACCCAACTTCATTCAACACCAGTCTCTACCTGAACCCAACTTCATTCAACACCAGTCTCTCTACCTGGACCCAACTTCATTCAACACCAGTCTCTACCTGGACCCAACTTCATTCAACACCAGTCTCTCTACCTGGACCCAACTTCATTCAACACCAGTCTCTACCTGGACCCAACTTCATTCAACACCAGTCTCTACCTGGACCCAACTTCATTCAACACCAGTCTCTACCTGGACCCAACTTCATTCAACACCAGTCTCTACTAGGGATGGGTACCTTTCACATTTGAACCGATACCGGTACCGGTACCTGTGAATCGATACCGGTACCCAACGGTACCTTTTTTCGGTACTTTAGTCTCAAGAAATTTAATTTACCTACCTCAGTCGTAAAAAAAAATCCAAACTTCAAATAACTACAATTTCGACAGTTTTCGGCTTGTCATTGCTCCGACTGCTTTGTTGTTGAATCAAGTCAAATCCTAGGTAAGCATATATTGTGCGTGTGAACGTTGACATAAAAAAAAAAAAAGTAAAAAAAAAATAATAATAAAAAATATACTCTGTAAAAATATACTCGGTAGTACCGACGTGTTTCGGTTTGGTGCCTCAAAAGTACCGAATTCGGTACCCATCCCTAGTCTCTACCTGGACCCAACTTCATTCAACACCAGTCTCTACCTGAACCCAACTTCATTCAACACCAGTCTCTACCTGGACCCAACTTCATTCAACACCAGTCTCTACCTGGACCCAACTTCATTCAACACCAGTCTCTACCTGGACCCAACTTCATTCAACACCAGTCTATCTCTACCTGAACCCAACTTCATTCAACACCAGTCTCTACCTGAACCCAACTTCATTCAACACCAGTCTATCTCTACCTGAACCCAACTTCATTCAACACCAGTCTCTACCTGAACCCAACTTCTTTCAACACCAGTCTCTACCTGAACCCAACTTCATTCAACACCAGTCTCTACCTGAACCCAACTTCATTCAACACCAGTCTCTACCTGAACCCAACTTCATTCAACACCAGTCTACCTGAACCCAACTTCATTCAACACCAGTCTCTACCTGGACCCAACTTCTTTCAACACCAGTCTCTACCTGAACCCAACTTCATTCAACACCAGTCTCTCTACCTGGACCCAACTTCATTCAACACCAGTCTCTCTCTACCTGGACCCAACTTCATTCAACACCAGTCTCTCTCTACCTGGACCCAACTTCATTCAACACCAGTCTCTCTCTACCTGGACCCAACTTCATTCAACACCAGTCTCTCTACCTGGACCCAACTTCATTCAACACCAGTCTCTACCTGAACCCAACTTCATTCAACACCAGTCTCTCTACCTGGACCCAACTTCATTCAACACCAGTCTCTACCTGGACCCAACTTCATTCAACACCAGTCTCTCTACCTGGACCCAACTTCATTCAACACCAGTCTCTACCTGGACCCAACTTCATTCAACACCAGTCTCTACCTGAACCCAACTTCATTCAACACCAGTCTCTACCTGAACCCAACTTCATTCAACACCAGTCTCTCTACCTGGACCCAACTTCATTCAACACCAGTCTCTACCTGGACCCAACTTCATTCAACACCAGTCTCTACCTGGACCCAACTTCATTCAACACCAGTCTCTACCTGAACCCAACTTCATTCAACACCAGTCTCTACCTGAACCCAACTTCATTCAACACCAGTCTCTACCTGAACCCAACTTCATTCAACACCAGTCTCTCTCTACCTGAACCCAACTTCATTCAACACCAGTCTCTCTACCTGAACCCAACTTCATTCAACACCAGTCTATCTACCTGAACCCAACTTCATTCAACACCAGTCTCTCTACCTGAACCCAACTTCATTCAACACCAGTCTCTCTCTACCTGAACCCAACTTCATTCAACACCAGTCTCTCTCTACCTGGACCCAACTTCATTCAACACCAGTCTCTACCTGGACCCAACTTCATTCAACACCAGTCTCTACCTGGACCCAACTTCATTCAACACCAGTCTCTACCTGGACCCAACTTCATTCAACACCAGTCTCTACCTGGACCCAACTTCATTCAACACCAGTTGCTCTGATGGCTGCCTTTCTGATCGCTCCGACGAGACTGTGCTTTATTTTGTTAATTTTTATAGTATTAGGAGTTTTATTTGCACCAACTGTTGGTGCATTATATGTGTATGACCGTCAGTCAATCATTGACATTGGATTAAGAAAAACTTACCGTTTGGATTGCTCTCTGGATCGGATCGCTGAACAGCAGAAATGGCCCGCCGAGATCCTTTGTTATGCCGGCCATGGCCAAGACCAGAAGCCGCCGCGAAGACGAGGAAAGAGAGCCGGGGTCCGGAACAGACTGAGGTCCAAACGACACAGAACCACATTGCCCAGCATATTGTTGGCCAATGTGCAATCGATAGGAAACAAATTGGACGACATCAGAGCACGGATCCAATTCCAGAGGGACATTCGGGATTGTAACGTCCTCTGTTTCACAGAAACTTGGCTGAGTCCAGATGTCCCGAATCACGCAATAGAACCGGCAGACCACTTCTTCGTTCTCCGCAAAGACCGGACGGCAGAAGAGTCACTAAAGACGAGAGGAGGCGGCATTGCCTTCATGATAAACAAGGAGTGGTGCGATTTAGGCAACACAAAGGAACTGTCTAACCACTGCTCCCCAGACCTGGAGTTTATCACGATAAAATGTCGACCCTTCTTCCTCCCAAGAGAGTTAACGTCCATCATCCTCATCGGAGTGTACATTCCACCACACGCGAACACTGGGGTCGCACTTTCAAAACTTCACGACGAGGTAAACAAACTCCAGGCAGCTAATGTTGACGCTGCCATTTTGGTCTTGGGGGATTTCAACAGCGCGCGTCTTAAAAAGGTGCTGCCGAATTTCTATCAGCATGTGACCTGTCCCACCAGAGGCGAGAACATATTAGACCATGTATACTCGCAATTTAAGAATGGGTACAAGTCACAGGCTCTTAGTCCATTCGGTAAAAGCGATCACGCCGCCATATTTCTTTTGCCAAAGTACAAACAGAGTCTCAAGCGAACGCCGGTGGTCTCGCGAGAGGTTAAGCGTTGGGCCGTGACGTCAGTGGAGTCACTCCAAGCAGTGCTGGGAAGCACAGAATGGAGTGTATTCCGTGATAACACAGCCAATATTAACGAATACACCGAAACGGTGATTGACTATGTCTGTACTCAGGTAGAAGTAATAATCCCCTCCACCAAAATTAATATCTACCCAAATCAAAAGCCCTGGGTAGACAAATCCGTCCGTGAGGCTCTGAAAGTGCGCACATCAGCATACAACACCGGGCTGGTGACAGGCAACATGGAAGAACACAAGATGGCAAGATACAACGTCAGGAGAGCAGTAATAGAGGCAAAACGGCGTTACAGGGATAAAGTTGAACTTCAGTTTGAACAGGCTGACTCTAGAGGCATGTGGCAGGGCCTCAGAACAATGACAGACTACAAAGGAACCCCCCTCAAACTGAACAGTGACATCTCCTTAGCAAATGATCTCAACTCCTTCTATGCGAGGTTTGAGGCTGTGAATAACAACACCAGCCTACAAACCACGGCAATGGGGGGGGGGGGGTCTGCTGATGGAGACTCAGTGTTCAGGGTAACAGAGCATGAGGTGAGACGGATCTTTAAAAAAGTGGATATCAGGAAGGCAGCAGGACCGGACGGCATCCCCGGCCGCGTCCTAAAAGTCTGTGCCGACCAACTGGCCCCGGTATTCACTGACATCTTCAACCTGTCCTTGGAACAGGCTGTCATCCCCACCTGTCTGAAGAAGTCCACCATCATCCCTGTACCCAAAAAATCTACGCCCGCTTGCCTCAACGACTACCGCCCTGTAGCCCTCACCTCCATAGCCATGAAGTGCTTTGAGAAGCTAGTGAAGGGCTACATCTGTTCCTCCCTCCCCATCAACCTGGACCCTCTGCAATTTGCATATCGCCCCAACAGGTCCACGGAGGACGCCATAGCCCATGTGCTGCACACAGCAGCATCACATCTGGACAAGAGGCAGGGGAACTATGTGAGAATGCTGTTCATCGACTACAGCTCAGCATTCAATACCATAGTCCCCTCCAAACTCATAGCCAAGCTCAGGGACCTGGGCTTGAACTATGACCTGTGCCAGTGGGTCTTGGACTTCCTGACGGGCAGACCCCAGGTGGTAAGAGCCGGCAACTGCACCTCCTCATCCATCACGCTCAACATAGGGGCCCCCCAGGGCTGTGTTCTGAGCCCCCTCCTCTACTCCCTGTACACACATGACTGCGTAGCACAGCGGAACAACAACACCATCATCAAATTTGCTGATGACACAGTAGTGGTGGGCCTGATCTCTGCCAACGACGAAAGGGCCTACCTGGAAGAGGTAGAGAACCTGTCACAGTGGTGCCAGGAGAACTGCCTCTCCCTGAACGTCAGCAAAACAAAAGAGATGATTGTGGACTTCAGGAGGTCGGGGGTCAAGGACTACAGCCCCCTCAGCATCGACGGGGCACCGGTTGAGAGAGTGAACAGTTTCAAGTACCTCGGAGCCCACATATCCGAGGACTTGACATGGACCACACACATTGACAGTGTTGTGAAGAAGGCACGACAACGCCTCTACTTCCTCAGGCGCCTAAGGAAGTTCCAAGTCAGTCAGAAGATCCTTAGGAACTTCTACTCATGTACAATAGAGAGCATCCTGACCGGCAACATCACCTCCTGGTTTGGGAATAGCACTGCACAAGACCGTAGCAGACTACAAAGAGTGACACGTTCAGCCGAACGCACAATTGAAGGGGGGCTTCCCACCCTCCAGAACATTTACAACAAGCGGTGCAAGGGGAAGGCTAAGAGAATTATTAAGGACTCGAGCCACCCGAACAACTGCCTCTTTGAACTGCTGCCGTCAGGCAAGCGATACCGAAGTCTTAAGGCGAGCACAGAAAGACTCAGAAGGAGCTTCTATCCCCAGGCCATCAGGCTGCTAAACGAACAACGAACAATAATCGCTAAACGAACAATAATCACTATGCAACAACCATCAAATGCACACAGCACACACACCCACACGCACACACTCACTCAAACAAACAACACACTGCAGCACCCACTCTCCACACTTTAGATCACACAAACACACTTACACTTTATATTTATTGATAAAGGATTTGCACTACAACTCGTACACCTACTGTGAATTGTACCTAAACTGCACCTCGTCCATTTATGCCTTGCACTATATAGTATTGTATATTAGTACACTGCACAGTATTGTATATTGTATGGTAACTACGTCTACGAACATTGTACATATGTCTAAACTGAACACTGTGACCTCTTTTTTTACTTCTAATCTTTACTATGTTTTTATTTCATACTTATCTTGTCATGCACAGTCTCTGGAGCGCAACAGTAAGAAGCATTTTGTACAAAAGTATTCTGTACCTCTGTATGACAACTATTAAAGAAACTTGAAACTTGAAACTTGAACTCTACTAGGGATGGGTACCTTTCACATTTGAACCGATACCGGTACCGGTAGGCTACCTGTGAATCGATACCGGTACCCAACGGTACCTTTTTTCGGTACTTTAGTCTCAAGAAATTTAATTTACCTACCTCAGTCGTAAAAAAAATCCAAACTTCAAATAACTACAATTTCGACAGTTTTCGGCTTGTCATTGCTCCGACTGCTTTGTTGTTGAATCAAGTCAAATCCTAGGTAAGCATATATTGTGCGTGTGAACGTTGACATGAAAAAAAAAAAGTAAAAAAAAAATAATAATAAAAAATATACTCGGTAGTACCGACGTGTTTCGGTTCGGTGCCTCAAAAGTACCGAATTCGGTACCCATCCCTAGTCTCTACCTGGACCCAACTTCTTTCAACACCAGTCTCTACCTGGACCCAACTTCATTCAACACCAGTCTCTACCTGGATCCAACTTCATTCAACACCAGTCTCTCTACCTGAACCCAACTTCATTCAACACCAGTCTCTACCTGAACCCAACTTCATTCAACACCAGTCTCTCTCTACCTGGACCCAACTTCATTCAACACCAGTCTCTCTCTACCTGAACCCAACTTCATTCAACACCAGTCTCTACCTGAACCCAACTTAATTCAACACCAGTCTATCTACCTGGACCCAACTTCATTCAACACCAGTCTCTACCTGGACCCAACTTCATTCAACACCAGTCTCTCTCTACCTGGACCCAACTTCATTCAACACCAGTCTATCTACCTGAACCCAACTTCATTCAACACCAGTCTCTCTACCTGGACCCAACTTCATTCAATACCAGTCTCTACGAACCCAACTTCATTCAACACCAGTCTCTCTCTACCTGGACCCAACTTCATTCAACACCAGTCTCTACCTGAAACCAACTTCATTCAACACCAGTCTCTACCTGGACCCAACTTCATTCAACACCAGTCTCTACCTGGACCCAACTTCATTCAACACTGCTGCCCCAGTATTATTGCAAACAATTATTTACTTTGTGAAGACTGCATTCATTGATGATTTAGGAATAATCATATTTTATGGGGTGTCCCAAGATCAGTCATTGGAGAAGGCAAATCATAGTAGTGCCCTTCATATTAAAGCAAGTGGTTTGCTAGGCTACACGTCCATATCAAGGCAACAATGGTATAGGCAGCTACAGAATAAAAGCAACTACTCATCCCAATATTTGATTAGTCTTTTGTTTGTTGTGATACTGTGAGTGAGCAGTTATATCTGTTCACATTATAACTCACTCTGCAACTGTGAAAAGAAACCCACTTCCCACAATATATTGACCTGCTAAGCATTATGATGAAGAAAAAGAAAAACGAATGAAAGAAAAAGCAAACGGAATCCTTCACTCAGAACTGTGTGAGTTTATTATAGACCAGTAGCCTAAAACCAGTCACTGTTCCTCATTTGGCTGTTCCGTTATATGAGCTGCCTAAGGAAGAACGGGTTTTAATTGTTAATGTTTGACAGTTCAGGTCACTGTTATGATTACTATTTATTATTTCCCCTTATTTGTACCCTTTTATTGTTTTATCTTTCTTCAGTTCAATATCTGCTGATGATGGATGAATAATTTTCCAGATGATTAATAGTGTGTAACTGTGTATACATCTCTCTGTGAGACTGCTGGGATCAACATGATCAGAGGGGAATCTACAGTTGTCCTCAATGTAAAATTATCTTTATCCCATCGTCTTGATTGATTGATTGAAAATGTTATTAACAGATTGCAGAATGGGTACAATACAGTACGGCTCAATACACACAATTGTTAAGGGGATGCAGACCAGAGAAGGACTTTCGTATTGTTTACATCAGGGACCCCCATTTTCAATTCATCATAACATATGACATACAGATGGACAGTACTGCTACATCTATACATTTATGACATACCAGATCTACAAATACAGTACTGTTTTTGATACAAGAAGAGTCTAAAAAAAGAGAGTATATACATTTGACGAAAAAACTGTACATTGGAGGAGGTTGGGTAGGTGGGGTGGGGGGGAAGCACTACACCCAGTAGTACTAATTTATATGTTATACCCAGTTTAATCAATTGTACATTGTATATTACTATTGCACTTTACTGTTACATTTGCACTCTGGTTGGATGCCAAACTTATTTTCGTTGTACTGTTCTTGTGCATTATTGTGTAACTAATGACAATACACTAACACTGTAGTCTGTACTGACGCGCAGCAATAACAGAGAGAGCAGAATACTAGTCATTCTTATACACTTTCTCAATGTACTAACTTCTAGTATAGAATATATTACTGAAATTAATATATCAGTGAAATTAATTAATCAATATTTTCCATTTAGCTGGGGGCCCCCTAAACCCAATTCCAGGACCCCTGGGTCCCCGGACCCCACTTTGAGAACCACTGGCCTAGACAACATGAATGACAAGAGCCTGCAGTTGTGCCAAGTCTGGAAGAATTGGACTTTCAACTTCTGTGTGCACAATTTGAAGACTGTCCCTAACCTCCTCCTTTACATGATCGGTTTCAAGGCTTCCCTCGCCACACTGCAAAGATAGAGCACACTTTAAAAGACACAGACTATTTCCGCTTGGTTACATCCTGCTATAAATTGAATACGTTCATTTAGAATTCAGTTCCCAGCTTGAAATTAATTAAACGACAGCATTAAACAAGGCACATAATAGCAATATAAATACAATAATTATTTTTAATTCGTATAAAAAACACGTTGCTTTTCAGCTACAGTACCTAATCAAGAAACTACTTATTATACGACTGGGTCCTACGTTTTTTGCGCAACTAAAACAACTTCACATCCTGCAGTGTGGCTTTAAGAATAGGGCTTCCTTGAAACCGCCAAGTTCCATGTTTGCATCGTGAAATTGATTGAAGTTAACCCAAATCTATGTAGAAACAAGCTATTCACTTTTTTTTTAAATAAGTTTTATACTTTTCATTTTAATTAGTTTGGTCCGATGTGTTCTGTCGGGTAAGCGTTACTTATTTGTTTTAAAGAACTTGTCTTTTTTCACGCACAGTATGCGCGTATGTAGACAGGGAGTGGCAAAATATAAATAATTTTTTTTGCCATAACCCCTCGGAACTATTCGTATTGAGTATTAACGTCGGTATCTTTGATTAACGAATCTAATGGACCAGTCGTCGTCGGTAATCACGCAAGTTACAAGAGATGAGGAGGACAATGCGACTCAACGCGAGGAAGGTGAGTTTGGAAAAGTTGTTTTAAAGTATTCTGCTGCGCATGTTCAGGCTGTGGCTCCACGGTGTCAGTAATACAGTACAGTCGAAACGAGTTTATTTACGGTGATTTACATGGACAAAGTGTATACGCAAATCAATGAAATAGCTTAGAAAATAGGCATAGCTACAACAACAACAAATCAACATCAACAACAACAACAACAACAACAACAACTCTAAAGTAAATGTTAGCCGGGCAACAGGCCTTGATTCCTTACTAGAACGTATGGAAGCAAACACGATTTACTAAGGTTTTTAAAATTGGTTTCAGATGTAACGTTAGACAACCGGACAGAAAACGGACTTTGATTGATGAACAGTGCAGAATTCTAAGCAGGATATCAATTGTGGATGTCCATGTAGCTAAAAGGGGGCGGGTCGAGAACCTAGATGGGCTCTCATTTTGACAGTTCACTGTTATTGTTTTGGAAGTTGCTGTAGCCTACCCATTTTATTTCTGCAGGTGAAGCACAGGAGACAAGTAAGATGGCTAGATTTTATTTAATTTTATTATTATTAGCTAAATGGATTTATCATAGACATGCCTTCTTATGCTGCACTGCTATACTGCTCAATTTAAGAATTCAAAAGGCTATGCCTATGCCTATGTTATTACTTTGGTTTTGGACAATCCAGTACACATTTGTGAGCAGGAACAACTCTTCTCCCAAAGCTAGAAACCAGTGAACTAAGATTCAAAACCTGTGTTGTCAATACAATAGCTCACATGCATTATTAAATTGAGTGTTACTCACCTAGAGATGGATACTGAATGAATGTATCTGAATTCTCAGAAGTTTGTTGTCTCTGAGGTAGCAGCTGTTTGGTTCCCGTCTGAGCTTGCAGAGAGATACACAGATACTATCACAGATTACATTAATTGCATCTGCTATTTAATACGGCATCACAGACTTATTCCAGAGCTATTTTCAAATGTTCTATGTCTGATCCTATAGGTCTACAGTAGTACAGTACAGTAGCCCTAGTGAGCTATTTTTTATTTGTCACAGAGTCATCTCGATCTAGAACGGTATCATCTCTAGATCCTCAAAAGGTTAGCCCTGGCCCTGAAATACACCATCCAGAACGATAGAATCAAGAATCAAGAATCAAGAGGTTTATTTCATTTGTCACACTCACATACATACCAGGGCATACAGTGAAATGCGGGTGGTCATGCCCGCATTGATTGTGCAAAATACAATAATAAAATAGAATAAAATAGGCATAGAAAATATTATATACACTATGCAATATACAATTTACAATGTTAACTCTTAATGTATCTAAACTATACAGTACCTCCTTCTTTTAAAGTGTTTCTAAAGATTCTATACTTTATCATCTAGAACCTCAGAAGGTTAGCTCTGGCCTTGAAATAAACAATCCAGATAGAAGATACAAATGTATTATTGATCAGATGAGAGTCTTCCACTAGTGTAAGTGAGAATTCCTGAAAGTAAACTACAGACAAACTGTCCTTGGTAGCTACTGTATATCAAATGAAGAAAAATTCTTCACTTTGCAATTGGTTAATGCCACAAAATTATATTTACTAACATTCAGACCGGCAATATGTCAATCACACTGAATTTTGATCGCCACACCTCTATTTTGGTCATGCCACACCCCCTTTTGGGGATAAGTCAAGTGTTCCTTTATTAATTATTCAATTCAAAAGGAATTAGATGTGTTTGTTCATAAACTAAAACTTTAGGTCAGTTGGAGATTCATAAGCATAATATTAATGTCCAGGTAGTGAGATGAGGAAATATCCTGCAGCTGAATGGGTAAATAGGCCTAAAAACGGATCAAACCTAACTAATGGTGCAAATGCTCAATAGTGGCCACACTGTAAGAAAAAAATCGGTAAAAAAACTGTAGAAGTCCGGCAGCTTGGCGCCAGAGATTTTCTGTAGAATTTACATTGAAATACCCTAATTAAAATAAAGTGGAAAAGCAATAAATTTACAGATAATTCTGTTTATTATTTGAGAACCAGAGAACAGAGAACCACTGTTAATTGACAGGTTAGGTTCAGCAGTGAAACACTGTTATTTTACAGGTTTTTTCCTACATTATTATGATCAAACACCTTCAATAAAGTGACAAAACTTAAAGTTCAGCAGTGAAACACTGTTATTTCACAGGTTTTCCCTACATTTACGATGAAACTCCTTCAATTAAGTAAGTTCAGCAGTGAAACACTGTTATTTCACAGGTCTTTCCCAAATTATTACGATCAAACTCCTTCAATAAAGTGACAGAACATAAAGTTAAGCAGTGAAACACTGTTATTTCACAGGTTTTTCCTAAATTATTATGATCAAACTCCTTCAATAAAGTGACAGCACTTAAAGTTCAGCAGTGAAACACTGTTATTTTACATGTTTTCCCAGAATTATTACAATCAAACTCCTTCAATTAAGTGACAGCACTCAAAGTTCAGCAGTGAAACACTGTTATTTCACAGGTTTTTCCTAAATGATTACGATCAAACTCCTTCAATAAAGTGACAGAACTTAAAGTTCAGCAGTGAAACACTGTTATTTTACATGTTTTCCCATAATTATTACAATCAAACTCCTTCAATTAAGTGACAGAACTCAAAGTTCAGCAGTGAAACACTGTTATTTCACAGGTTTTTCCTAAATGATTACGATCAAACTCCTTCAATAAAGTGACAGAACTTAAAGTTCAGCAGTGAAACACTGTTATTTTACATGTTTTCCCATAATTATTACAATCAAACTCCTTCAATTAAGTGACAGAACTCAAAGTTCAGCAGTGAAACACTGTTATTTCACAGGTTTTTCCATAATTATTACAATCAAACTCCTTCAATTAAGTGACCGAACTTAAAGTTCAGCAGTGAAACACTGTTATTTCACAGGTGTTTCCTCAATTATTACGATCAAACTCCTTCAATAAAGTGACAGAACTTAAAGTTCAGCAGTGAAACACTGTTATTTTACAGGTTTTCCCATAATTATTACTATCAACCTCCTTCAATTAAGTGACAGAACTCAAAGTTCAGCAGTGAAACACTGTTATTTCACAGGTTCTCCCATAATTATTACAATCAAACTCCTTCAATTAAGTGACAGAACTCAAAGTTCAGCAGTGAAACACTGTTATTTCACAGGTTTTTCCTCAATTATTACGATCAAACTCCTTCAATAAAGTGACAGAACTTAAAGTTCAGCAGTGAAACACTGTTATTTTACAGGTTTTCCCATAATTACTACAATCAAACTCCTTCAATTAAGTGACATAACTCAAAGTTCAGCAGTGAAACACTGTTATTTCACAAGTTTTTCCAAAATTATTACGATGAAACACAGTGAAACACTGTTATTTGGCCGGTTTTTCCTAACTTATTACAATCAAACCCCTTCAATAAAGTTATGCCACTAAAAACTCAGCAGAGAAACACTGTTATTTTACAGATCTTTCCTAAATTGTTACAATCAAACTCCTTCAATAAATTGGCACCACTAAAAGTTATTCAGACAGACACTTTTATTGTACAGATTGTTAGAAACAAAAAGCTTCAAGTGTTAACAAACGCTCAGGATTGTAAAACTGCTTTATTTTGGAAGCAAGTGTGCTGTATAAAACAGATTCAAATGATTTAAAACTTTAGCTTGCAGTGTTTGTTCAAATGTAATGTTTAAATACAGTATGTAAAGTTAAAAACCTATAGAAGTACAATCTAAACACTATTTATGGATCAATATGCATGGCAGCTGCCACCATTGGTGTGTGAATGTGTGTGAATAGGTGAATGAGAGGCCATACGCGCTTTGGATAAAAGCGCTATTGCTATATAAGTGCAGTCCATTGAACATAACATAATGGCCAAGTAGTAAATTAAACTTTATGTCCACAATTCTGAACTATCCCTTCAATGTCATCAGATGATTTCAACTTTTAAAAGCGGAGAAAGCAACATATTGTGCTGTTGAACCGAGGGGGTTGTGGTCAGGTCTACAGTTTTTTAGCTTTACCATTTCAGTTTTATATTGTTTTCCACAATATTCTCCCGACCCCTGGGGGCTCCATAATATATGTGAACATTATACTGTTTAATTCAGAATCCCAACTATACAGTGTATTACTAAGTAAAAATCAAAACATACCACACCACAAAAGGTCAATGAATCAGTGGCACAAGTGAAGAGCAGATAAGGAACAATCCTCCAGATTGGCAGTAATCAGCTGGATCCTTGGTGCATGGTGCATCTGGGAAAATGAAAAAAAAAGGACACTATGATTCACTGGAAAGTCCGGGACTGTACATTAGGAGGGGGTGGGTGGTAGGAAAAAAGATACATACGGTGGGGAGGAGACTGTCTACAGATACACCTGTGTGATGTTGCTACGGAGTTAAGCTAATAAACGTATACTATACTCACAACCACAGCAGGGGACACAACTATTTTGTTACCCTGCCATGTGGCGGACAGACCTCGCAAATGTCACTCGCCCAATAGCCTCCAGCTGCAACCACTCGAGTCCCTGAGTGATGACTGCTTGGTGCCGCCTCAGTAGAAAAAATTCCCTTTTCATGATATTTGGCGCCTCTGATTGGCTCAATTTTGTTTCAATCTGTATGCATCTACAAATCATATTATACCAGGTAGTCAATTCCGTTAGACTGCGAATCAAATTGACGGATCTCCCCAATCAAATTGACGGAAATCCGTCTTGAGACGGAACACTTTAATGCCTGCATTCAACATCGATTATCTATTGTTCAGGATGTAGGAACGTTATACTTTTTCATTCATACAAAAATACAAAAATACCTTCTAGAATATAAGTATGTTTTATCATTTTCTGTAGTAATTCCTAGAACGTGAGTTATAGACCTAAATGCATCGATTGCCGTTTATTCCCTAGACACGCTATATTAAAAAAATCAACTGTATATGATCGTATACGTTATGCGTCATCATGCACGGAGGAAAGGGGGGGGGGGGCGTTTATAATTACGTGATCGTCAGTAAATGCTTTATGTAGTATGGGTGATATATTGATCAGATGGTTTGCAGTGAAATGAATAAATTGGGCTGAAAATAACCAGGGTATCTGCAGGTTTAGCCCAGTCAGATTTAAGGCTTTAAGACTTTTTAATGCCACTCAGAATTACATTTAATACCAATTTCACGATAAATGGCAAAAATCATGGGTACTCTCAGTACTCATTCAAGGGTACTACGACTATGCCTGCACCTCATGGTACCAAAGCACCTCAAAGGCACTAAAAACAAGATTACAAACATCACAAAACAAACTGGTCAGACTACTGCTTAACCTCACTCCTAAAACCCACTTTACCCCTGCCCACATTCAAAACCGCTCTTAAAGAGCACCTACGGGAGACTGCAATTCGAAACTGGCCACCGTAAATGTCCACCCCCCCCCCCCTCCTCCTAATGTACAGTTTCATCCCCATCATATATATATAATATTTTCTGTTAGGATCTCTGGGTAACAGTACTGTATATTATTTGCATATCGTATATGTCACAAATGTAACAGTACTACAGTATATACCTGTATGTCATGTATGTCCCTATGCCATAAATGTCATGATGTCATGTATGTTTTTACTGTATTTATTTCTGTATATGTTCGGACAGAGATACGGGATGGTTTGAAAGCTCGGCGTTGCTAATAAATATTTTTAATATTTTTTTATAAACTGCTCAAAGCGGCATTATTTCCGCCGTTGGGTGATCACAGCGCCTGCGCACCATCCCGTATCTCTGTCCGAAACCCTCGTGCAACTGTGAGCACATTTGTAATGTCTCTGTGATACTTGTATAACGAACGGTTCGGCCAGAACCAGTCCTTCAGGGTAAATCTAGGTTGGTTTCCCATTGAGGAGCAAGTGACTGTGGATTCACTCGGTGCAGCACAGTCACGAAAGGGGCTAGTATGGACCCTGATGTAAACAAGACAAACGTCTTTCTCTGGTCTGCATCACCTTAACAATTGTGTGTATTGAGCCGTACTGTATTGTACCCATTCTGCAATCTGTTAAATAAAGTTTTCATTCATTCATTCAGCCAGCCGCCGCGCTCACTGGGGCTATTGATAGCGTCAATTAATTGTTGTTGTTGTTGGTACTGCCGCTGCGGATGTGAACGGGGCCGGAGGGGCTTTGGGAGGATGGGAAAGTTATTATTATTATTATTATTATAATAGTAATTGGCTATCATACGTGCCTAGCTAGCGTTAGCTAAAAGAGCCCTCGCAGTGAAGTTATTATTATTATAGCTATCATACTGCAATATAAACTGAGTTTTATAGTGAAAAGAGCAGCTTTATTTTGGTCAAGATTGAAGGCACTATATTGCAGGAAATTGCACATTAAATGTAAAAAAAAATAAAATAAAAAAAAAGAATAAAAAAGAATCTTGCACCCCCACTTTCAACTATAACTAGGCGGCCATGGGTGTATATATGAATTTTGAATGCCATGGCGAAAAAATTCAATATTGATCTCAATAACGCTGTACAGCGAGATCCAATAGGGTCCAGCTGCAGACTCGGAGCCTCGGTCCAGATTGGAACTTCCGCCCCCTGCCACAGGACTATTACTCCTGTGACAGGGCAATGCGCTGATTGGCGGAAAGTACGGAAGTATCTCGAAGTACGTCTGACGTATCTCGAATTACGTCTGACGTTTCTCTACGTTAGCGAACATTAAACGTTGTATTCATAAAATAATATAAATTCAGCAGCATGGGGAGGGCCGGGGGGAGGGGAGGTACAGGTAGTAGAAGACATAGTTATAGTACAGTGGAGAAGTAAAAATAGAATAAAAAGGCAGTGGAAACAATATACAATATTATTAACTCTAATAATAACACGCCTCGCGGGCTCATTATAATACGAGAGCCGTGGGTCTGCATTGTATAGAGCGGATCCCCCGGCCGTATTCAAGCGCTGGAGCGCTTTGCGATGGATAAAACTGTATTAATATAGTAGTAATAATAGTAGTTGGCTAGTTGCGCGCTTCTGGCCACCTCCCGCAGTGCGCGCATACACACATACTGTCTGTAGCCTATACAGTACGTGCAAAATTAGTTGTCAAGAGCCAATCGCACAGGTTGCCTCATCTCATCTGGCTCTGCAAATAGATCTAGAGTCTGAATATCATATATAGCCTGCTGATGATCTCTCTCAAATCCATTCTGAGAACGGAATGCAGTGCCTGCGACGCGGGTCTTGATTGATTGATTGATTGATTGATTGATTGAAAATTGTATTAACAGATCATGCTGGACCTACAAAAGGCCTTTGACACTGTCAATCACTCCATTCTTGATTGAACATTTTATTAACAGATTGCAGAATGGGTACAGTACAGTACAGCTCAATACACACAATTGTTAAGGGGATGCAGACCAGAGAAAGACTTTCGCCTTGGGGGGGGGTCGGGTAGGAGGGGTGGGTGGGTGGGGGACACTGTACAACTGTACAAGCAAAACTGTACATTGGAATATTGACAAAACCATACTTGGTCATTTACTGTACATTGGAGGGGGTTGGGTTACAACACAGGAGCAGAGTATAAACAACAGTACAGGAATGAGAAACAGTACTGTACTGTAATGTTCGCTAACGTAGAGAAACGTCAGACATAATTCGAGATACGTCAGACGTACTTCGAGATACTTCCGTACTTTCCGCCAATCAGCGCATTGCCCTGTCACAGGAGTAATAGTCCTGTGGCAGGGCGGAAGTTCCAATCTGGACCGAGGCTCCGAGTCTGCAGCTCGACCCTACTCGCGAGATCTGGCGGTCAAAGCATGGCGGGCAATAACCCTTTACAGCGTGGATGTGTTAATAATGATTTGAAGATGTTTACACTTTTTTTTACAACCCTACTGTTCTCCCAAGAATTAAATAAAGGTTTGATGATGATGACATGTCCTAGAAGAGAGATATAGATAGAGTGGGTGTGTTTGTGTTTGTACATGGAAGTTATACTCACATCAGCTTAAGGGAGATACCATCCATGTCAATTCAGCATAGGATGATTCAGATGGCCTTGTGGTCAGCAGGGTCCCCCTCTGGCTGCTGGCCTCTGGTAGAGGTGTAGATCACCAGTGTCATCCCTCTGAGAACACAATTAGACTTTAGACAGTGGCTTGCGAGCACGATGAGCCTCATTTCTTTATTTTGTGATTGCTCTATCTATCTGATCTTATTACAAAATACTTGCCTCCTAGATCACTAAATGCGGGGCTCCTATCCTATTGAACATATTTTACTTTGTGTGTTTATTTTAACAATAATTTGTGATGCCATCACACAAACTGGCATTTAAAGGGTAACATTTCAAAAAGTCCTGCACCAGAATGCAGGAAATTAAGTTTTTGTAACAAAATAATTGTGTGTGTGTGTGTGTGTGTGTGTGTGTGTGTGTGTGTGTGTGTGTGTGTGTGTGTGTGTGTGTGTGCGTGTGCGTGTGTGTGTGTGTGTGTGTGAGAGAGAGAGAGAGAGAATGATGGACAATTGCTTGCTGTGTGAGAGAGAGAGAGAGAGAGAGAGAGATAGAGATTAAGTACATTTGCTGAAATACAGTTGTTCTTAATTTTCTCACTTGCTATGTGAGAATGTTAGTTATTATGTTCTCAATGCCCCTTGCATTGTATGAGTTGTGTGGAAGCGTTTGCTAGTTCTAGTGCTATCCCTTTGTACATTGTGGCTGTGTCTGACAAAAGTTAACAATAAATAATGGTATTAGGAATACATTTGCCTCCTGCGTGAACTGTGCATAGCTGAATAGACTGTATTTTAACACCGGTCATATGGTGGTACTTGGAGAGCCAGCTACATTCTCAGGTGGTACTTGGTGTAAAAAGTTTGAGAACCACTGATCTATCATGTATAAAATTCAACTCACAATTCTACATGGGCTTCAGGTGGTGGTCTGCGTCTTCAGGTGGTGACATACTTCCCGCAACTGGCGAAGAATCTCTGAAATATTGGATTGTTTGACAGTGACACACAACAGAATATTATTTTATGCCTGAATTTCCCCAAAATGGCTAATTGTACAGCACTTCTCCACCATCAGTGGCTATACGTGTCAGATAGGTGCAGATAGGAGAATCTGTCTGAATGACAAAGAAATCGCTTAACTCTCCCTCCCTCGGCCGCTATTGGCGCGACGGTGTAGCGGTCATTCCTATATGGCTATGACTATGAGCCCAGATGCAACGAGTAATTGTCTACTCAAAATCAACTAAGTATCATGATTACGTCATTACAACCTGGGACTTGGATGGGAGAGCAGGAAAGATCCAATGTCTTCAGTAAAAAATCCGCCAATCAATGCAAAGGTAAACATACGTCTTTAGAGACGTTTTATATAAGAATAAACACCAGTGAACTTGTGTATAAAATTCAACTCACGCTACAGGCAGTCTCTGCCTGCGTGCAACTGCTGGTCTCTGGTGGTAATTCAGGAATGGCTTCAAGTTCCTCTGGCGAAGAATCTCTGAAATATTGAATACGACAATAAAAATGTTATGCCAGTGAGAGAGGGAGACGGAGATAGAGGGAGAGACAGACATAGCACTGCTGTGTCATCAAATGACAAAGGCTTTGGCAATGTAGGTGTTGTGTGAAGTGGAGGGGGTCGAGGTGAGAGAGACAGAAAGACAGAGATGAAAACACAGATAAAGGTGTGAAGTTTGAAGTGGGGTGAGAGAGACAGACAATATTGAATGGAAAGATAATACTTACTGAGCTGAATCAATGGCAGTGTGGTAATAGGGGCTGGAGTTATACATTGGCATTCCTAGAGAAAGAGCAACATAATTAACAAAATAAGGAAAAAATAAGCACCATCAAAGTAGTTATCAATGAGCACCATATAACCTACAGTAGCAAGTGTACCTAGCTCCATATACCTAGCGCATGTCTGGTGGTAAAAACAAAACATGATTTGAGAATGTGTTAGTTAACTCACCTTGATAGCGGCGATGATTGCCAGCGAATTCTAAAAAGAAGACGATCAAAATATTCAAAAAACCTTGTATGCAATTTATCAAGACTGTGTATATTATATATATATATATATGTTTAGAGTAGCAGGAGCTAGAAGTTCAAATATGTCAGTCTTTCAAAGCCCCATTTTTTATATATAACAAAAGGCAGAATGAACATCACTGCCGCCCTGCTGGATTAAATTCTGAATTGCAGGTAGGCCTGAATAAGTATTTACTGTGCAAAATAACCAAAACCAGATAAATAATATCTGTTTTTTTATGAAGCACAGATCATGTTAATTAAGTATTCTGAGTCTTAGCAGACAGAAAACCATCTTACCCTCAGCAAGGGATTACTTTGTGCTGAAGACCCACAATGCAACACAACAACTGCAAGCTAAAATACCTCACATACAAAACGAAATAAAATATAGAGCCATGGCTGTGTCCCAAGTTTAACACAATTGAACTATAATAAAGTATTTGTTAACACTAGTTACAACAATGCTTATGTAACTATTGGGAGGGGGTGGGAGAGAATATATACATATACGGTGGGGAGAAGACTGTACATTAGGAGGGGGTGGGAGAGAAATATACATATGGTGGGGAGAGAATATATACATATGGTGGGGAGGAGACTGTCTATTATATGTATATTTCTCTCCCACCCACCCCCTCCTAATGTACAGTCTCCTCCCCACCGTATGTATATATTCTCTCCCCATCATATGTATATATTCTCTCCCCACCGTATGTATATTTCTCTCCCACCCACCCCCTCCTAATGTACAGTCTCCTCCCCACCGTATGTATATATTCTCTCCCCATCATATGTATATATTCTCTCCCCACCGTATGTATATTTCTCTCCCACCCACCCCCTCCTAATGTACAGTCTCCTCCCCACCGTATGTATATATTCTCTCCCCAGTCCCCACCATATGTATATTTCTCTCCCACCCACCCCCTCCTAATGTAGTCTCCTCCCCACCGTATGTATATATTCTCTCCCCACCGTATGTATATTTCTCTCCCACCCCCTCCTAATGTACAGTCTCCTCCCCACCGTATGTATATATTCTCTCCCCACCGTATGTATATTTCTCTCCCCACCGTATGTATATACCGCCATCTTTCTCCCGGGTTGGTGTGATCACATGACTGACAAAGCCGTGCAGTGATAGGCCAGAAGTCAGTTCGATTGCATCCAGGCTCGATTGCTTATCCTGTCTGGGTAGCCCGGATGCGTGAATACCAAACCAAGCCGCATTTCTCGGAGACGCTCTCTGATTGGCCGACGCCTGTTTTTACACTGGTTAAGCTTAGGCACTCTTCGAAGTTGGTTAAGGTTCGAGTTTGTCTTAGTGCGTGACGGCAAGTTCTTTCGACGGTTAAGCTTAGGCACTCTTTCGAAGTTGGTTAAGGTTAGAGTTTGTCTTAGAGCATGGCGATAGAATGCCAGGTAGTTTGCAGGCTGTTTGACGTGGAAATGGGCAAAGACACAGCTCGTCACGGATTGGGCAAACGCGTCAGTGGCCAATCAGAGAGCGTGGGACGGCAAAAACTTGCCGTCCCACGATTGGCGCTCATGTCACATGACCTGGCCAATCAGAGCGCCAAACGGGAACGCGGAAGGACAAGCCAGTTGCTGAAAGGATTCACGCAGCCCGGATGATGGTTTTTTACATCGAATTTTATACACAGCAATTATGCATCGAATTTTTTATATAGAATTTTATACACCGCAATTATGCATCGAATTTTTTACATTGAATTTTATACACCGCAATTATGCATCGAATTTTTTTACATTGAATTTTATTATGCATTCGAATTTTTTACATTGAATTTTAAACACTGAATTTTTATTTCACATAAGGTAAATTTGGAGCAAAAAAATTCAGATACATGATTTTCAAAGTAATTCTTTTCAATGCTATAAATTCGGTGTCTGAAAAAAAAAACAGATACATGTTTTCAAAGTAATTATTTTCAATGCTATAAATTCGGTGTCTGAAAAAATTCAGATGCATGTTTTCAAAGTAATTATTTTCAATGCTATAAATTCAATTCAGATACGCGTTTTCAAAGTAATTATTTTCAATGCTATAAATTCGGTCTGATAAAATTCAAATACTTCTGTCACTCATTTGCTTCCATACCACAACAACAATAATAATAATTTTTAACAATAATTTGTGATGCCATCACACAAACTGGCATTTAAAGGGTTACAATTCAAAATGTATTGAATGTGTGTTTTTTTTTTTTTTTTATATACAATACTTTGTGATGCCCATCACAAACACAGGCATTTAAATGGTAAAAATTCAAACATTCCTGCACCAGAATGCAGGAAATTAAGTCTTTGTAACAAAATAATGGTATTAGGAATACATTTGCCTCCTGCGTGAACTGTGCATAGCTGAATACTGTATTTTAACGTCGGTCATATGGTGGTACTTGGAGAGCCAGCTACGTTCTCAGGTGGTACTTGGTGTAAAAAGTTTGAGACCAGGGTGAGGCCAGGCTATGGAGGGCTTTGAAGGTGAGGAGTAGTGTTTTGAAGTTAATGCGTTCCTTGATCGGGAGCCAGTGGAGGGAGTGGAGGACAGGAGTGATGTGTTCGCGGGACCGGGTGTTAGTGAGGAGGCGGGCGGCTGAGTTTTGGACCATCTGCAGTTTATGGAGGGAGCGGGAGGTGATGCCAGTGAGGAGGGAGTTACAGTAGTCCAGGAGGGATGAGATGAAGGCGTGTATGAGGGATTCAGCAGCAGGGGGTAGAGGCAGTGACGGATTTTGGCAATGTTGCGGAGGTAAAAATATGAAGTTTTGACAATGGAGCGGACATGGGGGTCAAATGAGAGGGTGGGGTCGAGGATGACACAGAGGTTGCGGACTAGGGGGGAGGGGGTGATGGTGGAGTCATTGATGGTGAGTGTGATGGGTAATACAATAATTTATACTGTAGCATTACAAACCATTTGACAGCCAGGTCCTGCACCTCCGTTCTTGTCCTCTAGGAGCCATCGCAGCATGGCCAAGACCTTCCTCATCCAGCATATTGTCCTTCTGAAGCTCTGAAGTCATTAGTGGTCATGAACCTAGAGAGAGAGCGAGAATACGTTAGTAGATAGTCTAAGGCCAGTGATTCTCAATATTATTTAGCATATCTAGGACCTCTAATTTAGTCCATGTCATGCACATCTACATACAATATACTGTAGCATTACAAACCATTTGACAGCCAGGTCCTGCACCTCCGTTCTTGTCCTCTAGGAGTCATCACAGCATGGCCAAGACCTTCCTCATCCAGCATACTGTCCTTCTGAAGCCATTAGTGGCCATGAACCTAGAGAGAGAGATAGAGAATACGTTAGTAGATAGTCTAAGGCCAGTGATTCCAGGGATTAAAGCAAAAGAAATTCTCCTTTTTTTGTATTTTTTTTTTTTTTTTTTTATTATTTTTTAAACAAACATATAAACAAACATGACAACACACGATAAGATATACAAGCATTAATTGTCAGGGCACATCCAATGAGATCACATTATAGTTAGTTGTCTTATATAAGATATACCCCTAATACCTGTTATCTAAAAAAAAACCTACACACATATGCTCAGCTCGAACCCCCCCCTCCCAGACCCCACCTTGAGAAGTACCTCCACTATCCCTCGCACCTAACCAGACACTACCATTATAAGCTAGCTTTTATTCTCTCCACCACTTCTAACCACATTGACATTTTGGATTCATTGAGACCCAGAATTCTTGCTGTAGATATTTCATGGTAAATTACATCGAGATATGTAAGAAACCAAACTTTACGGCAAATTTTTTCCGGTTGAAACCAGCGTGATGCGATCAGCTTTTTGGCTACTGTGATACCCGATAAAACCAATCTCTTTAGCTGTGGATTCACTGCAAACTCAAAAACATCATTCAATAATAATACCGAGGGGTGTACAGGTATATTCCAAGATACGAGTTTTGATATTTGTTGGGTCACATCTTTCCAGAATGCCTTAACTGGTGAGCAGTCCCAATACATGTGCATAAATGTCCCTTCGTCCCCATTTGCACATTGGGTGCATTTGGAATCTTGTTTAAGCCCCATTCGGCACAGTCTTATAGGAGTCAAGTATGTCCTGTGAATATAGTTAAGATTGATTTGTTGATGATCCGGGTTCCTTGATGTAAGTCGGACATTTGCCCAGGCTCCTTGCCAATCAAAGTCATTTTCCAGGTCTGGTATATCCCTCCTCCAGACAGAGTCAAGTTGGAGGGTTTCATACGAGGACGTTAGTAATTGATGATAAAATTCTGAAACAAAACCTCTCGATGTCTCTCTTGCGTAGAAGAATTTGTGGTATCTGTGGTGTTCAATTGGTCTGTCTAATGGAACACCGTGAGACCTCAAACATAGCTCTAACTGTTTGTGAAAAAGCCATGTGGACTTGGTGAGATTAAATTTTTTGCGTATTTCTTTATCACTACAAAAACCCTGTTTGTTAAAAACATCCCCTAATGAGTGTATGCCTTGCTCTTCCCATATAGGGAATCTTATAGGTCGTTTTCCAATTAAGAGTGCATTGTTATTGAATAAGGGAGTATGATTGTGCCAATTTTGTGGGTTAGGAAATTCTCCTTTTAAGTACAGTCCTAACATAGTCTCCTAATGTACAGTCGCCTCCTCATCATATGTATATATTTACTGTTAGGATCTCTGGGTAACAGTACTGTATATTTGCATATCGTATATGTGACAAATGTAACAGTACTATAATATAGTACTGTTACATTTGTCACATATACGATATGCAAATATACAGTACTGTTACCCAGAGATCCTAACAGTAAATATATACATATGATGACATTTATGACATAGGGACATACATGACTTACAGGTATATTATACCTGTAAGTCATGTATGTCCCTATGTCATAAATGTCATGATGTCATGTATGTTGTGTATGTCATAAATGTCACTATGAATTGAAAATGGGGGACGCTGATGATGTAAACAAGACACACATCTTTCTCTGGTCTGTATCCCCTTAACAATTGTGTGTATTGCTACTGGATTTACCAGATCCAGAGTGAATGAATGAATAAAAACTTTATTTAATACACAAGACCCTCTTCTTGGGACCAAGTAAGGTTTCGTCGATAATCCAATGTACAGTCCCCCCCCCCACCCCTCCTACCCAACCACCTCCAATGTACAGTCCCCCCACCCCACCTCCTCCAATGTACAGTTTCTTCGTCAAATGTATATATACTCTCTTTTTTAGACTATTTTTGTATCACAAACAATACTGTATTTGTAAATCTGGTATGTCATAAATGTATAGATGTAGCAGACAGTACTGTCTATCTGTATGTCGTGTATGTTATGATGAATTGAAAATGGGGGACCCTGATGTAAACAAGATGAAAGTATTTCTCTGGTCTGCATCCCCTTAACAAGTGTGTATTGAGCTGTACTGTATTGTACCCATTCTGCAATCTGTTAATAAAATGTTCAATCAATCAATATTTAACAGATTGCAGAATGGGTACAATACAGTACGGCTCAATACACACAATTGTTAAGGGGATGCAGAGCAGAGAAAGACTTTCGTCTTGTTTACATCATCAGGGTCCCCCATTTTCAATTCATAGTGACATTTATGACATTACACAACATTGACATCATGACATTTATGGCATAGTAGGGACATACTACAGGTATATAGTAATGTTACATTTGTGACATATATGATATGCAAATATACAGTAATCAATGTTACCCATAGATCCTAACAGAGAATATATACATTATGATGGGGAGGAGACTGTACATTAGGAGGGGGTGGTAGAAAAAAAGATACATACGGTGGGGAGAGAATATACGGTGCTACGGAGTTAAGCTAATAAAGGTGACTCACAACCACAACAGGGGACTCACGTATTTGTACTGTGAAGTAACTGTTAACATGACAATGACAAACGTGGTTTCTGTTTTTCTTTTTGACATACTTGCGGCACATGGAACAAGTTAACTCACCACTCTACAGCATGCAGTAGCCTAGCCAGTCTCTTGAAACACCGCCATCTTCAAACTTCCATATCTAGGACCTCTAATTTAGTCCACGTCATGCACATCTACATAAAATATACTGTAGCATCCATCAACACTTCTTGATTTGTAAGAATTCCTTGCAGAATAGCTAAAAGTAAGGACATTCAACAGTCAGTATAGGCATTTACAGGATGACTCTTTCCAGCTGTTGAAATGAAAGTCCCAGATTGAAAAGTATATATATACACAGTCACACACAATAAAACATTTTATACATCACTTACAAGCATGACCACTTGAAGATCTTGAAGACTTGGTAGATCTTGACCGTCTTGGGAGAGAGAGAGAGAGAAGGCATTACAGGATGACTCTTTGAAAATGTCCCAGATTAAAAAGTATATATTATATATACAGTCACACACACAATAAAAAAAAATTATACATCACTTACGACCACTTGAAGTATACCGGTAGTTGTTATTGAGCTGTCTTCTGCTTTCATGTCATTGTTGAGATCCAGCACTGTAACAGTATTTGCTGTGAAATTATATATTTTACAATTAAATTAAACCATGAAAGATCTGCGTGATATGCATTGGTTAGCTAACGTCAGTATTCTGCAGTCTAGGCCTGCTAGCAGTAGTGCTACTGTAGTTTACAGATCCCACCAGTTTCATAATATCGAGCAAATAACATTACAGTAGACTAGTCACTGAAACACAGACTAAACAGCATTTATATCAGCAGCATGCATTACTTATAAATAATAAAATATATGTGTTGCACAATTACCTGAGATGAGAACAGTTGGTGACGATGTGAGGCTCTGCCTGTAGCAGTGTATGTAGCCTAGTAGCACGTGAGCTCGCGCTACAGTGTATGTAGCCTAGTAGCACTTGAGCTCGCGCTACAGTGTATGTAGCCTAGTAGTAACGTGAGCTTGCGCTAGTGTATGTAGCCTAGTAGTAACGTGAGCTCGCGCTACAGTGTATGTAGCCTAGTAGTAACGTGAGCTCGCGCTACAGTGTATGTAGCCTAGTAGTAACGTGAGCTCGCGCGCAGTGTATGTAGCCTAGTAGTAACGTGAGCTCGCGCGCAGTGTATGTAGCCTAGTAGTAACGTGAGCTCGCGCTACAGTGTATGTAGCCTAGTAGTAACGTGAGCTCGCGCTACAGTGTATGTAGCCTAGTAGCTAACGTGAGCTTGCACGCAGTGTATGTAGCCTAGTAGTAACGTGAGCTCGCGCTACAGTGTATGTAGCCTAGTAGCTAACGTGAGCTTGCGCTACACTCACTGAAACACAGACTAAACAGCACTCATTTATATCAGCGGCACGCATTACTTATAAATAATAAAATATATGTGTTGCACAATTACCCAATAGTATGATCTCCAATAAATTACCTGAGGAGAAGATGCAACAGTTGCTCACGGCGTGGTGCAGGCTCTGTCTGTAACGTGCTTCAATTCAAATTTCAAACCGGGATCCCCCACAATGCAACGCATCAGTGTTGCCAGATTGATTGATTGAAAACTTTGTTAACAGATTGCAGAATGGGTACAATACAGTACAGCTCAATACATACAATTGTTAAGGGCATGCAGACCAGAGAAAGACTTTCATCTTGTTTACATCAGGGTCCCCCATTTTCAATTCATCATAACATGACATGTGACATACAGATAGACACTTCTATACATTTATGACATACCAGATTTGCAAATACAGTAGGGCCTACTGTTTGTGATACAAAAAGAGTCTAGAAAAGAGAGTATATATTTGACGTAGAACCGTACATTATAGGTGGGGGGGGGGGGGGGACACTGTACAACTGCACAAGCACAACTGTACATTGGAATATTGACAAAACCATGTTTGATACTTTACTGTACATTGGAGGGGGTTGGGTTAGGACATTTACAGGGGCCAGTTTCGAATTGCAGTCTCCCGTAGGTGTTCTTTGAGAGTGGTTTTGAAAGTGGGTAGTGATTCACATTCCTTTACATCTTTGGGTAGGGCGTTCCACATTGATGTGGCATAATTGCGAAACGTGTTTAGTCCCTGTTTGAGCCGAATCTGGGTTTAACATGATTTGTGGAGCTCCCATGGTGTTGTGGTCGTGGTATTCACTGACCTTTGGGAAGTATTTTGACATGTACACATACCTTGGTCGTGTATGTATCTTGTAGACAGGCCCATTGCAAGTTGCTGTACTCTGTCGTCTACTCTAAGCCATCCTAGGTTGTCACGTGGGCAGGGGCGAGGTGGGTTCTAGGAGTAAGGTCAAGCAGTAGTCTGACCAGTGTGTTTTGTTATGTTTGTGTAGCAGGGTGGATTCCCTACTTTATGAGAGTAGATCGATGTACACACTGTCACCAGCGGTAGGGGGGAACGCAGCAGATCTGAGTCCAACTGAATCCCCGACTTTAGTGCAGGAGTGGAGCTTTAGCAGAGGGTCACAGCCTCTTCACCCTGCTCCCCTCTGGGAGAAGGCTGAGGATCCCAAAGGCTGTGAAAGCTCGACACAGACTGAGCTTCTTCCCCTCAGCCGCCAGGCTGATCAATGCCTCAGGCCCCCCCCCCCCCCCCCCTCGGTACCCCCCCCCCCCCTCCCCCCCCTCTGCCCCCAAGTGACACTGGCACAATGACACTGACTGCACTGCACTAGTCCGTACTGGATCCCTGCACTCTTCACTTTATATATATATATGTATTTATTAATTGATCCCCCACTGCACTGTTTCGTTTCTTGTCTGTGTTGGTGTTGTTTTCTGTGAAAAAAGAAAGGAAATGCATTCACTGTATTGCTGCAACAATTACCAATGTGTTTTACACAAATGGCTAAATAAAGGAATCTGAATCTGAATCTGAATCTGGGGCCTAGAGGGGCCTGAATCTGAGGCTGAATAGTGTTGAAGGCACTAGAAAAGTCAAAGAATGTTACCCTCACTGAGCTGCCCGGCTTCTCCAGATGTAGATAGGCCTTGTGGACCATGTAGATTATGGCATCCTCCACACCGATGTTCTGCTGATATGCAAACTGCAGCTTGTGCTAAGCTATAGGCTAGCTGGTATGCAAACTGCAGCTTGTGCTAAGCTAGGCTAGCTGGTCCCTACTGCTTCCAGTCCTTGTGCTAAGCTAGGTAGGCTAGCTGGTCCCTACTGCTTCCAGCCCTTGTGCTAAGCTAGGCTAGCTGCTCCCTACTGCTTCCAGCCCTTGTGCTAAGCTAGGCTAGCTGCTCCCTACTGCTTCCAGTCCTTGTGCTAAGCTAGGATAGCTGGTCCCTACTGCTTCCAGCCCTTGTGCTAACTGCTAAGCTAGGCTAGCTGCTCCCTACTGCTTCCAGCCCTTGTGCTAAGCTAGGCTAGCTGCTCCCTACTGCTTCCAGTCCTTGTGCTAAGCTAGGTAGGCTAGCTGGTCCCTACTGCTTCCAGCCCTTGTGCTAAGCTAGGTAGGCTAGCTGGTCCCTACTGAATTGAATTGAAAACCTTTATTTATCCCAGAGGGGAGATTAAGATGTAATTTACAGCATAAGCAGCGTAACAGCAATTTAAAAACAGAAATTAAAAAACAGTTTATACATAACATACATGTGTTAAAAACAAGACGGACAAGTACACAGGGATAGAAATAGCTAAAATAGGACTAAAAAGAGCTAAAAAGTGGTAAAAAATAAACAAGTCCAATCATGAATGTGTTGTTAAATAATTAAATTAATTTGTTACAGTCCACAACCCAGCTCGTCCAATTCACAGCAGTTGGCCCATCCTGGCCCTGCTTGGTTGTGGAGCCTGATTGCCACCGGCACAAAGGACTGCCCAAAGCGCTTTGTGGTATGTCGGGGGGGGGATGAGTCTGTGGCTAAACGTGGACCGCATTGCGGTCAGCTCATCATAGAGGGGGTGGCAGGGGTTCTCAAGGATAGCATGCAGCTTCCTCCTCGTCCTCCCCTCTGCCACCACCTGCAGACGGTCCAGGTCCGCTCCCACCACAGAGCTTGCTTTTTTTTTACCAGTTTGTTTATTTTGTCTGTGTTGGTGTTGCCCCCCCAGCATACCACAGCGAAAAAGAGGGCACCCGCCACCACAGACTGGTAGAACATCTGCAGCAGTTTGCTGCAGACATTAAAAGACCTGAGCCCTCTCAGGAAGAACAGTCTGCTCTGTCCCTTCCTGTAGAGGGCCTCTGTGTTGTCCGTCCAGTCCAGTTTGTTGTTCATGAGAACACCCAGGAATTTGTAATTCGCCACCCTTTCCACCTCCTCCCCCTGGATGATGATGGGAGTTGAGGGCTTCCTCTTGCTCCGCCGATGGTCCACCACCATCTCATTCGTCTTGCTGATGTTGAGCTGTAGGTGGTTTTCCTTGCTCCACTCTGTGAATCTCTCCACCACAGCTCTGTACTCCTCCTCGTTGTCGTTGGTGATGTATCCAACGATGGAGGAGTCATCAGAAAACTTTTGGAGATGGCAGTTCCCGGAGCTGAAGCGGAAGTCTGAGGTGTACAGGGTGAATAAAAAGGGTGCCAATATAGTTCCCTGGGGGGCTCCAGTGTTGCAGATCAGCACGTCGGAGTGGCACCCCTGCAGTTTGACAGACTGTGGTCTGCCAGTGAGGTAGTTGAAGATCCAGGCCACCAAGTCGTCCTCCACCCCCATCACTGACAGCTTCTCAGTCAGTAGTGGAGGCTGAATAGTGTTGAAGGCACTAGAAAAGTCAAAGAATGTTACCCTCACTGACCTGCCCAGCTTCTCCAGATGTAGATAGGCCTTGTGGACCATGTAGATTATGGCATCCTCCACACCGATGTTCTGCTGATATGCAAACTGCAGCTTGTGCTAAGCTAGGCTAGCTGGTATGCAAACTGCAACTTGTGCTAAGCTAGGCTAGCTGGTCCCTACTGCTTCCAGCCCTTGTGCTAAGCTAGGCTAGCTGGTCCCTACTGCTTCCAGCCCTTGTGCTAAGCTAGGCTAGCTGCTCCCTACTGCTTCCATTCCTTGTGCTAAGCTAGGCTAGCTGCTCCCTACTGCTTCCAGTCCTTGTGCTAAGCTAGGCTAGTTGCTCCCTACTGCTTCCAGTCCTTGTGCTAAGCTAGGCTAGCTGCTCCCTACTGCTTCCAGTCCTTGTGCTAAGCTAGGCTAGTTGCTCCCTACTGCTTCCAGTCCTTGTGCTAAGCTAGGCTAGCTGGTCCCTACTGCATCCAGCTCTTGTGCTAAGCTAGGCTAGCTGCTTCCTACTGCTTCCAGTCCTTGTGCTAAGCTAGGCTAGTTGCTCCCTACTGCTTCCAGTCCTTGTGCTAAGCTAGGTAGGCTAGCTGGTCCCTACTGTTTCCAGCCCTTGTGCTAAGCTATAGGCTAGCTGCTCCTTACTGCTTCCAGCCCTTATGCTAAGCTAGGTGTTGTGAAGGATCAGATTCAACCGAATATATATATTTATTTATGGATATATATTTAATAGTATTTGTATATCGTCTGATATCCCTTGTATATTCCTTGTACATATACACTGAATATCCCTTTAGTCTACTAACAGCCCATAATAGTTTCATTCTCTCATTGGACAAGAACTTGGCGCCAGCAGCCAAGCCCCTTGGTTCAAGTTCAATCGTGCCGACGAACATGTCGTTACTAGCCCCGGTTCCGCGTAGGAATACGTCTGGCGAAATACGAATGGTACTATTTGTTCACAGCGCATATATATATGGCGCAAGTAAAGTAGAACTTTCTTTTTAGTCCCTTAGCCCTTAGTTCTTTACCCTCCAACCTAGTGGCAAGACGTTAAGCCTCACCCACGATACACGTGTGGTGCAATATGGTCAACTTGGCCTCAGAATGGCATTGAGACATCGTGTGGATTAATAGTTGAATTGTCATAGTTTGGCACTATACCGTCGAGTGGGACGTATTTCTATTAAGTTAATAATAGTCTATTATGTATGGTGCATCGTTCGGTTAGAGTTATAAAGTGAGCAGTACCCCCATCGTTTCCTCGCGTTATCTAGAGTCTTAACCAGGCTGGGCAGACCACGTGTGGTGCTTTCATCCGAGGAGTTCTGGGCCAGGACGAGTGGACCTGCACATTGGATTACCTTACCCGGACGACGGCGAGCCCTACACGGCTTGGATTATCTACTTGCTTTGGGTGCTTTGATTATGCCATGGATAACAGCCAACACTGGTGAGTGTTGGAACTACCCCCCGAGAGGAGTCCAGGTGAGACGGCGCTCTACCCCGAGTGAGGTCGCCTCACGTCTCTTCGTTGTGGACCGGCAGCTACCGTCTACAAGAGGGCCCAACGGTATTCATCTGTGGACCAAGGTTCTGTGGGCACCGTGTTCAGCACTCTGAATTCTCCCAAGAAATCGTTGGCCAGATGGGATATCGCCGGCGGCTCTCCTAACCCCCCCCCCCCCTACTGACTTACAACCAGCGGGACCCCCTTTAGTGTATCCAGCTATAATTATTAAGTACCATCGCTATAGTTCCCTAAAGAACCAGGTTGTATACTTGCTTCCTGCGTAACCAGAGATTGGACATTCAATGTTGATTTGCCTACGAATACTCATTTGCCTTACAAGTGCATTCAAATCATAAATGTCATTAAGTGAACGTTGTATATACCCTTTGCTATATATTAAATATTCGATTTATACATTTGTGTGGACTTGGTTTCATGGTGGGAAAGTGTTCATCATATCTATATCATGTACTGTGTGGCCAGTAGTTAAAGTACATAAAGCGGTAGTGGTTTAATGATACCATACTTATCAATACAGTCAGGGAATTGTACCCCTCAGTTACAATTGGTCCTTCGAGCCGGAGGGTAACTAGTGTAATATTAATATAGTGTTATTAATATTGAAATGGCCTATGATGAACACTCCACGAAACGGTCCTCCTAACGTAGAACGCCCGCGGCGCAGACGACAGACACCTCAGTACTTAGAGGATTACGCTGTCAGTCAACTACCTAGCCTTCTACAAACGGTAAACGCGGTAAAAGTAGAAAGTAAGATTATGTCTGACCTTAACGACCAGGTTACCCCGACCACAGAGGCCCTAGTGGGTTCTAATGTAACTGACCAAGCTCACGGTGGGGACCAGGAGGGAGCTGACATGCCTTTACCCCCCGCCAATACCGAAGAAGTAGTCCCCGACCAGCCCCGGGAGGAAGACAACCCTACAGAGAGAGAACTCTGCACGGAACAAGATGAGGAGAGCGCCGAGGAGATAGAGCTCCAGGACTCCCCAACGAGTACAGCCAGGAGCGGCTCACCTCTACAACCGTCTTCCCCCAGCGAAGCGGAGAGGATGCTATCACAGGCGTTCCTCGTCAGCCTGACAGCCTCTACCGAACGCGATCGACTCCAGGGTGAACGCGATCGACTTCAGGGTGAACGCGATCGACTCCAGACACAGCAACGGAGCGAAGAAGAGCGCATACGCCTGGAGATGAGACGCCTTCAGACGGAAGAGAATATGGCAAGAGACCGAGCAGACACCCAGCGTGCCGCTGCCGGTGCCCAAAGAGAAACAGAGCGCGACCTCGCTCTCATCCAGCGCGAAACCGAGCGCGACAGACTACAGGGCGAGCGCGACAGACTACAAGCCGAGCGCGACAAGCTACAAGCGCAACTAATGGAGCAGCTGATCCTCAAGGCAACACCCTCTCCCTCCGCCAGGGGTTCAAGGAACTCGTCGAGACAACAGTCAAGGGCAGCATCCCCTAACCGAGCAAGCGACCCTGAACTTGACCAACAGACCAAGCCTATACCCCCCGCAGACCCCCTTCCCCGACCGGTCCAAGCGAGACCCAGCTACAAGGAAGGAGCGGCATACACTGCGGAGAAGCTAAATAAACGACTACAGGATCTAGAGAACCTGATAGAAGAAGAAGAGGGAGAGGAGGAGAACCAAGCCCGACGACAGCACAGTACTCCACCGGACCAGGAGGTCCAGTACAGCCCAGGCTATACCCCCGCGGCGCTGCGCTACAGACCCCCGACTCTATTCACGGGTGAGCATGACGCACGACCAGCCCCGAGGAATAGCACCTGGACCAGCGGGCCATGGTACCCTGCCGGTACCAGCCCACAGAGAGGCGCAAGAGGAGACTCGCCTAGGAGGCCTCTCCCCCAACGCTCGCCGATGTATCAGCCATCCACGGTGTCATACATTGGTACACCGACGTTTCCAGACTTCACCTATGAGAATCGAGCACAGTACACGGAGCTCCGGATGTGCTTAGAGACAATGATGGTGGATGTCGCTGATGAACGCCACAAGTATGCAATATTACTGAAGCACCTGAAAGTACCCCGAGCGCACAATATAGCGCTAGCCTATGCCACCTCTACGACCCCATACACCGCGGCTCTAGCAGCGCTGGACCAGAGATATGGACGTATATGGGATTACGTAATCCAAGAGATAAGGCATATTGACCGCCTACCCCCAGCAACAGACAATCGCTCATTAGACGACCTGTCTATAAAAGTGCAGTCCCTGGTAGGGATGCTGGGAGCGCAACGAGAAAAGGGTATGCACGAGCTATACGCCAACTCTAACGTCGAGAGGATTTTAGAGAAGCTGCCACCCGCCAGACAAGAGCGCTTTAGGCGGCAGAGAGACCACCGTGATCCTAACGGTCCCGAACCATCCCTCCTCGATCTAGCCGACTTCCTGGCGAGAGAAGTCAGCAGCTTACGACTGGATACGTTCGTGCGGAGCACACCAAGCTCCAGAGAGGGACCCAGGAGAATAAACGATGGAAGAAGATCGGTGACTGTCATGCACCAATCAGAATCAGTACCGAGCAGTAAGAACCACAGTACCCCCTCGAGAAAGGAGAAGTGGAAGATGGTGTGCCCGTACTGCGAGAAGGAACACTGGCTGTCACAATGTGACCTGTTCACAAAGATGAATGCAGAAGAAGTGAGTCAATGGATAAAGTCCAACAGGCGCTGTTACCGATGTGCGCGCAGTCACATGGCAGCCGAGTGCCGCCTAAAGAAGAGGTGCAGTCGGTGTGACGGAGCCCACCTAGATGTCCTACACGACAGTAACAGAAGAAAGCCTGCACCTGCACCATCGAGCAGCACCAAGGCAAGTGTCATGTACATTGACCCCGCCAGCAGCAGCGGCGCCCAAGTGCTCTTAAAGGTAGTCCGTGTAACATTGAGCTACCAAGATAAAGTCATGGACACTTACGCCGTCCTTGATGACGGGTCAGAGAAGACCCTTCTGCTCGCGTCCGCTGCGGCCCAGCTGGGACTGTGGGGGAGCGAGAACCAAATGACGATTCGGACAATAAGAAGAGATTTAAAGACGATAAAAGGCGAGAATGTCTCCTTCACTATCGCAGCAAGCGGGCAGCCAGAGCGACGGTATAGGATTACAAATGCTTTCACCAGCCAAGAAATAGGACTATCACAGTACACCTACCCCATCGCCAAGCTGATGGATAAATATGTGCACCTGCGTCAACTACCTATCCCGCTCATAGACGGCGCCACCCCGACCCTGCTGATAGGTTCCGACCATGCAGACCTCATAGTCCCGATAGACCGGGTCCATACAGGACCCAGAGGCTGTCCCGCAGCAGTCGAGACCCGCCTAGGATGGACACTACAAGGCCCCCTCGCTAAATCTCTCAACCGAACAGCAGCCACTAGCTGCCTCCACTCCAGAGTGACAGAGGAAGACACCACTCTCCTGCAGCATGTCGAGAGACTATGGACACTAGAGACAATGCCCTTTAAGAACGAAAAGAAAGACATTCGTTCTAAAGAAGACATTTACGCCATAAACCTCCTCGAGCAAGGGACAAAGAGAGTCACAGTCGGCGGAGTGATGAGATACGCAACTCCACTCCTGAGGCGAGAGGGAATGCCCACCTTTCACGCAAAGAAAGAAGCTACGGAGCGGTATCTATTGAACACAGAGCGGCGCCTAGCCAAAGACCCCGCTCAAGAGAGTGTGTACCGCGCTGAGATTGAGAAGCTAATCACAGCGGGACACGTAACGAAGATTGACTGGCGACGCCGTGCGCTGCTCCGCGCCTCTCTGATCAAAGGCGGCTTTGATCTCAGGCAGTGGGCCAGCAGCGACCCGCACGTATTGCGCAGCCTCTCCCCCGCGGACAAGGCTGCCAGCAGCGAGACCTGGATGGCGACCATCCCAGGAGAAGCCCAAGAAATGACACTAGGACTAGTCTGGCGCTTCAAAACAGACTCGCTCCACTATAGACACAAACCCCTGACCACGGAGCAGGGAAGGTCGACGGCGATACCGACCACCAGACGGAGTGTGTACAGAACACTCGCCAGACAATATGACCCGTTGGGATGTATTCTACCTTACACCACCAGGGCAAAGATGATTGTACGAGCACTATGGGACAAGGACCAGGGCTGGGACGACCCAATACCCGCACACCTTGCCTCCACATGGAGAGAGTGGGAGACGGAACTCCGCTCACTCCCAGGCGTCAATATACGCCGCAGCTACTTCCCACCCACAGTGAGGCCAGAGACATGCAAGATGGATCTACACGTCTTCAGTGACGCCTCCGAAGTAGCCTATGGATCGGTGGCCTACTTGCGTGCCCAAGAGAAGGGAGGAGAGATACACACTGCTTTCATCCTGGCTCGCTCAAGAATAGCCCCACGAAAGCAACAATCTATCCCGCGTCTAGAGCTCTGCGCAGCCCTAGCAGGAGCGCATCTAGCCACGTTAATCCAACGTGAACTCACCATTCCGGTGCACAGAACAATCTTGTGGTCAGATTCCACGACAGTACTCACATGGATCAAGTCTGATTCATGCAGATACAAGGTCTTCGTGGGAGTCAGAGTCACAGAGATTCAAGAGTTAACAGAAGCAGCGAGCTGGCGGTATGTGGACACCAAACACAACCCAGCTGACGTCATCACCCGGGGAATGTCCCTAGATGACCTCACCCGTCGCAACATCTACAGTGACGGACCAGAGTTCCTCAAGCTCCCGGAAGAAGAGTGGCCTACGCCCACCCCACGGGAAGCGAGTAAAGAGGAGGCTGAGAACAAGAAACCTATGTTCTGTGGACTGAGCACAGTCGCCTCCACAGACCCCAACATAGATGATTGCATTACCCTACAGAGTGCGCAGCTAAAGACATTCCTGTGGCACCACCCAGAGATTCAGCCCACTGCCGACATTTCAGCAGCTGACTACGAAGAAGCAGAACTTCTTCTACTACAACGAGCCCAGAGAGACTCGTTCCCCGACGAGCTAGACTGTCTACAGGGAGGAAAGCCCGTCCCATCAGACAGCAGATTGCTCCACCTGGCACCCGAGAGCGACGCCCATAATCTCATCAGAGTGGGTGGTCGTCTGCGGAGAGCCCCCGACCTACCGGATGACGTTAAGTACCCGATAGTCTTGAACAGCCGACACAAGGTCACAGAGCTGATCATAAAGAAATACGACGAGGATGTGCACCACGCAGGAGCCGAGAGAGTCTTCGCGGAGATCAGACGTCGCTATTGGATACTTCAAGGAAGAGAAGCGGTGCGACGCTTCCAGCGAACCTGTCTAGACTGCCGAAAGTGGCGCGCGCAGCCCAGCATACCCCGGATGGCTGACCTACCCCCCTGTCGCCTCCGACTCGGCGACAAGCCATTCCACTCCACAGGCATGGACTGTTTTGGCCCGTTGTATATAAAGAAAGGAAGAGGAACCGAGAAGCGGTGGGGTATTGTATTCAAATGCATGACCACCAGAGCGATACATATCGAACTCCTTCCAACCATGAGCACAGACTCATTCCTTATGGCCTTCCAAAGATTCACATCACGGAAAGGAAAACCGTCTACATTGTTGTCTGATCACGGGACAAACTTCAAAGGCGGAGAAAGAGAGCTGAGAGAGAGCTTCCAAGCTATGGGCCCAGAACTTAAGACCCACCTCGCTCCATCCCAGATTGACTTCCAGTTTAATCCCCCGAACGCACCCCACTTCGGTGGAACCTGGGAACGAGAAGTACGTTCTATAAAGACAGCCCTGTACGCCGTGCTTGGGGCCCAGACTGTGGCGGAAGAAGTCCTAATGACAGTCCTCACGGAGATCGAGGGAGTATTGAACTCCAAGCCCCTCGGCTACGTCTCCAGTGATATAGCAGATGTCGACCCAGTCACCCCCAACACACTCTTGATGGGGCGGCTGGACCCCGCGCTACCCCAGACAATGTACAGGCCTGAAGAAGCGAACGGCCGAAGAATGTGGAGGTACAGTCAAGTACTAGCTGACAAGTTTTGGAACAGCTTTCTACTCCACTACCTACCGTCTCTACAGACCCGCCAGAAGTGGGTAAAAGAGAGAGACAATTTGACAGAAGGAACAGTCGTCATGATTATCGACCAGTCACTACCCAGAGCTATGTGGCCGGCTGGCCGCGTAAGCAAAGTGATCACCGGTGCCGACGGCAAGGTCCGAGCAGCTGAGGTGCTCGTCCAAGGGCGAACTTACACACGACCCGTGGCGAGGCTAATAGAACTGCCCAGACTCCCAGACACTATCGATGACGACCATGACCCCACGACTTTGTGAGTTGACTGACCCTTACAGCGGACCTTGAGTGGTAGACAGTGCGGTTAATCTGTCTCTGCTTAGCTAATTAGGTGGGACTAATTAGGGGGCGGCTGTTGTGAAGGATCAGATTAAACCGAATATATATATTTATTTATGGATATATATTTAATAGTATTTGTATATCGTCTGATATCCCTTGTATATTCCTTGTACATATACACTGAATATCCCTTTAGTCTACTAACAGCCCATAATAGTTTCATTCTCTCATTGGACAAGAACTTGGCGCCAGCAGCCAAGCCCCTTGGTTCAAGTTCAATCGTGCCGACGAACATGTCGTTACTAGCCCCGGTTCCGCGTAGGAATACGTCTGGCGAAATACGAATGGTACTATTTGTTCACAGCGCATATATATATGGCGCAAGTAAAGTAGAACTTTCTTTTTAGTCCCTTAGCCCTTAGTTCTTTACCCTCCAACCTAGTGGCAAGACGTTAAGCCTCACCCACGATACACGTGTGGTGCAATATGGTCAACTTGGCCTCAGAATGGCATTGAGACATCGTGTGGATTAATAGTTGAATTGTCATAGTTTGGCACTATACCGTCGAGTGGGACGTATTTCTATTAAGTTAATAATAGTCTATTATGTATGGTGCATCGTTCGGTTAGAGTTATAAAGTGAGCAGTACCCCCATCGTTTCCTCGCGTTATCTAGAGTCTTAACCAGGCTGGGCAGACCACGTGTGGTGCTTTCATCCGAGGAGTTCTGGGCCAGGACGAGTGGACCTGCACATTGGATTACCTTACCCGGACGACGGCGAGCCCTACACGGCTTGGATTATCTACTTGCTTTGGGTGCTTTGATTATGCCATGGATAACAGCCAACACTGGTGAGTGTTGGAACTACCCCCCGAGAGGAGTCCAGGTGAGACGGCGCTCTACCCCGAGTGAGGTCGCCTCACGTCTCTTCGTTGTGGACCGGCAGCTACCGTCTACAAGAGGGCCCAACGGTATTCATCTGTGGACCAAGGTTCTGTGGGCACCGTGTTCAGCACTCTGAATTCTCCCAAGAAATCGTTGGCCAGATGGGATATCGCCGGCGGCTCTCCTAACCCCCCCCCCCCTACTGACTTACTACCAGCGGGACCCCCTTTAGTGTATCCAGCTATAATTATTAAGTACCATCGCTATAGTTCCCTAAAGAACCAGGTTGTATACTTGCTTCCTGCGTAACCAGAGATTGGACATTCAATGTTGATTTGCCTACGAATACTCATTTGCCTTACAAGTGCATTCAAATCATAAATGTCATTAAGTGAACGTTGTATATACCCTTTGCTATATATTAAATATTCGATTTATACATTTGTGTGGACTTGGTTTCATGGTGGGAAAGTGTTCATCATATCTATATCATGTACTGTGTGGCCAGTAGTTAAAGTACATAAAGCGGTAGTGGTTTAATGATACCATACTTATCAATACAGTCAGGGAATTGTACCCCTCAGTTACACTAGGCTAGCTGCTCCCTACTGCTTCCAGCCCTTGTGCTAAGCTAGGCTAGCTGCTCCCTACTGCTTCCAGTCCTTGTGCTAAGCTAGGCTGGCTAGCTGGTCCCTGCTGCTTCCAGTCATTGTGCTAAGCTAGGCTAGCTGCTCCCTACTGCTTCCAATCCTTGTGCTAAGCTAGGCTAGCTGCTCCCTACTGCTTCCATTCCTTGTGCTAAGCTAGGCTAGTTGCTCCCTACTGCTTCCAGTCCTTGTGCTAAGCTAGGCTAGTTGCTCCCTACTGCTTCCAGTCCTTGTGCTAAGCTAGGCTAGCTGGTCCCTACTGCATCCAGCTCTTGTGCTAAGCTAGGCTAGCTGCTTCCTACTGCTTCCAGTCCTTGTGCTAAGCTAGGCTAGCTGGTCCCTACTGCTTCCAGCCCTTGTGCTAAGCTAGGCTAGCTGCTCCCTACTGCTTCCAGTCCTTGTGCTAAGCTAGGCTAGTTGCTCCCTACTGCTTCCAGTCCTTGTGCTAAGCTAGGCTAGCTGGTCCCTACTGCATCCAGCTCTTGTGCTAAGCTAGGCTAGCTGCTTCCTACTGCTTCCAGTCCTTGTGCTAAGCTAGGCTAGTTGCTCCCTACTGCTTCCAGTCCTTGTGCTAAGCTAGGTAGGCTAGCTGGTCCCTACTGTTTCCAGCCCTTGTGCTAAGCTATAGGCTAGCTGCTCCTTACTGCTTCCAGTCCTTGTGCTAAGCTAGGTAGGCTAGCTGGTCCCTACTGTTTCCAGCCCTTGTGCTAAGCTAGGCTAGCTGCTCCCTACTGCTTCCATTCCTTGTGCTAAGCTAGGCTAGTTGCTCCCTACTGCTTCCAGTCCTTGTGTTAAGCTAGGCTAGCTGGTCCCTACTGCTTCCAGCCCTTGTGCTAAGCTAGGCTAGCTGCTCCCTACTGCTTCCAGTCCTTGTGCTAAGCTAGGCTAGCTGCTCCCTACTGCTTCCAGTCCTTGTGCTAAGCTAGGCTGGCTAGCTGGTCCCTGCTGCTTCCAGTCATTGTGCTAAGCTAGGCTAGCTGCTCCCTACTGCTTCCAATCCTTGTGCTAAGCTAGGCTAGTTACTCCCTACTGCTTCCAGTCCTTATGCTAAGCTAGGCTAGCTGGTCCCTACTGCTTCCAGCCCTTGTGCTAAGCTAGGCTAGCTAATAATTTAGGAAAAACCTGTGAAATAACAGTGTTTCACTGCTGAACTTTGAGTTCTGTCACTTAATTGAAGGGGTTTGATTGTAATAATAATGGGAAAACCTGTAAAATAACAGTGTTTCACTGCTGAACTTTAAGTTCTGTCACTTAATTGAAGGTATTTCATCGTAAATGTAGGAAAAACCTGTGAAATAACAGTGTTTCACTGCTGAACTTTAAGTTCTGTCACCTTATTGAAGGAGTTTGATCGTAATAATTTAGGAAAAAACTGTCAAATAACAGTGTTTCACTGCTGAACTTTAAGTTCTGTCACTTAATTGAAGGTGTTTCATCTTAAATGTAGGAAAAACCTGTGAAATAACAGTGTTTCACTGCTGAACTTTGAGTTCTGTCACTTAATTGAAGGAGTTTGATTGTAATAATTATGGGAAAACCTGTAAAATAACAGTGTTTCACTGCTGAACTTAAGTTATGTCACTTAATTGAAGGTGTTTCATCATAAATGTAGGAAAAACCTGCCAAATAACAGCGTTTCACTGCTGAACGAGGTTCTGTCACTTAATTGAAGGAGTTTGATTGTAATAATTATGGGGAAACCTGTAAAATAACAGTGTTTCACTGCTGAACTTAAGTTATGTCACTTAATTGAAGGTGTTTCATCATAAATGTAGGGAAAACCTGTGAAATAACACTGTTTCACTGCTGAACTTTAAGTTCTGTCACTTAAACTTGAAATCATTACAGAAAATGCTGGAAACTCCAGAATCCTCTTTTCCACTATTAATGTACTACTCAACACTGCCCCTACACCTCCTCAGTCATCAACGGTTAAGTGTGAAGAACTTGCACTATTCTTTAACAACAAAATAACCTTGATCAGGGCCAGCATTACTCATGATGGAAATAAAGTTGATTGCGGCAAACCGTGCAATGTAACCATGAGAAGTTTCACATGCATCACATTAGATGTACTCTGCAAAACTGTCTCAGAATGTAACTCCTCCACCTCAGACATTGACCCTATACCTACAGCTTTCTTCAAACGGGTATTTAATAGTGTTTCAAGCCCTGTGCTAGATATCATAAACACTTCCCTTAGGACTGGTATTTTCCCGGATGCCTTTAAAACAGCAGTTGTAAAGCCATTACTAAAAAAACCTAACTTGGATAGTAATGAAATGGCAAATTATCGTCCAATATCCAACCTACCATTCATTAGTAAAGTACTTGAAAAGATAGTTTCAGTTCAAATAAATTCCTTTCTTGAAGAAAACAACATCTTAGAAGAATTTCAGTCAGGATTCAGAAAATATCACAGCACTGAAACTGCCCTCACCAAAATAATCAGTGACCTCAGACTAAACTCTGACGAGAATAAGATCTCCATCCTTATCCTGTTGGATCTCAGTGCAGCATTTGATACAATCGATCACGATATTCTAATCGATCGTCTTGAAAACCATGTCGGTTTCTCAGACCATGTGCTGGGCTGGTTTAAAACATACATCAGAGGGAGGAAATTCTATGTTAAACTAGGAGATCACATGTCTGATATATACGACAACAACTATGGAGTTGCACAAGGGAGTTGCTTAGGTCCTTTACTCTTCTCCCTTTACATGTTACCGCTGGGTGATATCATCAGAGAACATAATGTAGATTTCCATAGCTATGCGGATGATACACAACTGTACACATCTGCTGAACCAAATGATACAGCGATTAGCTCCATTACAGACTGCTTACTGGCAATAAATAAATGGATGAGTAAGAACTTCCTGAAACTAAACGAGAACAAAACTGAAATTCTAATTATCGGCTCCAAAACTAAAAAAGAAACATTAATAAAGAACCTGGGGGGACTAACCCCTTGGATCAAATCTGAGGTCACTAGTCTTGGGGTTATCATAGATTCAGAACTGAACTTCAATTATCATATTAGCAAAGTGACGAAAACATCGTTCTTCCATCTCAGAAATATAGCAAAAGTACGACCATTTATTAATCAGAACGATGCTGAGAAGCGAATTCATGCATTCATATCTAGCCGGTTAGACTACTGTAATGCACTTTTCACAGGTCTCCCTAAGAAAACCACAGAGAGGCTTCAGCTAATCCAAAACTCTGCAGCCCGACTGCTAACTAGAACCAAAAGGAGAGAGCACATTAGTCCAGTCCTAGCCGCTTTACACTGGCTTCCTGTAACATTTAGAATTGACTTTAAGGTCCTTCTCCTTACATACAAAGCTCTAAATGGACAGGGACCTAGCTACATCGCCAACACTCTAATAAATTACACACCAGCAAGAACACTGCGATCATCAGCTGCTGGACTACTAGAGGCTCCCAGAAGCAGTCAAAAGAGGATCGGTAATGCAGCCTTTATCAACTATGCCCCAAAACTATGGAACAAACTACCCCAAAACATCAGGGAAGCCAACTCGCTAGACATCTTTAAAAGACAGCTTAAAACCTATCTCTTTGCTCAGGCATTTCACTGATAGATATCTGCTACCACCTAGTGGCAAGAGGAAACATCAGGGATATCCTGACACAACTTGTATTTATTCTTACCCTGCCTACTCTTTTACACTGCCTATCAAATTCATGTGTCGGTTATTGCACTTTTTACTTCTTACTGATGACTATTTTTAAACTGAATCATTTTAAACTATTCTTATTTATTGCTAGATCCAAATGTGAAACACTGCGGGTTGTGACGCACACACACACAGTCACACACACACAGTCACACACACACACACACTCACACACACACACACACACACACAGACACACACACCGACATACACACACACACACACACACAGTCACACACAGACACACACACACCGAGTTGTAGTAGCGTTGTAGTTGTAGATCTAGGTTAACTGTGTCCTGGTAGATCCATGTTAACTGTGTCCTGGAGTGGTAGTTGTAGAGTAGTAGTAGATCTAGGTTAACTGTGTCCTGGAGTAGTAGTTGTAGAGTAGTAGTAGATCTAGGTTAACTGTGTCCTGGAGTAGAGTAGTAGTAGATCTAGGTTAACTGTGTCCTGGAGTAGTAGTTGTAGAGTAGTAGTAGCTGTAGTAGTAGTAGATCTAGGTTAACTGTGTCCTGGAGTGGTAGTTGTAGAGTAGCGTTGTAGTTGTAGATCTAGGTTAACTGTGTCCTGGAGTAGATCTAGGTTAACTGTGTCCTGGAGTGGTAGTTGTAGAGTAGTAGTAGCTGAAGTACAACCACACACACACACACACACAACACAATAAACACACATACACACTAAACAACGATGCATACAGGATTATTTATGACTATTTTTAAACTGAATCATTTTATTCTTATTATTTGCTAGATCCAAATGTGAAACACTGTGATTATTTGTTCATGAACTACAGGAGTATTACTGAATAGAGAGCCTATTAGGATACTAGATCCTAATGTGAAACACTGTGATTTGCCATATCTTGCTATGCTCGCTCATGCCTGTATTTTTTATGTCCGTTCTATTTTATAATTTTTTGACTATTTTTAAACTGAATCATTTTAAACTATTTTTACTATTTGTGTTACTGAAAACTGTAAGCGGAGAGCCTATTGGGATGCTAGATCCTAATGTGAAACACTGTGATTCTACCCGTCTATCTTTTTATGCTCGCTTATGCCTGTATTTTTTACTGTTGTGAAGCACTTTGAACTGCAACCTCTGTATGAAAAGTGCTATACAAATAAAGTTATTATTATTATTATTATTAATTGAAGGAGTTTGATCGTAATAATTTAGGAAAATACTGTCAAATGACAGTATTTCACTGCTGAACTTTAAGTTCTGTCACTTAATTGAAGGTGTTTCATCTTAAATGTAGGAAAAACCTGTGAAATAACAGTGTTTCACTGCTGAACTTTGAGTTCTGTCACTTAATTGAAGGGGTTTGATTGTAATAATAATGGGGAAACCTGTGAAGAAACAGTGTTTCACTGCTGAACTTTAAGTTCTGTCACTTTATTGACGGAGTTTGATTGTAATAATTATGGGAAACCTTGTAAGATAACAGTGTTTCACTGCTGAACTTTTAGTTATGTCACTTAATTGAAGGTGTTTCATCATAAATGTAGGAAAAACCTGTGAAATAACAGTGTTTCACTGCTGAACTTTAAGTTCTGTCACTTAATTGAAGGTATTTCATCGTAAATGTAGGAAAAACCTGTGAAATAACAGTGTTTCACTGCTGAACTTTAAGTTCTGTCACTTTATTGAAGGAGTTTGATCGTAATAATTTAGGAAAAAACTGTCAAATAACAGTGTTTCACTGCTGAACTTTAAGTTCTGTCACTTTATTGAAGGAGTTTGATCGTAATAATTTAGGAAAAAACTGTCAAATAACAGTGTTTCACTGCTGAACTTTAAGTTCTGTCACTTAATTGAAGGTGTTTCATCTTAAATGTAGGAAAAACCTGTGAAATAACAGTGTTTCACTGCTGAACTTTGAGTTCTGTCACTTAATTGAAGGGGTTTGATTGTAATAATAATGGGGAAACCTGTGAAGAAACAGTGTTTCACTGCTGAACTTTAAGTTCTGTCACTTTATTGACGGAGTTTGATTGTAATAATTATGGGAAACCTTGTAAGATAACAGTGTTTCACTGCTGAACTTTTAGTTATGTCACTTAATTGAAGGTGTTTCATCATAAATGTAGGAAAAACCTGTGAAATAACAGTGTTTCACTGCTGAACTTTAAGTTCTGTCACTTTATTGAAGGAGTTTGATCGTATTTTTTTTAAATACTGAAAGTTGCCTTATTTTCACATTCAGTAAAATGATGAGTATCTTATGTGTTTTTACATACAATTCAATGTAATTTAACATTCAACACAATTAAGCAAATACATGTATTTAAAAAGAATTACCTGTAGAATAACTGAAGGTTTTTACTGTTTTTTTATTATATTATTCTCTTTTTTAACATTATTTAACATTACATTTAAAGTTTAACAGCAAAAAAACAGAAAGTTGCCTTATTTTCACATACAGTAAAATGATGTATATTCTAGGTGTTTTACATGTAATTTAACATTCAAGACAATTAAGCAATGGAATAATCCTGTAAAAAAAAGACAATTTCTTATTAAATCAATTTACAGATTACAACCTTTATTTAATGGTTAATATTTGTATTAAAGGTTATTTACTGTATTTTTATGGAATTTCCTGTATTTTTATGGCATTTACACTTAAAGTAGAAAAACTGTAATCTGTAAAATAATACATTGAAAGTCCCGTAAAAATAATTTTTTTTTTAAGAGTGCAGTGTAAACAATGTAAGCGTTCTGCCAACATGTTTTTATACAGGCCAAATACAATGGCGGTCAATAGGAAGAGTGTCTGTGTTTTCCCCCAAAAGTTAAAAAAGCCGGTGTACCTGGATGTGCCGGTGTGATGTATGCACCAATACCATTCTTTCACTGCCGATAGAGTCTGTCTGCTGTAGGTGTGATGTATGCACCAATACCATTCCTTCACTGCCGATAGAGTCTGTCTGCTGTAGGTGTGATGTATGCACCAATACCATTCCTTCACTGCCGATAGTCTGTCTATAGCTGCAGGTGTGATGTATGCACCAATACCATTCCTTCACTGCCGATAGAGTCTGAGTCCATAGCTGTAGGTGTGATGTATGCACCAATACCATTCATTCACTGCCGATAGAGTCTGTCTGCTGTAGGTGTGATGTATGCACCAATACCATTCCTTCACTGCCGATAGAGTCTGAGTCCATATTGTAGGTGTGATCTATGCACCAATACCATTCCTTAGGGGTGCACCGATATATCGGTCGGGTATCGGTATCGGCCGATAAGTGCCTTGTTGACTGCTATCGGCCTGTCGGCCGATAAGCTCAAATGTGCCGATAGCAGTCGCCGATAAATAACCATCAATTTGTGTAGCGTCAAAAGGCAAAAAAAAAAAAGTTCACTCGCGACCTACCTGCACAACGCCCGCCGTCCCCCACACACACACACAAGCTACTGCATCAAAGTTACTACTTATGATTAACAAGGCATTCGTTTTGTGGCATTAACGTTATATAGTTAGTGTTACACGGACAATAACATCCGCATATTATTATTACCCATAGCAGCAAGGCATTACTCCGAGTCCGTTCATAGCTCAGTTCCATTCCGTTGCTCATTCCGTACCCAACTACCCCCCCACACACACACACAAGCTACTGCATCAAAGTTACTACTAAATATTCAACATTCTCTTTTGAGACTCCGCTTCAGACTCTTATCATTTGGCACTAAAAGCTAAACATTGTCACCGATATGGCTGTCCGCAACATGTCATTAATTGTGTACGCAAGGTGGTCACTCAGTGACGACGCTAACATGAGCTAGCATGAGCTACCGGGAGGCAGAAGACTTAACGTTACTGGTGAAAATGTGATTTACGTTGGAATACTCCTTTGCCAACTTGCTGTACTTTGCTTGCAGGTCTGCAGCCATTATTGCTGGATTATGAATAGCCCCAACTTTAGCCAACGTAACGTTATGGCTAAACCTTTAACATTAGTTAACGCTAGCTTTCGGTTAGCTGTTCAATGCTAATAACACAACCAAGCGAACCCATCAGAGCTCCCCATCAACACCGCTCTGTCGGGAGGATGGCATTTAAGAAAGTATCTGCTGTTAAAATGACACAAACATTCGTTTTGTGGCATTAACGTTATATAGTTAGTTACACGTTCAATTACATCAGCATAGTATTTACCCGAAGATAGCAAGCAAGCCGTTCATAGCTCGGTTCCATTCCGTACCCAACTACCCATTCTGCAATCTGTTAATAAAGTTTTCAACCAGACAAATGTATAGAAAGGCTTTGTTTTATTATAACATTTGTTGCAGTAAAATCATTGTGTCTCGTTTGGCCATCCTGTGGAGCGCGCTGGTCGGCGGGCACTGCCGGGCAGCTAACGTATTAGCTTGTTGTGGTTCTGAGTTTGACTCGCATTCTCGCAAGCAGATCAATGGCGGCATGCCCCGAAGTAGAAAATGAATAAACGCTTGCCGATTGGTGGTAAGAACAGCAGGAGGTGGGTGCTAGCGGTGTGGCGTAATTGGCAGAATCGACTGTCAATCAAAATGGTTCCATTGCATTGGTTGAAAGCTCTGGTTGAGAGAATAGTATCCCGCTGCAGGCCGCCAGAATGGTTCCATTGCATTGGTTGAAAGCTCTGGTTGAGAAAATAGTATCCCTCTGCAGGCCGCCAGACGATACTGGGAGAGGGATAGTGATACCATAAACATATTTCTTGATGTTTCCTTTTTTTAAGTAAGTAAAGAGGCCTACAAATACAAACATACACATACAAATATACAGTAGTTTCATAAAAAAAAAAATAATAATAATTAAAAAAAATATTAAAACAAATTACAAATACTTATTTTTTGCCACAAGTATCGGTATCGGTATCGGCCGATTGTGTTAGTTGAACAATCGGTATCGGTGGCCAATTTTCATATCGGTGCACCCCTACCATTCCTTCACTGCCCTATAGTCTGTCTATAGCTGTAGGTGTGATGTACTGTATGCACCAATACCATTCCTTCACTGCCCGATAGAGTCTGTCTATAGCTGTAGGTGTGATGTATGCACCAATACCATTCCTTCACTGCCGATAGAGTCTGAGTCCATAGTTGTACGTATTTGCATATCTCTCTGCCTGGCTTGAGGAGGGTAGCAAATCAAGTCTGCCTCGAGGCTTTATTCTCGGTGCGGAATGCAGACACCACAGAAATGCAGATAAGATAAAAATAAGATGCGTCTTTATTAATTCCCTTGGGGAAATGCAGGGGTCATAGCAGCACAGGCAGGGTAATACAAATAGCAATATAAATACAAGAATAAATGTATATGAAGAATACAAGAATATGTAAACTCTAGATAATAATAACACAATGTATACAGCCCCCCCTTGTATAATATACAGATTTGATCCTAAGTCAACCCCATGTACAAATATATATATATATATATATATATATATATATATATATATATATATATATATATATATATATATATATATATATATATATATATATATATATTAGAGGTGGGCATAGATTAATTTTTTTAATCTAGATTAATCTATCTGCAATCCTGGATTTAATTAAAATGGCTAAAAAAAAAAAAAAAAAAAAACCTGCCGAAGGCATTCAAAATATGTGTGTTTTTTTTTTTTTTTTTTTACTTTATTTTTTAGCGTTTATCGCTTTCCTGGTCAAGCATGACCGACAGTTGCAGGGTGAAACGGGAGAGAGAGCAGGGGGAGACATTCGGCAAATGACGGCGGGTCCGGGAATCGAACTCGGAGTCAACCAGATCCGTGACGCAGCACGGAGTCCCGCGCGAGCGCGGTAACATGGTGTGCTACTGGAGCACCCCAAAATATGTGTGTTCTACCCAAATAATGACCAGAAGTAAGTCCTTACTTTTTCTTTCCTCCTTATGTTTCTCAGGCCAGGTGGCCCATTACACCATGAGCCCATCTCCCGTTTCCAAAATGCATTACAGACTGTTTGAAAAAGCTGTTTTGCTATGATAATTGGTAATGAAATATCAAAATAATGTTCAATAAGATGTACTTGTGTTTAATAAGTTGTTTTATTCAGAAGTTAACACACATAAATAATATTACCAGTACAGTACAGTATCTAGCACTCTCAGGAGCAAAACAGAAAGAATCATTTCAAACTTGAACTATGTGACATGGCTTGAATCAACTGCTCCAGTGGAGTTGCTCAGTGGCCAATGGTGTCAACTGTGGTTGTACTGGGCAGCTCCCAGGTGTGAATGGAACTGTGTGAATGTGAAGCAGGGCGTTCCTGAAAAAGAGCATCTGTGCTCAGCGAACCTACCCTGGGTAAATAAAGGTAAAAAAAAAAAAAAAAAAAAAAACATTTTTTATTTTTTTATTTTTTTTTAGATTAATGCGTTAATTATATTATCGCGCGATACTAGTATAGCGTTAACGCAGCACGTTAACGCCGTTAACGGCCCAGCTCTAATATATATAAATATATATATATATATATATAATATATATATAGCTAACCTACTGTAAGTTTACTCTGTACAAGAGAGACTCTGTACTCTGACCAAGGTGATTTGTGTTAATTTGCAGTGTTCCCAGAATACATAAAAAAAAACTCCCATGCTTGGTGTGTTTGCTCCTGCGCTGACATACTGTATGCCTCTCGCGTCTGCCTCCATTCTGCATCTGTCTGTCAGGAATTAGATTATATTGTTTTAGTTGGACACGATTGGTTATTGATTGTTAAATCATCAGGTTGGGTATAGGTGCGATAGCGATAATGGTATAATCATGGCTAAGACTGGGCGATATGGGATGGCGGGGGACTATATTGAGATATTCAGAATCTGAAGTACTTTTCCCAGAATTGCTGAATTCAGATTAATCAGATTATCCAGTAGGAATGCAATGGTATGATATTTTGATCTGTACATTTTTTATCTGAGGAATGATCACAATTGCATGGTATTACAATTATTATCTGGTAATTAATTTGGCTAAATAAAAGGGAAAAAGACGCATACGATTATAATTGCATTTCCTTTGTAGATTTAGGCTATAAGACAGTAGTTTTTTTAGTACAGAAAAACATATCTTAAAAATAGACTAGAAATACCACAGAATACTGTAGACATAGTCCATAGATAATGTAGCTTATAAAATGCGTATGGTTAAGTGTTAAGTGATCATGACATCTTCACATGTGGTTAATAGTGAAGTTGGTTAATTGCTGCATCCCTAAATTCCAGTGTATCTGAAAATGTCCTTGAAGCTCAAAAATCACCACATTTGGTGAAAACGGCTTTGTTTTACCTGCAGGTCTAGTGCAACGTTGAACGCTGAACGTTGACGTTTTAAAGGTATAATCTATAATGCCGCCAAACAGCGACCTGGAACGGTGAACTTTAAAAGGTCAAACGTGTAGACTACAAGGTGGTTGAAGGTACATCTTCAGATACACTGGAAGCCTATGGAAGTTATGAATCTGCACAATTGAACCCTTGAACTGAAGAGCCATATAGGCCTAACTCTGTTTTTAAATTCTTTGGACAGCAATCACTTGGAGTGTGAATGTGATATCACCAGAAAGTACTCAGCCTCTACTTTCTTTAATTATGAATGAACACAACACTCTAACTTACCATCTTTAGATAATAAAGTTATGAAAACATTATTCCTCTGAAAATTTTAAATGGAGTTATATGGTTCTTCGTCTGAGGTATTCAATTAATGGGTATCAAATATCTCTACAGTGGAAAAGCACATTGAACAAAGGTCTGATATGAACTCGTATCAAGCCAAGACCTATCTATACATATTTGCATTTCATCATTCATTTAGAAATGACAACAAAAGTGTTATATACAGATAGATGATGAACAATAAACATTGATGTTTATTGTTTGGGCCTCAGTGGCCCACAAGCTGCAGAACCTCAGTATCGTGTGATATCATTTGTACTGCCAAGTATGGCCTGAGGGTGGCAGTACAGTCCATACCAACCTTCACACAGACCAACTCCGGCCTCTCTTGGATTACTTACTTCCTCTTGACCAAGGGTCGTGAGTCCAAGACATGACTGCATTCCAGGAGAGAGAGGCCGCAGTGGAGGAAACGGGGGAGCTGTGTTCGGCCCTTTTTTTATTTCACAGAATAGCTGCCTGTGAACAGAGGGATAGTGGTGCAAAAATCATAGATTTCATGAAATTTGGGATCAGAAAGTCTTGAAATGTTGAATGCTTGAAAAGCATGCCGATTCTCCTTGGGGTTTTAATTAGTTGCCATTTGTTTGTAGATTTTCTTACCAAACATCGGATCAAATTCCTTGTTTGAGATGTCACTGTGCACTTGGCCCTTCAGGATTCTGAAATAAACTACGATTAAGTCAAATGTAATGTAATGATAATTTCCTCAGCATAATTCAAGAAAGCATCCAAACCTGGGTCCTATTACCCGCCCATGTCCGCCATCCCTGAACCCGCCGTACCCTTTGCTCCGAAGGGCGAGAAGCAAGCTGTCACATTGTAGCGGAGTATCGAGTGTCGAGAAGTCAGTCGCAGATAGGCCTCATTCTTTCTCCGTCTGGATAGGAATAGAAGCAGCCCATAAAGAAGCACGCCTAACCGAAACGGACCTGGTTAAGCCCGCTTTTAATTTAGCGTGCTAAAACACGTTGTGTCGCAGGGCTGTCACAGCTTCTTGGGAAAGCTGCAAGCTCATTATCAGTATCGTGTCTTGGAGGATGCAGTGTGAGCAGGATGTAAAGAGGGATTAGGTTACTGTCGAACTGTTTCCCTGCTATTTACATGTGATACCTTTTGGTAACCGTAGCATCTCATCTTTAAACTTTAAAATGAAAGTTCAGTAGAAATTAACACAACCTGTCCATGCAAGTGCATTTATAACAGTGATTCATATTTATAATTTACAGTATAACAATATATATATATATATATTTATTTATTTATTATATATATTTATTTTGTTAAAATAAGTATTAAATAGCTCTACATTCTGAAGGCCATCATCGATATACGAGTGTTTGGTCAGTAACATGTGTCTCCCAGTCCCTCCGCTCTGCAGTAAACAGAAAATAATTGTATCAAATCAGGAGAGAGAACCCTAGATGTTTTTATTAATTTCAAGAAATGTTGCAGAGCCAAATTAGCTCACAGATTATTTTACTTGTTTGAAGCACATGCTTGATGACGCTTAAAACCATTTGTATTTCTTATTTTTGCCAGACCATTTTTACAGTGTGTGGTTGGATAAAGTGGGAACGGGATACTACAAAATGTATTTTGTGTTTACTGCAGAGCGGAGGAACGGCAAGACCCATGTTACTGACCAAACACTATATGAGTGATGGCTGTCAGAATGTAGAACATTTAACAAAACAAATACCACTTACAGCACTTTTTATATAAAATATATATGTGTATATGTTTTCCATTTCTATGTCTTTGACAATGGTATAGTAAGAATCTTGAACAAATTGAAATTATTAATTTATTATAGTAAGAATCCATACCTTTACTGTACATAGATCGATGACCTTAGTATACCTTAGTATTTAGTAGCCTATACTGTACTGTATCTCCCAGCCCTACATGCAATGGGTTAAGGAATTCAGTTAATCTCAACAATGCCAGTTGTTGATCAGAAGAAGGGACGTGTAAAGAATGTGAATGGCAATCTTGATGTTTTATTATAAAAGAGATGGTTCCATTGGATGGATCTACCTGTTTAGACAACAAAGCATGGTTAAAAATAGTCATGTATAAAATAAATAACATCCTACTCGTGTGTGAAAGGCTACTGTGAGCTCTGCTTTTGAAATGCAGAACCATTCACTTTTGTGGACCAGTGCTAGATTACTAGGAAGCTTGGCCATTAAGTTTGGTGTCATTTGACATTGTCATAAGCTGTCACTCTCTCGGCCAGAATGACCAGAGTGTGCTCTGCTCTGAATGTTCTCAATAAACAAACTGGAATTTTTATAGTGCTGTGCTCTGAATATATAGAATGGTTCCGATTGTTTCCAGTGTGCACTCTGGCACCTCTCAATGTGCATCAGCAGAATGTCACAAGGGAAGCTGCGGCTATGTGTAGGAAGGGCATGGTGGACATACTAACTGATATCACCTTGAGCAAACGTCATTTTAGCATCCAATTTAAATGTGCACTTTCTCCATGTAAGATATTGAATGCTAAAACCGTCAACCAGTACTCCTACACTAGGGTTCTCTCTTCTCTGTGCATGAGATGGTATGATGGTATACCATCGTGGAAAGGCATGGCTTTTTACTATACCTTATTCCACGACATTTACACATCATGAAGGAATATACTGTTATACAGAAAGTTAATAAAAAAAAGTGTCCTTGCAGTATTAAAAAAGTTAAAGTAAACACTCTGAATGAAATAGCACGATGACAATTGTATTCAAATATAATAATACATTTTATTTGGTGGCGCCTTTCACGACACCCAAGGTCACCTTACAGATCATAAAAACACAGCAAGGCAGTTAAAGTCGAGGTTAAAAACAAAACAAACAGGAAGTATAAAACAGTGAACTTAAAGGGGACATGCATTGCTATTCCTTGCACTATTTGGGCAACTTTACACAATTCCTGAGAGTCTATGGAACACATCAGAAAGTTTATTTTCAAAAAAATTCATTGTTTTATATTTTTGATCAAGTACTCAAAAAAAGCATCATTTTTCAGCCTCAGGATTTCAAGCTATTTTTGGATGGGCTCTGTCCATAAGCGCTTTGAGTGACAAGTCACCCACAGTCTGCGACTGGCAGACAGAGAGAGATAGAGAGAGAGAGGGGGAGAGGGAGGGAGGGAGAGAGAGAGGGACACAGAGCATAAAGTTATCTCTCCACTGCTTCCCCGCGAGGTCCAGGTTGTGTGTAAATTAGTGTGTGCCACTGCTGCTTCCCCGCGAGGTCCAGGTTGTGTGTAAATGAGTGTGTGCCACTGCTTCCAACCGCGCACGGTTTGTTTCCCCATCTCTCTCTCTCTCTCTCTCTCTCTCTCTCTCTCTCTCTCTCTCTCTCTCTCTCTCTCTCTCTCTCTCTCTCTCTCTCTCTCTCTCTATCTCTCTCTCCCTCTCTCTCACTCGCTCGCTCGTTCTCGCTCTGTTTGAGGAAGTGTATATTTCCACTCGCTCTGTTGTCGCTGTCAACCATAGAGGGGGCGTTAGTTATGCAAATCAGTACCCTATTCACGTCAGCAATACCGTCAAATCAGGGAAGATCTCGTGAACTCGAGACTAGACTGATGAGTCAATATGGTAATTAGAGACACAGACCCATTGATACTAACCCCTATTGCTATAAAGCAATGCTAAATACTGGAAAAATTTTACGACGGAGGCAGGTAGGTTCCAGTTGTGGAGCAATAAGTAGAAGCAGAGAAGGTTTTTACTTTTTACTCATTAACGGTGGTTCTCTTTATTTGTAGAACGGTACACCTAGAGTAATTCCAACAGGTAGCAAACACTGACACAGGCAGGGCTGTACGCTAAGCTTTTTCACTAGGGGCACACTTGCCCCTAAATGAGAAATTTAGGGGCAAACAAATTTTTTTAGGGGCACATTTTTAAATAACAATTTTACCCATTATTTATATCGATTGTTTTTGATTTAAAAAAAAATATTTTTTTTAATTTCATATACAATTTTTTTTAATAAAATATATATATTATATAATCATACTTGTAGTTGTATTATCTGCGAGACATCGCCACCACGCAACAAGTCAAAATGCTCGCTATATGCAACCAGCTCCACTGTCTGTGTGTACTCGAGTTAGGGCTGGGCGATATGACCAAAAACGTTATCGCGATAAAATTATAAAATTATTTTCATATAATTCGATATCGATAATTATCGTCGATATAATGTCCGTCAAGTTTAATTTACTTCTTATGCTGCTGCGAATGTCTCAAGTCGAGTTGATGTCGTCATCAGTCCGCACACGTTACACGTTAGCCGACAAGCGGAGTATCTCATGACAATAAATATGACACTAAAATACTCTCTTCCGCCACAATATATTGAAACGAACTGTATACCTCACACTACTATAAACGTGGCCTCAGAATTCAAAACACACACATACTCGGCACGTAAATATATAAAACATCGGCGTGCAAGCTAATTAGCCTAGCAAGCCTGTAGTATCTAAGCGGTGTATTTCATGACAATGTGCTAAATATTACACTAAAATACTCTCTTCCGCCACAATATATTGAAATGACGTCCACTGTATACCCCCACTACTATAAACGTGGCCTCAGAATTCACGTCACACACATACTCGGCACGTAAATATATAAAACATCGGCGTGCAAGCTAATTAGCCTAGCAAGCCTGGTTGTTGAGTGAGTCCTACCTCCTTCCGGGTATACTTCGCTCTCGGCCATCTCCTTCACTGATTGGTTGTTAGCTGTTGTGCGTAAACACGTCATCACGTAACGTTGGTTGTTGTCAGTGAGTGTGGTGAGCCGAGGCTGAACGGAGCCAAGCTTGGAAAATCGATATATCGAAACTTTGCGACCACGTTTCATGTTTATTTCGAGGAAATAATTTATCGCGATAGTTATCGTTATCGTTTTATCGCCCAGCCCTAACTCGAGTAGCCTCCAGCTACGGCCAGGATTCTCCGGAGCTGCAGCTGGACCCTATACTGTAGCCTCCAGCTACGGCCAGGATTCTCCGGCGCTGCAGCTGGACCCTATTGACTATATTCAGCGTGCCCTCAGCTCGAATACGCATCGACTCAGTGTTATAAGACATTGATATCAGGAGCTATCTGTAGCTATTTAGTTTAATGGGACGTTTCGTTTTGAACAGTGAGCTAACGCGAGCTATCATGCACTACTAGACTTGCTGTAGCATTTGTTGATATCAGTAGCTAGCCGGCTGGCAGGCTCACCGAGGTCCCAGTGTCCCACTAGAGACTAGTGTTTACAACAGCCACGGGTGCGGGAGGGAGGAGGAGCAGCAGACGCCGCAGCTCTCTCCGTGTGTCTGAGTTCAGTTCAGTTCGGCTCACTATAGGAGGTTGAACGCGTCGAAAATATGAAGCAATACTAACTTTACTTTTCTTCATAGCTAAATGAATCAGACAGTCAGCCAGTCTATCAGAGTGAGTGCTCAGTCGATTGTTCCCGCTGATCATACCTGCTGAGTGCTCACTGCTCAGCTCGCGTGAGTGACGTCATCGCGTCATCACACGCCTTGGATAATTTAGGAGTGAAATGCGAATGCAAGGCTTGAAAGCACTACTCGCAAGCCCGCCCCCAGATAATATTTACCAATCGCAACGGCCAATTAAAGGGGCAATTCGCGATCATCTCGTCGCAGTGTACAGCCCTGACAGGGCGTCTAGGAGAGAAAGAAGATAATAATAATAACAGCAACGTCCAGAGCCTGAGGTACCTCCGTGTACCGTGCAGGGAGAATGTGAAGATCCGACAACTAGAAGCAGAAAGACAGGGGTTAAATAAGACCACATTCCAGACATACTAAGCGCACTACAGTGACAGCTAGGGGTGCCCCCCAGACCCCGGTTCTAAACGGGAACCGGTACTAAATTAGAAAAAAATTGATTATTGATAAGCTCCGACGTTATCGGTACTACTATCGATACTCTAGAAATTATTATTACAATGAGTTTTTTTTCGAGGAATTTAAAGCCCAACTTGCAGGTTAAACCCTACTCTTCAATTATGGGTAGTTTACATCATTGGTATCTAATTTAATTATTATTTTTTTTCCATTTGACGCCGGAAATGCCACTCAGAAAGAGTTAAAAAGGTCCATGCACGAATAACATGCACGCACGAATCAAAAAAGCTTATCAGAGCTATCAGGGCCATGACGTCACGCGAGGCAACTTTCCCCTACTTCTGATCCACTACAAGGAGTTTTGACGAGTGCAGAAAGCTATTTCCTTGATCCAAATGGACGCCTCACAAGACGCAAATGGGTTTAATCGTCGGAGACTTTGATGGACCAGCTACAACTGATTGAAACAAGGTAGTTATAATGTTTTTAATGTTGTAAAAAAAGAACTACATTTACCACTAGGCAGCCTGTTGTTCAGTACAGCAGCGCTACTGGTCTGTGGGTTGTCGCCTTATCCCCGGGTCATAGTATCAAGCTGGCTATATGGCTCTGGCTAACGTTACCCCGCTAACGTTAGCATTATGTCTACTGTCGTGCATGTAAAAGAGTTTTGGGAACGAGTAAAATGTGTAGGTCCTCTTCTCAGACCTGTGAGGCAAAGCACTGCTGCACACACATCCTGCCGGCTAGCAAGCTATGCGCCCTGGCATGTTGATACGATAGTAGCCCCTTTAGCTGCACTCGGTGCATCAGTGACGATAGCTATGAGCTAACTAACGCTACAAGCTCAAACACCTTATAACTACTACTATTGTCGTGTCCATAAGTTCCTTGGCAGAATACTTGTGATGACAAAGGTATACAAAGAGGAGAGAACCATTTTAAATCGGGTGATGTTATGAGTTTCGGCTACCAAGCTAAGCTAAGCTACGTTAGCTAACTTAGCTAGCTTCTAACGGTGTATACACAATATGTACAACGACACAATGATTTTCATTAGTACAAATATGGTAACATGGTTGTGGATTTTACAAATAGTGGTTAGCTTTAGAGATGGATGGCTATGATCACGGAGCAATAGTGTTGTTAGGTGAAACAGATACATTTTCATTCATTACTCCTCGGCTAGTAGTAGCAAGGCTCTCTGCCTGCCACTAGCTGTGTGTGACTCTCAGACTCTCTGTGTGTGTGTGACTTTCAGGTGCCCTGCACCTGCCGTGACGACATCATTTCTATTACACGCACACGTTATGAACCATTGATTAAAATATCCATGTGCGTGGTGATTGTGTTGGGCAGACAAAATGTTTGATAAAAATGCTAATACTGGGTCAATTTCAATATTATTTTTTTCTTCTTTATGAAAGTCACCGTTGGCCTAGTCCACATTGTTTATTGAACAAAAATACAACCTGCAAGTTGGCCTTTAAACGTTGCAAACTATCTCTCCTCTCTCTGTCTCTGCACAAGAAGCGAGCCGCAGTGAGCCATTATTACTCACACTCAACTTTTTTTGCCATTGCTATGTCTACTATACATTGGTTTCTTGTTCGAATGCATTTATTTCTATAGACCAGTGGTGCCCAACCAGTCGGCCGTGATCGACCGGTAGATCAATGACATGCAATATAATTGATGCAAGCAATGTTAGCTGCTAACTAGTACTAAATAGGCTAAGCTAACTAGCGTTAGCTTAGCGTTAGCCGCTAACCCTGGAAAACGCTCAAAGCGGACTCCACGACACCAGTTCCATTCGTGAGAAAAAGGGGTGGGTTATATTGACAAGGCTTGACAACAGAGGTTCAAATATAACTTCATATTTATTGGTTATTTGTTTCTTTATATCAGCATCCAGTGTCCACCACCGTGTGTTAAACTCTTCCTGTTGACGTTTGAGCGTGACATCATCGCCTACGGCAAGCTTACATGCTCAAAACGCAAACCGTAAACAGAAACCGGAGCGCACCAAGACACACAGCCTCTACTAATAACATGGAGTATTGAACCGTTTTTAACAGCTGGGTATTGGGTGGGACATTCTGATTTAAGAACTTTTTTTTTTTTTTTTTTATTGATCTTTTTCCCCCTCCTTTTTCCTCCGATTTTCTCCCATCCCAATGTTAGTCGTTATGCCAATTCCCAATCCCCTTCCTGGTCGCTGCGCACTTACCCCCCACAGTCGGTCTGGGAGAGTGGAGGCTATCACGTGCTTCCTCCGACACACGTCTAGCCAATCAACCGCTTCTTTTCACCTGGCAGCGCGGACTCTCACTGAGAGGGTATAACGTGTGGAAGGATCACACTACCCCCGTTAGATCCTATCCACGCTGAGCAGGCGCCCCGACCGAACTGTAGGAGTCGCTGTTTACAACAACCCGGACCCACCCGCCAGCTTTCCCACCCTCTAATACAGCCAATTGTATTAGTGTGAACGGCCAGCCAAGCTGGTGACAACGCCGGAGCTGTGAGCTGGATTCGAACAGGCGAATCCAGCATCTCCGGTGTTGGTGACGAACGCAATCTCCGCTACGCCACCTGACCGCGATTTAAGAACTTTCTAAATAAAATAGAAAGTCCCAAAATTGTTAATTTATCTGACTGCTTGTATTAATTGATAAAAAAGTAGCCATGTGCAGTAATATAGTTATATAAAAGAATAATAAAGCAATGTCGATTCTGTTCTTAATAATTTTTATTAGGGATGCTCGATATTGGCTTTTTTACCGATACCGATATTCCGATATTGTCCAACTCTTAATTTCCGATACCGATACCGATATCAACCGATACCGATATATGCAGGGTTTCCCCCCAAAAAAACGGAATAATTTCAGGTAACTAATAATTTCACTGGATGCATTCAAAAGGCTTTCTAAATGTAAGCATTATCTGTGCAAAATATGATCATTAAAAAAGTTAAAATTAACATTACATATCTCTTGTTGTTGAATTAAAACAACATGCATACTTTTGACAATAAATAAAATAAGAATTGGTTCTTACTTGCTTGCCTTTTTTTTTTACCGATACCGATATTTTCCGATATCACATTTTACTGCCGATATCGGCCGATAATATCGGTCGGCCGATAATATCGGACATCCCTAATTTTTATATTTTCTTGCTAAACAAAAAAGAACCGATAAGAGTATCAATAAAGTACCGAACAGTTAAGCAGTATCGATAAGAGTAGTAGTATCGATAAAATCCTAACGATACCCATCCCTAATGACAGCCAATCAGGAGACCCAAACAATAAGTGACAGGGGAGACAAGTGACAGGGAAGACAAGTGACAGGTATCAGAATGGTGGGCTGTTCTCAGGCGGCCGCCAGAGAACCCAGCGCGTTACAGAAAAAGCCATTTATAATGCATGTCCCCTTTAAAATAACAAAACAAACAAACAGCAGGGGGTGTAGAACAGTGAGGTTATAGTGAATATGAGAGTTTAAACAGATGGGTTTTCAGTTGTGATTTAAATGATGATAGGGAGTCAGACTGTCGGACATGTGGGGGCAGGGAGTTCCAGAGTCTGGGAGCCGAGCAGCTGAAAGCTCGGGCACCCATGGTGCTGAGGCGTGAGCTGGGGATGGATAGAAGTCCAGTAGAGGATGAGCGGAGGGTGCGGGAGGGGGTGTATTCCTGGAGGAGGTCAGTGATGTAGATGGGGGCTAGATTGTGGAGGGCTAGATTGTAGGAGTTTTCTTAAGTCGATCCGGTAGTGCACAGGGAGCCAGTGTAGTTGAATGAGGACGGGGTGATGTGGTCAGATGAGTTGGTGCGGGTGATGATCCTGGCAGCAGAGTATATATACCATGTTTTATTACATTTTTATTTGTACTGGAAAATACTGTTCTACCATCAAAACTAAGAAATGTATTGTGATATGATACTTTGCTCATATTGCACAACGTATGAGATCACCACCTCCGTGTCCGGCTGGTGTAACTAGACCGTATGTGAGCTGCCAAGACTCTTCACACCATGATCCATGTCTAATTCCTCGTTTTGTTCCAAGCCATAATCTGACAGTTCTTTTGGCCTTAAGATAGTGTATATCCAGATGAAACTGGATGGAACCAGCTTGGTTCTCTCTGGTATTAGTCAAAATCAGTCAACAATCATCAATCATTTGTTTTACTAATACCTATTTATTTTTTTTAACTATGTTTTAACCCTGTAGTGTAGCACTTTGGGATCCCAGCGAACAAAAAGTGCATTACAAATTCAATCTATTATTATTATCATGATTTTAAATTATCTTGATCTGAGAATCATTATGAGAAATGTAGGGTAAACAACGTCCTTTTTAAGCCCACCAAAACCAGTTTGCAGAATTTTTATATATACACTGCCACATGAAATGAAACATTAATCTCTCATTTGAAGTTTTGATAATGAATTTATAGCACATCCTCGCTGCAACGTCCCTCATATGGGAAGTTTTTTGGATTTTTTGCAACCGGCACTTTGGCGACCCCTAGTGGCTCGGGTGTGCATATTTTGTAATACAATATATATATCGAAATAACATAAGGCTTATTTGTTGCCTGTCGATTGCGACAAAATCCGACAAAATCCGTTCAGCGGTTCTCGAGTTACATGCCGGTATTTGAGGCTTGTGCAAAGTACACGGTATTGCGCAAAATACCACTCCCGACTCAGGTTGCAGTAGTTCCGTCAACCTAGATCCGATCTCGCAAAATTATTGTGGATCGTTGTAACCAATGAGTGTGGCTTTCCAATGATAACCCACATGGGGATCTAAATAAAAAAAACATGAAGAAACACGAAAACAGGAAGAGGAAAACAACCGAATTAATTGAAGTCTATGAGAAAGAGTTTTTCTTTGTACACAGTACCAAAATCACTCCTAATCACTCATTTATGAATGGATCTTTATGAAATTTGGATATGTACTACATAAGCCTTCAGGCTATGGCCATACCACCTTCTGGGGAAATTACAACTCTGGACTACTAACTACTACAGAAAATCTTGAGTAACAAGTTTTTTTACAACTCAAGTTCAGACCTATAACTATTACTTTAGCACTAAAAGTGATTTTCTTTCTGGAATCAGAAACTTCAGAATGTCATCTTTCAAAAGAGACCAGGCTCATGCATGTGCTATAAGTATAAAGTATGTTGTTTTGGTTTGCAAAAAAAGTATGCAGTCCTCAAGTTCAAGTAAAAAAAAAATCACTTTTCTGCCCGCTTGTTAAGAGGTTAACGTTTTTATTATTTAATTCAAGGAAATATGTCCAAAGTCTGGCATGGGCTTAAGTCACGAAATACACTCCAAAAAGTTCCTGTAAACATGCTGTGACCTGTGTATTTACCACGTGGAGAAATACCATTTTTAAATGAGACATTCGTGTTCTAAGCAGATACATACTCAGAATATTTTTTTGCCGAATCACTGCTGCCTGGGCGCAGTGATTTCACGCATCACCTGAAAAGCCCCGTTGTAACTTCCGTCAATAAAACCAATGTGACTAGTAGCTAGCAGGGCTTTTCAGGTGATGCGTGAAATCACTTCGCCAAGGCTGCAGTGGTTCAGCAAAAAAAAATTCCAGAGTATGTACAGTATCTGCTTAGAAAACGAAAATGTCTAATTTAACATTTTTATTTCTCCACGTGGTAAATACACAGGTCACAACATGTTTACAGGATAGTTTGAGTTGTATTTAGAGTGTATTTCGTGACTGTTGGGAACTAGGCTAGCTGGAGTAACCTACTTCCAGTGAATGACGCTAAGCTAGGCTAACATGCAGGTCTTCCTACTCCTACTGCATGCACAGAGAAGAAAAGGTTATGTATCTGCTTGTTTAACTCCGGGTAGATGGCAAATAAGCTAATTTCCCAAAAAGTTGGCATGTTCATTTAATTTAATGCATACTGAATGTACCCTTTAAAGGCCAACTTGCAGGTTAAACCCTACTCTTTATTATGGGTAGTTTACATCATTGGTATCTAATTTCATTATTTATTTTTTTCCATTTGACGCCGGAAATGCCACTCAGAAAGGGTTAAAAAGGTCCACGCACGAATAACATGCACGGAGCGAATCAAAAAGCTTATCAGACGCTAGCAGGGCCGTGACGTAGGGATGGGTATCTTTCACATTTGAACCGATACCGGTACCTGTGAATCGATACCGGTACCCAACGGTACCTTTTTTCGGTACTTTAGTCTCAAGAAATTTAATTTACCTACCTCAGTCGTAAAATAAAAATCCAAACTTCAAATAACTACAATTTCGACAGTTTTCGGCTTGTCATTGCTCCGACTGCTTTGTTGTTGAATCAAGTCAAATCCTAGGTAAGCATATATTGTGAAAAAAAAGAAAAAAAAAGTAAAAAAAAATGTTGATACGATAGTAGCCCCTTTAGCTGCACTCGGTGCATCACAGTCACGAAATGGGCTACCACGATAGCTATTAGCTAACTAGCGTTAACGTTGCAGGCTCGGACACCTTATGACTACTACTGTTGTCATGTCCGTGAGTGCCCTGGCAGAATACTTGTGAGGACGGGGGTGTGCAGGGAGGAGAGAGCCATTTTGAATCGGGCATTCGTGCCGGCTGGCGGGCTGCACGTCACGGCATGTTGATGGGCATGAACCGGTTGGGATTTGAGTGGACGTGGCCCCGCTCGGTGCATCAGTCACGAAACGGGCTGCCACAATAGCTGTGGGCTAACTGGCGTTGACGTTGCAAGCTCAGGCACCTTATGACTAGGGATGGGTACCTTTCACATTTGAACCGATACCGGTACCGGTACCTGTGAATCGATACCGGTACCCAACGGTACCTTTTTTCGGTACTTTAGTCTCAAGAAATTTAATTGACCTACCTCAGTCAAAAAAAAAAATCCAAACTTCAAATAACTACAATTTCGACAGTTTTCGGCTTGTCATTGCTCCGACTGCTTTGTTGTTGAATCAAGTCAAATCCTAGGTAAGCATATATTGTGCGTGTGAACGTTGACATGAAAATAATTTATTTTATTTTTTATTTATTTTTTGGGTATCTCACTTGATTCGATACTCGGTAGTACCGACGTGTTTCGGTTCGGTACCTCAAAAGTACCGAATTCGGTACCCATCCCTACTTATGACTACTGCTGTTGTCATGTCCATGGGTTCCCTGGCAGAGTACTTGTGAGGACAGAGGTGTGCAGGGAGGGGAGAGCCATTTTGGATCGGGCATTGTTGGGAGTTTCAAGAGTGCTGGCTACCAAGCTAAGCTAAGCTACGTTAGCTGGCTTAGCTACTAACGTTATATACACAATATGTACAACGACACAATGATTTACATTATTACAAATATGGTAACGTGGTTGTGGCGTTTACAAATAGTGTTGGTTAGCTTTAGAGATGAATGGCTATGATCACGGAGCAATAGTGTCAGGTGAAACAGATATTTTCATTCATCACTCCTCGGCTAGTAGTAGCAAGGCTCTCTGCTTCCTGCCTGTGACTCTCAGAGCCCCTTGCTGCCCTGCACCTCATGTGACGTCAGCATTAAGATGACACATGCACGTTATTGAACCATGGATTAAAATATGCATGTGCGTGCGTGGAGCTTGTGGTTTGGTCGACAAAATGTTTGATAAAAACGCTAAAACTGGGTCAATTTCGATAAAAAAAACTTGTTTATTGAACAAAAATACAACCTGCAAGTTGGCCTTTAAGCCCATGTGTGTTCCAAATAAGGCCACTTCATGATTTATTGAACAATATATACATATTCTTTTAATGTTTAAACTTTATCTATTCAAATCTGTAATCTCTTGCCTCTCAATAGCTATTTTAATTTAGTCTCCACTCTTTTATGGCCTGTAAATGGTATGAAATATGACCAGCCTGTGCTGTGTTGTCAACACAGAAAAAGCTAAACTTGGTGGAAATTACTTTTTAATACTTAATCTTTCAATATGCATTGTCATTTTGTCTGCATATCATATGGCGTACAGCTGGCATTTGAAATCACCCAAAACGTCTGGTCCAGCCAAGATTTCTGAAGACTGACTGACTGACAATTTGCTGGTTCAGTACTAATGGTCAATGGATAGTAAATTACTCAATTTCATAATGGACAATTAAACAATAAAATGTATTAGATATTTAGGCCAATCACATTTGATTTAGCCTAATCAATTTCACTTTCATTTCCTTTGAAACTTTTCTGATTTCTGGACGCGGTTAACTCCTGATGGTCCCGCATGAAGCGTTCGTACCACTTCCGCCCGGGTCTTCCACCCTTGAATGGTGTTTCAAGCCTCTTGTATTTTACATATCTCATAAATCTTGAATGAGATCAAGCAAGTCAGTACTGTGAAGCCCCAGCCCCACTGGCAAAGGATCTGAAGGGATGGTGAATGACAAAGCATTATTATATTAGTCTTGGACATTACACATTAGATCACATAGCTAAACACATAATTAGGCCTGCTTAATAAGCTACCTACTGCCACAAACTGTAGTTGTCCCGTGTTTTAGTAATCTGCTCTGAAAAGTAAATATATTAACACATTCGGCTATTGCTAATGTTAGGATATATGGGCCTATCCAGAATGAATGGACCTATGCACTATCACTGAATATTGGTATTAATGATCTGAATTATGGATCTTAATTTATCAGGTGAGGACAAAATTAGAAGGGAAAGGGTTCAAATGTCACAAGGGAGAACATCCCCATTGAGACACAGTCAACTGGGCCTAAAGGGAACAGGTTCATGGGCTTAAGGGAACACCAGTGATTTAATGGACAAAAGACAGATATAGCACTAACAACATGAAAAGTAAAAATGTATCATGCAGAGAAGTAATTAACTATGCCCTTTACATCCACCCGTTTTTTTTGCTAGTGTCCCATTTAAGCTCACCTGATCAAAATGTTAATTTACAAAAAGGTTAAGATAGATATGCACATTTATTGACCATTGAACTGTATAATAAATAATATAAACTACATACAAAGATGTAAACTATGCATGTGTATCATGCTTTTGAGGGATTTGGTGTGCTTTTTCAATGTATGTGATGTATAGATTGGGGGAAGATGGTAGCATCTAACGGTGCCAGGTCAGAGAGGGCAGAAATGTGTTTGGCTTAGCAGAGGTTGGTTCAGAGCGAGTGAGCACCACACTGAGCAGGGTGTTTTGTTTTGCTGAAGACATAACACTGATAGCGAGTGTCTCCCAGAGCGAGGGAGAGGGGTGACCTCTTTAATGCAACAGTGAATGAAACGTTTAATGGTGTGAAAGGTTATTAACGCAGTTGTCATGACAACGCGGCACATGACAACCAGAGAAGGGGTGGGCTTATCGTTGCTATGACGAAGATCCTATAAAGCGGACAGTGGTTCCGGGTAGGGCAGACAAAAGGCAGACTAGAATCTGACCAAGAGCGAGTAGGACTGAGATCACACAGAAGACACTCTCTCCTCTCATTGAGAGGGGGGGGGGGGGGGGGGGGGAGGAAGAATGCCACATCATCATTAGCTTCGGCTAACGCAAGGAGGGTTAGGCTAAAGACCAGGCCTGAACACTATTGGACTGAATAACAAAAGGACGATAGATGAACACACAGAAAGATCATTAGAATAGACTCTTCAAGGACAATACAATCTGTTAACATCTGAGCTGAGGTTTCTGTTTATCAAATAAAACCACGCTTTTCCTTGTAAGGTATTTCACGTTGTCGAAGTGTCGGATTCTTACGGAGGTGGAGAATTATTATGGTTTGCGGATTGTACTAACGGGGAGAGATAAGGATCTTATCTGCCAGTATAGGAGACGTCAGGACCATTAAAATGACACAACGCAGAGGAATTGTATGGAGGGCCAAACAGACGAAGACGTGATACTGGCCAGTTTGATCAGGATCTAACAGTTGGTGCCGATGACAGCCGGATTTGCAAGAGATTAAAACAACGGGAACAGTTGGTTGCCGAGAGATAAGAACAACGGAAAAAGACTTTTTCAATAATGGGACGACAGTGGACAACAGTCATCGTGTGTGGGAGAATCATGATCGAGCAAGGCCGGCCAGCCCTGGGAGAGAGCGGCGAGTCGAGCGGTCATGAGGCGGACCAGCGCTGTAGGAGAAACAGCGCTTAGGAGAAAGATGTGAGTTCACTGTGCACACGTGGTTGTTTTGATCTTTTATCCAAATAAAAACGAACAGATAGTGCATCCGTAAATAAGAAGCGACAGAGAAGCCAGCTGTAATAATATGAGCAGAGAGCCATGGTGAAAATCGAGGGTGTTATCTACAGAGAATGAAAGCAAACGAGGCAGGCTGCACAGTTTTGGTTTAAGGAGGGTAAATGCGAGATGAGGAAAGGGGGGGGGGAACGCTTGAACCAGATCGAAAAATTGTTAATGGCGGGACTGTTTTCATAACAGAAGGAAAGTCGAAAGGAGATTGTACCAGTGTGTATTATGTCCGATCAGGCAAGAGTATTAGTCTGAGAAAGCGTCCCCTGATAGGAAAGAGAGGAAAAACAGCTGTGTTTTAGGCCTTGGAAGGAAGGGCAGCGTTAGTTTGTTTGAGAGAGTAGCCATTATGAGCGAGACAAGATGGCCGCAAAAGGGGCCACGAGGAGGATGATACAAAATGGCCGTGAGCCACGAGGAGATAACAGATAAGAACCAGGAAGTGACACGTCAACTAAAACACCATAGAGGAGGAGTAGGTCGCCACCTAGTGGCGGAGGGGGGGTAGTGCTGTGGAGGTTTCATTACCCATAGGGGAATATTTAGATATAAGTCTGTACTACCATCTAGTGGCGGAGTGGGGGAGTGAGTCAAGTTAGGGAATCTACTGCAGCACAGAGAGTGGATCTATTATAATAATAATATTAGATATAGAGTTTAATTATACAATGGATTAAATAAGAATTGCACAGAAAGATGGTGCAGTTATTTGAATGGGTTAATTATGGAATAAAGAGAGAGTTTGAATTCCAGTGGGGCCTTCTCACACCTAATAGATAGGCAGGGTCTTCAGAAGACACGTCACCAGAAGAACTGGCGCGCGCTGGGGGTCAAACTGGGATGAAGAGTTGCGCGGAGTGGGTATCGGAAGCTGCAAGTGTCACGCCGGAAGACAACAAACAGCGAACCGCCCTGTAAGATGGATAATAGGTGTGGAGAAGGTGGTAGACTAATAGCAAAACAAGGGAAGTCGAATGTACAGACGACTGCCGGTGTTGTGTTTCTGCTTTCAGCGGGGGAAGACACCGACAGCGGTGGAGACGACCAGGAGACAGACTGGAGGAGGAGGAAGTCGCAGGGGCCAGGCACCGCAGCCTGGTACACAGATTATCCATGACAAGAGAGAGGAGACGGCGGCGGTGGAGGAGCAGATGTGGAGAGGACAGCCAGGGACACTGAGCAGTAGCAGACCAGGGGAGACATTTTTGCCTAGGGGACCGCGCCCTGGGAGGGGGACCAGCTCAGGAAAGGAGCCGTCACTGAAAGGGGCCCTTGCCCTAGAAGACGGGACCGGCCCAAGATGGGAGGTGTACTGTAAGAGGGAAGGGAGCGCTCTGATTTGGACGTGGGGTACCTAATAGGGGGGCCGAAGGGTTTAGGTGTGTCGTCTGAAAAGTTGCAATCTGTGTGTAGTGGCTATTTGTCAACAACAACTAATAAAAACTAAAAAGCCACTGAAGCACCAGGGCAGCGAATCTCACGCAGATCAGGAAGTCCATTGTCCAGACAGCATTTGACTGTTTTGTGGTGTTTATTGTCTGTTAATCAAAGAATACAGAAAAATTATGTTTGATTCTATATGATCTCCTGACGCTGATAAAAACCATGTACCTTCCCTGATGCCCACTGTGCTATCAACTCTAATTACCTAAATACACCCAGCTGTGCTTCCCAATTGCCCAGAACCCCTTCAAAGTAAAAGCATTTAGCTGCGACTCATAATAACTTAAATAATATGGCCGTAAACAAATTAATACTACAAAAACACATAACAAATAAATATATTAAATAAATGTAAAAATAGTTAATAGCTCCCACAAGCCGGCCCCTAATTGTGAGTCACAATTACCCTTATATATATATATATATATATATATATAACATGTAAGGGAGCTATTCTTTCTATTCAAGCGTCTTCTGTGTCTCCTTCTCTGCTGATACTGAAAGAAAACAGATGGTAAGAAGACAGGATAGAAAGAGAGAATAGATAGAACAGGTATTATTTAGGGCTGTCAGTTTATCGCGTTAATTAGATTAATTAATTACACAGCAAATAATCGCGTTATGAAAATTAACTCAAAATTAATTACATTTTTTTTTTTTTTTTTTTAATAATAATATTTTCTTTGTATCTCATTCATTCCATAAGCATGTAGAATACACATTTACAGATTTTTTTAAATTTGGTCCATTTGCATGTTCTTGGTATCTGATTCTAGGGACATCTATGAATCTCAGGGAATGTATTCCCAGTGTCAGAAATACTGTGGGCTAGATCCACAAAGAATGGATTGCACGGTGCAAGTTGCACCCTTACTTACAATTCATTATGAATTGAAAATGGGGGACCCTGACGAAAGTCTTTCTCTGGTCTGCATTCCCTTAACAATTGTGTGTATTGAGCCGTACTGTATTGTACCCATTCTGCAATCTGTTAATAACATTTTCATTCAATCAATCAATCTGCGCGGTGATTGATTGAATGAACATTTTATTTTGAGTAAATTGTAATGAACCAAATGAGAATATCAATAATTTTTTTTTTATCTTTGACTGTGAATAACACCATGCTCAAATTGACCAGACCTGAAAAATCTAAGCAAATTAATAGATGGAAGATGATTAAACAGAAGGTTTTGTAGATACAGTACTGAATTCTGCCATCCGGACACATGCAATTTGAAATATGATAATAGAATATAGAATATGAGGCATAAAATGGTAATGCGATTAAAATGCGATTAATTAGATTAATTAATTACAAATCCTGTAATTAATTAGATAAATTTTTTTAATCGCCTGACAGCACTAGTATTATTATTATTCTGTGGCCTCCACCAGCAGGCAGATCTTTGTTACAGGTCTCTCCAAAACGCTGGTTTTAGTTTGGATGCACACAGAGCGGACCAATCCTTTGTAATCGGACTTGGTACTCAAAACTCGACCCATCTTCCAGGATCCTCTTGGAGCTGTAGCATCGGCAATAATGACAATATCTCCTGGGGAGAAGTTTCTTTTTGGAGCTGCCCATCTCTGTCTTTCCTGCATCACAAGTACGGTAAGTATTCGGATGTCCATCTCTTCCAAAACAGCTCTGCGATATACTGTACTTGCTTCCATTTTCTTCTGATGTACAGGTCACTCTTTTCAAAGAGTCCTGGGGGAAAGATGGGTTTTCCTTTCAGCAGGAGAATATGGTTTGGGGTGAGGGCCTCAAGGTCATTAGGGTCATCAGACACTTTTGTGAGGGGTCTATCGTTTAGTATCGCCTCTACTTCACAAAACAGTGTCTGCAGGCCTTCATCATCCAAAACCTGCTGTCCAAGAACAGAGGTCAGTATACTCCTTACTGATCGAATGAGACGCTCCCAAACGCCACCTTGGTGTGAGGCTGTTGGCGTATTAAAGCTCCACTTAATTCCATCCTGAATTAAGGCATCCTGGATCCTTGCATTATTCAAAGCAGCAAGACTTTGCTTCAATTCTTTTTTTGTTCCAACAAAATTTGTGCCGTTATCAGATCTTAAATTTGACACAGGGCCTCTTCTGCATATGAATCTCCGCAAGGCGTTAATGCAAGAGTCTGTGTCAAGTGAATGTGCCACCTCCAGGTGTATTGCACGGCTGGTCAGACAAGTGAAAATCACTCCATACCTTTTTAGAAGGCTTCTTCCTCTTTTCACTTCTATGGGCCCAAAATAATCAACTCCCACTTTAGTAAAAGGAGCCTTGTCTGGCACAACTCGCTCTTCAGGCAGGTCTGCCATCTTCTGTTCCCCAAGTTTTCCTCTGTGCCATCTACACACCATGCACTCTGTAATAGTCTTCCTTGCAGCTGAATTGGCATTGATTATCCAATACCTCTGTCGAAGTCTGTACAACATGTGGTTCCTCCCAGCGTGTCCTAGTTGTTGATGGATATGACGTAAAATGAGCTGGGAGACATGCAGGTCTTTGGAAAGAATGACAGGGTGCTTGGTTTCTGATGGTAATGCAGACCTGTTCAAACGACCACCAACTCTGAGGATGTTGTCCTCCAGTATGGGGTCTAGTTTGTACAGTGGGCTGTCCTTGGAGACGATATTTAAGCCATGTTTGAGGGAGGCAATTTCACTCTTGAACCTGTGTTTCTGAACAAAACAAATTATTGCCTTTTCTGCTTCATCACAATCGTCTGGAGTCAAATGTTTTCCACAGAGTGTGGCTTTGAAGCTCTTGAGTTTCTGTTCAACTGTACTTTTCACTCCAGCATCTTTGTCATCTTCAGTAGCTTTAAGTTCCTTTCTTTTTTTACTCAGAAGCAACAGAAGTCTTTTAAGTTCAAGGAACCAGGCAACAGACGTTTTAAGCTTCTTCCAAGATGAGAAGTAGCTGATTAGATGGTCTGTTGGATTTTCTGAATCCTTTACAATGGCATTCACTGCCGCTTCTCTTTTGACCTCCGGGTCATCAATGGGAATCACTGAATCCATTTCCAGTGTAGGCCACTCATTTTCAGGCAAATACAGGAAATCTGGGCCTTTAATCCATTTTCCGTGTGTGAGAAATTCTTCAGCTCTCAATCCACGTGATGCTTCATCAGCAGGATTGACCTTGGAGCCCACATACTTCCACTGGTCAACATCTGTAGCTTCTCTGATTACAGTGACTCTGTTGGCAACAAACGTATGAAAACGTCTGGTTTCATTGGAGATGTATTTGATGACAGTCGTGTTATCGGTCCAAAACACTGACTTCTCCAGTTGCCACTGTAGTTCCCTTTGAAGCATGCCATCCATTCGGACAGCAAGGACTGCTGCGGTGAGTTCCAAATGAGGAATGGTGATGTGCTTCAGAGGTGCAACTCTGGCCTTTCCAGCAAGAAATGAAATATGCACCTTATCATCTCTATCTTTATCCTTCAGTCTCAGGTACGATACTGTACCATAACCAGCTTCACTGGCATCAGCAAAATTATGAATTTGTGCTGTCACAGATGTTTCAAAGTTCAGGGTTTTGATACAGCGTTCCACCTTGAATACACTCATCCTTTGGAGGTCGCTCAGCCAATCAGGCCACTGTTTGGAGAAGGAGGGGGAAATGTGTTCATCCCACTTCAGGTTTTGCCGGCAAAGCTCCTGCAACAGTAACTTGGCTGGCATTGTAAAAGGAGCCAAAAATCCTATAGGGTCATACAGAGAGCTGACCACCGACAAGATACCTCTCCTGGTTTGTGGGCGTGGCTGTAATGAAGTCCTAAAGCTGAACTGGTCGGACTCAACGCACCATTGCAGTCCAAGTGCTCTTTCCATAGGCAGGTTATCTTTGTCCAAATCCAGCTCTTTCATCTCTGCTGCTCTGATGTCACCTGGAATTGATGTCAAAACATAACGGCTGGTTGTCACCCACTTTTGAAGGCTGAATCCTCCCTGACTACAGAGCAGAGTCAAATCCTTTACAAGCTTAATTGCATCTCCCTACGAGGATGTAGACTTCAGGCAGTCGTCTACATAAAAGTTGTGACTGACTGTTTTGATCACTTCAGGAGGGAAGTGAGTTGCATTGTCCTCTGCAGTTCGCCTCAAGGCGTAATTGGCGCAACTGGGGGACGAAACAGCTCCAAACAAATGTACCCTCATTCGATATTCCCTTAGTTCCTGGTCAGTGTTGCCCTGAGGCCACCAAAGAAAGCGAAGAAAGTTCACATGTTTATCAGGCACCCGCACCTGATGAAACATGGCCTTGATGTCAGCCATGATTGCGACAGGCTCTTTCCTGAAGCGAATGAGGACCCCCATAAGAGTGTTGGTGAGATCGGGGCCCTGCAAGAGCTGACAGTTCAGAGATGTTCCTTTGAATGAGGCTCCACAGTCATATACAACCCTCAGATTTCCTTTGGTGGGGTGATGTACTCCATGGTGGGGAATGTACCACACTTTTCCCTCATCTTGTTCCAGCTGTTCAATGGGTACAACTTCAGCATAACCTTGAACCAGCATATCATTGATAAATGAGGTGTACGCCTCTTTAAACTTGATGTTCTTTTCAAATTTCCTCTTCAGGCCTTGAAGTTGCTGCTCTGCAACACAGCGATTATTTGGCAAGACCGGTTCCTCTTCTCTGAAAGGTAAGTCAATGTAATAATGTCCATCTTTCAACTCTGTTGTTCTTATCATTATCTTCATGAATTTAATGTCCTCCCTTGACATTTCCAATGACCCCTCTGATGTTTTTTCATTAAAATCATGGTTGTATTGCTTCATGAGCATTTCTTCCAGATGTTCCACACATATTCGATTTGTTGTGACAACAGAGCAGCCAGTCTTAACTCTGCTGTTACTTCCACTCCTAAGTGGTCAATTTATGACCCAGCCGACTCTTGTTCTGACTGCATATGGTCCTTCACCTTGGCTGTTGATCAGCTCCCATGGTTCCATTACTTTTGCTGCATCAGTTCCGATGAGCAAATCCACATCTGCATTCAAGTCGTGCAGTTTTATGTTACTCAAGTAAGGCCATTTTTCCACATCATCCTGTCGTGGAATGTTCACACGTGACACTGGCATAGCTCTTTGGGTTAAGACATTGGGCAATTCAATAAAATCCTCCTTATCCATGCCAGACACTTCCACGTGAGACAATACATTGGTGCTCACAATTTTCTCTTGCCCCATTGTTCGTAATAGAATATTGGCTGGCTTGCCACTTAGCCCCAGTCTCTTTGCCAGGTTATGAGTGCAAAAAGTACTGGAACTTCCGGGATCCAAAAATGCATATGTCTGCACAACTCTGTCAGTCACTTGGCTTTTCAATTGAACTGCAACAATTGAAAACACAGCATTGTCCTCATCTCCGGCCCCTATATGGCCACATGTTTGAGACTGAACAGATGTTACACTCAGATGGCTCACAGGCTCTTCTGCCTTATTAAAAGGTGTACTTATACCCTTCTGCTCAATGTGTAGGACTGATGGATGCTTTTGCTGACACAAACTGCAATCCAATCGACTCCTGCAGTCTTTGCTTATGTGTCCCACTTTCAAGCAACCAAAACAAATTCCATGCTCCTTTATGAAATGTATTTTGTCCTTTTGTATCTTTAACTTAAACTGTGAGCATTTTTCAAGTGAGTGGCTTGTTCGTTGGCAGAATAAACAGCATTTGATGTGACTTTGGGCAGAGAAGGACTTGATCTTATTATCCATGTACCTTTTGTTGTTTCCTTTTTTCATTGCAGTGACACTGGTGGCAAAGGTGCTCTGTTTCCTTTGCCTTGGTTGACTGTCAATGGGGGGTTTGTTGCGGCTGGTACATTTTGAATCCTGAATATTTCCAAACAGTGGATCAGAGGCAATTCTAACTTGTTTTTCAACAAAGTTCACAAGGTCAATAAATAGTGCTCTGCAACCACGTTGCTCCTGTAAATCACATGCGACGTTCCTCCATTTCTCCCTCAGCTTATAAGGAAGCTTCATCACAATGTTCCTGAGGTTTGATGGCATGTCCAACTCATTCATTTGCATGATTCTCTGTGTTAAATTAGAGCATTCTCGCAAGAACAGAGAAAATGATTGTAGTGATTTTACATCTTCATCTTTAACCAGAGGCCAGCTATCAATTTTGTCCATATAAGCAGAAGCAATTTTGTATTCATTTCCAAAATGTTCAGCAAGCAGGGATTTAGCGCGTTGATATCCCTGAACAGAGGGTAGGTGCTGACAGCTTTTCACCAGGTCTCTTGGTTGTCCCCTGGTGTACTGCTCTAAAAAGTGTAAACAATCACTTGCATTGTCGGTTTTAACCTCAACACAATTTTCAAAGGATCTGATGAAGGAATGATACTAAAGAGGATCACCATCAAATATGGCTATATTTCTCACCGGTAGAGAAGATGCCAAATTTTGCTGTACCAACATTGTAGTGATGTCAGTTTGGCGTTGCATGATATTCACAATGTCATTTTGGGTGTCATTATTGCATGCCATGTTCAGGGAGGATGCTCGTCCTGTCTGTTGAGCATCATGGACCACTTGTGTTGGTGCTTGAGTGTATAGTGGTCTGAGGTCCGTCTGTAATACTGCCATTTGTTTAGGCCTGACAGTCTGTGATGCATCTTTAAACCCGATGGTCTGTGATGCGTCTTTAAACCCGATGGTCTGTGATGGTCCTTTGGGCCTTACAGTGACAGCCTGGGCCTCAGGATGAAATTCATTTTGCATGTTATTTCCCTGCGGGACAAATTGACCAGCTTGAGGATTGAGTTGGCTTGTCCTTCTTTGAGCTATATTCCTGTCCAGATACAAGTTCATTCCATCCGACCTTTTAGAGTTACATTTTGAATTGGTTTCCAGCACATTGATTTTTGCATTGGCTGCAGCTAGGTCAGTTTCCAGAGCAAACTGTTCCTTTTCCTTCCTTAGTTCCTCCTGCTTTGCCCTTAGTTCCTCCTGCTTTGCCCTTAGTTCCTCCTGCTTTGTTTCCAACTCATGTTTCCTTTTTAAAGCTTTCATCCGCTCCAGTAGTGATGCTTTGTCAGCCTCCGCCTTTAGCCTGGTAGACGCGGTGGATGATGTCTTTGATACACTGGAGTGTGGCTTTTGTTGCTTTTCATTTGTACATGAAATGTTAGAGGCACTGTCCTCAGGATTGATATCATCAATAACAACACTTTGTTTAGATTGAGCCTCATCATCATCTTCATTTGTTTCAACAACATCATTAGTTTCATTGTCAATATTTGCATTTGATTCCACCTGAGGGTGCCCAGCAGCAGACACCCAAACCCTTACATCCTCTGTGAAATTACAAAATGTCATTATTGTTGCATTGAAACATGTATTTTGCCTTTTAACCTCTTCCTCAGGCAAATCCATATTTATGAAAGACTCATGCATGTCCTTAGCGTCCTCATAACAATTGATGAAGTTACTCAAATGAGCTTGCACATAGTTCACATTGTCAGTAGATTTCAGCAAGGTACGTATTGGTTCAATGTATTTCTTGGCCTGTTTGATTTTTGCAGACCTCTTTTCTTGACATGATTGCATGTAAAATGCCAACCCTTTTGCGGTAAACTTGATGCCCCGTTTTACAGAGGGCTTGGGCGGAGCAACATTCTCCACACTTGCAACATCTGAACCAACCACAGGCGTTGTCTCATATGTCCCAACCAGCTGCTCCATATTGTCTGATTGGTTCATACAGCCAACTTCACGTCGGAGATTTATGAATGAATGTCTTTACAATGAAGTTCAACAACTCCCAATATTCATCAACATCATTTAGCGTCGCGAGACAATAATTCAGTCACTCCAATAAGTTTGCCTTTTTCCAATAAAGCTGACGGATTATTCTTCACATACCAATGATGTTGTTTTGTTCGAGTGTGACGTCCATTAGACCGTGTGGTCCTCCGTTCTCCGATCGTGTCTTTAACAGGTTGATCCAAGGCAATTCAAGCTTCACAAAAGTCACTGATCATAGTCTTCGATCTCCAGACCAAACGCTGGAGCGCCAGCATCCATGTCCTCTGATCTGAATGATCCTCCGTTTGAGCGTGGTGTTTCCATGTCCAAAACGTCCAACGGCAAAAATCCAAAACAACAATAAAAAGTGTCCGCTTCAATAAGGAACGGTTTTTACTTTATGTAGTGGCTATTTGTCAACAACAACTAATAAAAACTAAAAAGCCACTGAAGCACCAGGGCAGCGAATCTCACGCAGATCAGGAAGTCCATTGTCCAGACAGCATTTGACTGTTTTGTGGTGTTTATTGTCTGTTAATCAAAGAATACAGAAAAATTATGTTTGATTCTATATGATCTCCTGACGCTGATAAAAACCATGTACCTTCCCTGATGCCCACTGTGCTATCAACTCTAATTACCTAAATACACCCAGCTGTGCTTACCAATTGCCCAGAACCCCTTCAAAGTAAAAGCATTTAGCTGCGACTCATAATAACTTAAATAATATGGCCGTAAACAAATTAATACTACAAAAACACATAACAAATAAATATATTAAATAAATGTAAAAATAGTTAATAGCTCCCACACTGTGTTTTTCTCTGTCTCTCTCTCTCTCTCTCTCTCCTCCCTGACCGTTGTTTATCCTTTCTGGTTTGGGTGTGATGCGGGTAATGGAAAACAATAAGGCAAACAGCAGACGGCGGGGCCCTAATTGTTATGAGTCTATTTTTGTGTATAATTAATTGAAAAACCAAGTAGTCTGTTGATTCTGAAGGTTGATTAAGAATCAAAGGGGGGAATGAGGGATTTGGGGTGCTTTTTCAATGTATGTGATGTATAGATTGGGGGAAGATGGTAGCATCTAACGGTGCCAGGTCAGAGAGGGCAGAAATGTGTTTGGCTTAGCAGAGGTTGGTTCAGAGCGAGTGAGCACCACACTGAGCAGGGTGTTTTGTTTTGCTGAAGACATAACACTTATAGCGAGTGTCTCCCAGAGCGAGGGAGAGGGGTGACCTCTTTAATGCAACAGTGAATGAAACGTTTAATGGTGTGAAAGGTTATTAACGCAGTTGTCATGCCAACGCGGCACATGACAACCAGAGAAGGGGTGGGCTTATCGTTGCTATGACGAAGATCCTATAAAGCGGACAGTGGTTCCGGGTAGGGTAGACAAAAGGCAGACTAGAATCTGACCAAGAGCGAGTAGGACTGAGATCACACAGAAGACACTCTCTCCTCTCATTGAGAGGGGGGGGGGGGAGGAAGCATGCCACATCATCATTAGCTTCGGCTAACGCGAGGAGGGTTAGGCTAAAGACCAGGCCTGAACACTATTGGACTGAATAACAAAAGGACGATAGACGAACACACCGAAAGATCATTAGAATAGACTCTTCAAGGACAATACAATCTGTTAACATCTGAGCTGAGGTTTCTGTTTATCAAATAAAACCACGCTTTTCCTTGTAAGGTATTTTACGTTGTCGAAGTGTCGGATTCTTACGGAGGTGGAGAATTATTATGGTTTGCGGATTGTACTAACGGGGAGAGATAAGGATCTTATCTGCCAGTATAGGAGACGTCAGGACCATTAAAATGACACAACGCAGAGGAATTGGATGGAGGGCCAAACAGACGAAGACGTGATACTGGCCAGTTTGATCAGGATCTAACACTTTATACTAGGGATGTGCATGACTGACCAAAATCATTTTCGAATAGTCTACTGTTCTTAACACATTGGGTGCCAAACACGGCTTTTTACGTTGCTGGGCCCCAACCGTTGAGTGCTCGTTTGATCTTTTTACTTTGATCCCCGCTCTACACAGTTGCCCAGAGCGATCTGCATGATTTAGGCACGTCCTGACAATTTTGAACTTCATTCTGATCGACCATCACCAGGTGGCAGTATCATCCTGTGTCTATACTGCATGGGGCTCTAGATTCACTTTCAGTTTCTCCTCGCGAGTGGCCACTCCTTCTCCCGGGACAAAAATTCACAGTCCTCGCCTCTGGATTGCGTTGCAAGAGCGTATTTGACCATCGAAACGTGTATAGACATATACACTGGTAATCGCGATGGCGATGCGATCACTTGGAATTATTCTTTTGGAATACCTTCTGGCTAAGGTATGCTACATTCTATGTCTATTTTACCTAATCTGAAACGTGTTTTTCTAACGATCAAATCAAATCAAATCAAATTTATTTGTAAGGCCCGACAACACACGTTAATGTCCCCATGGGCCGTACACGTCTTCTTTAAACAAGTCAAGAAGAAACATCACAATAAGTCAAGAACAAAACAAGAACACCATAAGGTCCAAAAATTTGCACACAGCAGTGTAAGACATCCAGGGAACACAACAGCAAAATACAATGAATGCACACAGAGACCGCCCGTTCCCCATACGTGGCTAACTGAGTTAGCCGGATAATCTTCAGGATAACTTGACATAAGTCAAGCTTTTCGGTTCCACGAAGCAGGCTTGTCTAAATCACTATGGCAACAGATCGAAACATTTTAATCTGCTCCAGAGCAGGTTTAGTTGAGTTAGCTGGATATAAACTGGCCACTCCCTCGGAACAAAATGGCAGCTCCCTTCCTCAGAGATTGATTGATTGATTGAAAACTTTATTAACAGATTGCAGAATGGGGTACAATACAGTACGGCTCAATACAAACAATTGTCAAGGGGATGCAGACCCAGAGAAAGACTTTCGTCTTGTTTACATCAGGGTCCCCCATTTTCAATTCATAATGACATTTATGACATACACAACATATACAGATATATATCATGACATTTATGACATACATGACATACAGATATACAGTACTGTTACATTTGTGACATACAAGATATGCAAATATACAGTACTGTTAAACAGAGATCCTAACAGAAAATATCTACATATGAGGTGGAGGAAACTGTATATTGGGAAGGGGTGGGTGGGTGGGAGGGGGTGTTTGGACATTTACGGGGGCCAGTTTCGAATTGCAGCCTCCCGTAGGTGCTCTTTGATCCCATTATACCATTCTGAATAATGTTTTCGCGAGATGATTTCCATAATGTATTGATTTAATAGAATGTGTGAAAAAGGCCTATAATTAAAAACAATTAAAATACATTAAACTGGTCAAAGAAATGCGTTTGAAATGTAAAATAATAGACCTAAAATGCTGACAATAAATCATATTCAGCCTATGGATTTCCTACATACTGCATGACACCTGTTTGAGCTGCGGGATGAGGCGCGCTTGTTTCTGATGGAGAATGCATCCCAGCTTGCTGCCCACCTTCGATGCTGACTGGATATCAATTGAGAGGGAATACGCACAGCTATCTGCCATTTGGATCTACCTACCTATTCGAAAAAACATTATCTGCACTGACTTATATAAAAAATAAGTACAGATCACGTCTGAATGAATGTGGAGGATGATCTCCGAGTCGCTGTCTCCAAAATTAAACCCAGACTGGACATATGCCCATCCATCTCATTAGGTGAGTTGAACATTAGCCTTCTAAATGAAACGTGCTATATGTGTGACTCGACGTGACCAAACCCGATTTGATCCGGTGAGAAACAAGTGCCAGAAAAGGAACAATTGTCTTGCTCTTCAGAAAATCGAAAAAAATCGAAATCTGTTTTTTTTTACATCTTTGAAATGTCAATAATGTGTTCTCTTATTTGCTCTTATTTTCAAACTTAAATACAACTTGTAAATGAGGTAATTATTGTTATATAGTTCGACAGTATTGTCTCTCAATACTGTGGAAAAACTACAGGTGAGGGGATTTACGTGTGGGTCTGTCAGCTTAACAGGTACTTAAGAGGTGTTGAAACACACACAGCCAAACGCTCTCCTTTCTTAGCAGGGAGAAGAACAATGTTTATACACTTTATCTTAATGTTATAAGTTATAGCAACGCAACAAACGCAGTGTCCTGTCCATATAAAAAAGATTAAAAAAAAACGCGAGTCCGCGCGGGTGTATTGTCATTAAATTAAACAACATTAAAACACATTTAGAATGTCACGAATTTGATGAGCGAACGAATTTACTTCGAGTGAATTTATTGCAACCTAATGGTATAAGAAGTAAATTCATTCAATAGGGAAACTCAAAGAAAATAACAAACAAGTTATTATTATTATAGGACGCGTTGGTTGTTGTTGTAGACGAACGCGCGCTGGCAATTCATTTGATGACAAGACAAACGTCTTTCTGGGTCTGCATCCCCTTAACAATTGTGTGTATTGAGCTGTACTGTATTATTGCAACTTGGCTTGAATCCGCAGCAATAAGCCAGATAAACAAAATTGTATTAACGCGCCTCGTTAAATCCTCCGCCCTTTCCTCTCTCTCAGTGCTCCACTGTCCGGCTGGCTGCTCTGCCTGTCTGTCTGGCTACTCTGATCCAATCACATTCAGCGTTTCTCCCCCCCACCCACAGTCTGCGAATCAGAGCAGAGTAGGGCGGGTTTTCACGGAATGGAAAGTCTCTTTGCTTGTGAAGAGTGGCAGAAACCTTTCACTACCACACTACAGAAGGTTAACCCTTTCACTGCCACACTACAGAAGGTTAACTTGATTGATTGATTGAAAACTTTATTAACAGATTGCAGAATGGGTACAATACAGTACAGCTCAATACACACAATTGTTAAGGGGATGCAGACCAGAGAAAGACTTTCATCTTGTTTACATCAGGATCCCCCATTTTCAATTCATCATAGAAAATAATGTTATGAATGCCCGAAAACATTTGTGATGTCACAGTATGATGTCATAATCAAACATTCTAGAACATTTGTGTATCTATTCAACAATTCTCTCACAGCTACAGAAGGTTAACCCTTTCACTGCCACACTACAGAAGGTTAACCTTTAAATCTAAACATCTAAATGCTTATTGATGTAGCCTTTCCTTCAGCCAATACCTTGACCCCCAACATTACATGGCTTATGTGAGGCTTCCAACAAACCTTTCACTACCACACTACAGAAGGTTAACCCTTTCACTGCCACACTACAGAAGGTTAACTTGATTGATTGATTGAAAACTTTATTAACAGATTGCAGAATGGGTACAATACAGTACAGCTCAATACACACAATTGTTAAGGGGATGCAGACCAGAGAAAGACTTTCATCTTGTTTACATCAGGATCCCCCATTTTCAATTCATCATAGAAAATAATGTTATGAATGCCCGAAAACATTTGTGATGTCACAGTATGATGTCATAATCAAACATTCTAGAACATTTGTGTATCTATTCAACAATTATCTCACAGCTACAGAAGGTTAACCCTTTCACTGCCACACTACAGAAGGTTAACCTTTAAATCTAAACATCTAAATGCTTATTGATGTAGCCTTTCCTTCAGCCAATACCTTGACCCCCAACATTACATGGCTTATGTGAGGCTTCCAACAAACCTTTCACTACCACACTACAGACGGTTAACCCTTTCACTACCACACTACAGAAGGTTAACCTTTCCTTATAATACATTTACATTTAGTAATTTAGCTTTTAGACTTACAAGGCAAATACTTCAACTGCCACAACAACTTGCCACAAGACAGAGTCATTGCCATAACAAAAGAGCCTGATGCAAGGTGTTAATGTCCCCAGAGAGAGGGGGGCCATGGAATACAATGCATTCTGGGTAGGGTTGTAGTTGATTAAATCACAGGTGTGAACCTCTCCACAAGTTCGAAGACCATTCATCTCTGAATGCGTTTACTGATATCTCCATGATTCATAGGATGTAGCTTGAAAAATATCCCACCAAAATGTTCAAGTGATGGCTTATTTTTAAGGTATGAATCTGTACTTTCACAATATGTAAAAAAAAAAAATGAAGATCCCTCAACATGACCATGAAGTCCATACCTGGTCACATGTATTCATTTTATGGTTGTTTGATTATTGTGTTATTTTGTGTAGTTATTGTGCGTGTTAACACATCAAGTGCCGTTCAGCAGGGGGCGCTGTGGGCCGTGAGTGCCAGCGCTCTGTTCAATGGGGATAAAAAAAAAACAGATCATCCGTATATATTTCCGTTTTATACCGTGGTGAATATGAGTATAGTTTGAGTGATTCTGAGTAATCCCAGGAAAAGACGCGAAAACAGCGTTTTAGTGAAATTCACTAAACAACACGTTGCCATTCCTCAGATGGATCAACTATCAATCTGAAATCAACGCTAGATTATTGGTATTATCTTTCATCATGCACGCATGAAAGGGGGTTTGGAGCGGGGCGCCCTTCCGTGCTGTGATCACTACCAACGGGACACACAGACACGCTTCGATCATGGCGAAAGAATTATCGGATCAACGCAAGATTGATAACATATAGTCCTTACCTTGTCTTGATGTACTGCAAAAAGAATAATCCAATTATCTGATCGTCATTCCAAATACTGGTCGCGATCGTGTATCCAGCGTTATCCAGCATTGCACATGAACGGGGGGGGGGGGCCTAGTCGATGCATCGTTATAAGCGCTCGTCTTGCCGGAGTATTTAGACCCCACCTGCACGCTAGCTCGGCCAAGAAAACAAACCACATAGTTTCAAATGGAGTGCAATAGCAGCCGCAAGGTGTTAGGCAGCGGTATTGGCCGTTTGCGATCTCAGACCCATTCAGGACAGCCTGCACAAGGTGCCTCGATGGATTATGAATGGCAATAGCGAATAAAAGAAATAACGACACAGAAACGTAGATCTACGTTTCCGGCACTCATGCATATGTGTGCGTGTGAACGTTTGCATGTTTCAACCACCTATAATAGTGGGGTGTCGCGGCTCTCTGACACCGTTATTTCGGGGGGTCGTGGCCTGAAAACTTTGGGAACGATGTATTTATATATTACATGATACCTAAGCGCATACAGTACATATATCCTCATACGTATCTATTAATTCGTATTAATTAGATACTCTTTGGGCTTGTTTTTATCTACTTATTCTGAAAGAGTTGAAATAATAATTTTTGCTAGCAAGATCTCATTCGATTATTCATTCCATTAAGCCTATTGCCAGCAGGCACATTTAAATAAATATAATCTGATTGATTGGGGTAATGAGGGACTTAAAATTTGCCTATAGATATGCATTTAACTTGTCGGCGATATATTCTACAATCTGTTAATAAAGTTTTCAATCAATCAATCAATGCCGTTCATTGGTTTTCTGGGATCGACACCTCCCCCTTTTCAGGTAAAACGGCCACGCGCAATTATCCTGATTACTGAAGTCTGGTTCGAATTAACGAGATTGAATCAGCCTTCTAGAAACCAAGATAGCCTGACTTCAATCATCGGGTTCATTTAAGCTGGCTAATGGGACTTTTGATCGACTTAGTTGAACCAGGTACAGGGAATGGGGCCCAGGCAACACAGAACTAATACACACAAGGGCTGATTACAACGAGGAACACCTGGGAGGGGAAATAGACTGACAAAGACTACAAGAACTACAACAATGGCAGACAAGACACACATGGGACAGAACATTCAAACTAAGACTAAACAGAATACACAATACAAGACAATGGGTCTCATTCCCGAACGAAGTTACGACAAAAAATTTCGTCCTAGCCAGATTTCGGCCCATTTAAGACATATTAGGGCTGGGAGTGGGAGTCCCCAAATTTTCCTGAGATCAGATTTGATCGTGGCTGAGAGCAGATTTAAGAGTGCTGAGGAGCACTCTTAAATCTGCTCTCAGCCACGATCAAATCTCATGATTGATTGACTAATTTAAAATGTCATTATAACTTGACAGACTATGTTCTCATAGTGATTCCTTCACGTCAACGCTACAGGCCTCTTTGGAATTAATTACTTAATCATAATTAAAATAAATATGACAATATTTGTACGATAAGAAATTACGCATTTGATGTCGGAAAAATAAATAATATGGATTAATCTGATCACAGGGCAGCTGCTTAACCATATCTGAACCAGCTATTTTGGACAAATGTATAATTACTTTAATTACTCAGATATTCAAACACAATTATGCAATTATTGTGAAATGATTGAAAATAATTATTATTTAATGCCTTCTGTGGAATTTGTATTTCTTATTTGTTACACATCTGTTTTAATGATTAATTATATACATTTGAAAGCACCATAGCACCAGACATCCTCCCATTCCTAACTGCAACCATCAACTCCTCACTCAACTCGGGGGTGGTCCCCACCTCCCTAAAACAAGCCAGAGTCACGCCCCTTATAAAAAAAACATCCCTGAACCCTACCGTCATAGGCAACTACCGTCCTGTCTCTCTTCTCTCCTTCCTTTCTAAAACACTTGAATGTGCTGTATCCAACCAACTTACTGCTTATCTCTTACAGAATGACCTCCTAGACCCTAATCAGTCAGGCTTCAGGACTGGTCACTCCACAGAGACAGCCCTCATTGCGGTCACAGAGGCACTTCACTTAGCAAAAGCGAAAGGCCTCTCCTCTGTCCTGATTCTCCTAGATCTATCTGCAGCCTTCGACACAGTCAACCACCAGATCCTCCTCGCGGCCCTCGCAGGAATGGGAGTGGCTGGCTCTGCGCTGACATGGCTGTCATCATACCTCAATGACCGCTCCTACCAAGTGTCATGGAGAGGGACCCTGTCGGCCACCCGCCCCCTGCGGACGGGTGTCCCCCAGGGCTCAGTTTTAGGACCCCTTCTCTTCTCCCTCTACACTAAATCACTGGCTAACATTATCACGTCTCATGGCTTCTCCTACCATTGTTCTGCAGACGATACTCAACTCTTCCTCTCCTTCCCTCCCTCAGATATCCACGTCTCTGAGCGGATCTCGGCCTGTCTGTCCGACATCTCCGCCTGGATGACGACCAACCACCTCAAACTGAACCTAAGCAAAACAGAATTGCTCCACCTGCCGGCCAAATCCTCCGCCCTGACCGACCTTTCCATCACAGTCGAGAATGCAGCTGTGACCGCGTCCCCGACCGCCAAGAACCTTGGTGTTGTCCTCGACGACCAGTTGAACTTCTCTGCTCACATCGCAGCGACAACCAGAACCTGCCGATTCCTCCTGAGCAACGTCAGAAGGATCCGCCCCTTCCTGACAAAAGAAGCCACCCAACTCCTCATCCAATCAACAGTCATCTCCCGCCTCGACTACTGCAACGCACTGCTCGCTGGCCTCCCGGCCACTGCCACTAAGCCTCTTCAACTCATTCAGAACGCAGCGGCCCGCCTGATCTCAAACCTACCGAAGTCGGCCCATGTCACCCCACTTCTTAGGGACCTGCACTGGCTCCCCATTGCTGCACGAATCCGCTTCAAGGCCCTCGACCTAGCATACCGTGCGGCAAAGGGAACCGCTCCCGCCTACCTCCGGTCAATGGTCTCTAACTACACACCCTCAAGACCCCTACGCTCTGCATCTTCTGGCCGCCTCAGACCTACTCCTATCCAAGCTCTGGGAGGGTCATCAAAGAGAAGTCGCCTATTCTCAGTCCTTGCCCCACAATGGTGGAATGAACTACCCACCCCAGTTAGGACAGCCGAAACACGTCCAATCTTTCGCCGTCGACTAAAGACTCACTTCTTCAACCATTATCTGAATAAAAAAATAAATAAAAAATCTAACCCTAACTAACCGTACTGTCATGCACTCGTCCTAATAAACTAACCTACACTGTAGCACTCAACACTTTGATGAACATTGTTGCTCAGCTGATAGAGTTGTGCCCTTCCTGATGGCTTGTCGTACAGAACTTGTAAGTCGCTTTGGATAAAAGCGTCAGCTAAATTACTAAATGTAAATGTAAATGAAAGAATGCAGGTCAACATGCAATGTATCCCATTGATTGGTATACAATGGGACAGACCTTTGTTTGATTGATTGATTGATTGATTGATTGATTGATTGATTGATTGAAAACTTTATTAACATATTGCAGAATGGGTACAGTACAGTACAGCTCAATTACATACAGTAAGGGGATGCAGACCAGAGAAAGAATTTCGTCTTGTTTACATCAGGGTCCCCCATTTTCAATTCATTATAACACACACACAACACAGATAGACAGTACTGCTACATCTATACATTTATGACATACCAGATTTGCAAATACAGTACTGTTTGTGATACAAAAAGAGTCCAGAAAAGAGAGTACATTTGACGTAGAAACTGTTGGAGGAGGTTGGGTAGGAGGGGTGGGTGCATGGGGGATAGACTTACTGTTATGGTTTGTAACCGACCCCAATCGCACAACACAAGACAGGTATGAGGGTAAGCCAAGAAACGGGCATTTATTGAAACAAAGGGAAACCGGCACTGTTCCTTTAAGGGAGAAACACAAAATACTGGAAATAACAAGAGGGGAAGGAACAGGCTAAGGGAACGCTAGGGGAAGGTTAAGGGAACACTAAGGGAAGGCTAAGGGAACGCTAGGGGAAGGTTAAGGGAACACTAAGGGAAGGCTAAGGGAACGCTAGGGGAAGGTTAGGGGAACACTAAGGGAAGGCTAAGGGAACGCTAGGGGAAGGTTGGAAGAAACAGGGAGGAACTAGGAGGACCGGACGGGAGGACTAGGAGGAACTAGAGAGGGGAGAACTAGGGACAGAGGGACAGGTACTGGGGGAACATAGGGAACAGGTTCTGGGGAACAGAGGGCCAGGTTCTGGTGACAGAGGGACAGAGGCCGCGGAGGCGGGCTGGGGACGAGGAGGACTAGAAAGGGGAGAACAGGGACAGAGGCCCGCGGAGGCGGGCTGGGGACAGGGAGGACTGGGAGGACTGGTGGGAAACATCAGGGCCGCTCTGCAGAACTCTCTCGGCAGATCTCCGAGGTGGGTAACGGCGGCCGAGAGGGAGAGAGGAGAGGGTTAAAGTACAAAGGGGAAAACAGAGCAGATGCAGGAGAGGTGACTAGTCCAAATACAAAAGTTATCAAAGTAAAAACTATCTTCGTGTAAAATACACAAAGAGCAAAGTTCCAAAAACAATCCAAAAGTGAATACTATCTTCGGTGTGAACAAACACACAGTGGGAGATGTAACGTCCAAAATAATATCCCAGTGAAAACAAACAGAGGCACACGCTGGGTGAGTGACTGTCTGATTAAAAAGGTGGTTATCTTCAGTGTTAAGAAACACACGAAAACGGAGATGATCAAGACAGTCAAATAAACTCACCCAGACGTAATGCGTATAATGCGTAAAGGAGCTGGAACAGCAGCGGGGCGAGGGCGTCGCCACCGGGGAGCCGGCTGTCCGAGCCGAGGTCAGAGTGGTGCTGGAACAGGCAGCGGGGCGAGAGCGTCGCCACCGGGGAGCCGGCTGTCCGAGCCGAGGTCAGAGTGGTGCGCCACTGCTTGGAGTGCGCGCCGGAACCGAGAGACGCATCTGGGGTGCGTCTGCGTGGAGGAGTGTGCCAAGCTTGGAGGTCTGGATGATGCGCGTCTGTGCGCTGGTACGGAGGAGCGTGCCAAGCTCGAAGGTCTGGAAGATGCGCGTCTGTGCGCTGGTACGGAGGAGCGTGCCAAGCTCGAAGGTCTGGAAGATGCGCGTCTGTGCGCTGGTACGGAGGAGCGTGCCAAGCTCGAAGGTCTGGAAGATGCGCGTCTGTGCGCTGGTACGGAGGAGCGTGCCAAGCTCGAAGGTCTGGATGATGCGCGTCTGTGCGCTGGTACGGAGGAGCGTGCCAAGCTCGAAGGTCTGGAAGATGCGCGTCTGTGCGCTGGTACGGAGGAGCGTGCCAAGCTCGAAGGTCTGGAAGATGCGCGTCTGCGCGCTGGTCTGGATGTGCGTCAGGTCGATAGCTGCGCGGGGGTCTGAAGTGGATCACTGGGATGCCTCCCGTGGAAGTCTAGGGAGCGCAGACCAGTCTCCCCCTCAGGCAACGGCGACAGCAGGCGAAGGCTGGAGCAACATCTCTACGCCGGAGAATCAAAACAGCATAGGCAGAACAGAGGACCTCCCGAAGGAGTCTTGATGTTTGAGAATATGATACGGCATGTTTACAACACGACCCCACGCCGAAACGAGGGGAAGAGCCCTGGTATTTAAAGCCCACAGGGGAACTAATTAGCCTGCCACCACAGGTGCGAGAGGTAATTGATAATCGAACTAAAAGTGTGAGTTCGGCACCAGACCAATCAAACACATAATGACAGGTAGTCCAGGTGTGGCCACTGAGAGTAAACGAGAGTAAAGAACGAGAGGGTGGGGGCTAGAGAGAGTGAGTGAGAAGAGAATTCCTAAACAGTAGGCTTAAAGAAAACAGAGAAAGTTGGTGAGCAGCGGACAAAACCTCACAGTACCCCCCCCTCAACGGGAGCCACCCGGCGACCCAAAAAAAATACAGACAGAGTGGCAGGGGGCAAAACAAGGCAAAAACAAAAAGGTACTGGCCAAGCCAGCAGGGGAAGCCACCACAAGAGTGGGGCTAGCAAAAGAAACAGGGTCGCCGAGGGGTAACTAGGGTAGCAGAGGGGCAACTGGAGGAGCTGAGGGGTAACCAGAGGAGCTGAGGGGTAACTAGAGGAGCAGAGGGGTAACCAGAGGAGCCGAGGGGTAACTAGAGGAGCAGAGGGGTAACCATGGTAGCACCGGGAAAAGAACTAGCAGAGGGAAGGTTAGCTGCCAGGGCACTGATAGCTACAGGGCCTATGCTAGCTGTACTGCTACATCAACATAGAGGCTGCGCAAGCTGCCGGAGCTAGGCTAGCAGAGGGAAAGGGTAGCTGCCAGGGCACTGATAGCTACAGGGCCTATGCTAGCTGTACTGCTACATCAACATAGAGGCTGCGCTAGCTGCCGAGCTAGGCTAGCATGGGGAAAGGGCAGCTGCCAAGGCACTGATAGCTACAGGGCCTATGCTAGCTGTACTGTTACATCAACATAGAGGCTGCGCTAGCTGCCGAGCTAGGCTAGCAGGGGGAAAGGGTAGCTGCCAAGGCACTGATAGCTACAGGGCCTATGCCAGCTGTACTGCTACATTAACATAGAGGCTGCGCTAGCTGCCGGAGCTAGGCTGGCAGACAGGGCTGGACCAGCATGAGAGAACAAGCTAGCTGGAAGGACAGTCCTAGCTGTGTGAGATAAACTGACCTTGCTAGCTGAAAGGGCAGTCCTAGCAGTGGGAATACTGACCTTGCCAGCTGAAAGGGCAGTCCTAGCAGTGGGATAAACTGACCTTGCTAGCTGAAAAGGCAGTCCTAGCAGTGGGAGCAAACTGACCATGCTAGCTGAAGGGGCAGTCCTAGCAGTGGGAGAGAAACTGACCTTGCTAGCTGAAAGGGCAGTCCTAGCAGTGGGAGATAAACTGACCTTGCTAGCTGAAAGGGCAGTCCTAGCAGTGGGGATAAACTGACCATGCTAGCTGAAAGGGCAGTCCTAGCAGTGGGGATAAAACTGACCTTGCTAGCTGAAAGGGCAGTCCTAGCAGTGGGAGATAAACTGACCTTGCTAGCTGAAAGGGCAGTCCTAGCAGTGGGGAAACTGACCTTGCTAGCTGAAAGGGCAGTCCTAGCAGTGGGAATACTGACCTTGCTAGCTGAAAGGGCAGTCCTAGCAGTGGGAATACTGACCTTGCTAGCTGAAAAGGCAGTCCTAGCAGTGGGAGCAAACTGACCATGCTAGCTGAAGGGGCAGTCCTAGCAGTGGGAGAGAAACTGACCTTGCTAGCTGAAAGGGCAGTCCTAGCAGTGGGAGATAAACTGACCTTGCTAGCTGAAAGGGCAGTCCTAGCAGTGGGGATAAACTGACCATGCTAGCTGAAAGGGCAGTCCTAGCAGTGGGGATAAAACTGACCTTGCTAGCTGAAAGGGCAGTCCTAGCAGTGGGAGATAAACTGACCTTGCTAGCTGAAAGGGCAGTCCTAGCAGTGGGGAAACTGACCTTGCTAGCTGAAAGGGCAGTCCTAGCAGTGGGAATACTGACCTTGCTAGCTGAAAGGGCAGTCCTAGCAGTGGGAATACTGACCTTGCTAGCTGAAGGGGCAGTCCTAGCAGTGTGAGATGCTACACAAAAAAGTGGAGGCCATGCAGAGGGACCGGGTTAGCTGCTTGGGCCTGGCTAGCTACAGGGCCTATGCCAGCTGCAAGGCTGCATTAACATAGAGGCTGTGCTAACAGCCGGGGCCAAGCTAGCAGACCGGGGCCATGCAGAGGGAATTGGGTTAGCTGCCTGGCATGGCTAGCTACAGGGCCCATGCCAGCAGCAAGGGCTGCATAAAACATAGAGGCTGTGCTAGCAGCCGGGGCTAAGCTAGCAGACTGGGGCTCTGCTGAGGGACTGGGTTAGCTGCCAGGGCAAGGCTAGCTACAGGGCCTATGCCAGCAGCAAGGGCTGCATAAACATAGAGGCTGTGCTAGCAGCCGGGGCAAGGCTAGCAGACAGGGGCCATGCTGGTAGTAGAGGCCTAACAAGCTGCAGGGGGGTCAAACAGGGCTAACAGGGAAGCCAACAGGGCTAACAGGGGAGCTAACAGGCTAACAGGGGAGCTAAACTGGGCTAACAGGGAAGCCAACAGGGCTAACAGGGGAGCTAACAGGGGAGCTAGAGGGGAACTAGAGGGAACAAGAAAAAAAAGGCAAACTCAACATACACCGTCTGTGCTGGCTGGGGTCGTCGATTTGGTGGGGTCGTACTGTTATGGTTTGTAACCGACCCCAATCGCACAACACAAGACAGGTATGAGGGTAAGCCAAGAAACGGGCATTTATTGAAACAAAGGGAAACCGGCACTGTCCCTTTAAGGGAGAAACACAAAATACTGGAAATAACAAGAGGGGAAGGAACAGGCTAAGGGAACGCTAGGGGAAGGTTAAGGGAACACTAAGGGAAGGCTAAGGGAACGCTAGGGGAAGGTTAAGGGAACACTAAGGGAAGGCTAAGGGAACGCTAGGGGAAGGTTAAGGGAACACTAAGGGAAGGCTAAGGGAACGCTAGGGGAAGGTTGGAAGAAACAGGGAGGAACTAGGAGGACCGGACGGGAGGACTAGGAGGAACTAGAGAGGGGAGAACTAGGGACAGAGGGACAGGTACTGGGGGAACATAGGGAACAGGTTCTGGGGAACAGAGGGCCAGGTTCTGGTGACAGAGGGACAGAGGCCGCGGAGGCGGGCTGGGGACGAGGAGGACTAGAAAGGGGAGAACAGGGACAGAGGCCCGCGGAGGCGGGCTGGGGACAGGGAGGACTGGGAGGACTGGTGGGAAACATCAGGGCCGCTCTGCAGAACTCTCTCGGCAGATCTCCGAGGTGGGTAACGGCGGCCGAGAGGGAGAGAGGAGAGGGTTAAAGTACAAAGGGGAAAACAGAGCAGATGCAGGAGAGGTGACTAGTCCAAATACAAAAGTTATCAAAGTAAAAACTATCTTCGTGTAAAATACACAAAGAGCAAAGTTCCAAAAACAATCCAAAAGTGAATACTATCTTCGGTGTGAACAAACACACAGTGGGAGATGTAACGTCCAAAATAATATCCCAGTGAAAACAAACAGAGGCACACGCTGGGTGAGTGACTGTCTGATTAAAAAGGTGGTTATCTTCAGTGTTAAGAAACACGAAAACGGAGATGATCAAGACAGTCAAATAAACTCACCCAGACGTAATGCGTATAATGCGTAAAGGAGCTGGAACAGCAGCGGGGCGAGGGCGTCGCCACCGGGGAGCCGGCTGTCCGAGCCGAGGTCAGAGTGGTGCTGGAACAGGCAGCGGGGCGAGAGCGTCGCCACCGGGGAGCCGGCTGTCCGAGCCGAGGTCAGAGTGGTGCGCCACTGCTTGGAGTGCGCGCCGGAACCGAGAGACGCATCTGGGGTGCGTCTGCGTGGAGGAGTGTGCCAAGCTTGGAGGTCTGGATGATGCGCGTCTGTGCGCTGGTACGGAGGAGCGTGCCAAGCTCGAAGGTCTGGAAGATGCGCGTCTGTGCGCTGGTACGGAGGAGCGTGCCAAGCTCGAAGGTCTGGAAGATGCGCGTCTGTGCGCTGGTACGGAGGAGCGTGCCAAGCTCGAAGGTCTGGAAGATGCGCGTCTGTGCGCTGGTACGGAGGAGCGTGCCAAGCTCGAAGGTCTGGATGATGCGCGTCTGTGCGCTGGTACGGAGGAGCGTGCCAAGCTCGAAGGTCTGGAAGATGCGCGTCTGTGCGCTGGTACGGAGGAGCGTGCCAAGCTCGAAGGTCTGGAAGATGCGCGTCTGCGCGCTGGTCTGGATGTGCGTCAGGTCGATAGCTGCGCGGGGGTCTGAAGTGGATCACTGGGATGCCTCCCGTGGAAGTCTAGGGAGCGCAGACCAGTCTCCCCCTCAGGCAACGGCGACAGCAGGCGAAGGCTGGAGCAACATCTCTACGCCGGAGAATCAAAACAGCATAGGCAGAACAGAGGACCTCCCGAAGGAGTCTTGATGTTTGAGAATATGATACGGCATGTTTACAACACGACCCCACGCCGAAACGAGGGGAAGAGCCCTGGTATTTAAAGCCCACAGGGGAACTAATTAGCCTGCCACCACAGGTGCGAGAGGTAATTGATAATCGAACTAAAAGTGTGAGTTCGGCACCAGACCAATCAAACACATAATGACAGGTAGTCCAGGTGTGGCCACTGAGAGTAAACGAGAGTAAAGAACGAGAGGGTGGGGGCTAGAGAGAGTGAGTGAGAAGAGAATTCCTAAACAGTAGGCTTAAAGAAAACAGAGAAAGTTGGTGAGCAGCGGACAAAACCTCACACTTACACTGTACAAGCAAAACTGTACATTGGAATATTGACAAAACCATACTTGGTCATTTACTGTACATTGGAGGGGGTTGATATAGCTATAAACCTGCATCAATCAATCAAGTAAACTTATATTGAAATACACTATATAGCCTATACACCAACACTGAAATGACAGTGGATAAATAAATAAGAACTAAAGCTATTCGGTGGAAATAGACTGTTATGGTTTGTAACCGACCCCAATCGCACAACACAAGACAGGTATGATGGTTTGCCAAGAAACAGATATTTATTGAGAGACAGGGAAAAAGGGCACTGTCCCTTTAAGGGAGAACACAAATACAGGAATATAACAAGAGGGGAAAAACTAGGTGCCTTTAAGAGGCGGGCAGGAAAAGGGAACACTAAGGGAAGGTTAATGAACGCTAGGGGAAAGTTAAAGGAACACTAGGGGAACTAGAGACTAGGAGAAGTCGGGACAAGGAGAGCTAGGGAACAGGAGAACTGGGGACTAGGAGAACTAGGGACAAGGAACTAGGTGGAACTAGAAGGGGAGAACTTGGGACCAGGAACTAGGTGGAACTAGAAAGGGGAGAACTAGGGAACAGAGGGGACTGAGGCCCGCGGAGGCGGGCTGGGGAACAGGGAGGAACTGGGGACAGAGACCCGCGGAGGCGGGCTGGGGACAGGGAGGAACTGGGGACTGGTGGGAAAACATCTGGGCCGCTCTGCAGAACAGAGGAGAGGGTTAATATTCAAAAGGGAACAAACAGAGCAGATGCAGAACAGTCCAAATAAACAAAGAAAACAAAGTAATAATATCTTCGTGTGACAAACACACAGGGGGAGATGTAATGTCCAAAAATACTATCTAAGTGAGAACAAAAACAGAGTGGGAGATGAAATGTCCAAACTACTAACTAAGTGAGAACTAACGGAGGCAATACGCTGGGTGAGTGACATCACAATCAAAACTCACCCAGGCGTATGCGTAATGGTACAGGAACAGCAGCGGGAACGGGGGCAAGAGGCATTACGCTGGGCGAGCGACATCACAATCAAAACTCACCCAGGCGTATGCGTAATGGCACAGGAAACGCAGCGGGACGGGGGCATGGGACATCACGCTGGGTGAGTGACATCACAATCAAAACTCACCCAGGCGTACGCGTAATGGCACAGGGACAGCAGCGGGGCGAGGGCAAGGGGCACCACGCTGGGTGAGTGACATCACAATCAAAACTCACCCAGGCGTATGCGTAATGGTACAGGGACAGCAACGGGGCGAGGGCAAGGGGCACCACGCTGGGTGAGTGACATCACAATCAAAACTCACCCAGGCGTATGCGTAATGGTACAGGGACAGCAACGGGGCGAGGGCAAGGGGCACCACGCTGGGTGAGTGACATCACAATCAAAACTCACCCAGGCGTATGCGTAATGGTACAGGGACAGCAACGGGGCGAGGGCATCGCCACCGGGTGGCTGGCTGTCCGAGCCGAGGAATAGAGCGCTGGAACAGCGGCGGTGGCGAGGGTGTCGTCCACCGGGTAGCCGACTGTCGGAGCCGAGGAACAGAGTGCTGGAACAGCGGCGGTGGCGAGGATGTCGTCCACCGGGTAGCCGCTGTCGGAGCCGAGGAACAGAGCGCTGGAACAGCGGCGGTGGCGAGGGCGTCGTCCACCGGGTAGCCGCTGTCGGAGCCGAGGAACAGAGTGCTGGAACAGCGGCGGTGGCGAGGATGTCGTCCACCGGGTAGCCGCTGTCGGAGCCGAGGAACAGAGTGCTGGAACAGTGGCGGTGGCGAGGGTGTCGTCCACCGGGTAGCCGCTGTCGGAGCCGAGGAACAGAGTGGCGCGCCACACCTTGGTGTGCACGTCGGAACCGAGAGACGCATCGGGGTGCGTCTGCGAGGAGGAGTGTGCCAAGCACGAGGATCTTTGGAAGATGCGCGTTGCGCGCTGGAGACTGGAGAGCGTGCCAAGCCCTTGAAGATGCGCGTTGCGCGCTGGAGACTGGAGAGCGTGCCAAGCCCTTGAAGATGCGCGTTGCGCGCTGGAGACTGGAGAGCGTGCCAAGCCCTTGAAGATGCGCGTTGCGCGCTGGTGACTGGAGAGCGTGCCAAGCCCTTGCAGATGCGCGTTGCGCGCTGGTGACTGGAGAGCGTGCCAAGCCCGAGGGTCCGGAAGATGCGCGTTGGTCTAGATGTGCGTCAGGACGAACAGCTGCGCTGGGGTCTGCAGTGGAACGCTGGGGTGCCTCCCGTGGAAGTTACAGGGAGCGCAGAACAGTCTCCTCCACAGGCTACGGCGACAGCAGACGAAGGCTGGAGCAAAACATCTCAAGGCTGGAGAAATCCATATACAGCATTGGTAGACCAGAGGATCTCCCGAAAGAGTCTAGATGTTAGAGAATATGACTCAGCATGAATACAACACGACCCCACGCCGAAACGAGGGGAAGCGCCCTGGTATTTAAAGCCCACAGGGGAACTAATTAGCCTGCCACCACAGGTGCGAGAGGTAATTGATAATCGAACAGGTGTGGCCACTGAGAGTAAAGAACGAGAGGGTGGGGGCTAGAGAGAGTGAGTAGGGAATTCCTAACAGAAGGCTTAAAGAAGACAGAGAAAGTTGGTGAGCAGCGGACAAAACCTCACAGTACCCCCCCCTCAACGGGAGCCACCTGGCGACCCAAAACAAATACAGACAGAGTGGCAGGGGGCAAAACAAGACAAAAACAAAAGGTACTGGCCAAGCCAGCAGGGGAAGCCACCACAAGAGTGGGGCTAGCAAAAGAAACAGGGTCGCCGAGGGATAACTAGGGTAGCAGAGGGGCAACAGGAGGAACTGGCCTAGAGGAAACCGGGCCTAGAGGAACCGGGTCAGAGAACTGGTTTAGAGAACTGGTCTAGAGGAACTGAGGGGCAAGCAGGGTAGCTAAGGGGTAACCATGGTAGCACCGGGAAAGGGCTAGCAGAGGGAAAGTTAGCTGCCAGGGCACTGATAGCTACAGGGCCTATGCTAGCTGTACTGCTACATCAACATAGAGGCTGTGCAAGCTGCCGAGCTAGGCTAGCAGAGGGAAAGGGTAGCTGCCAGGGCACTGATAGCTACAGGGCCTATGCTAGCTGTACTGCTACATCAACATAGAGGCTGCGCTAGCTGCCGAGCTAGGCTAGCAGGGGGAAAGGGTAGCTGCCAAGGCACTGATAGCTACAGGGCCTATGCCAGCTGTACTGCTACATTAACATAGAGGCTGCGCTAGCTGCCGGAGCTAGGCTGGCAGACAGGGCTGGACCAGCATGAGAGAACAAGCTAGCTGGAAGGACAGTCCTAGCTGTGTGAGATAAACTGACCTTGCTAGCTGAAAGGGCAGTCCTAGCAGTGGGAATACTGACCTTGCCAGCTGAAAGGGCAGTCCTAGCAGTGGGATAAACTGACCTTGCTAGCTGAAAAGGCAGTCCTAGCAGTGGAGCAAACTGACCATGCTAGCTGAAGGGGCAGTCCTAGCAGTGGGAATACTGACCTTGCTAGCTGAAAGGGCAGTCCTAGCAGTGGGAATACTGACCTTGCTAGCTGAAAGGGCAGTCCTAGCAGTGGGAGAAAACTGACCCTGCTAGCTGAAGGGGCAGTCCTAGCAGTGTGAGATGCTACACAAAAAAGTGGAGGCCATGCAGAGGGAATTGGGTTAGCTGCCTGGCATGGCTAGCTACAGGGCCCATGCCAGCAGCAAGGGCTGCATAAAACATAGAGGCTGTGCTAGCAGCCGGGGCTAAGCTAGCAGACTGGGGCTCTGCTGAGGGACTGGGTTAGCTGCCAGGGCAAGGCTAGCTACAGGGCCTATGCCAGCAGCAAGGGCTGCATAAACATAGAGGCTGTGCTAGCAGCCGGGGCAAGGCTAGCAGACAGGGGCCATGCTGGTAGTAGAGGCCTAACAAGCTGCAGGGGGGTCAAACAGGGCTAACAGGGAAGCCAACAGGGCTAACAGGGGAGCTAACAGGCTAACAGGGGAGCTAAACTGGGCTAACAGGGAAGCCAACAGGGCTAACAGGGGAGCTAACAGGGGAGCTAGAGGGGAACTAGAGGGAACAAGAAAAAAAAGGCAAACACAACATACACCGTCTGTGCTGGCTGGGGTCGTCGATTTGGTGGGGTCGTACTGTTATGGTTTGTAACCGACCCCAATCGCACAACACAAGACAGGTATGATGGTTTGCCAAGAAACAGATATTTATTGAGAGACAGGGAAAAAGGGCACTGTCCCTTTAAGGGAGAACACAAATACAGGAATATAACAAGAGGGGAAAAACTAGGTGCCTTTAAGAGGCGGGCAGGAAAAGGGAACACTAAGGGAAGGTTAATGAACGCTAGGGGAAAGTTAAAGGAACACTAGGGGAACTAGAGACTAGGAGAAGTCGGGACAAGGAGAGCTAGGGAACAGGAGAACTGGGGACTAGGAGAACTAGGGACAAGGAACTAGGTGGAACTAGAAGGGGAGAACTTGGGACCAGGAACTAGGTGGAACTAGAAAGGGGAGAACTAGGGAACAGAGGGGACTGAGGCCCGCGGAGGCGGGCTGGGGAACAGGGAGGAACTGGGGACAGAGACCCGCGGAGGCGGGCTGGGGACAGGGAGGAACTGGGGACTGGTGGGAAAACATCTGGGCCGCTCTGCAGAACAGAGGAGAGGGTTAATATTCAAAAGGGAACAAACAGAGCAGATGCAGAACAGTCCAAATAAACAAAGAAAACAAAGTAATAATATCTTCGTGTGACAAACACACAGGGGGAGATGTAATGTCCAAAAATACTATCTAAGTGAGAACAAAAACAGAGTGGGAGATGAAATGTCCAAACTACTAACTAAGTGAGAACTAACGGAGGCAATACGCTGGGTGAGTGACATCACAATCAAAACTCACCCAGGCGTATGCGTAATGGTACAGGAACAGCAGCGGGAACGGGGGCAAGAGGCATTACGCTGGGCGAGCGACATCACAATCAAAACTCACCCAGGCGTATGCGTAATGGCACAGGAAACGCAGCGGGACGGGGGCATGGGACATCACGCTGGGTGAGTGACATCACAATCAAAACTCACCCAGGCGTACGCGTAATGGCACAGGGACAGCAGCGGGGCGAGGGCAAGGGGCACCACGCTGGGTGAGTGACATCACAATCAAAACTCACCCAGGCGTATGCGTAATGGTACAGGGACAGCAACGGGGCGAGGGCAAGGGGCACCACGCTGGGTGAGTGACATCACAATCAAAACTCACCCAGGCGTATGCGTAATGGTACAGGGACAGCAACGGGGCGAGGGCAAGGGGCACCACGCTGGGTGAGTGACATCACAATCAAAACTCACCCAGGCGTATGCGTAATGGTACAGGGACAGCAACGGGGCGAGGGCATCGCCACCGGGTGGCTGGCTGTCCGAGCCGAGGAATAGAGCGCTGGAACAGCGGCGGTGGCGAGGGTGTCGTCCACCGGGTAGCCGACTGTCGGAGCCGAGGAACAGAGTGCTGGAACAGCGGCGGTGGCGAGGATGTCGTCCACCGGGTAGCCGCTGTCGGAGCCGAGGAACAGAGCGCTGGAACAGCGGCGGTGGCGAGGGCGTCGTCCACCGGGTAGCCGCTGTCGGAGCCGAGGAACAGAGTGCTGGAACAGCGGCGGTGGCGAGGATGTCGTCCACCGGGTAGCCGCTGTCGGAGCCGAGGAACAGAGTGCTGGAACGGTGGCGAGGGTGTCGTCCACCGGGTAGCCGCTGTCGGAGCCGAGGAACAGAGTGGCGCGCCACACCTTGGTGTGCACGTCGGAACCGAGAGACGCATCGGGGTGCGTCTGCGAGGAGGAGTGTGCCAAGCACGAGGATCTTTGGAAGATGCGCGTTGCGCGCTGGAGACTGGAGAGCGTGCCAAGCCCTTGAAGATGCGCGTTGCGCGCTGGAGACTGGAGAGCGTGCCAAGCCCTTGAAGATGCGCGTTGCGCGCTGGAGACTGGAGAGCGTGCCAAGCCCTTGAAGATGCGCGTTGCGCGCTGGTGACTGGAGAGCGTGCCAAGCCCTTGCAGATGCGCGTTGCGCGCTGGTGACTGGAGAGCGTGCCAAGCCCGAGGGTCCGGAAGATGCGCGTTGGTCTAGATGTGCGTCAGGACGAACAGCTGCGCTGGGGTCTGCAGTGGAACGCTGGGGTGCCTCCCGTGGAAGTTACAGGGAGCGCAGAACAGTCTCCTCCACAGGCTACGGCGACAGCAGACGAAGGCTGGAGCAAAACATCTCAAGGCTGGAGAAATCCATATACAGCATTGGTAGACCAGAGGATCTCCCGAAAGAGTCTAGATGTTAGAGAATATGACTCAGCATGAATACAACACGACCCCACGCCGAAACGAGGGGAAGCGCCCTGGTATTTAAAGCCCACAGGGGAACTAATTAGCCTGCCACCACAGGTGCGAGAGGTAATTGATAATCGAACAGGTGTGGCCACTGAGAGTAAAGAACGAGAGGGTGGGGGCTAGAGAGAGTGAGTAGGGAATTCCTAACAGAAGGCTTAAAGAAGACAGAGAAAGTTGGTGAGCAGCGGACAAAACCTCACATAGACTGCATTAATATTCCATAACAAGTCTTGTGTGCGCCTACGAATGAACAGTAGCCTATAGGCTTAATTATGGAATAATAAGCCATACTGCGTTCATTCATTACGCCCGCCTTAGGCTATATATATTATATTTCATTCATTCATTCATATACAGTAGGCCTACTGTGCGCGCGTGTGTGTGTGTGTGCGCGCGCGCTGCGGCAGGTGTACCGCGAGCTGTATATGATGCCAATACATTAATCTAATCTAGTTTTGATGGCGTGCAAGCGTGATTACGAAACCTAGCCGCATTTCTCGGAGACGCTCTCTGATTGGCACTGACTGACGCTAGGTTTCGTAATCACGCGGCTCGCAAGACTCGCAGAGCACTTCCGCCATTCCATTTGCACACAGCTGCGTCACTAGTTGCCTTATAAGGAGCTCTGAAGGCGTTGTTTTGTATGCAAATGACCTGAACGGGAACGCGCTTTCGAGTTTAAGACAGAATGCCATTCTCCAAGCAGATATCAGATCATATAATTTGTGCGACCTTTTCAGCCACTTAAGACATATTACCAGCACGTTCAGGACTCAGAGTGAACTTGTCATTGATTATGTCTCAGTGGTTCCAAGATAAGTCTTCCAGAATATATCTTTGAAAAATTTTCGGGAATGAGACCCAATAAGTGTACTTAAACCAGACAGGGGAACATGAAGGGCAAGAGGTAGACCGGGAGACAAAGCAAGAGGGCGAGAACACAAAGGAACATAGATATACTAAACAAACATACATGGACGATTTGTAGGGATGCACCGAATGGGAAATTCTTGGCCGAAACCGATACCGAAAATAGGAAACAGTTGGCCGAAAACCGAATGCCGAAAGGCCGAAAATGATTAATATAAATATATATATAATGTATTTTTTTTTCAGCTACCTGATTATGGCAAAAGACATGATTATGGCAAAACTTTACTTAAATAATATTAATAATCACTATTATGGGCCCATACAAAATTTATTCAGCACTTTTGAATGCATACATTAATTTCAGACTGACTGCTGAAAGATTGTACAATTTAAACATTTTCTCTTTGCATACAACAAAATGTGCATTAAAGTCAAGTGCATTTTTTTTCTCTGTAGGATAACTACAACAAAGTGCATTCAGAACAAAACCAAGGTGCTTTAAAACTGCATAACGATCTGCATAAAGACACACACACAGGACTGTTGTATTTACTACATCTCCCATGACTCTTAGCGGGGGATGACGTAGCTTACGAGAGACGGGTCAAAGGGGAATGGAATCGTTAGCTAGCTTAACGCTAACGTTAGTTAAAAAAAAATTAACCGCGACGGGCATATAGTAATGGCGAGGATATAAAGCATGTTAAAGACGCATTTATTGGATGCGTTGCTCGCAGTCACGGAGTTTATACATAGAAACAGCGCGACTCCCAAGAGGAGGTAGTTATCACAGGCTGCAGAACGCAGGAAGATCTGCCAAGCTGCTTACGTTACACGTTGCGCGTTTTGATTACGTCATCACAACAACAATTTCGGTTACGAACGTTACGTATCCCTGTTCTTTGACATTCAGTGATATATTTTCAGAGCTAAAACCCTTTCGGCCGAAAGCCGAAAGAGCCTTTTTAACAATTTTCGTCAGATCATTTTCGGTGGCCGAATGTTCAGTGCATCCCTAACGATTTAATTTGATTTTATTTTATTACGGATCCCCATTAGCTGGTGCCATAGCAACCAGCTAGTCTTCCTGGTAGGGATGGGTACCTTTCACATTTGAACCGATACCGGTACCGGTACCTGTGAATCGATACCGGTACCCAACGGTACCTTTTTTCGGTACTTTAGTCTCAAGAAATGTAATTTACCTACCTCAGTCGTGAAAAAAAAATCCAAACTTCAAATAACTACAATTTCGACAGTTTTCGGCTTGCCATTGCTCCGACTGCTTTGTTGTTGAATCAAGTCAAATCCTAGTTTTTTTTTTTCTTTTTGTATCTCACTTGATTCGATACTCGGTAGTACCGACGTGTTTCGGTTCGGTACCTCAAAAGTACCGAATTCGGTACCCATCCCTACTTCCTGGGGTCCACACAAAAAAAACATACAAAAACTATTATTATTGCAAAACAAAATTATTAAAAGTCACACAAGGCATAATGAAACTAACAATTAACACTTTGGGTGACAAAAACTAGTTAAGTAGTTTCTGGGCCTAAGTCGTTCAGTGCCAAAAATGACTTAAGTCGTTTCTGGGTTGTTTTTCCTTTTTTTCCCCCGATATTTTTATTCATTATCCACCCAGGGAGCCTGTTGTTACCATATGGAATGAGTCTGAGGTCCCCAAGGTGCAATACCGGCCGCATCCCGCTAGACGGCGGTATCGAGCACCCTTTGTAACCTTGTATCTTCCCCTGTGGGACTGCCAAAGGTCTCGGGTTTCATTTTTCCTTGTCAGCCGAGGCGAACGGTGGTCCCGGTTCCATTGACGCACGTCAAATATCCCTGATCGATATGTTGTTGTGGATTATGCCGTGGGCCAAATGGACATTGGATGTACCAGATGGCAATCAAACAATTGGGATATTATTTTTGGAATACTCCCGATCACAGGTAAGAACGATCTGACATACATTTTTGCATGATCCTGCAATGCTTTCATACCGATCGGGCTTATAACCGTTTTTAGTAGGGATGCTCGATATTGGCTTTTTTATCGATACCGATATACCGATATTGTCCAACTCTTAATTTCCGATACCGATATCAACCGATACCGATATATGCAGGTTTTCCCCCCCCCAAAGACGGAATAATTTCAGGTAATTAACATTACATATCTCTTGTTGTGGAATTAACACAACATTATGCATACTTTTGACAATAAATAAAATCAGAATTTGTTCTTACTTGCTTGCCTGGGTAAATAAAGGTTATAGAAATGTAAAAAAAAATTATAATAATAATTTGAAAACCGATACCGATATTTTCCGATATCACATTTTAACACTTTCTCTGCCACGCTTATATCCATCAATGTTTGATCACTGCCACCACTCTAAGTCTATGGAGATGTTTACCTTCTTTGCAGGGCTATAACTTTTTAAATTGTATTGCTAAATTGACATTACTATGGCCCATTCAACATCGATTATCTATCGTTCAGGATGTAGGAACGTTTAACTTTTTCATTCACACATTCATACAAAAATACCGTCTAGAATATAAATAAATTGTATCGTTTTCTGCAGTAATTCCTAGAACGTGAGATATAGGCATAAATGTATACATTATCAAATGCCATTTGTTGCCGATACATGTTATATTAAAATTTTATATATCTTTTTTTTATCCACTTTTTCTCCCATTTTCTATATTTTCTCCCATCCCAATTTCGTATCATCCAATTCAACCGTCCCCTGTCACGAACGCTGTTTCTTGCCTCCCACAAGCCGGCTGCAATGTGGACTAAGTCATACATAGCACAAATCCCCTCCGGTACTTGAGGTAACAGCAGTCGCATCTTTTCACCTGCGCAGCTCGATCTCTCAGTGGCGAGGAGTAACGCGTGGGAGGCTCACGCTGCCCCGACACTTCCTGATTCTACTGCGCAGGCGCACCAACCGACCTGTAGGAGTCGCTGTCCACAACGCCCGATCCCCACCCATCAGTTTCCCACCCCCTAATACGGCCAATGTGTATTAGTATGAACGACCAGCTAAACTGAAAGCAATGTGGAGCGCTGGGCTCGAACAGGCGAGCCCAGCGTCTCCGCATTTGTGGCGAGCGCCTTGCCCACTACGCCACGTAGCCGGCCGTTATATTAAAAATTTCAACTGTACATGGTCCTAAACGTTATGACTGATCATGCGCGGGTGAACGGAGGGGGGGGGGGTCGTTTTTAATTCCATGATCGTCGTTAAATGATTTATGTAGTATGGGTGATATAGATCAGAGCAGTTTGCATCAATAATAATAAACAAAAACGCTGAAACTCACGGCAGCCTCCTCTTACCATTGGGCGATGATACTGGAGCAAACAGATCCCAGTTATGTGATGGGGATCGAGGCGATCCATTTCCGGTTTGTATAATACTAATACACGCCCAAATCATGTGGATTATTGAGTTATGGCAGCGATCCATATCCACGGTGTGTGGCTAGAGTCCTGGGATGATATACGAGTGGCCGGACGGATTTAGGAGACGCACCGATATGCAACAGGCATATCCGGTTTGGCAACTCGCCGATCATCCACCAGGTGGCAGTGTTGAAGCGTTGCAGAGTTGTGCTGAGTCCCACAATCTTGTCAAATTCAAAGATGCCTGCCTTACCTATAAAATCCTACATGGCTTGGCTCCTCCCCCCCTCTGTACTTTCATAAAACAGAAAGCATCTGCTGATAGATATACCAGGTCTGTAGTCAGAGGGGACTGTGTAGTCCCAAACAGGAGGTCTGCTTTTAGTCAGACAGCCTTTTCCGTGAGAGCAGCCCACACCTGGAACAGTCTGCCAACACGGCTCAGGGAGTATCAAAGTTACATCTCATTTAAAACTAACTTAAAATCATGGTTGAGAGATGGTCAAGTGTGGGACCATTTTAACTGAGGGGTTGTATTTTAATGTATGTATTTTAGTGTATTGTAACCTATACTGATTCCTACTGTGTTTTAATTATTGTACTATGTTTTTTAACTGAGGGGTTGTATTTTAATGTATTTATTTGTATGTATTTTAGTGTATTGTAACCTATATTGATTCCTACTGTGTTTTAATTATTGTACTATGTTTTAATTATTGTTGTGCTCATGTCACCTGCCCCAGAGACTACAGTTGAAAATTAGCCAACTTGGCTAAACTGGCATATTTACAGTCAAATGTTCCTTAATATGCACTGTCTCTGTATTTTAAACCAATAAATACAAATACAAAATCAAATAATCAGAAACGACCCCCCCCCCCCCCCCTTTCATGCATTCATGATGGAACATAATACCTATGATATAGATTTGATTTCGGGATAATAGCGTATACAGGCAAGAAATAGCAATGTCTATAGTGGAATTGACGTGTAGAGCTATAACTCAGCATTTCATGAATTACCCTAGACCGCTCTAAAACCATACTTCACCACGGTATAACACGGGAATGTATGGATGGAAAAATGTATTATTTTTTCACATATTGAACGATAGATAGGTGATGTCAAATGGGCCATAGTATTGTATCCATAGCTATAATAATAGAATATAGTTATAGCTCTACAAACAAGGTGACGGATCCCTATCCATCTAGTGGTGGCGTCGCTACAGACGGCTGCGGCTAATGGCTGGCACTGAAAGTGTCACAGAAGCACAGAAACAGAAAACAAAAAAAACAAAACAAAATACTTTACAGTGTTAAATACAATTTAAGATTATTTAAAAAAGTGAATCTACTGTAAATGCAGCAGAGGTTTTGAGGCAGGTTATTCCAAAAAGTTAATGCTCTAAAAAAAAACTCCTTAAAGCGTTGGTTTTTGGACCTGGCAATTCAAGCTGCCCACTAGTGGAACCTCTAGTGTAATGCTCATGCACAGTATTTCTAAAAACAATCTGTTTATGTATAAAAACAGGAGTGTTACTGCTCATGACCAACTTGAACAGCACAAGTATATTAAAAGACAATCTATTTTCAACGTTTAGCCAAGAGAGGCGGGCATGCATATGGCTCACATTAGACCTTAGTGAGCAGCCCATTACCAACTAGGCGTGGAACGGTTCACAAAATCCACGGTTCGGAACGTATCACAGTTTTGGTGTCACCTGTTTTTTCTTAATCCTTGAAGTGTCTATTTTAAGATTTTAACAGGTAACATGTTGAAATAATGTCCCATGGGGTTTATTTTTAACCCTTTATTACACCTATCCTGAATGAAAACCTGAAAAAGAAGAAAAAGAAAACAGCATAACTTTTGAAGTTAACAACATATAGAGACAAATTAAAACATTTCTCCAAACAATATTGACCCAAGGAATTCAGTAAAAAATGTATTTTCAAGATTCAAACACATCTTGATTCTATTTCAGGACAAGAAAATGCAAAAAAACCTGAAAATCTTTAGATCACATCTCTATTTCCCCACTTTACTCAAATGTAGTCCATCAGATGAGTTCAATTTGAGGTTAATATTGGAAATATAATGTTAATAAAGATTGTATCATGCTGTTATGCCCTAAATATTGTAGATTTTGTGTAAACAAGGCCAAACGTGGAAGACTAATGTGAAAAGACTAATTCGTCCTACATAGACAAATTAACACATTTTCCTATACAATTTGAAATCCAGTGAAATATGTTTTGTTAAGGTTCAAACAAAGTACTATTACAGTACATCTTCTCTGTTGGCACAACATTAAAAACCTAAACTACTAATCATCATCATCAAAGAGATCGTCAAAGTCTATCTCTCCAATCTCCATCCTCATCACAGGGTTCGAAATTAAGGGGGCTTGGGGCAAAATGCCCTTGAAAATTTACCAAATGCCCTCGAAAATCAGTTATATACTCGTACTGGCATCGCATCCCGCTCTTACGCCATACTGAGATATACCTCATCTCATGTACCTAGTGTACTCCATCAACGAATAAAAAACAAATACACCCAGCACCTGCCAGGCCCCGTACTATATAGTACTAGGCGTGGTCACCACTCGCTCTTCCTCTATTTTCGTTTCCATCATAGCGGATGCGTGCACCCTATGCAACTAGTTGTCATGAAAAGTTTAGAGAATTTAGGTTGAGTGCTTACCGAAGATTTGCCTACCCCTGAAATCTTCGCGGCATGTTCTGGCGGCGCTCGTATGGGTTCTGCGACTGCAGCGGGATGCATTTCGATGCATCTCAGCGTCGAGTCTGTAGTCTCCTTGTCTTGTTGACAGCAGACAGAGGGACGGCGTGTGAGGTGTAGCTATCGAGCTACCTCACACAAGGTAGGACTTGCGCCACTAGGCATTATCGCTGGTGTTAGTAAATGCTGCTTGTTGTGAGTTGTATATCTGCGCCAGGGGCAGGATGTTTGGGTAAACGTCCCTCTGAGGTGGACGTTTCCCAGGCTGTCCTGGAGCGCGCTGCTAATACTAAATGCTATAAATGCTGGGTCACTGTTCTACTGTTCCCCGCTGTGGGATGTCACTAGGCATGACAATGCTGGCGTTTGTGATGTGCTCGAGTTGTCCCGGGAGACAACCGAGTTGTGTATTAGCGCAAGTGGCGGGATATCTGGGTAAACATTGTTGTTTTCCCAGTTATCCTGGAGCGCGCGGCTAACGCTATGCTATATTGGGCTACTGTTTCTGTTCTGTCTCCCTGCTGCGGGAATGTCTGTCTACACTACAGTCTTCCCTTCTCTCAACCATTCATGCTGACGGTCAATCGGTGTCTACTGGGGGAGTATTGCGGGGGGGGCTTTGTTTACCTTTTCATGGGTAAATGGGCTGAGGTCTAGGGCTGGGCCCTGTTTCTTGTACCTGGATAACTGAGTTAGCCGGATAACTTTAGCTGGATAACTGGGTTAGCCTGACTTTCCGATTTCATGTACGTGGATTTTCCAAATCACCATGACAACATATCCAAAAGTTTGAGCCTGGTCGAAAGCAGAGTTCAAGTTCAAGTTAGCCTGAACTATCGCCACGCCCCCGCAAAGAAGTGACAGCCCGTTTCCTGAAACTATTCCCACAGTCTACGATCTGCATTATACCATTCTGAATTACGTTTTTGTGCTCCATTCTTCCAGAGGGGGCTTTTGAAATGTAAAATAGACCCAAAATGCTGATATTAAATTCACTTTGTCCTAAATAATGCACGTTATATATACCGTGGCGACGGTGGCGCTCGCTCGTGCGATGTACACATGATGTGGTTATTTTAATTGTAACTGGGATTAAGATGTCTGATGAGATGCGCTGTTTGACGGATTTGAGAAATTGAATGAGCCGTTGACGTCACATTAATGAATGAGGATAAAGAGATAAACTTCATTCAAAACAAAGGATATTCTAAACACGGGTCTCTCGTTCATTAATGTATAAACAATGCATTTATCCCATCTGGCCCAGTGGCCCAGCGGTAGTGCTCATGCCTGCCAATCCAGCAACCGGGGTTCAAATCCCGGTGTTTCCAATATGATTTTTTTGAATATAATATGAATGATTATACGCCAAAGTAGCCTGGTTTTAAGTTAAAATATTATAAATCTACATGCATTGAGGATGTCATTCTTTATATAGCTCTCAACGTGCACCAAATTGAATTATTCCTATATTGCAAAAAGAAGGACCCCGGTCTTGAACCCGGGTCGTCCGTGTGGAAGTCAAAAGAACAACCCGTTGGACCACATTGGAGATAAGTTAAACATTGACTATACATCAATCAATGGGCAAGAAAGCCGTCTCGTAATTCTGTATAACAGTTAACTAGTTATTTTCGCTAGCAAGATCTCATTTGATTATTCAATCCAGCAGGCAAGTTTAAAGAAATATAATCTGATTGATTGAGGTAATGAGGGACTTAGAATTAGCCTATAGATAACGCATTTAACTTGTCGGCGAGGCGATTGAGCCTATTGCAATCTGTCAATAAAGTCTTAAATCAATTAATCAATCAATGCCGTTGAGAATCAGGGTCTCTGCCATCGATACGTGCTGGCTTTCCACCTAAAACGGGAGCGCGCATCTAGCCTGACTTGAGCCTGACTCTCAAGTCCGGCTTGAGTTAACGAGACTGAATCCTCCTTTGTGAAACAGGAAAATCCCGGCTTTGAACATCGGGTTAACTGAAGCTGGATAATGGACATGTTGATCGACTTAGTTGAACCACGTACATGAAACAGGGCCCTGGTGTGCTGTTGTGAATATTATGAATGAATGCGGGACTGGTTCTCTCTGGTCCGCATCCCCTTAACGTTGTGTGCATGGGCTTGCCCATTCTACAGTATATTCGTGGTGTTAGTTCATTTATTCATTAACCCCTTCATGGTGCACACCACAGTGGAGGTTGCTGGTTGCAACCACCACTGGTGCTCCGTGTTAGCATCAGTCCTTTGCTTTTGACATGTTGAAACAGTGCCCCGCCCGGCCGACGCCATGAGGTGGGTCGGCCCGGCGAGTGGCTGGTGGGCTGCTAAAGCCTGTACCGCCACGGTATGGAATTGGCAGTGATTAGTAACTGTGTTTGAATTGCTTCTTTTTTTTTATCAAAAAATTGTGTCTGGTGGCGGGGCCTTGAGGACCAGCCGACGTTGACACATCGCGCAAGGTTGTTGACGTTATTAGCTTTGACCTAGCCGCAAGCTATAACCGCTCAGGGCTCCCCTCTCTGCAGAGGATCTTGGTCTTCCGCTGGAGCGCGGGCGGTATTTGTCCTAGGCCCCACATTGCCTCACGCCGCGCAGCCAGAGGTGAGAGCACGGCCTCGTCAGCGGCTATGGCGAGGCCCTCGACAGGCGGCCATGTTTTCCCCCGCCAGAGGTATCCTGGACGTTGAATCGACAGGTGTCCACAAGGCCGACAGCCTTGGCGGCCGAGGGATCGGCCATGTTGGATGAGCTCGGCTTGGAATATACAAGCCGTCGCCGTCCTGCCGCGAGCAGCCCTCCCCCAACATCAGCGGAAAAGGGGCTCTGATTTGTTTCCTTTGGCTGCGGGCCGCGAGCCTTCGTTGAAGCGCATGCGGCCCCACGTTTCGCTTCTCATGGGGACAGGGGCTGACACCCAGTTGATGGCTGAGCCTGGGTCTGTCCGTGAGAATGTTGTGCTGTCAAGCGGCTCCCACACCATAAGCTGTGTTTGGTTGAGCCTGGTGTTATGTCTGTCAACTACAAGTGTTGTCAGCAGGGGGGCTCGAGACCTTTTTTGAGGCACACAGTGCGGGCTTCCCCGACCTCGCCTTCGCCAGGCCGGGTATCATGTTGGTGCCTCCCACTCCTGAAAGATTGGCAGTGGTCTCGCAGGCACGCGTGATTTGGGTGGTAGTAATATCACTGCAGGGCTACGGTGTGTAGGAACCCATGGGGGCCTCACACCTTGCATGTCCAGCTGCAGAACAACTCCTCAGCATGTTCTGGAGGGGTGTTCAGTGGGGGAGCTTTTGTCACCTAGAACTGATGTCAGCTTCCCCCGTATCAAACCGGCCCTTTCTGTTGGGGTCCCCCCTTGGGTGCGATTGCCTCGTGGGTAGTGTCAGGGTCAGATGTCCCGACACGGAACGCTCTGCTCGCACGGTTCCAGGGTTGACTACGTACAGCGGGTGGGACCGGGCCGCCTATCTACAGTTCCTAGCGGACCTGCGCCACATGGCGGTGGGTGCGTTGGGAGTGTCATCACATATGGCTACAGCAGTACCATATGTCGAGGTGAATGGAGAGAACGTTGAGGCGGGGACTTGTATTTACACAACCCCACCCGTTTTCGGGTTTGGTACAGACCCTATTGTCAGGGTCACCAGCAGTGACAGCTCTGGTCGACGAGATCCAATCTCTGTGGACGAAGCAAGCCATCGTCGTGGCGTTTTCCTCCCGGTGTTCTCTGGTGCCTGAGAAATCGGGAGGGGGGGGTGTCAGACCCATGTTGGACCTGTCCCATGGGAAGGTTCAGCATTTTTTGGATCGTCTCCTACCTGTTGAACACTGTCAGGTGGGGGTCTGGTTCTCCTCCATAGACCTGTAGGTTGCGTGTTCGCATCCCCGATCTTCCGTCCTAGGGCTTACCTACGCTTCCTTTGCAGGGTTAGCGTATGAGTACCAGGGGCTGCCGTTCGGCTTTTCTCTGGCTCCCCGCATCTTCACCAAGTGCGTGGAGGCCGCACTGGGGCCTCTGCGTCGTCAGGGGTTACGAAGTGTATTCTGCCCTGACGACATTCTGGTCCTTGGCGGTCAAGGTGGATCGTCAGGTCTCATACCAGGCAGGTTTCCTACCAGCCTGGGGTTGCTGTAGACTGGAAGTAGAGTACTCCTCTTCCCAGTCAACGGGTGGAGTGCTATGGGCATCCCTCTCAGAGCGTGTTGCGACACACTCGGGAGGTTCCGTCCTAGGACGGTTACGGCGCTGTCCGTGATACGCCTGCTCGGTATGAGGGCATCTGCTCATTCCGTGGTCCCTCTTGGCCTCCTCTTCACCCCAGGAGGAGGTTACGGAGGTGGTTCTTTTCCAGTATGGAAATAGACCCGGTGAGAGGCAAGTGGAAGCGGCTAAGGTTCCCGTGTCAGTACTGGGGGACACGTCACGTTTTTCACCGACGCCTCCCTCGCTGGAGACGCGTCGGGCCAACGCAGTAGGGGGCAGCTGGCAAGCCATGCTGCCCGGTCTGCGCTACGTTCAATGTGTTGGTATTGAAAGCGGTCCTTCTGAAAGCGGTGTTTGATCAGGACGGACAATACGACGTCAGCGTCGTATATCGACAGACAGGGAGGAGTACGCTCCCCCCGTCTGCACCGGGCGGTGGGCGGCTGGCTATGGGCCTTCTTCATCTGCGGGCTCTCCACATCCCCGGCAGGGTGAATGTGGGTACAGGTGTAATGTCGCGGGGCGGTCCTCACCCTGACGGGTGGGGATTACGTCCGGACATAGTCAGGCAGGTCTGGGACCGATGCCGTGCCGCCTGGGATTCTTTCCCCCATACATCTGTTAGGTCAGTTGTTGGGGCGGGTACGTTGAGGAGCGCAGGTCCTTGATCCTGATTGCGCCGGACCGGGGCGCAGCTGTGTGGTTCCCGGTCCTGATCCAGCTCTTGGTATCCCGTCATGGCCTGTTCCTTGGTCATCGCGGGCCCTCTCTCAAGCGCACGGGTCTCTGTGTAGTGTGTTAGTTCCCTGTGCTGGGCCAGCTGCTGATGGTTTGGCTGGTGAGAGGGTGTGTCTGGAGAGGATGGATCCTTCTGTGGTTGGTACCATCCGGAACGCGCATGCTCCCTCCACTATCGCGGGTTACGCGGGTAGGTGGCGTATTTTCCAAGAGTGGTGTAAGGCCACCCTCTTGTGAAGCGTTTCTTGCTTGGCGTTCGACGCCTTAAGCCGGTGAAACGCTCTTTGGCTCCGAGCTGGGATCTTCAATTGGTCCTCGGTCGGTTGTCCTTGGCCCCGTTTGAGCCTCTTGAGCAAGCGCCGCGTTCTTGCTGGCCGTCACCTCCGCTAAACGCGTGGGTGAGCTTTGTGCTCTCTCGGTACCGCCAGAGTGCCTGTCTTTTCGTTCCGATTGCGGTGCCACTCTGCGGCCTAATCCTGCCTTCGTGCCTAAAAATATCCGGAGTTCTTTCCGCTCCAGGGATATTATGGTTCAGGCGTTTCATCCGCCTCCTCACGCTAGCCTTCACCTGTCATGTCCGGTCCGGGCTTTGGGGGTTTACCTCAGCCGTACTCAGGGCCTCAGGGCTACCGATCAGCTCTTTGTCTGTTACGGTGGCTCTCGTGCTGGTAAGGCACTGTCGAAACAGCGCCTGTCCCATTGGTTGTGCGAGGGCATTGCCCTTTGCTACACGTTGGCCGGGCTGGCTCCCCCTGGGGGCATCAGGGCGCACTCCACTTGTGGGGTGGCGGCCTCTGCCGCTCTACTGGGTGGGGCCTCGGTGGAGGACATCTGTGCTGCGGCTTCATGGTCCTCACCGGGTCCCTTCGTAAGGTTTTACCTCATGGACATGACCGGGGGTTCTGTCTCCCAGCCGGTTCTGAGGTCTGTGACCTCTCCTGCTTCCCGTCCTTTGGTGGGGTAGCAGGAGTGTGTGGGTGTGGGCCACAATGTGTTGTGTCACACGTGGTTCCGCCTGTGCTGTGCGTTCAAGAGGTTCTAGTTCCCTCTTGTTCGCACTTGGGTGGAGTTGACTGCCACCCCCTCTTCATTAGGAAGAGTGGGGTGACGGGACTCCCCTCCCCCCTGATGTGGGCTTACAAGTCCTCAGGGGGTGCATTTGTCGGGCCTCGCGTCCGCTCTACCCCATATCTCAGTATGACGTAAGAGCGGGACGCGATGCCAGTACGAGTATATAACGATAGGTTATGTATATAACCTAGTTATATGAGTACTGGCTAAGCGTCCCGCTCTTAGCATGCCCTAAGTTCCCTTGGGGAAACTATTCTTTGGAAACGATTTTCCGAGGAAGAGCGAGTGGTGACCACGCCTAGTACTATATAGTACGTCACTAGGGCGGGGCCTGGCAGGTGCTGGGTGTATTTGTTTTTTATTCGTTGATGGAGTACACTAGGTACATGAGATGAGGTATATCTCAGTATGGCGTAAGAGCGGGACGCTTAGCAGGTACTCATATAACTAGGTTATATACATAACCTATCGTTAAGGGGGGCAAGAAAATCCCCAGACACTTTGCACAGCTGTTTAGCCCTTAGTATGCACTAGGGATGGGCATTTTAAAGAAAAATCCAGATCGATTGATCGCATGCTATACTCGAGTGATCGTGTATTACTCAAAAAGGGGAAAAAAACGTATAAATAATAATAAAATATTTGATATATTTTTTTTGTTTTACCTTATTTTTGTTCATTCACGTATATATGTTTAAGGAAACCAACAAACAGTTATAATCTTACACATACATGTGAAAAAATATGTAAAAAAAATATATATTTCTTTTTTCATAGAAATTATTAATAATTTCGATTTTTTGTTGTTGATTTATCGATTACTCATGCCAATCCCTAGTATGCACACGCACAGTATAATATGCATGTAATAAATAGTTTATTAATAAACTGTGTTACTTGAAAAATGTTCACTGTGCTCTAGGGGTGGACGGTATAAACGGTATACGGTATAAACGGTATGAATTTGCTCTACGGTATGGATTTTGCCTATACCGTGTAACCGGTAGTGCAGCTCTAAAATAGCAATGACGTCATGTAACCACAGCGCGACTATTTCACTCGCATTTGCCCCTAAAAATAGATAGAATTAGTCATAGATAATAGATATGTGCGAACTGGAAAAAGTTATTTAGGAGGCTTCGCGCAGTGGGCGTGCCAGCCCCTCCCGCACGCATGTAAACACGGGTCTACTAGTAGTAGTGGGACGGGACGTCTCCCTGAGCTAACGTTAGCTTAGCTACCGTTACAAAATGACCCAGTCAACTATTCACTTTTAGTTTAATACATGATGAGGCATTGTCTAACCGAACGGTATCTAGTCGGCCAGCTACCGATAGCTCCTGACATCAACAAACGCTCCATCAAGTCTAGTAGAGAGTAGACGTGTATGATAGCTCCGTTAGCCGTTAGCTCACGTTAACACAAGTTAGTTCACCGTTCAAAACGAAATGTCCCATTGAACTAAATAATTCACTGAGGCGTTGTATTAACGTTATATATCCGGCTAGCAGTAGCTACAGATAGCTCCTGATATCAATGTCTTATAACACTGATTCGATGCGTATTCGAGCTGAGGGCTTGTGAATGTGATTTAACGTTATACCAATACTAGGGCCCAGCTGCAGCGCCGGTGAATCCTGGCCGTAGCTCGAGGCTACTCGAGTATAGGTCCAGCTGCAGCTCCGGAGAATCCTGGCCGTAGCTAGAGGCTACTAATGTACACACAGACAGTGGAGCTTGTTGCGTGGTGGCGATGTCTCGCAGATAATACAAGTACAAGTCTAATTATATAATATATATATTTTATATAAAAAAAAATAAAAAATTATATAAAATAAAAAAAAAAATTAATCAAAAACGATGATACCGTGATATATACCGTTACCGTCTATGCTTCAAATTATACCGTGATATACATTTTAGACCATACCGTCCACCCCTACTGTGCTCCTAAATTTCGTTGTGTGCTCCTACATTTTTATTTAGATTTTATTTATTACATTTTTATTTAGGAGCACATGTGCTCCTTGGGAAAAAGGTTAGCGTAGAGCCCTATATATGGAGACATTAACATTACGTTTGTAGGGACAAAGACTGTAAAAAAAAGTGTAGACAATGTTTTATAATCTTTGTTCATTTTCATCATAAAAATTCGGTGCCCCCGAAATACAAAAAAGCCCCCGAAAATCAATTAAGGGGGTCAAAAAAAGCCCTGGTATTTTTTTTCCTAACCCTGCATCACACTCTCCATCCTCCTCATCCACTTTATGTTTTGCATAATCTGCCTCTGTTAGAATGGGCACGTTTAGACAGCATGGTGGGGTTATCGGATGTAGAACCCAAACGCAGATGAGCAGAGGATAGACAGGAGGCGGAAACGATGGATGCTTTGTCACAATAACCGAGTTTCTTTATTTGTGAAACAAGCTCCGCAAACGTCAATACATGAAAACAAACACTTTGAAACAGTGAAAAGGAAATGGGAAACAAAACACGAGAAGGTAGTCTTAAACTGAACTGAGAGAATGTTTGCAGGGCAAACAATGACACGGAAATACACTCTTAAAAATTAAACGAATACAATAAAGGCAAGCATGATCCCGACCGCGGAATCACAATTATCCTCTCCATGTGAGAGATAACAAATGCTTCTGGTAGTACTCACGCCTGTGGACAGCGTAACAGTGACATGGGTAACAGGAGTAATGACCCAGCAAGGAAGGCAGGGCAGACAACACTTATATACAGAGACTAATTGACATATGAGGGTGATTGGGGATGAGACACAGCTGGGTGGAAAAAGACAGAACAACCTGGGGTAAAATACTAAAACATGACGAGACTAAATAACACATAGATACAGACACAGGGGAGACATAACTAGACTAGACAATGGGACACAGCACAGACAGCAGATACACAGACAACAAATTGGTGATGACAGAAAGGAAATTCATAAATACAAAACAACAAAGAGGCACCATGTGAATTAGGCCACCTGGTGGTTGTAGAGCATAGTTCAGGAGATGTGGGGGAAGTCCATGGACAGATGGGAGTTGTGAGGCAGGACCGGGGGGAACGTAACAGCCTCTTTATTAAGAGCTTCTTGCTCTTCTGACTCTGCTTTCTGGACCAGTACCTCAACAAGAGAAGGAGGGAGGATGGGTCCAATCGTCCAGACAGGCTCTAACACCCCCTCATCCATCATCTTCTCCCAGCCCATATCCTGATCATAGGGTTTGGGCATCTCAAATATTGGCTGGTCTGCTCTTTTGTAGCAGGTAACTCTGAAGTTGACTCGCTGTACATGTGGGATGAGACAGACCACTCCAGTCTGCTGTTCATTTGCGGGCGCTGTGGATGAAAATAATTGCATCCACCGTTGATGGCTTCAGTGCTGTTCCCCTCTCCTCGAGCGTTCTCCCTGCGGTAATTACATCAAAATGCTTCCAAAATGCAGCTTTCCCAGACGCAATGGGAACTTTTCAAAAGCTCTCCCTTTACTATATTATCTGTTAGCTTATCCATCTTGACTCAGACACGAGGCTCTCACTCTCTGATCTGATGACAGCACTATGTTACGTTACGGCGCTTGCGGTGCGTGCATTGTGTTTAAAAAAATTTAATATAAAGAAAGTGAAAGCAGCGCGAGCGCAGCGCTGCGCAACGCAGCAGCAAAATAAAAAAGAGGGAGCAGCCCGGCCCGGCTGAGCCAGAATTATTTATTTAAAAACAAAGCCCTACCCAGCACGAACCCGTCGGGTCGGGCAGGGCCCCGTCGGGCTCGGGCGGGGATGCAGTCCACTAATTCGGATGATGATTTAGAACGGGGATCAGAGGAAAAAGATCAAAGGACCTAAAAACGTATTATTACGTGTTTGGCGCTCAAGCGTTTGCGAGCAAACACGTGTTATTATGTAGTTGGTGCTGAATGAGTTAATAGGGACGTTTACCCTAATGATTGTGCTGTAACGAGTCCAGTTGATTTAGTGTTAGTGGTGGCTAAATTGTATTGATATGTGTGATCTTTACAAAACTGTTCCAGTTTCACCTGTTTGTTTAGACTATTATGTCAAGGAACTGTCTCAACAACAACAAAAAAGAGAAAAGTGTCCTTTAACACATTGTGCGCCATAAATGCCGTAAGTCGTTATTGCCTGCCATGCGTTGAACGCCAACAACGGCGTAAATTTGGGATCAATATAAAAGAAATTCGCCATGGCATTCATAATTCATCCAGCTTCCCTCCAGACTGCAGCGGCACCCTGTCTGAGATTGCAATGCCTCAATACCGCCGCCTGGTGGATGGTCGGGCGAGTTACACTCATGCTAAACCGGAAGTGGCGATCAGTGCATCAAGGAAATTCCTCTGGCAGTAATATCTTGTTACGTGGGTCCAGACAAACACTCGAGTGCATTTGGATTGCTTTCGAAATGCAGTAATCAATATGATTTCGGCGTTTATTGCGCCATACAAACCGGAAATGGATATAGGAGATCGATAATTGGGATATTTTTCCTCCAGTCTCATCGGCGAACGGTAAGAGGACACTAACGCTATTTTCAGCCCGATTGTCCATCTCTTTGTTTGCAATCAGTCTGATCAATATATCAACCCATACTTAATAAAGCCGTTACTGACGATCAAGGAATTATAAATGACCCCCCCCCCCCCTTTCCTTCACGCATGATGAAGCATAATGTATACCGATCATATACATTTGAATTTTTTAATATAGCGTGTATAGGAAAGAAACGCCAATCGATAATCTATCATATGCGTCAGGGCCTATAACTAGCGTTTTTGGAATTAAAGCAGAAAAGCTTAAAAACATACTTATATTCTAGACGGTATTAACACTTTGAGTGCCGTGGGTTAATTCACATTTAGTCCCTTGAATGCCACCATCGGCGTCAATGTTAACGTTAATATCGCCTATTCTATGTTTTAAATTATGGCTGTGTCTAATCTGCCCGTCGCTTATCAAAGAATCATTTTCCAGTCAGTGTTGTCGAGGCAGATTGTTTTTTTATCGCTTCATTTCCGTTTGAGAGCATTTTGAAAAGCACCCGTTTTTTCAGGTGAAAAACAACCTATTCTATGATAATCGCCTTTTACTGGAATATTCCAGAACGTTGATATTTGTCGGCCTATTTATGAATCGTTTTCAAATAAACGCTAGATGATCAATAGTATATGTGCACGCACGTTCGAGCCACGCGCTGATAATAGCTGCTTTCATTTCCTCATGGATTTTACAGTGAAACAGCTAGAGCACATATCACAAAAAACCTTATATCTCTGTGAAAACTAGTCTGATTATCCTAACACTGATAACATAGATTCCTTACCTGACATCAGATGGTATCCAAATGGTATATTCCAATTCCTGATCACCATTCGAAAAAATCGATAAGTATATTGATCCAACGTGTGTACAGTATAACCCATGCTCGCCGCGGCTCAGAGGCTCCAGAATGAACTCTGATTTACCATCTGGGAGACGATAGGGGGCGCTTTTTTCACATCTGATCGCCGGCGGCCCCTGGATTTCCAACGGTAGGCTCGGGTGATGCAATATGATTTCAGATCGCTAAAAAAAAAAAAATCTGAGAAAAGCCGTGACGTGGCTTTCAACGTAACTATCGTAAACCCGAGATTAGCCGTGAGTGGCGCTCAAAGTGTTAACACAACAATGTATGAATGAAAAAATATAACGTTCCCACATCCGGAACGATAGATAATCGATGTTGAATGGGCCATAGTCATGCAGATAATATTTAAAAAGTTATAGCCCTGCAAAGAAGGTAAACATCTCCATAGGCTCACAGCGCTGGCAGACTGGGTATAATGATGGGCACAATGCCCGGCGCCCAATGTGTTAAGTATCGATATGTGCTATACTGCTTTATTAAACTGACACTTAAAGAAGAATTCAGGAAGTGTATGCTGTTGATTTCTTGTATTACATTAAGACATAAAACGAAGACGTAAAATAATACAGCCTTTGGCTTGTGCAGACTTTGACCTCTGTAATTAGGCCAGTCCAGCCAAGACGGAGCTGGTGCCACTTGGACAGCGCTGGATTCTGTTTATGTTGACATTTACAACGTACATAATATGATATCTCTCCCGAGTGTGAGAAATGACATCATCTCGCAGAGTCTGCAGTCCCGCAAATTTAATTACGGTCATTTACAACGCAGGCACTTATTTCAATTTCAATTTCAAACCTTTTATCTATTTTCTCGAAAAGAAACAAGCGAGGCGTTCCTCCTTTACAAGCAACGCTGTGTCCAGATTACTGGATGACTCAAGCGCTCGTGTGCAGGAGATAAACACGCAGCGTGGCGGTTTCCTCCTGTGGCTATAGGTGACACAAGAATGTTTTGTTTGTGACTCCGTTTATGGCCTGGTGTGAGTAGCCTGGCTATATATACATGGGACCCCATCATTAACCGCTGTCAACAGCTGCTCCAACGGGCTATTTTAAGCGCTCTGATGTGTAATATCAGAAGAGCTAATGTGAAGGGAGCATGATGTTTCTTCACATACTTGCCTCACCTGCCCAATTCCTTCACACGTTGTTTGCACACAATCCTTTCAACGTGGGACCAAGATAGGTATGTCCAGACAAGCATGCCGCGGCTATGTGACAATCCCCAAGTGGTGTATAGTCCACTTTCAAAACCCACACCAAAAGACTGGCTCAACAGGTCCATCGGTGGAAGTGGGTCAGACTTGTTTGAGGATTAAGCTGCAGGCTGTACACTGAGCGGAACCACATACAGTAGAATCATTCATTGATTGTATTTAAAAATGTGTATATTACTTTGATAAAAGTTTAATGAGTCTTGTAAAACAAGAAAAACAGTATTATAGCAATGTTTGGAATCGGCTACAATGTAACAGAGATGTATGAAAATTACACTAGGCCTAGGATCTTACTCTTAATTGTCCCCAAATTCCATTCTTCCTTTTTATTTTTATAAGCCCCCCCCCCCATCTATTTTAAACGATTTTACACTCTAAAATGTACATATTTGCAATTTGTTGTCTCAGTTGATCTATGCTTACAGTATATGAATGAATGAATGAATCTTTTATTTCGAACATGATTAAAAAAAACTGAATAAAATAGACAAACAACGAAAAATATACATATCACTGTTCGAAAAGGAGTAGGAAGAAGCCTAAGCTTCATGACCCCTATCCGCCACTTCCAAGTGGGAACATTAATTAATACTTAAATTATATAATGGAGAATATCCACATTGCCAATAATTCTTCATTCTTAACATTGAAAACATGTTAAGATGTAAATAAATAATATCAGTATCCATAATGTAGTACAAAATAAAAAGAAAACAACATTTTATAATCCAGAATATTGACAATAGTCACCTCCCCTTTCCTCTTTTTGGTAATTTGCAAATATCATTAATAAAAAAAAATTAAAAAAATAAGGTATGCCATAAGATGATATGCACCTGCTCCTGAGATTGGTGGAAAATAACGCTTATCAAAGTTGCATTTGCCTGTCAAATTATATCCCTTATAATAAGTTTTGAATGTTACCTGGGAGTTCTTGAGTCTTTGCTCGATACATTATCTGTGCCAGTTTAAATGTGAATAAGTCCATTAGCTTTAAGGCATTTGACTTGAACAAGTTATTTGTGTGATCCCGAAATCCGACCTTGTGTACAATTATCATAGCTTTTTTCTGTAATTAATGGTTTTAAAGTGCTTATGCATTCCCCCATATCTCCACACAGTAACTCAAATATGGTAAGACAAGACAACAATACAGAGTATACAACATCCTCTGCTCCAGAATAATGTTTTGCACTGCACAATATTGCAATACTCCTTGCTTCTTTGGTTCTAACATATCTTATATGAGATTTCCAACATAATTTACTGTCTAACATTACTCCTAAAATTTTTATCTCATATACTTGTTCAATATTGACATTTTCTATGTTTACTTGCACATGAGTATCTATTTTGCAGTTGCCAAATACCATCAGTTTGGTTTTGTCCACATTCAATGATAGTTTATTAATGTCAAACCATATTTTTAGTTTGGACAATTCAGTCGTAATACTATATAATGCTTATTCACATAACATGTTTATCTTTTCATTTTTCAATGGCATATTGATATTTACAAGCATTGATATTGTGTGATTTATAGCACTGGGAAACGTTTATGGGAAATGTTATCAAAATCACTAACATTATCAAACACAAATAAAAAGTATATCAAAGTTTTAAATTGCTTGTTTTTCCCATTCTCATTTTGAATTCCATTTTTAAACCCAGATTCCATGAACCTTTATATTTCTGCAAAATTGAAAACTCTGGATGAACAATTAATCTAATATATAATATCCATCCCACAAGTGCACATTTAAATGGTACACACTTATTAATAGAATACGATCCAATGCCTGGCTTACACTACACACCTAGAGTTTGTACTGAGCTTGGGAAATCTGCTTTTAGCTTCTGCGCTTCTGCTGACCAGTGGAACATCATATGTACAACAAACTCTAAAACTCAATACTTTGGTATATCCTTTGGTCAGTTTAGATCCTTAATCACCAACCATTCCACCATAATCTGCAGTTGCTTTAATTGATTGTACAAACTATTATGTTTGCATTTATTGTATATTCATTGTATTGATTATGTATGTATGCTTGACATCATTGAACATAAGGGCTTCCCCTCAATTCAATTTTTAGATGAAACAAAGAATGAATGACCCCACATACATACCTATTCAACAAGCAAGGATATTATGGCACATTTGCACCACAAAAGCTTGTTGAAGGGTCCTTGATATGACTCATACTTAAGCATAGCCTTGTGTGAGTGGCATGCTAATGTCTCATGCTGACAGGTCTGGCCTGCCTTCCAGGCTCAGCTAATTTGTCATAGATGTTTTTGCCTCCTGTAAAGACCCACCTCTCGTCACTTTGTCCTGGGTTCTTTTCTCCTGTCGGTGTATGCCAAGGACTCATGGTTACTTGACTTAGGCTATTTGAATACATTACATGATGCTAGTCAGACATACTGTATTTTAGGGCTGTACCGGATGTCATTTTTTAACATTCGACGCTTCTATTGAAGTATTCCAACAAAGTCATATTTTATGACTTTTCAAAAAAAAGAAAAAAATCTTATTTTTTTAAATTCTCAAACCAAATCCTCAATTTGAATAAAGTGATTCGTCCGATTAAACGAGTATTTTTTTTTTTTAATTAAATCAACTTTCTTTAACACATTGACCGCCAGCAGCAGGGGGCGCTGATACCCCATTCATCGCCAGGTCTTTATTCAATGGACTGTGACATTTGCGAGTGCTTAAAATATATCTTATATTTGATCAATCGGTCTAATAACGCCGTCGACCCTCAGTGAGTTGCTTCTAGTCAACATGCCCGAGACAGATTGTTTTTTCATCCGTACATTTCCATTTTATACAGTTTTGAATAGAGTATGGTTTGGGTGTTTTTCAGTAATTCCAGGAAAAAGGCGAGAAAAATGCATTTGACTGTAATCCAGTCATCACGTTGTAATTTTTCGGCTGATTATCTAATCATCCTGAAATCAATGCTAGATTATCCTTAGTATGTCTCCTCGTCCATACATGAAATGACCGTCGTAGCGGGGCGCTCGCCCCCCCCCCCCCCCCCAACCGCAGCCAACGGTAAACAGCCATACACGGTTCACACAGATAGCTGTGATCGCGGTAGAAATAAATGTCAGATCAACGATCAAATTCATATATAATGTTCTTACCTTGTATCTGATGTAATGCAAAAGAGATAATCCAAATATCTGATCGCAATTCCAAATAATGGTCATGGGGGTCCACACCACACTACCGACCGTTTCACAATGACGGGCGGGCGGAGTTACTGTTCGATGCCAACCGCGCCCGCCCGGCTCAGATCGCCTCCTAAAACACACCAGCTCATTTTCAATGAGATGCAATAGCTCTGCCTGGCAGTAGAGGGCGGTGTTGACCGTCTGCCAGCTCAGACAGGCTCTGAAGGGTCTGCAGAGGCTGCAGCTACGAATTATGAATAGATATAGCGAATAAACGAAATAACGATCCAAAAAACCAGTAAACTCGTTATTGGCGTTATTTGATTGGCGGCCAATAACGAGTAAACTCGTTGTTGGCGGCCATTGTGTTAATGAGTATAACTCATCAGTTTTTCGTCAACATAAATAATCCAATAAGGGCACGGTTGGTATGAAAGTGATGGTGACGTCTTATAGTATAATACTATAATATTAGTGTAGCCTAATCTTTATCGGCAACTGTGTGTGAGACTACTAGTACTGCTGCTTGCCTTCCACTCATGGCCAGGTCATTCTGTATGCTACCATCAACCGCCGCGCACCTGGTGAGACATCGTCTTCACTCTCTATAATCCCACGGGAGGATTTCCTATGTTCTCACTGGGAGACGTCGTGCCATCCGTTGCTACCATCTACCGCCGCGTCTCTGGGGTGAGACGTCGTGCCAGCTACTGCCCTACTCCCTCTTCGTGGAACTTGTTCCAGGGGTGAGGCCTTGTCATCGCTCTCTATTGTTCCACGTGAGGATGCCCGTGTTCTCACTCCGTTCCCCTTGGACCCCCTGTTTGCTGCATTGCCCTTTGGCAGCGTTCTGGTCGGGAGGATGCCCGTGTTCCCACTCCGTTCCCCTTGGACCCCCTGTTTGCTGCGTTGCCCGTCGGCAGCGTTCTGGTGAGTCTGTACGAGACCAGACTCCGAACCTTCGTTTTTTCATTCATGGACTCAGGAAGATAGTCCTGTGCACTTTTTGTTCGCCCTTTAACACTTTCAGTGCCGTTCACGTAGATCTACGGTTCTGTCATCCGATCGTTGAGTGCCGGAAACGTAGATCTACGTTTCTGTCGCGTTTTTTTTTTTTTTTTAATCAAATATTTTAATTTAATTTTTCTTTTATATGTGTCTTTCTTTTTGTGTTTTATATATCACAATACAATAATAATAAATTAATAATACATAAAAAGACTTCCCAAGACAATAACTGACACCACATGACAAGACAATAACTGATACAGACTGTACAGTGATCATCCTACATGGACACTCGCTCGTTCTCTCCCCCCCCGCTCACCCAAGGACCTCAACATGAGTCACACTCACAATACATTATTCAGTAAAAAAAAAATCAAAACAAATTCCCAAACTTATATGCGTTCTTTTAACTTTATCACTGCAGCCAACCAAATTGCGATATTAGATTCCTTAACCCCTACAACACGTGCCGTGGATATCTCCAAATAGATCACATCAAGGTAGGTGAGAAACCATACCTTCGGGCAGAGTTTGTCTGGGTGAAACCAACGTGAGGCAATACATTTTTTTGCGGCTGTGAGGCCGGCCAAAATTAGACTTTTCACCTGTATAGAGGTCGGTAATTGAGAGAGATCATTCAATAATAATACGGAAGGAGATACAGGTATGGTTAAAGAGAAAATGTCTGAGAGCTGATATGTAACATTTTCCCAAAAACTCACAACAGGAGGGCATTCACAGTACATATGCATAAATGTACCGGTAACGGTATTTCTTTTATTATTTATATCCATTCATAATTCAGCTGGGCACCTTATGCATACTGTTCTGAGTGTGTCTAAGCTGGCAGACGGTATTATACCGCCCTCTAACGCCTTCGGCCAGTAATGCACCCGATTAGAAATGGGTTCGTTTATTTTCTATACCGAGCTGCGGCGTGGGGGCGGGTCCTAAACACTCCGGCAAAACACACGCTTATAGGGATGGCTTGGACAACTGACCCCACTTGCCCGTTGAAGAGAAATGCCCAATAACGTCGGAGGCACGATCGCTGTGGATAACTGGAATGGCGATGAGATTATTGGATTCTTTTTTTTTCATTACTTCAGAGACCAGGTAAGGACACTATATATGATGGATGCAGGAGGGGGGGGGGGCGCTGGTCTAAACCACATTGCATGCGTGCACCACAAAGGATAATAGTGATGATCTAGCGTTGATTTCAGAAAGATCCGATAATCAGGCGAAAAATTACAATGTGTTTATTGAATTACACAAAAACGCTGTTTTCGTGTATTTTACCTGGAATTGCTCAGAAGCGGCCGGACTATGTTCATATTCAAAACGGTATCAAACGGAAATGTACGGATGAAAAAATAATCTGTTTTTTGCACGTTGACCAGAAGTAGCTCAATGAGACTCGAGGGCGTTATTAGACCAATAGCGATACTATAAAATATAGGTTTAGTTCTACAAACTACAACTACGTTTACATGGGATTATTGGGCGGCACGGAAGTGGTCACTTCCCGGAAGGGGCGTGGCACTCAATGTGTTAAAGGGACAGCGCTGCATTTTTGTTGTTTCTTGGACTCTAGTGTATTTCGCCCTTAACACTGCCAAGAATGAGAAATCTTGTTATTTAATCGTTATTTTTTTTTATTATCGATTTCCATTCATTTTTCATCAATCTAGCCTCATGTTACCATTGGGGATCTATCTGAGCTCGAACAGGGAAAATACCGCCCCCTATCGTCTCTCCGGATGGTATTGCACCCATTGGATTGGACTGAATGAAATGGATGGGAAAAAAAGAGTCCGGAATCCACATTTTACTTGTCAGGCATGTAACCGGAGACTATCCCATTAATTGCCGAGCCGCAGAACAGCGTGGAATATGTGTTTCCAGTACCCAGCGTTGGATCAATAAACGCGATCGATATTTGGAATGGCGATCAGGAATTGGAATAATCTTTTTGGAGAACATCTGATCTGAGGTAAGGAATCTATTTTACCAGTCTTGGGATAATCAGAGTTTTTTTCACCTATATCTCAGCGTGTCCCATATATGTGTGTGTGTGCGTGTGTGTGTGTGTGGGCTGATCAGGAAATAAGATAATCGATTTTCAGCCCGCTTCTCTAGCGTGCATAAGTACACATATACTATCGATAATCTAGCATTTATTTGAAAACGAGTCATAAATAGGCCGAAAAATGACAACGTGTTTTGTAGGGGTGGGAATCACCAGTTTCATCACGATACGATACGATATCGATTCTTTGGACAACAATACGATATTTTCCGATATAACAAAGTCTGCCACGATACGATACGATTAGATTCAGGTGCCTGCGATCGATATGAGACGATATTATATGCCCATTTAACACAATCAGTAACATTTAAATCAACACAAAAAAAGGCAATGGAAATATCATGAATTTTTTTTTATCTCTTCCAGACATTTAAATTTCATTTTTTCATTTCAAACCTTTATTTATACTCGTGAAAGCACTGAGGTTTCCCTCATTTACAGTGATGACGAGTTAACAAAGGACACAAATATCATAACAGTTAATAATTACAATGAATTACAATTACTACAATGATGGATTAAAAACAATTACATGATTCAGTACATAGGTCAAGTGCAATGCCTTTAAACTCCATGAATGACGGGAATGTTCTGAGCTTTAGAGTCTTTTGCAGGGTATTCCATGTGTATGGAGCATCGTAGGAGAAGGCAGATTTTCCAAGCTCAGACCGAACTCGAGGCACCCTGAGCACAAGCCGATCATTCGAACGAGTTTGGTAGGTGACAGCACTCCAGACCAACAAAGATGTAATATAAGGTGGAAGTTTGCCAATAATTGCTTTGTAGATAAAAAGATACCCATGATAACTACGTCGCAACGAGAGAGATGGCCAGCCTACCCTCTCATACAAAAGACAATGGTGAGTATCATATTTGTCACCCGTAATAAATCTTAGGGCGGAGTGGTAGGCAGAATCCAAAGGCCTTAATGTAGACGCAGACGCATGCCTGTAAATGACATCACCATAGTCCAATATTGACAAAAAAACAGCCTGTATAATTATTTTCCTACAGAACATAGGAAAACTAGCGCGGGTACGGTACAAGAAACCAATCTTTTGCCGTAATTTTGTAGCTAGGTTATCTATATGGAATTTAAAAGAAAGTTTATCATCCAGCCATATACCAAGATATTTATACTCACTAACTCTTTCAATATACAAACCATTTGCTGTTGTTAGGTGTAGCATGTCATAATCTATAACCCTGGCTCTAGAAAACATCATAGACTTGGTTTTACTAGCATTAAGCACTAACTTTGAAAAACAATCTATTGTTTTGAATACAAATAGACCTCCTGTTCACTGTTTTTGGTTCGTTTTTATTTTTTTCCCCTCGATATTAATATCCTATCACAGCGCTGTATTTTGGCTGGAAAAGGCATATTGGGAGTCAGAAGGTGCAGTACCGGCCAGATCCTGTTAGTGGGGCTATCTCGAGAATGCAGTAACCCCCCCTCCTTCCCAGTCCTATAGTGGACCTCTGCTGTTCTCTCTATATGGCTCTGATCAGCTTAGCTTAGTTAGCTCACGCTAACGCAACATTAATTTCGGTATTTAACGCGACGTGGGCATAAAGGAATGGCGAGGATGGAAAGCATGTTAGATGCATTTGACCCCTTGTGGGGAAAAAAACAACAGGCACTCATTTCGGGCAAAATAGGCGGACTCTGAAGCAATGCTGTCTAACGTCTACACACACAGAGATATTGTTGTTGTTGCAGCCGGGCGGATATGCTCAGGAGGGGATTTTCAAAATAAGAGTATCGCAATATGAATCGATCTTTTTACGTTGCATCGATCCTATTTGATAATTGATAATAGATCGATATATCGATCTGGATCGATGTATCGTCCCACCCCTAGTGTTTTGTGTATTCCACTAAAGCACGATTCCTGCAGAATCACCTTTTTTTTTCTGGACGTTTCCAAAAAAGGACGTTTTTCAAAATGGTTTAAAACGGAAATGTACCGATTAAAAAAACTATCCGTTTCGACAATGTTGACTGCAAACAAGTCATTGATAAGCGACGGGCGTATTAGACACATAGCCATAATTTAAGATGTAGTTTATGCGTTTGCAAATGTGCTCGCCCTCCCATTGACTACAGCGCTGGCACTCAAGCGCTAAATCGTGCGCCCCCTGCTGGCACTCAAAGTGTTATAGTTTCAGTGCCGCTTTTTGTGTGTAAATAAATCATGCCCTTGTTTTTGGCTAAACTCTGAATACCTGTCTGTGTCGTGCTATTGGGGTCGCATAAAAACCATAACATTTGATGAATGAAACCTATATTTTAGCTGATTATCCACCCTTGCTCTATGTTGCGGGTGTGAGTGATTGTCCACCATTACTGTATGTTAGGGGGGGGAATCACCAGAGGCCCCACGACACAATAATTATGATACTAGAGTCACGGTACTATAATATTGTGATATGTTGCAATATATGACCTTTTTTCAACTGCAAATTATGTCTCCAACGCAGTGGCGGAGCTTCCTACAGGCGACATAGGCACCAAAAACCGCCCAGAAAAAGAACATTTAAATTTGTTTTGTTGCTGAACACAGTTTGTGTTCTCTATATTATATATACCAATATTTTCACGTAAAAATGTGCTAGGTCTGCTCCAACGGAAAACTTTGTCAATATCTGCAATAAAGATATAGGCTACATGGCTCTACAGCATGACCATTTCACTCTGAATTCACTCAAAAAAATATTCTATTGAGCTATAGTCCATTCATGCTGAGGGAATCAGTTCCCTTAGCCACATTTGCGTATTCAAAATTGTTTGGGGAATTAACTAATAGCATTGAATCGTTGCCTGAAGAATCGTAATCGAATTTAATCATTGTGAGGTCGTTACACCCCTACTGATTCCTAAACCTATTTCATTCAAAAGGAAGATATTGATGGACATAAGCTATAGTATAGCTCAGCAGCTGTAACAGAATGATTTTATTACTTTTGATTATTTACGTTTCAACAGCGTCAAAATATTAATTACAATTATAATTAATTAAAGAATTGTATAAAGAATTTTCCATGTTCTGTCATCTAATAATATATTCCATTACCTTTCCTATCGGTATCGAAGTCAAAATGTTGCTATTGTGACAACACTACAACATACAAAAGCAGCTGGACAACCGATATCCTTTGCATCTAGTAGGCATGGGCCAATGTGTGATTTCGGTGGTATTGTGCTATTGCACAGATGTTTGTCCCTTAGTCACGCACAGTATAATATGCATGTAATAAATAGTTTGTTAATAAACTCTGTGTTACTTGAAATGTTTTCACTGTGCTCCTAAATTTCTTTGTGTGCTCCTAAAGGTCAACAGAGGATGCTATAGGGAGGTGTAGTCTGACGTCACTGGTTGTTCCACCCGTATAGGGATTTATCATTGGGAAAATGGATTATCGGCTATTGTAATAATTCTGCCGCATGGAAATTGAAAAGCTTTCCATTTTTGCACAAAATTAGTTCCCCTCTATCACTAACATTATTGTTTAAGCATTTTTGGTTGAAATAAAATTTGGCGATTTTCTTTTATGATTAATTGTGAATATTTTCATGTTGAGCTTAGGGATGCACCGATCCGATATTGGTATCGGTATCGGCCGCCGATATCAGTAAAATAGCTGGATCGGGTATCGGTAAAAAAAAATATATATATAAGATTTTTTTTTTTATTATTATAAATTTTTTATAAGAAATAAAATAAGAAATAACCATTCAGTACATTTATATCTATGTGTTAATTTGTTACATTTAGTTTCACTAAGTTAGAAAAGTAATGTTTTAAGTCAAGCCTGATGTTGCCTTGCACAAAAGAATGATCCCAGTCTCTTCCACACAGTGACAGTGAGGCATACAGTTTATTAATTTAATGAATGAAGTTTATTTTCTGTCTTTGTTTACGACAAATCAAAAACACACTTGTGATCCTTTACAATTCTTAAAAACAAAATATATTTCAATATAAAAAAAAAAAAACGTGGATGTGTGGTGGACACTAGAGGGAGGTGTCTCACTTCAGAATGGACACTGATTGAGTGACAAGAGGGACAGGGTGTGGCTGTACCATGGTTCTAGTGGACTTTGTTTGGAAGTAAAGTTCAGAGACTCGATACTCCGTCTGCTCGTCTCATTGATTCACTTCCACAGTGGTGACCCTGACGGACTTGTGAAATATGAGCAATAACGAGAATCCACCGGCTGTGGTTCCCGCAGTGTATGCAGCTACAGTCAAGTTGCCAGAGTTTTGGCAGCATGATCCGGCCCCGTGGTTTCAGCACATCGAGGCACAATTTCACCTCTGCGGAATAACGTCGGGTACCAGGTACGTGACTATGTGTTTACATGGACAGCAGTTTAGCTGGGAATTTATTATTGCTTCAGTGTCGGTGCCTATACTGGGCGTGGATTTTTTGTGTGCTCACAGACTGTTAGTGGACGTTGCGAACCGTAGGCTGATTGGCTCTGTGTCCTTTGACACATACCCCTGCACACTGGGGGGGCCTGGGCCGCCTGCCCTGGCCAATATGCTCGCCACAGGCGATATGTACCAGCGCCTCCTCGCTGAGTTTCCTGCTCTGACTGTCCCCACTTTCTCTGCCTCTGTCGCCAAGCATGGGGTGGAACATTACATCCCAACGGTGGGGCCGCCAGTTTATGCACGGGCACGCAGCCTGGATGCTGCTAAACTGGCAATAGCCAGGGAGGAGTTTGCCACAATGGAACGGCTCGGCATTGTGCGCGGGTCCAACAGTCCTTGGGCCTCCCCACTACACATGGTCCCTAAGGCGGACGGGAAGTGGCGTCCGTGTGGTGATTTCCGTCGCCTAAATAACATCACCACTCATGACCGGTACCCAGTGCCACATATCCAGGATTTCTCTGTCCACCTGGCGGGCGCCACCATTTTTTCTAAAATAGATTTGGTCCATCCGCTCGACGTGCCCAAGACTGCCATTATCACCCCGTTTGGACTGTTTGAATTCCTGCGCATGCCATTCGGCCTTAAAGGGGCAGTGCAAACATTCCAGTGGCTGATGGACTCTGTGCTGCGAGGCCTGTAATTTTTGTTTATTTATCTGGATGATATCCTGGTAGCCAGTGCATCGGTGGAGGAGCATCGGGGACATCTCCGTCAACTGTTCGAGCGGCTCAACGAGCATGGGCTGATCGTGAACCCGGCCAAATGTCAGTTTGGCCTGCCGGCCATGGATTTCCTGGGCCACCATGTCTCTTCCCAGGGGGCTGTTCCTCTACCTGCCAAGGTGGATGCAATTGTTGCTTTCCCCCGCCCCCTCACCATCAAACCTCTCCAGGAGTTCCTGGGGATGGTTAATTTTTACAATAGGTTTATAGCCCATGCGGCTCACCTGATGGGACCTCTGTACGAGGCGTTGAAGGGGAAGAGAGCCAACGATGACGTGGGCTGGTCCCCGGAGCGGGTCCAGGCATTCGAGGGCTCTAAGGCTGCCCTTGCCAACGCCGCCATGCTGGCACACCCATCTCCTGCTGCTCCTATAGCCCTCACCACCGATGCCTCCGATTATGCAGTAGGTGCGGTGTGCGAGCAGTGGGTGGCTGGCGCCTGGCAGCCTCTGGCTTTCTTTAGTAGGAAGCTGCGCGACAACGAGAGGAAGTATAGTACATTCGACAGGGAGCTCCTGGCCCTCTTCCTCGCCATACGTCACTTCAGGTTCTTGCTGGAGAGCCGCGAGTTCACAGTTTTTGTCGACCACAAGCCCCTAACGTTTGCCATGGCCAAGACCACGGAGCCATGGTCGGGGCGGCAGCAGCGCCAACTTTCCGCCATATCGGAGTTCACTACCGACATCCAGCATGTAGCCGGTAAATACAACCAGGTGGCAGACTGCCTCTCCCGGGCGCACGTCAGCCCTGTGCACCTGGGCATCGACTATGCTGCCATGGCTGCTGACCAGCTCACAGACTCAGACTTTCAGGCGTTCAGGACGGCTGTGACAGGACTTTGACTTTAGGATGTGGTGTAGGGGTGGACGGTATGGTCTAAAATTTATATCACGGTATAATTTGAAGCATAGACGGTAACGGTATATATCACGGTATCATCGTTTTTGATTAAATTTTTATTTTTATTTTATATAATTTTTTTTTTTTTTATATAAAATATATATATTATATAATTAGACTTGTACTTGTATTATCTGCGAGACATCGCCACCACGCAACAAGCTCCACTGTCTGTGTGTACATTAGTAGCCTCTAGCTACGGCCAGGATTCTCCGGAGCTGCAGCTGGACCTATACTCGAGTAGCCTCGAGCTACGGCCAGGATTCACCGGCGCTGCAGCTGGGCCCTAGTATTGGTATAACGTTAAATCACATTCACAAGCCCTCAGCTCGAATACGCATCGAATCAGTGTTATAAGACATTGATATCAGGAGCTATCTGTAGCTACTGCTAGCCGGATATATAACGTTAATACAACGCCTCAGTGAATTATTTAGTTCAATGGGACATTTCGTTTTGAACGGTGAACTAACTTGTGTTAACGTGAGCTAACGGCTAACGGAGCTATCATACACGTCTACTCTCTACTAGACTTGATGGAGCGTTTGTTGATGTCAGGAGCTATCGGTAGCTGGCCGACTAGATACCGTTCGGTTAGACAATGCCTCATCATGTATTAAACTAAAAGTGAATAGTTGACTGGGTCATTTTGTAACGGTAGCTAAGCTAACGTTAGCTCAGGGAGACGTCCCGTCCCACTACTACTAGTAGACCCGTGTTTACATGCGTGCGGGAGGGGCTGGCACGCCCACTGCGCGAAGCCTCCTAAATAACTTTTTCCAGTTCGCACATATCTATTATCTATGACTAATTCTATCTATTTTTAGGGGCAAATGCGAGTGAAATAGTTGCGCTGTGGTTACATGACGTCATTGCTATTTTAGAGCTGCACTACCGGTTACACGGTATAGGCAAAATCCATACCGTAGAGCAAATTCATACCGTTTATACCGTATACCGTTTATACCGTCCACCCCTAATGTGGTGTCATCGTCACACTAAGGCCCCCCTGGAGCCGTTTCTCATTCCAGAGAGGCGGTTTGACCATGTCCACGTGGACCTGGTGGGCCCACTTCCCCCGTCTCAGGCTTTCACACACCTCCTAACTATGGTGGACAGGACCACCAGGTGGCCGGAGGTTGTTCCCCTGTCATCGACAGCGGCTGCGGAGGTGGCTCAGGCGTTTATCTTCGGCTGGGTCACTCGGTTTGGCATGCCATTGGACCTGACTTCGGACAGGGGATCCCAGTTCACTTCTGAGCTGTGGAGCACTGTGGCTGAGAGACTTGGGGTGAAACTCCATCGTACCACAGCATACAACCCAAAGGCCAACGGCATGTGTGAGTGTTTTCACAGATCCATGAAGGCCGCTCTCCGGGCCACGCTCACAGACGGCAACTGGGTCGACCGTCTTCCGTGGGTCATGTTGGGCCTGCGTACTGCCCCTAAGGAAGATCTGCAGTCCTCTTCAGCCGAATTGGTTTTTGGTCAACCGCTGAGGGTCCCAGGGGAGTTCCTTCCTGGTTCCTCTGCCCCTTGGTCCACTACAGCTCACCGATCTGCCTTCCAGGATGCAGCGAGGGTGTTTGCCCCAGTTCCCACACATCACTGCCTTCCCCAGTCCTACATTCCTAAGGACCTGATGACTGCGAGGTATGTGTTCATCCGTCATGATGCCCACCGTTCTCCACTGCAGGCTCCCTATGACGGGCCTTCCGTGTCCTCGAGCCGGGGCCCCAAGTACTTTGTGGTGGACATGGGGGGGAATAAGGAGCAGATCTCAGTCGATCGTCTTAAGCCTGCTCATGTGGTCGCAAACGGGCCGGTGGAGCTGGCTCAGCCCCGGCGCCGGTGCCGGCCACCCAAGTCTTCCCCTGTCCCATGCCCTCCGGCCATTGTTACCCCTACCTTTCCACCGACGAAGCCTCGGCAGCGGCGGGGACGGCCCCCTGCCCCTACCCTTACCCTTTCCCCTTCCACGTTCCCTGTGACTGTTAAATACAGTCGTTATGGCCGCGTGGTCAGACCTCCTAAAAGAGACTGAAGACACTGGGTGCACTGTTTTGGGGGGTTTATTGTGTTCAGTTCCGTTTATTTTGTGTTGCACTGAATGTCAATTCTGAATGTTCGGGGGGGGGGGGCCTGTGTGGTGGACACTAGAGGGAGGTGTCTCACTTCAGAATGGACACTGATTGAGTGACAAGAGGGAGTTGACTTAAGGGTGTGGCTGTACCTTGGTTCTAGTGGATTTTGTTTGGAAGTAAAGTTCAGAGACTCGATACTCCGTCTGCTCGTCTCATTGATTCACTTCCACAGATTATTATAATTATTTTGGGGGGGGGGGGGGGGGGGGGGGGAATTGGACAATGGGTATCGGATTGGTATCGGTATTGGGACTGAAAAAGTCGGATCGGTGCATCCCTAGTTGAGCTATAGATTGTGGATGAATAAGCACAGAAAGGTACACCATGCCAATGTTAATGCTTTATTTGTTTTAAACGTGACGATTTAGAAATGGTCAATGGGGAAATACATTGCGTTGGACAGAGGGTGGAACATAAAAAACAGCAATGACGTAACCACTACACCTCCCTATTGCCATTGTGTTACACACTCTGCTTAAACATCTAGAGCACAGGCACACATATATGGAAGACTCCTTTTTGTTGACTTTTGTTCAGCTTTTAATACCATTCTACCCAACAAGCTCCACAGCAAACTACACAAACTTGGACTGAACACCACACTATGTAATTGGATCTTGGACTTTCTATCAAATCACACAAAACATGTTAGGATTGGCAAGCACATCTCCCCCACCCTGCCCATTAGCACCGGGGCCCCTCAGGGGTGTGTGCTCAGCCCACTTCTCTATACACTTTTCACTCACGACTGTTGCTCCTCCTCTCCATCTAACCTCATAGTTAAATTTGCAGACGACACAACAGTACTTGGCCTCATCAAAGGAAATGATGAGACCTTATACAGGAGGGAGGTCGAGAGACTAGTGGAGTGGTGCGGTAATCACAACCTTGCTCTCAACTCCACGAAGACCAAGGAAATTATTATCGATTTCCACAGGACTGGTGACCTCAGCCACTCTCCACTCCTCATTGGAAGCGAGGAGGTGGAGAGAGTTTCAACTTTTAAGTTTCTGGGCGTGACTATGACTGATGACCTGTCCTGGGGGATCAACATTACCTCTGCTGTGTGGAAAGCACAGCAACGCCTTTTCTATCTACGGAAACTTAAATGGGCAAAACTCCCACACGGACTGATGGCTAACTTCTACCACTGCGCAGTAAAGAGTGTGCTCACCTACGGACTACTGGTGTGGTTCTCCAGCTGCACCAGGGCAGAGAAGGAGGCCCTCCACAGAGTGGTCAAGGCTGCGAGGAGGATCACTGGAGCTAGCCTTCCAGATATCTCCACAGTCTTCACCTCCCGCTGCCTACGTTGTGTGAATAACATCCTACAGGACCAGTTCCACCCAGCACACCATCTTTTCCAACTGCTGCCCTCTGGTCGAAGGTACAGATCCATCCAGTCGGGTACTAGCAGACTGACCAACAGCCTCTATCCACTGGCTGTCAGGTTGCTCAACGATCAACTTGCCCCCCCTCGCACCCCCCATCCCCAACCCCCGGTGACATAACTCCCACTTCTACATTACAACAATAACTGTGAACCGGACTTGCATTGCTGCACTGTACACTATTCCGTCCATTGCAAGCCAACGCCCCCCCCCCCCCCCCCCCCTCCCTCCATCCATTAACTCAACTGGACTGTCACTGTACTATTTATTGCACTAGCACTATTGCACTTGGGACATTGTTATTATTGATATTATTATTATGTATATGCTATATTCAGTATGTTTGTATGCCAGTGGTGATGCTCTAAACCCAATTTTGTTGTACCAACAATGACATACGGTTATCCTATAACCATAGTTATATGAGTATAGCGAGCGCTCTGCGCTCTAGTGGAACATATCCCATATCCAGTCTATTACTGAATACATTTCTTCACATGTACACACTCATCCGCCTGGCCACACCCCCATCCGCTCCTCTACATAAGCGGGGATGTGGCCATACTAACAGCTCCTTCCCAAGTTTTTCACCACCGAAGGCGAAGACCACAGGGTCCTTAGTGAGTCAGCGCAGAGCACTCGCTATACTCCTATAACTTAACCGTATGTTATATATCGTATAGCTTACGCTCTGCGCTCTAGTGGAACACAGGAGCTGAGCAGAGCGGAAGCTCGACAAATGTACCCGCTGAGGCCCCCCACAACCATCAGAACCGGGGAGGACCCGAGCCCCCGGACCCCCCTAGTGGAGGACGGGAGGGAATCGGATCCGACTGTGCGAAGAGGGTTTAGCAACTCAAACGCACAGGGTGAGCAGATCGTGGGACTTACCTTCCCACAGAAGAACCCACGACTACACAGGCGCGCAACCCACATGCCACTAGGGAACGAACGGGAAGAAAAAAAACCTGTTACAATCCCTAATATCACGGGGTCAAGAACCCAACCCCGTGGCAAGGCAGTAGCAGCGGAGCGCGAAGGAGGACCCAGCCCCAGGAAGGGTCAGGACCCCCCGGAAAAAGGGGGCCTGGTGAGGCCAACGACGCTGCAGCATCGAGACCCCACCAGGCGGTCACTAGTGACACCACCCCCCACATCGCCAGCGTATCGGACAGGGCCCATCCAAGAGCAGGCCCTTCCCCCCTACAGCACACCGCCCTGAAGCACTCAAAGAGGCTACACCCCCACAGCGGGACCGGGCAGCGCACCGGGGAGACAACCCCCAAAGAGGTTGATCCCTCAATCCAGGCAACAGGTCAAAAGGACTCGACCTGTGCCTGGAGCACCTAACCTGTGCACCTAACAGGAGTCGGTTGTTCCTATAACCCCCCCAAGAAAAAACTCCAAAACACAACTGCGGGTATACACCGGCTATACAGCAGTACAAGTATTTCAGTTCTCAAGAAGGGGTTAACCCAGGCCAACGGGTCGACGAGAACGAGTCCGGACCTGGGCCCGGCAGACCGGGATGTACACAGGGATGCCAGAGGGGTACAAGAACCACCTCGACAGCCCCCTCCCAGCCCCGCCAAGCAGGAGAAGAGAGGGGCGAAAAAAGAATGGAGAAGGACAAGGCTCCTTTAGCACAGTGCAAGGTACAACACAATATGGACCAAGCAATAGTGAAGAATAACACGCAGTGACATAACCACGAACACCTCCATAACATCAATCCCTGCAACGCCCGGGCCAACCCGGCATTTCCCCCCCGAAAAAGCACAAGTCCTTCAGGGTACCAGAACAGCAGATCTGCGCCCCGGCGGACAACGGGTTAACTGACCTGGTCCGGCGCGACCAGAACCAGTCCTGTGTCCTAATCAGGCCACCATCCCCAGTCCTAAGAGGGGGGCAGGTACGCGTGTCGATCTAAAATATCACAGAGGGCGCCACCAAGACGGTCAGAACATAAAAGCACAGCGCCCGGTGGCCCACCCCAAAAGCGTGAGACCCCTTTGCCAATGCTTTGATCTATTCCGTTATCTCCCCCCAGAGACAAACGAGAATTAATCAAGACTAACCTAGTACACTGGCACTCGGAAGAGACAAACTCCATCCTAGTTGCCCCATGAAAACGCTGTTTCAATGATGAGCAACCAAGGCGCGCAAACCCATGCGTGATTCCACACAGAAGCACCCAGGGTTCAGCACTATGTGTACACGTTGAGACCCAAAACATATCAATGGTAATTCTAACAAGAACCCAGATAACGTTCCCTCCAAACCGCCTGGGAGAGCGGCAGGAAGCCGGCCAAGAGACACAGATATGGGTCCCATATGACGCGTCTGAGGGAAACACCCCTGTCAAACCTGCTCTGTATAAAGAGAGGAGACAGGGAACCCCCAGAGAGACATCCCACGTGAGTAACAATTGAAAAGATATATGTAACATTGAGCTACGTGACCAAAAGCTCAAGACATATGCAACAGAGCGCAGAGCAGAAAACTTCTTTTTAAGTTCACACGCACCGCATAACTCATCTTGACAACAACAGAGGTCCACAACATGGAGCCTGAAGAACTCACGGAAGTCTCACAACCAATAGAAACGCACCCAGTTACGTACTCTATGTCGGGTGGAATTCCGTGACCCACCTGCCCAAATATGGCATGGGACCAGGGAACTCCCTTCCCCCCCCCCCCCTCTCCCTACCCTGTGACGCGCTGACCCAACAGTGTGACAGAAAGCCAGAAGGACAGGAGGTCCAACCCCCTGACCAATCAGAAAAAAGGGGAGGGAGGGTTTATCAGTTCACCCCCTCATGACCCCTCACCCCTGATACGATGCAATGACAAAGCAGAGCCATGACGCCAGTCATAGCATGCTACATGAAGCGCATTTATACCTGTTTAAGGTAACAGCTTCCCATTCTGCACGCCAGCCACAGACGATGACCTCGCCTGTGCAAAAACTGGTTTTATATATGGCTTCAGGCTCATGTGCGAACCTGCCACCTGCATTTTTACACCTTTACCCTAAAGGAAGAAAAAAACACAGACAAAGAGAGGGGCCAAGGGCCCTGGTACAAGAGCTTACACATGTAACTTCTGTAGGTGTGAGGATTGGTCCGTTACCGCACGCTTCCAGGTACCAATTACCTTCACGCACCTGAAGTGAGTTCCAAATCAGCTCGGTGGAGCCCTTATATACTCTGGTGTTCCGAACGTTCTGTGTCGGGTCGTTTTGGGCTTACCACTAGCTGCTGCTTGTTTTCCTCCCGTGTTGTACCTCGTCTGTTTTCTCCTGGTCTATGGAAGTCGCCACTGTTGCTTCTCTCTGCCATCCGTTGGATCTGTGCCTCGTTGCCCGCTTTGCGCAATTGCGCCTTGGTGAGTTTTGGATAACGTACTTTTTTGGATGCTCTGTTTTTTCTCGCATTTTTCTGGACTCGGGACCAATCTGTTTTTTGTGTGTTTTCGGTAAACACTGAAGAGGAGTCGCTTGTGTTAGTACTGGACTCAGCTAAATGATACAGGACTGCTTCTTATTCCAGACGCTCGTTTGTTGACTTTCTCTCTCTCTCTGTTCCTTTCAGAGCGGATCTCCAAGTAGCTGCAGAGCCGCAGAGTCAGAGGCGCAACGCCACAGTGCTGTCTCTGCTCAGAGCCAAGCTGCAGAGCCGCAGACAACTCTGCCCAAGAACATTCTCCCCTTGTGCTTTCTGTTGTTTTTTCTCATCTCTGTTTCTGGAAATAAATACGCCCTGGTTTTTGGCTAACTCTGAACTACCTGTCTGTGCCGTGCTGTTGGGGTTGTTAACAAACCATAACATTACGACCCGACCATGTCGACCCCAGCCGACACAGACAGAGTTAGGGCAGCGTTGGCGGTCCAGATCCAGTTGACCAACGACCACACCCAACAGTTAGGTGCGGCTGCGGCTGCTGTGCAGGACCTCCAGGCCCAGGTCCAGCCTATTCAGGATTCTCTTGACACTCCTCCATCCCTCCTGCAATATATTCTTTTCAATCTGTACAGCTCGCGTGGGAAGTCTCTGGGGATTTCCGTCTCCTCTCTATGGGAGGGTGATGGGATGTAAAAATGTAAAAAAAAATTACCCCCGGCTGTGTAGACTGGGATACATACTGTTGGTGCTCCTCCACCTCGGGAGCCCCGTCTCTCCAACCCACGTTTGTTCGACGGTAACTTCGAGGAGTGTGCCACGTTCATCATGCAATGTGAGTTGGTTTTCATTCATCAACCCAGCCGATTTACGTCAGAGGGAGCCCGAGTAGCCTACATGACTAACCTGCTCACAGGCCGAGCAGCACAGTGGGTCACTGCTTCCTGGTCTATGAGGGCTGATTTTTGTTTCTCTTACCCAGACTTCGTGGCAGAGCTCCGAAGGGTTTTCCACCACCCAGCTCATGGCCAGGACCCGGGAGCTCGGTTGGGCACCTTCCGGCAGGGCAGTGGCAGTGTCACCGACTACGCGCTGGAGTTCAGACTAGCCGCGACCGAGAGCGGTTGGAATGATCGGGCGCTTCATCTCACCTTCCTGAAGGGGCTCAACGACGTGTAAGGGACCAGCTCGCGACCCGAGAGGAGCCCGATTCTCTCGAGGGCCTAATCAGCCTCGCCCTTCGCATCGACGGACGCCTCTGGGAGAGGAGGCGTGAGAGAGCACGACTGGGACCCTCAGAGGTTCCCCAGACCCCCCGTACTCGTGACTGTTCTGCTGACCGTCCTGCCCCCTCCGCGACTGGTGGCCTTTTTCCCTCCAGAGCTGTGACCAAGGAGGAACCCATGCAGCTGGGACGCACCCTCCTTAGCCCAGCCGAACGGGAGTCCAGGCTCAGGTCCGGCCTTTGTCTCTACTTTTTTGTTGGGAAGAAGGATGGAGACCTTCGGCCCTGCATTGACTATCGCCAACTCAACGAGATCACCATTAAGAACAAGTATCCTCTTCCTCTCATGAACTCCACCTTCGAGCCCCTCACCCAGGCTACCGTCTTCACCAAGCTGGGCCTCCGGAGTGCCTACCATCTGGTCCGTATCCGAGAGGGCGATGAATGGAAGACCGCCTTCAAGACTCCCAGGGGTCATTACGAGTATCTGGTGATGCCGTTCGGCCTCACCAACGCTCCGGCGGTATTCCAGGCGCTCATGAACGACGTCCTCCGTGACATGCTCGAGGAGTTTGTGGTGGTATACCTGGACGACATCCTCATCTTCTCCAAGACTCTCGAGGAACACGTCCAGCATGTCCGCCGTGTGCTGGAGCACCTCCTCCACAATCGGCTCTTCGTTAAGGCTGAGAAGTGCCGTTTCCACTCCGACTCCGCCGATTACCTAGGCTTCATCGTAGAGAGCGGCCTGACTCGAGCCGACCCTCGCAAGATCCGGGCCGTGGAGGAGTGGCCGGAACCCACCTCTCAGAAGGAGCTACAGAGCTTCCTCGGGTTGGCAAACTTTTACCGGAGATTCATCCGGAACTACAGCCAGGTGGCGGAACCACTTACCAGGCTGACCTCTCCCTCCCTGCCGTTTGACTGGTCTCCAGCGGCCTGCGCTGCGTTCCGTTCCCTCAAGAAGAGGTTCACCACCGCCCCGGTCTTGCTCCACCCAGACCCCAAGAGGCAGTTTATTGTGGAGGTGGATGCCTCGGATACTGGACTAGGGGCTATCTTGTCTCAGCGGTCGGCGACAGACCAGAAGGTCCATCCGTGCGCTTTCTACTCACGTCGTTTCCTTCCTGCCGAGAGGAACTATGACATTGGCAATCGGGAGCTGCTGGCGGTAGTGGCTGCCTTGGAGGAGTGGTGTCATTGGCTGGAGGGGGCCGAGGAACCGTTCACCATTTGGACGGACCATAAGAACTTGACGTACATCCGTGCATCCAAGCGCCTCAGCGGCCGGCAGGCAAGGTGGGCCAGCTTCCTCAGTCGGTTCGACTTCTCGCTGACTTTTCGCCCCTGGGTCCCGCAACACGAAGGCCGACTCTCTGTCCCGGATACACTCCAAGGGGGCTCCAACCACTGAGGATCCGACTCCCATCCTCCCAGAGGCCAGGGTGGTGGGAGTGGTCACCTTGGGCATCGAAACCGTGGTCAGGCGTGCCCTACGTTTCCATCCCGCTCCCAGCAACGTACCTGTTCGTCGCCTCTTCGTCCCCGACTCAGTCCGGTCCCGGGTTCTCCAATGGGGCCATACCAGCCGGTTTGCCTGCCACCCCGGCGTTCATCGCACTTACTCCTTCCTGGCTCGTCGATTCTGGTGGCCCACCATGAGGAACGACGTCAAGGAGTTTGTTCTGGCCTGCACGGTCTCCCACCAGGCACCCTCCGGGCTATTACAGCCACTTCCCATTCCGAGCCGCCCTTGGTCCCATGTGGCGTTGGACTTCGTCACGGGTCTTCCTTCGTCCCAGGGAAACACGTGCCTTCTGACTGTGGTGGATCGGTTCAGCAAGGGGGTTCACCTCGTGGCCCTTCCCAAGCTTCCCTCAGCTTTCGAGACAGCGGACCTCCTGACAAGCCATGTGTTCCGCCTCCATGGTTTCCCCCAGGACGTCGTCTCGGACCGGGGTCCCCAGTTCACTTCCCAGGTATGGCGGGCCTTTTGCAAGGGATTGGGGGCAACTGTCAGTCTTTCGTCTGGTTACCATCCCCAGACTAACGGACAAACAGAGAGGATGAACCAGAGCGTGGAGTCTGCTCTCCGTTGTGTTGCCGCCGAGAGACCCGCTTCCTGGAGCCGGTTCCTCCCCTGGGTCGAGTACGCCATCAACTCCCTGGTCAGTTCCGCCACCGGCCTCTCACCATTTGAGGTATCCCTGGGCTACCAACCCCCTCTTTTCCCTGCACAGGAGTCGGAAGTGGCAGTTCCCTCCTTGCAGGATCATCTCGACCGGTGTCGTCAAGTCTGGGAGATCACCAGGACTGCGCTGCTCCGGGCATCGGAGCGCGCCAGTCGGGGAGCTGACCGACGCCGGATCCCTGCGCCGACGTACCACCCTGGGCAGAGGGTATGGTTGTCCTCCAAGGATCTTCCGCTTCGATCCTCGGCCAAGAAGCTTAACCCCCGGTTCGTCGGCCCTTTTGAGATCCAGAAGGTGCTCAGTCCCGCGGAGGTGAGTCTTAAGCTTCCTGCGTCCATGCGCATTCATCCCGTTTTCCAGGTGTCCCGGGTTAAACCTGTCTCTCTCAGTCCCCTGATGCCTCCTGCTCCAGATCCGCCTCCTCCCGAGATGGTGGACGGACACCCCCAGTGGAAGGTCCGTCAGCTCATGGACGTCCGACGGCGGGGACGGGGGTTCCAGTACCTGGTGAACTGGGAGGGATACTGTCCGGAGGAACGGAGCTGGGTCTCCCGCCAGCTCATCATGGACCCCACCCTGATCACCGACTTCCATCGGTCCCATCCGGGGAGGCCTAGGCCGGGCAGGTCGCCGGGTGGCTCCCGTGGAGGGGGGGGTACTGTGAGGATTGGTCCGTTACCGCACGCTTCCAGGTACCAATTACCTTCACGCACCTGAAGTGAGTTCCAAATCAGCTCGGTGGAGCCCTTATATACTCTGGTGTTCCGAACGTTCTGTCTCGGGTCGTTTTGGGCTTACCACTAGCTGCTGCTTGTTTTCCTCCCGTGTTGTACCTCGTCTGTTTTCTCCAGGACGTCTATGGAAGTCGCCGCTGTTGCTTCTCTCTGCCATCCGTTGGATCTGTGCCTCATTGCTCGCTTTGCGCAATTGCGCCTTGGTGAGTTTTGGATAACGTACTTTTTTGGATGCTCTGTTTTTTCTCGCATTTTTATGGACTCGGGACCAATCTGTTTTTTGTGTGTTTTCGGTAAACACTGAAGAGGAGTCGCTTGTGTTAGTACTGGACTCAGCTAAATGATACGGGACTGCTTCTTATTCCAGACGCTCGTTTGTTGACTTTCTCTCTCTCTCTGTTCCTTCCAGAGCGGATCTCCAAGTAGCTGCAGAGCCGCAGAGTCAGAGGCGCAACGCCACAGTGCCGTCTGTGCTCAGAGCCAAGCTGCAGAGCCGCAGACAACTCTGCCCAAGAACATTCTCCCCTTGTGCTTTCTGTTGTTTTTTCTCATCTCTGTTTCTGGAAATAAATACGCCCTGATTTTTGGCTAACTCTGAACTACCTGTCTGTGCCGTGCTGTTGGGGTTGTTAACAAACTAACCCAGTTGTGGACCTTAAACGTGAATACGATACACACAACCCTCCATCACAACAAAAAAAGGGAAAAAGTACACTCTCACTACTGTAAGAGGAACACCGTTTTTTATGATGAGAGAAGACATAAGTCCTTGATTAAGTACTGGTCACAGGCCTTGCTAAGTCTACATGACAGCGACCAACAATTCTCAGAGAAAATTGCATCTCTCTAAGCAAGAGCACAACCCCAGCAGAAGCCAAAAATATAGTGAATCAACACATTTTGTAAACAAAATCATATTTGAGGAGAGGGGGGGGGGCAGGGGCAAACCGGGGAAAACCACCCCTCACCACCATACCCCTGATACGACGCCAAATATGTAGAGTAAGCTTTACATCATGCATGCCAGCACAGCCGAAGACCTTGTTTGAACAGGCACAGCCCTGCTTATGTGTGAAAAAAACTTGCCACTTGTTATTGTCATCATTACCCTTAAGTTAGAATAACAAGCTAAGAGAGGGACTCAGCCCTCGATCACATGCCACTATGCACAGCATTGTAGGGTAACCCAGCCAGTTGTGGGCTCAGCCACGTTGTCTAATGTTACATGAACACACACAACTTCTCACCATACAACAAAACCCCAGTTCATTTTTACTCACGTAAAAAACAACGCTGTTTCTAGGTAGAGAGAAAGGCACAAGCCTTGGCCAACGCTAACCCAAGCTATACAAAGCGACCAAGACAATTCACACACAGCACATGTCGTATCTCCAAATGTAGTGAAGTAACATATGTTTGGTAGACAAAGACATCGTTATTAACAAAAACATTCGGGAGGGGAAGGAAGGAAGAGTGGGGCAATGTCCAATGGACATCTTACCTGCACCAAGGAACGCAGGACGAAAGGCCACAACACAGGTTGGTCTACCACGTTGACGAAAGGCCTCTCGCTGGCCAGGCCAGAAGAAGCAATGGCCGGAGCGGAGACGCCCCCCTCCTGCAGCCGGTCATGGTGCAGGCCCGACTACATCTTCTGTCAAAGATGATGTCGTAGTCAGAGTGCCAGGGCCTGCTATTCTCACGGCTACGCCAATGGTTGTAGTACAAGCTAACAGCTAACTCTAGGCTAACTGATAGCATCAAGCTAACATTCCCAGCCGAGCGAAGCCGGTAGCTAACGTCATAGCTAACAGCTAACTGGCTAACAGTTAGCTCAACCCGGCTATCGCTAACCACTAGCTAACGCAGAAGCAAGCTAAGCGGCTACCACTGAAAACTATACAACGTGAGAAAAGCAATACAGGCCAACACTTCAGACAGCCGCTGTCTTTTCCTCTTCTCATCCGAAGAAAGAAGGGGAAAAAAGGCAACACACGTCCCTCTTCAGAACGGTGTTTACCAGACACAGCGGTGCCGGCAGCAAGTCCCTCGCGGACTATAGCCGACTTGAGCATGGAGATATTCTCATAACGAAACACCAAACTCACCTCCCTCGCACCGGGTGCTTTTCATCTTTGAAAATCGGGGCCAGCACGGCGACAGTGGGTATCCGTTTGTCCAGAGACCCGGGGAATTGAACCGCAGATTCGGAATCACGGTCCCAGGAAAACAAAGCTCTTACTTGAGGAGGAGCTAATGTTAACGTGGGCATCAAACCAGAACCCCCTCCACGCCGCTAAGAGGCAGCAAAAAAGGGATCCCAGCCTGGAGCCGGCTTTCGTAAGCTGTGTAGCCGTTCCACCCACAACCGACACACCTGGCGCCCACGTTGCAAAAACATCACCCGCCCCAGAGAGGCCGTCAGCCCTCACACGGCCGAGCGCCTCCCAAGCAAAGTGTCCAACTGCAGAGCCGGAGGTAATGCCGGCGGGGATTGCTCAGCGACGCGAGCCCCTAATACGAAGCGCCGGTGGAAGTCAGAATGATCATCATCTTCTAGACACTCCGGTGGCGAAGACATTATCGCTGTATTTCCTCAAATAGTGAGAGAGAAAACAAAGATATAATGTCAACGCAGCTCCTTCTCTTCAATGTAGCTCCTTTCCAACTATTTCGTCACTAAACTCAAGTGGTGTATACAGACACTTGTCAGTGGTGAAAATAAGGAAGGAGCTGTTAGTATGGCCACATCCCCGCTTATGTAGAGGAGCGGATGGGGGTGTGGCCAGGCGGATGGGCGTGTACATGTGAAGAAATGTATTCAGTAATAGACTGGATATGGGATATGTTCCACTAGAGCGCAGAGCGTAAGCTATACGATATATAACAATAAAGATTCTATTCTATGCTTAGCATGTGTACTCTCAACACTGTGTTCGAATCCAGCTTGTCACAAGGGATAACAACACTGCAATCTACCCTGTCATTCTTTGCAATATAATTGGTGATAAAGCAGAATTGCCATCAAGAACAAAAAAAAAACTAAACATATTAACGTCAGACCACGCGGGACCGCGCGCAGGAGTGTGTGTAAAAATTTGTGTGCTCGCAGGGCAGGAGCTTCTCTCTCATGCGTGTGTGTGAGAGAAGCGACGGCCCGTGCTGGTCGGGAGGTTGTGTGTAAATGCTCTGTGTGTCCCTCTCTCTTTTACCAATGCATTGTCCCGTGGGATTATGCCCCCCCGTGGCGAAATTAATTAGTATCCCCATCAATCTCTCTATATCTCTCTCTGTCTGCCAGTCGCAGACTGTGTGGATGACTGTCACTCAAAGCGCTTATGGGCGGAGCCCATCCAATAACAGCCTGAAATCCTGAGGCTGAAAAATGATGCTTTTGAGTACCGTACTTGATTAGAAATATAAAACAATGCATTAAAAAAAAAAAAATACCTTACAGATGTGTTCCATAGACTCACAGGAATTGTGTAAAGTTGCCCAAATAATGCAAGGAATAGCAATGCATGTCCCCTTTAAACACAACTATTTTGGGACGGCTGCCACTGCACCAATAGGATACTGGTATTGGATATTGGACCAGGGGATATAAGGTATCGGGGGAATTTGAGCAGTGGCCTACTCAAATCTAAATACCAGAGAGCCACATACATGACATATGATAAATCAAAGCAAAGCAGCTTGATTGTTTGCATTTTGAGCACACAAAGAGGTAGGATTTCTCTAGTGGTGAAAAATGGATTCCATTGCCCATAATCATATTTTGCTCTTATGTCATGCATAGGTTGGGATTTCTTTCCACCCTGTTTCCACCTTGGTGAAAATAATAATACATTTTGTCACGTGACCCCGAACTAATGATCTTGTATATACTGTTCACTTCAGTAATTGTAATGTATTGGATCGGTACTATGTATTGACTGATATTTTAACTTTAGTATTCAGAAAAGACTTTGCTGCTGATGTTTTCTAATGTATGATATACAATTAACAGAATAGACACTGTTTCTAGTCAATAATTCCAAAGTGGTGGGCTTCTCTTTTGTTCAGCGATGTGACAAACACACACACACGCACACATGTTACATCTTGAATTGGATGCATTACATAAGTCTTTATGTTTCCCAGTCATCATTTTTCAACTATTTTTATGACTCTGTAACATACACTTGTTATGCAACTTCCAACTCTTCGCTGCACACCGAAAATAGCCACAGTCAGGCATTTTGAGGACAAGACAATTCTGTCTTACAGGTATAAACGCATCTTCTCATGTTCCTCTTCCTCTTCTCCTCTCTCTCTCTTTCAGGCGCCAATGCGACATCCCCATCGAAGAAACCCCGCGGCCGAGGCCTGTTCCACAGCCTGTTCTGCTGCCTCTGTCACAAAGAACCCCAACAAGTGCCCGTAAACAACAACGCCCCGCTGTTAGTTGAAGAAAATGGGACCTTATCAAAAGTAAGCGTCCCTCATCTTCATCATCACTCTCGTGTTCCTGCCTCTTCCCTGCGATATCAGCTGTCTCCAGACACCCCATCCCCACTGGGCACCATAGCAGCATGGGGTCGCTGCCACATGATCAGCACCACGTTTACTTTACATTACACGCTTTACATTACTGCTTCAGTGCTCCCGTAGTGAGGAAACGATTATATTGCGTGCTGAAGTTGTACATATAGTGTCCATATATCAATCAAGATAACTAGGTTTCACAAGATCTTAAAATAGAGGGGAGGGTCATTGCATGAAGCACCATGTAATGTGACTAGAATGTGCTTTTTCTAGAACGTTTCGGTTAAATCCTCATGTCACAGGTGGCAGAACCGGAGATGATGAATCAACGCTAAAAGCAGTATTCGAATACCTTTTTCTTCCCGTTTACTCCTCCAAAATTAGGAATTAGCCCAGGAAATAAAAATGCTTATTGAAATAATAACCCAACATTATTCAATATGAATCAACATTCATCAGTTCTTCTCAAACAATGATATTTAGAACTTTCAGAGAAATCCACCTATTTAGCTCTCATGTACCCATGAAACTTGTCTGTGCTTCTTGAGGCTAAATGTTTTGTCCTGTATGCCATTGTGCCTCGCTGTCCGTAAACAGGTGACTCGTTTAAGCAGAGTGTAGACTACCCTGGCTCCAGTGTTTTCATCTCTTACGCCGGGACCGTAACAGGGGCACGCGCAGGCACGTGCGAGAACAGCTCGCGTGGCCGTCCACAACGAGTCTTCAGAGCGGGCGGAAGCGCACGGAGGAAGGCACATTTACATTGGAACAGCTGTAAATGCCTAGTCTATAATGCGAAGTCAGTCCCTGTTTGAAGATTTTTTTAAAGATTTCCAGTTCCAGTGTTCTATTGTCCATTTTGCATGTATAACCCGTTATTATCTCATTAATTAGAACGTTAGAATACATTTTAGAATGATGAAATCAGTAGAGTTGTTCCGATACCGATACCAGTATCGGAAATGCCTCCGATACTGCCTAAAATGCTGGTATCGGTATCGGCGAGTACCCTCTAATTCTTTGCTCCGATACCATTATGACGTCATTTATCAACAACATGTGCGGTATCCTCCTGCTGAGAGTGAGCGTTATAAAACAAACGTGTTTTTAATCGACCGTGAATTAAAGTGTCAATGCTGTTTGTCATTTTAACAGCAGATACTTTCTTAAATTCCATCGTCCCGACAGAGCGGTGTGACGGGGAGCTTGCTGGTGTTATTTAGCATTAGCTGAAGAGCTAGTTTTAGCATAACGTTACCTTGGCTAATGTATAGGAGCCAAAGCACTCATGAGTTATACCTTATTTCTATTGGCTTAGTTGGCTACACTGTTTAGGTCTACATTTCAGAATACAATGGGACTTAGCTGTATATTTAGGTTATTGTATTATATGAATGTTTATATGTTTATTTTTATAACCTTACATTGAAACGGCATTAGGAATATTGATTGGATTTAGATAAAGCCATTGAACCGGCTTATTTGTCATAATAGAACATTCTAGAACATTTGTGATGTCACAGTATGATGTCATAATAGAACATTCTAGAACATGTGTGATGTCACAATATGATGTCATAATAGAACATTCTAGGACATGTGTGATGTCACAGTATGATGTCATAATCAAACATTCTAGAACATTTGTGTTCTATATATATTCAACAATTCTCTCCTGTTCAGACAGATAGACTAAACACATTGACTGAAGCCTGCATTTCGCAAACAAGATGGTTAAGGTGAGTGTCCACAACGGCTAGCTAGCTGTCCGCGCGGGGAAATTGTGAAAGTGTGGGTGATGCCTGTGTACCACCGGCCAACGGGAGAGGGTCTGTGAATTGTTGAATAGATACACAAATGTTCTAGAATGGTCTATTATGACATCATACTGTGACATCACAAATGTTCTAGAATGGTCTATTATGACATCATACTGTGACATCACAAATGTTCTAGAATGATCTATTATGATGACATCATACTGTGACATCACAAATGTTCTAGAATGTCCTATTATGACATCATACTGTAACATCACAAATGTTTTAGAATGTTCTATTGTGACATCATACTGTGACATCACAAATGTTCTAGAATGTTCTGCCATTCATTCCTTATGACCAACATTACCCGTTTAAAGTCGATTTGTAGCCAAACGGTGCGGTGAAACTTTCCAAAAAGTTATAAGCAACTCGAGTTGGACCAAGCCGGTAGTTTTTTTTTTATCCACTCTTTCTCCCATTTCTTTTCTATTTTTCTCCCATCCCAATTTCGCCTTACCAATCGGTGAACTCATTGAGCATAGTTGTCAATTAATGATACTAATACTAATCTATACAATCACCTGATGTTGAATAAATACCATTACTTTCTAGTTATTATTTAAAAACAGTATATATAAAACAGTATCTGTAGCTGTAAAAAAAAATATATTATTATTTATATAATATACTTTTTTTTAATGTGTGCACTGGTATCGGGTCGAAGATGCAAACTGCCGTACTGAGGAAACACCCGCTTATATAGAGACCCAAAGGTTCTAGAATGTTCGGTTATGACATAACAGTATATATAAAACAGTATCTGTAGCTGTAAAAAAATATATATTATTATTTATATAATATAATTTTTTTTAATGTATGCACTGGTATCGGGTCGAAGATGCAAACTGCCGTACTGAGGAAACACCCGCTTATATAGAGACCCAAAGGTTCTAGAATGTTCGGTTATGACATAACAGTATATATAAAACAGTATCTGTAGCTGTAAAAAAAAATATATTATTATTTATATAATATAATTTTTTTTAATGTATGCACTGGTATCGGGTCGAAGATGCAAACTGCTGTACTGAGGAAACACCCGCTTATATAGAGACCCAAAGGTTCTAGAATGTTCGGTTATGACATCATACGGTGACATCACGAAGTGTGGTTCTAGAATGTTTTATGGTCTAGAAAGTCTACTATGACATCCTCCCAAACGTTCCGGCCTGTTTTATGTTCTAGCAAGGTCTATTATGACATCACCACAAACGTTCTAGAAGGTTCTATGTTCTAGAATGCACTATTATGACAAATACGACGGTTCACTGCCTCTCTCTAAATCCAATCAATATTAAACATTCATATAATATAATAACCTAAATATATATAGCTTTGGCTCTTACAGTATCGGTATCGGCCGATACCCAAAGTTTAGGTATCGGAATCGGATCGGGAAGGAAAAAATGGTATCGGAACATCTCTAGAAATCAGTGTGACTGTACTCCTGAAAAAGTATACTATGGTTTATTTGTATTGGGAGAGATACAGACACATTAGCTGGTTGAACAACATCTATATGTGTGGTAATAATGCAGATATTGAGGTTATTTCTGTGAAAATGCGTGTGGCGCACAGGGGCGTTTTTAGGATTAGAAAACATTGGGGGCTTCAGCCCGGGGGGGTTGAAATACGCAATTTTAGAGTAATTAGAGATGAATACTAAATAACTAGAATCATTAGAGGTTCTCAAAGTGAGGTCCAGGTCCATGAGAGGGATCTGGGCAGTCCCCATAGAAAATTCAAAGTTAACAGGACCAAATCATCAGTTTCTTATTTATTTATTTAACCTTTATTTAGCCAGATAAAACATTGATCTGGTCCAAGAAGCCCCAACAGGAGTACAAATATACATATATACACATATATATATACATATATATATATATATATAATATATATACATATACTGTACATACATACACACATATACACCAATAACAAAATAAAAACACAGTTAAGAATCATACACATAAGCAAATAAACAAACAAACAAACAAACAAACATATGCACAGCCTATGTACAAAAGAAATAAACAGTTCATCTCTAGTCTTTACAGTTTTCTTCAATTGCATAAACACTCAAATCAAAAGTATTACACAATTATCAAAACCTTACACTCAAGGAGCAAAATATAGGCCCAGATTTGCACCCCTACAATGTCAGCCTCACACTTTTTGCAAAACAATACACACAGTGATTTGCAAAACACTAAACACACTTGCATTACATTAGACACAGAATGTCAAATTACCACACATATGAGCCAATTGGTTAAACACAGCCATCAGATGCACAAACACACCATTGCTTAATTGTAGATACACCAATCAGGTTTAAGCACTATAAAAATACAGCAGGTGAGTTCACCTGTCTTCAACCAAAATGGAAGGAGAGTGAAGTACTGTACACAGAGAACGTGAAAATATACAATACATTCACCAAACACTACACAAGACAACCAATGATGCAGACTGATGAAAATATACATTTTCTCCCATTTTCCCAAATTAGTCAACATGGAGAATCACAACAAAAAATTATCTTGCCAGATCCAGCTAGGCAAAGAGATAATGTCTAGTATTTTCTGTTTAAATTTTTTCCAAAAAAAATTTTTTTTACTGTAATTTTAACCTGTACTGGATACAGTATTTTATGTGTGTCTGATATTTGCTGAGCTTACAGTGTTATGCACATAGTAGCATGAAAACTGGGACATGTATTGTTGTGATTCTCCATGTTGAAATGTTGACTGATTTGGTTATATATCAGTCTGCATCATTGATTTGGGTATATGGAGAGAAAATGTAATTTTTTTCATCAGTCTGCATCATTGATTTGGGTATATGTAGATAAATAAATTATATTTTCATCAGTCTACAGCATTGGTCTTGTGTAGTGTTTGGTGAATGTATTGTATATTTGCACATTCTCTGCGTACTTCACTTACAGTACTCTAATCACTGAGAAGTAGAATTGCTAAATGTGTTTTAGGTTAAGCACAGCAGTGTGTGTAACTGGTTCAAACAGAATTAAGTCATATGAAACGTGTTTCATATGGTAACTAAATGTAGTTTTTATAAATTAGTGTATGGTTTTGACAAGTGTTTAATTTAGCAAAGGATCTGAGGTGTTCTGATAATTGTGTGTTTTGAAACACCGGGCCCCGTTTTCAAAATCATGCTTAGGCAATCGAAAAAAAAACTGTATTGTGTGTTTCATTATATACATATGTTTCAGTCTTTTCATAAAAAAAAATATTTGATTTTTGGGTCTTTTCCTGGCTTTGGTCCGCTTTGCATTCACATCTCAAATGAACCGCAGCAGGGTTCACTTGCAAGAGTGAATGAGCTTTCACACCACCCCAAACCAACCGGACTATCCGAGGAAATGAACCAGGGTTCGATTAAAGCTTATTATAGGACACTGGACATGGGTATGGATGGCTCCAGGTGCTGCTGCGTTAAAGTGCACATCTTCAATATCTGTACTATTTAAAAGCACAGTGCAGGACACACTCAAAGGTTATCGCACCTCAGAGATGGCAGTGGACATGTATGACAGGACAAAGGCCATATGTAATGGCCTTTGGATTGAGGAACATACTACCAGCCAAAGGAGGAAGCAGAAAAGGATTGACGAGTATGTAGTTGAGTCATCTTGTGGCACAAGCTCAGACCTCAGCTCAGGAGATCAGCTGAGACAGAGACTGTTCTATCCAGTCGTCGACAGAATGCTGCAAGAGCTTGAGAGCAGGTTCTCATGAGTTGGATAACAACTTATGAGAGGCATACAGGCATGTTATCCAGCCTCAGACCAGTTTCTCTCAGTGGAATTGCCCCTCGCCACACATTACAATATCCAACTATTGCCAGAGGAGATCACAGTTGCAAAGTGTTTCCTGGTCAGGACAGGCAGAGATGCAGTCCCTACTATCCAAAGTGTCTTTTCCCTCCTGGATGATGATAATAATAATAATAATAATAATAATAATAATAATAATAATAATAATAATAATAATAATAATAATAATAATAATAATAATAATAATAATAACTAGACAATTCCGCGCGGGGGAAATTGTGAAAGTGTGGGTGACGCCTGTGCACCGCCGGCCAACGGGGGAGAGGGTCTCTCGCGAGTCTCTATGACAAACGGTTCAAAGGATACAAAAAGGGGGCGTGGCCTAAGGATCAGGGGAGTGGTCAACATAGACCAATCAAAGAGGATATCCCTACTGAGTGCAACGACACAACCCGCAACACTATTACACTATTACACACTATTACACTATTACACACTATTACACACTATTACACACTATTACACTATTACACACTATTACACTATTACACACTATAACACTATTACACTATTACACACTATTACACTATTACACTATTACACACTATTACACTATTACACTATTACACACTATTACACTATTACACACTATTACACTATTACACACTATTACACTATTACACACTATAACACTATTACACTATTACACACTATTACACACTATTGCACTATTACACTATTACACTATTACACACTATTACACTATTACACACTATTACACTATTACACTATTACACACTATTACACTATTACACACTATTACACTATTACACTATTACACACTATTACACTATTACACTATTACACTATTGCACACTATTACACTATTACACACTATTACACTATTACACTATTACACACTATTACACTATTACACACTATTACACTATTACACACTATTACACACTATTACACTATTACACACTATTACACTATTACACTATTACACTATTACACACTATTACACTATTACACACTATTACACTATTACACTATTACACACTATTACACTATTACACTATTACACTATTACACACTATTACACTATTACACACTATTACACTATTACACACTATTACACACTATTACACTATTACACTATTACACACTATTACACTATTACTCACTATTACACTATTACACACTATTACACTATTACACACTATTACACTATTACACTATTACACACTATTACACTATTACACTATTACACTATTACACACTATTACACTATTACACACTATTACACTATTACACTATTACACACTATTACACTATTACACACTATTACACTATTACACTATTACACTATTACACACTATTACACTATTACACTATTACACACTATTACACTATTACACACTATTACACTATTACACTATTACACACTATTACACTATTACACACTATTACACTATTACACTATTACACACTATTACACTATTACACTATTACACACTATTACACTATTACACACTATTACACTATTACACTATTACACACTATTACACACTATTACACTATTACACACTATTACACTATTACACTATTACACACTATTACACTATTACACACTATTACACTATTACACTATTACACAATATTACACTATTACACACTATTACACTATTACACTATTACACACTATTACACACTATTACACTATTACACTATTACACACTATTACACACTATTACACTATTACACTATTACACACTATTACACTATTACACACTATTACACTATTACACCGAGTACAATGGCACAATCCGCAAGTCTCTACGACAAACGGTTCAAGAGATACACTGAGGGGGTGTGGCCTAAGGGGGCGTGGTCTAAGGATCGGGGGAGTGGTCAACATCGACCAATGAAAGGTGGTCAACATCGACCAATGGCACAAACCGCAAGTCTCTACGACAAACGGTTCAAGAGATACACTGAGGGGGTGTGGCCTAAGGGGGCGTGGTCTAAGGATCGGGGGAGTGGTCAACATCGACCAATGAAAGGGGGTCAACATGGACCAATGAAAAATGAAAGAGGATATCCCTACTGAGTACAATGACACAACCCACAAGACAGAGGGCGCTGTCAGCAATTCAGTAGTGCAACACAGTGATGGCCAATGATGGGTTAAGTGGATGATGTCATTGGCAGCTCAGCCACGAGCCACACAGCTGAACCAATCATGAGTGAGCCATGAGCCACACAGGTGAAGCAATCACTATGACTTGCATATTTTCTATCCAATGCATTTCTATGGAGGCAGATGCATGACTGCATTGTCACATTGATTAAAAGAAAACTATAAGAGATGAAGCGTTGTGACGCGCACATGAGCACTACAACGAGTAGGCGAAGGGTTGTGCGCGATATTGTGACATTCGTGCGATATTGTGGCACTCCTTCGGCGATCGGAACAGAAGGCTAAAAAATAGTGTGAAAAATGTGATTTCTAGAGTGCGATTGCATGGCGGTCAATGGGGAGGAGAACCTTCAAACAAATGGTCGTCAGTTGAGATAGAAATGTCCAATTCCATTTATTTTTCTTTTGTGAGCGGGTTGACAGCCGTGTCATCGTTTTGATGTGTTTGTTTTATTTCTACGTCCAAAATTGAGATCACACTCGCAATTCACCCAAGGTAGGGGGAAAAAGATTATTTCAGCTGCTACACTCTAAAATGCAATGCATTCCCAATGGGACCGATATTTTACCGTTTAAAGTCGATTCGTAGCCAGACGGTGCGGTGAAACTTTACGAGTTCGGAGACCGGTGTTGCCATAGGCAAGCCGCTCGTTTTGATACCTTTCACGTGTATGGGGCGCGAACGCTTACGTGTTGCAAAGTGTTTGCAAAATCGGTGGAATAAATAAATAATAAAAAGAGTATGGATATGTATAGTGTGGGTGGCAACCTGGCTTCGCCAGGTCACCCACACTAATAATAATAATAATAATAATGCATTTGATTTATAAGGCGCCTTTCAGGACACTAAAAAAAAAGTCCACAAATCGGTGAATGAAAAAATTATAGGATCAAATGAAAACTACTTACTAAAAATGGATGTTTAAAAGTACTAAAAACCAACAAAAAATACCAAACACTAACAAACATTCAGCACAGACAATGGGGATGCTCAAAAAAAAAAAAAAAGTATATAAAAAAAAATGTAAACAATTTTATTTATTTTTTTAGATCCGGGGCTAGGAGAAAAACATCCGGGGCTAAAGCCCCGGAAGCCCAGGGCTAACGATTCCACTGGTGGCGCATGCCTCTGAATCCAACCGAGGCGGAAAAATACGCTTCGAGCCCGCGAGTTGCCCGCCCGCTCGCGGCCGGTGTAAACAGCGATGCCCGTTAACATGGGCGCTGATCGCTGGCTCCAGTGTTTCCATCTCTTAGGCAGAGTGTAGGCTACCCTGGCTCCAGTGTTTTCATTAATCCTTCCCCTTCCAAGATATTGACAGGCCTCTTGTTTTAAGTGATGAATGAGACTACAGCATAAGTTATGACTCGTTTTCTGTGGGCTTTATCATCATAGTCAAGTGTTTTTTGTGAGACATCCGTTTAAATTGATGCAGCTAATAACAGAAGGAACTGGAGGACATTTTAAAAGGCCGGTCAAAGACGGATTCCGGTGTCCTACTGAGTGGTGGAGATGAGCTGTGGACCGTTATCCATTACTGGGACCTGTAGCCATGCAGTTGCTTTGAATCCCTGCCACTTCAACCCCTTCAGAGCGCCTTTCCTCCTAAAGCGCGGCTCACAATAAAACGAGAAATCCCCTGTTGCCAAAGAATGTGGACACGTTGGTCTTTCTGTCACACAACCTAAAGCGTTACCTGAAGCATATCGTTCAAAGCTCCAGGTATGTTGGTTTGTATTCAGGCTTAAGACCACAGAAGTTATTTTCGTTAGGTGTAATTCATGTTTTCGCTTTGATTGAATAGGTTGTTTATTTAGTTTGATCAACACACACTTAAAGTTAAGGCACAATTTAATTGATTGCCTTTTTCATGTGTATTTATTGCACTTTTATTAAGCATCAAATTACTTACATTTTCTTTTTTGTTCATGTTAATCCTAAGGCAACAGAAGCAGTTCTGTTAATTATTTCAGATTTCATCTAAAGGTCTGCACTGACATGGGCCTTATTTCTTTTTTCTTTTCATGAGCAACATATTTTACTATTACTACTAGTACTACTGATTAGGTCAGTAAAAAGAGGCTATTATGTTTGACTATAAGCCCATTTATCTTGTGGGTAGGCCTACTGTTCTCAACAAATACATTTTTATTTTATATATTTTTTTTCTTGGCATATGCTGCACACGTTATTTCTTTTTCATTATGCCCGTGGGCAGTTTTGTTTCACATTTGTCAATAGCATAATAATTACAGTAATAAAACCTAATGACAGCATGTGATGAAGACATAATTTATTAATAATAACAGCAAGTTTGAAGAAGGTGCATAACCCTGTAGTCGCGAAGCTTCGATTATTCGATGATAATTGGTGTTGAAGTTTTGAGGCCCAAAAAAAGGTGTTCAAGACAGCCCTACTATTAGCACCCATGAACTGGGGATTGGATGGTCAAGATTGCTCTCAGGTTTCGGGTTCAGATTTATGCCTTACTTCAGCTTTTTATAGAGATTTGATATTCTAAGAGTTATTTGTCGCGTCCCTCCAAGCCCCCAAAATAAATAGCTAGGTCAAATAATGAGGGGTGCAAGTTAAGTACTAGTCTAAGTGGTAGTTGTGACCCCTTGTTGTCAATGTGCACGCCACTGTTGCTTATGCCCCTGCTCCCTCTCCCCAGAGAGAGAGAGGCAGGCTGTGGTCTCTGTCACTCCCCCCACCAGCTGTATGAACACCCACCCTCAGCAGACTTCACAGACACCTGCCAGCCCTGTGGACTCTCGACTATCTCCCATAGAACGCAAATCCCCGACAGAATGCTTGGGACATTGCAGAAGCTCTGAAGGATAAATCCCACTGGAGAAACTTCCCATGCACCTGGATCCCTCTGAGCAAAGCCAAGTCTCTGCAGAAGGGGAGATTGCAATAAGCATGCCTGCTGGACTCTACAAGGTCCCTGAACTAACAGCAGCCAATGAAGCCAATCCTTCTGGGGGAAGTGCAGAACCTGACATAAAAGCCCTTGTGGAATATACTGGGCAGCGACGTGTCTATGAAGAAATGGACCTTTCTTTGCACTGTGCCGGACATTGCACCACAAATGGATATCTAGCAGATGAGACCGAGCCCTATGTACATTGCAACGGACATTCTGAGAGCTTTGAGCAATATTCAACAAGTGAGGAATCTTTTGATCTTGACCAGAGCCCTGATCCGTGCAAGACTTCAGGGTTAACCAAACCTCTTGATGAATGTGCTAAACACTGTGATTGTTTTAAACCCGACAAGTCCTCTGAGCACTGTGCTAATCATGACCTGACCTCTGAATGTGCCCCACACTGCGAACACGGCTCAGAACACCTCCTGTTATCCCAACAATGCAAGCCTTCTGATAAACAGTTTGAGTTATTTGGGTCTGAGCCAGACGAACCAGAGAACTGTACGTTATTTTGGCAACGTGAAATGTCTGATTCCATACCTGACATCTCTGAATTCACAGCATCAGATGATTCATTTGATTACGACACTGAACATTGTGAGTATTACGAAAATCTAAATGATCTGGCTGAGCATAGTGAAACCCACCCGTCTCAGCTAGAAGATGAGATATCTCAGCATTTGGAATCTGAGCAAATCGAACAGTCTGAGTATCAGGAACCTAACGCTGAACAGTCTTGCTTGTTATTAGAAGGGGCAAATTCCTCACATTGCAACACACCGCACCATGCTGTTCCTGATGAAAGTACACTTGTCTCGAATGCGAGTGAAGACTGTGAGGAAATTCATCTGGCTGAGGAAAGGTTTCGTCGTGACACTGAATACGATACACCCACTGAGCTCTGTCTGGCGTCTGAAAATAACAGTGTCTGCGAGCTAAGAGAAACAAGTCGACGATTGGAGATGTGTGAGCAGCGTGACTCGTATGAGAGTGAGACCTTTACAGGTAACGATGAACACACAGTTGACCACAACCACTCTGAGTTTTGCACCGAGGAGGATGGTTCCTCCGAATGCTCAAATACTGAAACCAAATTATCTGAAGCTTGTGGTGATGGCAGCATTCCCTCTGTATCTTGCTCTGAATATTTAGGTGAATGTGACAAAGGAGAGAAGATACTGTTTGACCACAGTTCTGGGTTTTGCACAGAGGAAGACGGGTCATCGGAACACTCTGCTGGTGAAACCCAATCACTTGAGACGTCTCTTGTTGACAGCATTCCCGCTAAACCTTGCTCCGACTCTTCAGGGGAATCTGACGAAGAAGTTCAGGAGTATTCCAGTGATGAACACACCGACTGGGAATCTTTAGAAGACCCTTGTGCGCAGGAGGAAGTGGGGGATGAGGAAGAAATTGATGACGATGAAGAGACAGAATCAAACGAAAGTAATGATGATAACGACGAACCTCTCGTTGGTGATGTTGTTATTGAGGTCCCCTGTGACAAAGATGCACATGGACATTCCTCTGATAAAGCCATTAAGGACACCGCTTTAATGGCAGCTGATTCTTGGTATGATGCTCCAGAAGACCCTCCGTGTCAAGATGTTTATGAGGCAGAGACATTTGAGGCCTGGGACGATGACTATGTTGAGAGATTGGAAGAGAGGGTTGAAGAATGGGGAGCAGATGATCAATTTGATAAGAACTTCGAGCCCCATGCACCTTATGTTGAACGTGTATTTCATATAGCAGAGGACAATTATGAACGTTTTGTTGGAGAGGCCAGAGTGCCTGACGGCCATGTTTGTGAGATCTATAAAGAAGATGTAGCTGGTAAAGATGAAGCCTGTGAACTCTGTGAAGACAATGATGACAATGTGCACGCACCATGTGCAAACAATGATGACAATGTGCACGCACCATGTGCAAACAATGATGACAATGTGCACGCACCATGTGCAAACAATGAGGACAATGTGCACGCACCATGTGCAAACAATGAGGACTATGTGCACGCACCATGTGCAAATGATGAGGACAATGTGCATGCACCATGTGCAAACCATGAGGACTATGAGCATGCACCATGTGCAGAATCCATTTATGTTGAGGGTGATGCATATGAAGATGAAGAAGGCAAAACACGTGAAATACATGTTAAAGAGGTGCTTAATGAAGATGGCCTTGATGAATTATATTCTGAAGAAGAGATGTTTAATGTGTGTACAGAATATGAGCCCTATTTGTCACGCCCATATAATGGAGAGGTTTACGAGCCAGGTGTTGAAGATTACTATGTACATGAAATAAGAAGCGTCCAGTCCTCCATAAATGCATGTAATGAGACTATCCACGGAGAAGCTGATGAGGACGCTGCACTGTGCCAAGAGAAAAGCACAGCCGCAAAATTTGAGATCACTGAAGTCATTGAACTGAATGAAAGTTTTGCCAAACAAATTGACCTCTCCGTTGATCAAAATGAGACTGAAGCACCAGAGGATCACCCCGGGTTAAGTGAAATATCTGGAAAAATGAAGCCTCCTCTAGATCTTATTCACAGTGTAGAAGACAGCAGATCAATCGGAAAGAAGAATGCCCTTTTGAAGAATGCTGAGGAAAGCGAGGATTCTGAGGAGGAGCAGAGCGACGATGAGTCTGAGTTCTGTGAATGCGAGTACTGCGTTCCACCTACGGAGCAGGTATTATAAGGTCTTTGCACCATAGCTGTAAAGCGCTGGAGTATCTGTGAGAGGAGCTTAAATAGATGTGTCCAAAACCTTAAATAAGCTCAGATAGTTCCACATAGGTTGTACTAGTAAGTTATAAACGATGACCAAATTGAAATTCACCAGAAAACCAAATAAATAAATATTGTGGTGATAATGACCCACCATTGAGAATACTGGCCCTACGTCAAATCTGTGGCATTAAGTGTGGGGTGGATGTTGCTAAACGGGGCGTGCACAGACAATTTGGGGGGCAGGGGCTCAAGGGGTGCATGCGGGGTACTTTCAAAGTATATAAGGTCTATTTTTCTTGTGGATAGTAGTATACATCTCCATCTTCATATTTTTTGTGGATAGTAGTATACATTTCCGTCTTCATATTTGAGAATTGTTTGTATTTTTTTAAAGCTTTATTTTTTGTGAAGGGCCACGCCACTGTTTCTAAACATAAAGTACTGATTGCCTGGCAGATTGTCCGGTATTTCTGTCAACCTTTTCAAAGATGAGAGCTACTACCCTCCCGACCGGTTAATTTGCTCTATGGGGACTCAAACACACAAATTGCACAGGGTTATGGGCTGCTTCAGTCACGCCATTTCTCAATAATAAGAGTCAGCTTGCAGACACTGAGCACTGAACACTTGTTCAGGGAAGAAGCAGCCCCATAGTCCGGCCCTTGACACTCGCACATTGATATATTATGTGCTCCATCAACAGAGCAGCAGCTGTAGGGATAGAGTTTTCTTATGTGACCCCTCTTGGACACACTCCTCAACAACCCAATTGTCTCTCAAAGGGCAACAAACAAACTAGCAATGTGTATTTTCACAGTACAAATGTTTTTGCTTTCTGTGGACTTGAAAGTTCAGATATCTTTTTTTTTAAGTTTTTTTTTTATTGTAGAAACCATTACCACAATTTTTCAGTGTGTCTTATCTTATATATATTTGTTTCAGGTTCCAACAACACCACTGCTTCCTCAGATGAAATCAAAAGATGCAGGGAAAATCTGTGTGGTGATTGATCTGGATGAGACATTAGTCCATAGTTCATTCAAGGTAAGCTGGTTTCTCACCATGTGCTTAGGTTGTTGTTTTCTCATTACTACACAATGACACCAGCATTAGAATAGAAACATATTCAACTAAATCTGGCAGATCATTTAAAAATCAACCACCAGCTACTATTTCATTTAAATATATTAATATACAATCATTTCCAAATATAATGTTGCTTAAAAGACTTCAGCCCCTTCACTTTTAACTTTTTTGTTGTTGTAAATCGTATGACAAAATGCTATTGAAACATATTTAAAAATAAATAAATCATAAGTTGTCTCAATTAATATTCTGAAGCAAGCATTTTGCATTGGCTCAACTAAATAGGGAGAGTGAATATTAAATATTAAATCACTCCCTAATCTTAAAACACCCCTAAAAAGTCAATGCAATGCAAAAAGCTTGCTTGACAATTCAAGGTGAGACAACATTTGTAACAGGGCAGTAGCTTATACATTTTATGGTTCATGGTAGTTTGACAGTATTCTCAGGTTTACCATGATACCGGCCATTGTAATAATAATTCACCGTAGTAATGCCATGGGGGAGCATGTCTATGTCTATTTAGACCACCAGCCCTGATTCCAAACTCTAACCTTAACCAACTTCGAAAGAGGGCCTAAGCTTAACCAGTTCGAAACAAGGCGGACATTAATAATTAATAAAATAATACAAATTAATAAAATGTTCAATTTATTAATCAATCAAGCGGGGAACATAGGACCCAGGGAACATAGGACCCGGGGAACATAGGACCCGGGGAACATGGGGATGATCCCTGCCATGGTACCACTTTTGCACTTAAATACTACAATGGTATAATCCAATTTAATGAAACAATTGGGAAACAGGTCCAGGCACGCACTCCAGTGTGAATGCATGCCTGGACCTGTTTCCCTATTTTTTCATGTATAGTATCAGAGGTTACAGCACCCAGTGTCAACTCAAGTGAGGTGAGCGCGTTCTACTACTTTTTTCACTTATAATCCTATTTAAACCATGATACCAATGGTAATGTCATGTAATATTGTGTTTCCATATTTTTGGTCACTACCATCAGCAATCAATTAATTATAATTTTTTAAGTAGGGCTGGGACTTTATCTCGTTAATTTCGATTAATTAACTACAGAAAAAATTAAACGTAAAAAGAAAATTACACATTTTATTCTTGTTCTTGTTCTTGTCTGTCGGCTCCGTGCTGCGTTTTCGCCGATCAACCAATACATTGTTGGAAAGTCGAATTTGCCGCCTTTCAATCGTCACCCCACTCAACGCTTCGGGTCTCAAGTTAGAAGAGGAAACATCCGGCAAGCGTCATTTGACAAGCCGTTCTGACGAGGAAGTCCTTTGTTTTGACTCGAGAGGCGAAATAAAGGCAGTGTACGGCCATTTTCGATAATCGTGCTGAATTATTGCGGTACATACAAAAACCTTTGTGAAATACAAATTTTCCGTTGGATTTTTTATAGACTTTGGACCTATATGATTATAAGACTTCAGGCTATGGAACCGTTGTGTTTTCCAGCTCCTACCTCTCAGCTGGAACTTAAAAACCACTAAACAGAAATGCGTACACACAACTTTTACTTCAGTGTGTTGAAACCTCTGTTACTCTTATTTCATTAGCACTCAATGTGATTTTTCTTTATTGTGTAAGAAACTTTGGAATGTTACCTTTCAAAAGAGAAAAGGTTATTTGCGCTATATATATATATATTATTCCTAAAATTGCTGCACTTTGTTAAAAATTGCATTGATCTGGGGGCGCCAGGGTGGCGCACCACGTAACACACTTCAGTGCAACGCGGCCGTCCCGGGTTCGATTCCCGGACCCGGCGACATTTGCAGAATGTCTCCTCCCCATATCTTCTCCCATCCTTCCTCTCTGTCTATCCAATAAAGCAATAAAATGCCAAAAAAATTATCTTAAAAAAATTATTGCACCACAGATACCACAAATTCTTCTATGAAAGAGAGACATCGAGAGGTTTTGTTTAAGATTTTTATCATCAATTACTAACGTCCTCGTATGAAACCCT